>NC_090268.1:64403627-65021127 GCF_040414725.1 Anabrus simplex | reverse complement strand
TACTTGAAATTATAGACCTGTTCTACCTTTGTATCACCAATCTCACATTCAATTCTGTTGAATTTCTTACCTACTGACATCAATTTAGTCTTCGAGAGGCTAATTTTCATACCATACTCATTGCACAAATTTCCAAGTTCCAAGATATTAGACTGCAGGCTTTCGGCACAATCTGCCATTAAGACAAAGTCGTCACCTAACTGAACCCCTCCCTGACATTTATTTATTTATTTATTTATTTATTTATTTATTTATTTATTTATTTATTTATGTACATGACGGTGCTCAGGCTATGTTCAGGCTATTATGCCAAACAATATTATTATACAGCTGCATAAACATAATATACTGAGCATTGTAACTACTTAAAATTTAAAATAAACGTAATATTTAATTTTAACTGAAATGTAAATTATCATAAAATTACTTTAAAATTATTAAATGAATGTATAGAATTTACTATTTTTAAAACAAAATCTCGAAAAATTTTAAACTATAATGTTACTAACCATACGTTTACATACTATTTATTTAACAATCTAACATTTGAGGGTGCTTCTTACAGTAATTCATCTCAACGTAGACAACATTTCCAGCACATTCCTCTCAATATCCTTAGGTTACTTATGTCTCTAATTTCATCCGGGATAGAATTCCAGGAACGTATGGTCCCCGGTAAAAATGAGTTGTTTTACGTACTGCTGTGATGAGTGGACGTTGACAGCAGGGTGGTAGCCTGTACCTTCCACTTTCACCTCGTAGGGCATTCATGGCCTGTACGGATATTACTTTGCTTTAATATCATTAATATACAACATAAAAAGTAAATGTTCGAGGACAGAACCCTGTGAAACTCCGTAATTGATGCATGTTCTCAGTATTAATGTACTGATATTAGACGTACGTTAATAGTAAACCATTTCAGGGCAATTCTCCTGATGTCAGCAGGTTCTAATTTGTTCAGAAGAATAGAGTGATTAACTGTGACACACACTTTCTTGGGTCTATAATGAAAAACAAACTGCAACACTGTCCGAACCGATAACTTCCTAGATATTAGCTGCAATGTCAAAGGCAGCTGATACACCACTTCATTTTATTGAAAACATTACTCTTTGGAATCAAAGAAATGGTTATTTTATGAAGCTAGTCATTTTTAGTTTAACCAGTTTTTCAATATTTTTGATATCTCTGGTGCAGCAAAGAGATCAAACGGCGAATAGCGCTTGCCAAACAGGCGTTTAGCAATAAGATAAATCTTTTAATCAGTGCAAGTTTAGATTTTGGAACTAGGAAGAAATTTGCGATTTCTTTTGTATGAATGTGCTATTGTATGGTTGTGAATCTTGCACAGCCAGAGATTCGGATTGGAAACAACTGGAAGCGTTATAGGTGTGGGTCTGGAGACGAATGCTATTGATTAAATGGATTTGAAATAGAACAAACAAAAGCATCCTGCAAGAAATTGAAGGGAAAAGAGGACTGATGTTAACAATACCGAGAAGAAGGTCTGAATTCATTGGCCAGACCTTGTAACACAACACTTTTCTTACGAATCTGCTGGCAGGAAAAATCACGGAAAAGCAAGGCCGAGGACGACCGAGGAAAAAATCCTTTAAGGCTTGGCACAGAGCATTATGTATTGTGAGTTGAAATGAGGAGCAGAGGACAGGAAAGAATGGTTGCTTAGACAAGACATTGCCTTTAGACGCTGATGATGGTATAATTCAAGTTCTATGGGTCATCAGCAGGGCCAGACTTATGAAAAGGGAAAATTTAAGGGAATTTAAACTTATCAGGGACAATACCTTCGACTGTAGATAGATTTATAAATACTGAAATCGAATCAGTTAAAAATACACATATCCTCAGCATCTTATTATGCTGCAAAGTTTTTGAGGTGTTCAAGGAGAAAAGAACAGTGATCTACCAGTTCTATTTCTAAGAACTTTAAACTCTTTATAGATTGTGGTGTCTTCCGAACTAAGCCCTCACGTACTTGTGCGAAGCATTATTTTAATTTTTCAGAAACATCTACCATTCGAGTCCTAAAGTTATAAGAGTAATTCGGTTTCTTCTATTTTTTACAAGTTGCTTTACGTCGCACCGACACAGATAGGTCTCATGGCAACGATTAAATTTGAATTTGTTGATAGTGTACATGCCACTGAGGTTGAAAATCCCCTCTATGTAGCGTCTTCATATAATAATATAATTTATGAACACACTGAATGAAAACCTACAGCCTGTTTTCCAGTCTTTGAGCGGGTCGGGGATGTAATGAATGAACCAGATATAGGCTATTATTACAATGGGGTCGCCACTCCCAAGGTGATATTAATGACTGATAAATGCTATGAAATGATAATGGAGAGTGTTGCTGGAATGAAAGATGACAGGGAAAACCGGAGTACCCGGAGAAAAACCTGTCCCGCCTCCGCTTTGTCCAGCACAATTCTCACATGGAGTGACCGGGATTTGAACCACGTTATCCAGCGGTGAGAGGCCGACGCGCTGCCGTCTGAGCCACGGAGGCTCTTCTATGAACACACTAATTTTTTATAATATTAAGACATCAAATTAAACATTAAACTTAAAAATTAGATAGAGATACCAAAATATTAGATTAAATACACAGTTCAAAAAATTAGGGGAACATGTCTTGAACGTTTTTGAACAAGAAAATGCCTCACACCTAGGTATATTTACCAACTAAACCTTTATGATTTGCCGTTGAAGTATACAAAACAACATCGATGGATTCGCATTCATTCTCAGAACACAAACGGAAATGTCCAAATAGGGGCGAAAACAAAGAAATAACAGTCCTCCAGGGTGGATATTTATCACAGTTGGAAAGCCTCAGTGTGATGTATGTCCTCCACGAGCTTGGCACCAACGTGGCATGCTCCGTATAAGTCGACGGAGGTCACGTTGCGGTATCAGGACCCATTCTTCAATGAGAGCCTGTTCGAGGTCTTGGAGAGTCTGTGGTGGAACAGGACGCCCACGAACACTTCTGTCAAGCCAATCCCACACACGCTTCATTGGATTAAGCTCACTGCTGGTCATTCCATCTCTTGAATGTCTAGTTCTCGCAAGGCAGCTCTAGTGAGCCCTGGCATTGTCGTGCGTGGGTACGAATTCAGGGCCAACACCGTATGCAGCAACCAACACATACTGTAGCAGTATCTGCTCGATGTACCCCGCAGCGGTAAGATTACCACGGACGACGACAAGATCCGTAAGGCCATCAAAACTGATGCCATCCCACCCCATCTCAGAACCTTGTACGAATCGGTCGCCTTCCTAGACAATATTTGGCATGTACTGCTCACCACGGCGTCTTCATACACGTTGACGTCCATCACGCTGTGTCAGGGGAAATCTGGACTCCATTGGTGAAGTTGCCAGTTGACGTGGGTACGGGCAAACAGAAGGCGAGCTGCGCGATTTTGCTGCGTTAAACGGGGCACTCGAACAGGACGTCTGGGTCGTAAGGACACTTCTCTTAACCTGTTCCTTACTGTCTGGTCAGACACCGTAACTCCAGTGACCCTCCTGAGGTCTTGTTGCAGTTCTCTGGCAGTTGCTGAACGACGCCGCAACGCACAGATGGTCAGATATCGGTTATCCTGTGGGGTTATCATGCGTCCACGACCTTGTCCCTGGCCTGTCTCAATGTAGCGATTCTACAAGCGATGAATAATTGACGGAGAGACATTGAGATCCACAACAACACGACGAAAAGTCCATCCTTCCTGGATCAAAGTGACGGCTCTTGCGACTTGAACCTCGTTAAGATTTCTAATGGGATGTGCTGGTTGAAGTACATCATGCTCAAATAACAGATGTAGTCTGTGCAGCTCATATCGACACACGGACGCACAGCTATTCACTTTGTTTTCAGGGGTCACCTGACAGTTTAATGCAGGGCTACGCCTACAGATGAGTATAACTTCGATTTGACATATCCTGAGTAGCTAAGGTCTCAAGATATGCTGTACGACCATTGGAACCCTATCTACCAAATTAACGTTCACATACCAGACGTTACTAAACATGTTCCCCTAATTTTTTAAAACTGTATATTATAATTAAAAAGGTAATTAATATACAGACACCAAATTCAGTTAAATTAAAACATACATTATATAATAAGTAAGAAAGTAAAACATTAAGCCTATTTATTATTTTAGACTATAATAAACTAAACCTAAAAGAGAGGAGTATTCTTCTAAGAAATATATATATATTTCTGATTGTCAGACACAAGAATGCCTGATCTCAGCCTCGTACGTACTTCTCGAGGGAGATATCTGTTAAGGACTTATTTAGTTGAGTACAGTTAGTGTTAGCCGAGAAACGGTGAAGATTAAATACGTTAAAGGTGGGATAGGAAAGGACCAAGAGTGGGAAGAAAGCAGACACGGTTTTAATTAAGGTACAGTTCCAGCTTTTGCTTCGTGTGAAAATGGGAAACGACGTAAAACCTTACTTCAGGGCTGCCGACGGTTGGGATTCGAAGCCACTATCTCCCGAATGCAAGCTCACAGCTGCGCGCCTTTAATCACACGGTCAACTCGTTTACTATGAGAAATTCGTCAGAGGGCTGATCTGGAGTCCGAACTACCTGTATAAATTCTGTCATACTAATAATTTGATTTTTACATCACTTATAAAAACGATTCTAATCGGCTATAATATTCTCACAGTCAGGATTTTTTAAAAACTTTTGAATAAAGTCTAGCACAAATATTAAGGTTCGTTCGTAACCTGTTTAACATACAGGTCGGTTTTTCCCTCGGACTCAGCGAGGGATCACACCTCTACCGCCTCAAGGACAGTGTCCTGGAGCTTCAGACCCTGGGTCGGGGGATACAACTGGGGAGGATGAAAAGTACCTCGCCCAGGCGGCCTCACCTGCTATGCTGAACAAGGGCCTTGTGGGGGGATGGGAAGTTTGGAAGGGATAAACAAGGAAGAGGGAAAGAAGCGGCCGTGGCCTTAAGTTAGGTACCATCCCGAGCATTTGACTAGAGGAGAAGTGGGAAACCACGATAACCACTGCCAGGATGGCTGAGGAGGGAATCGAAACCCCCTCTACTCAGTTGAGCTCCCAAGGCTGATTGGACCCCGTTCCAGTCCTTGTACCACTTTTCAAATTTCATGGCAGAGCCGGGAATCGAACCCGGGCCTCTGGGGGGTGGCAGCTAATTACACTAACCACTACACCACAGAGGTGTACACAATTATTAAGGTACCGGTACTTAGTTGTAATCAGTGATGTGCGCGAGTGATTCCTGGAATTGCGGTACTCGACACTTTCGAGTCCAGGCTCGGACTCGTTCCGCTTGCGAAGGCTCGACGACAGCAGCTCTCTCGCCCGCTCTTGGATGAATGAAGCATGCGGACAAGTGGTCCTTGAGGTTTTATGGTATTGGGTAGTGCAGTACGATATAAAAAAATCATAATTAATGAGCAAAGGGAATAACCTAAATTTGATGATGACTTGAGAACGATAATACTACAGCTAAATACGCATAATAAAATATGGAAATATCCGTGCACGGCGTCTCTCACCCACTCCACTGAATATGCCCTCTATTTTAATATAGATAACATAGCTTATCTGGCCTTCTGAACCCAACTTGGCAGGTTTGATCCTGTTTCAGTCCGGTGGTATTTGAAGGTGCTCAGATTCGTCAGCCTCGTGTCGGTAGATTTATACTGGGAGAAAATCGGCCCCTTCATTCGTTAGCCGTAAATTAAAACATCAAGAGTCAGAGTCAGGTAAGCAGCTACTCCGGCTTATTCAGTACTGTTCGACCCGATGGAACAGTCAGCTTGCCATGATGTGCGTCTCCTCGAGGTAAAGGACCAACTCATACTGGCTCAGTGAGAATTTGTGAATGCGCTGCAAGCACTAACAGGTGAGAATTACGAATACAGTGTAATGTATTGAAGACCCCGTCTCTTTGTAACATTTTCGATATAGTGTATGACCTCAACTGTTTCCAGCTGACGAATTGTTGACCTTAAACGAGTGCGTAGCAATTCTAGACCCATTCGCAACGATGACTACCATGTTATCCGGAGGACTACACACCACGTGTTCTCAGGTGATCCCTTTGGTGCAAGGGTTATTTATCTCTCTTTCTACGGAAGTAGAAAACCCAGCTAACACCTGTGGGACAGATGGACCTCGAAGCAAGTCTGGAAGCCGTAACAACGTGACCTTTTGCATAGAAACTCGTTCTGTGACAAGGGCGCCAACTTTTCGTGATCCTAGGTACAAAAACGATGGATTTCGAATACCAGATCATGCAGAAGCAGCACGAAAACAGGTTAGTGTTACTATTTTTAATGGAGAAAAAGCACGATGTGTTCACTGTCTATATAGCCTATCCCTTTCACAAAACCAAGCATGTGACAATTTTTCAGGTTGAAGTAGAGCTAAGGACTATGATCCAAAGGCGTGATAGGCTACAAGCAGCAGCAGAAATTTCTGCATCTTTGGAAGAAAAGCCTGCTGCAGGAAGAAACGAAGGCAGACGTAATATGTTAACGTTTTTGGATGCAAAGCTGACCCAGAAGCGACGAGTTGAGACGCCTACCTCGAATACCACGATACATCTGTGACAGAGCCAGAGCATGGGTTGAATTGCCCCTGTCAAGTACTGGGCTCAAATGGTGAACCAATCTGATCTGCTTCACGAAATAGCTGGATACTATCTTTGTATTCCAGCTACCTCTGTCCCAGTGGAGAGATTGTTTTCTGCTGCCGTGCAAATAATCACAGCAAGAAGAAATGCTGTATCGCCAGAACGAGCAAACACTTTGCTTTTCTTACGTGATAACTCTAAATATTTCTTCAAGTAACGTATTGTGACCGTTCACCGTCATGCCATGGAGATGTTAGGAGGTCTGGCTAATTATATATGCCGTTTTCCGTGACATCCTGTGACATGTAACGCAGTAGTTAGCATTCTGTATATCAGACCGGGGTATGATCCGCGACGCGCGAGTCCGGAAGGAGCAGTTTCCCTACGCTGTTATGAGAAGAAGACAGCGCAGTATTGTTAACCTCGAAACCGCGCTCTCTTTCCGAGCGAGCGAGAAGAGATGATAACGCTACGCACGGAGATGGATGTTTTTGGAGACCGGGCCGAATTAAGGTGTGTTAACTTTTGAAAAATAAATGGCCACTATAAATTCAACACCGCATTCATTAGTACCACTTCACCATAATTTACGAAAAAGAGGAAGAAGAAGAATACTTCTATATGAGATAATTTTTCTAAATTTATAAAACGGGTCCCATTCGAACCAGTGTATTTTATGCTGACTGTCAATGCATATAAACACAATACTTTAAATATGGATCAGTAATGACGCCTATCATACAGTAGTACGCAGATCAAAGGCGACTACTGAAATCTGACAACATGTGGAAAAAAGTGGGAGATATTGCATGATGAAACATGACGCGTAATCTACCAAAAGGACGCTTTGGAAATTACGAATAACCTACTGATCGCTTTGGTTTCACAGATGTTCAGTAGAAAGTAGAGGTCATGAGCGTTAATTCGATTGTTATCACGTCGTTCAAAAACTTCGATTACCGGACTGTCATTTCCAACAGGGGCATATTTCACTTCCCCAATGACCATTTTTCCGGAGGTTATAAATATAGCCTGGACCAAGACACTGTATCTCATTCTCATCCGTGTAGCTGCAGTGGTAACACGTTACTTAATTGTCATCTGTATAGTGACAGCCTAACATATCAAAAGCGGACTTGGATATCAGTTACTTGGATATCAGTGTACAAAGTGTTGTGCCATTGAAGAAACACATCAACGTGATGTAAATATATTTACGGAATAAGCCGTGTGGTACAAGTTAATGTACATAATTGCCGAATAGAAGCCTTAATTTGGCATTTCAACATCACAGTCGTCGAAGATAGTTAATTATGACTTATGGTGCAATCACCAACGGAGGGCAAACGCTTCAGGTTATTTAGCGTGGTGAGACAGTTAATTAATATATGCAGGGGCTAATTATCACCGCTACTGAGCATTTAAGAACGAGTGGCATTTAGCAAAAATTAAATAACTGTTCTTGACAAATTTAATATTCGCATCCTCCAGGGACATTCGTTGTGATAGTCTGTGTGACGGTCAGGGAATGAACAGTGATTTTACAACTTATCACTACTTGCGTTAATCTGTTTGAACTTAAGAGTGGATCTTGTTACAAGTAGGCCCCCCTTTGAAAGTGCATAAAACAGTATTTGATAACTCATTCTCCATTTTTCTGTATGTTCGTGAGTGGTCGTCGAACCCAAGACTCGGAGCCTACAAGAGTCGCGCCTGAGTGCCTGCAATCAGCTTTACAAGGATCGTCCCGAAATTCAACTGAGAAAACAGCAGTTCGAGTCATGGATCGTCGTATGAAGAAGAACCAAGGACTACTAGGAACAAGAATATTCATCATGTTCGTGTAAAGATCTAAGATGTACCCTAGATGATAGCAAGCCTTACTCACCAAGTGTTAAGTACATACTTTAATATACCCTAAACACGAGATATGCATGCCAGTAATAATAATATTTTTAAATATTATAATGTCATAATTAAATATTAAATATGTAGGGAACATTATGCGCGTATGACTGGGAAAGATTTATTACTATTAGTTTGGATCATCAAGTAATTTTTAAGATAATCATTGATATTTAACAAAATTCATTTGCATGAATTATTACATAGACTTCAAAGTCTTAGCTTATATGAACTATCTTTGGGAAGAACGGCAAGTTAGCTAGATTTATATTTCTTCGTCTGGTAAAGATCTTCAGAGTAGTTTGGATATAAATGATACTTTGAGATTCGGGTATTTGTAATCCCGGATAATATAGATAATCATTGGAGTTGATCCAAACCGAGGTGTAATTAATTTATAATTATATATGAAGTTGTGAGAATAAAATAACCTCAAATAATGGGGTTTTCTCTGTGAATTAAATGAACGGATTGAGATACGATGACAAGACATGAGAGGGCGAAGATGTAACATGTTTTGTTGTTGGAGTGATAAGGAAGAATAAATAATTATAGCTGTTGTGAGATATAAAATTGGGCTGAATGTATAGCCAGATAACGAGTAATAAGAAATAATGGCTTTCAAGTGAGTGCATACTTGATAATGAGCCGAGATGATATGTAAGAGAAATGAAATGGAGAGTGACGGACGATTTATGGTATCCACAACCCAGGACTATTCACAGCTGTTATTGTGATGAACAGGTATATGCTGGTCGACCGTAGGCCGAGCAAACTTTGCAGTCTCTAGCAAAGCGATGTTAACGGGCCAAGCTCTTTTCATTTACCAAAGTAATCTCAATCCCATTCTAATTATACGTTGCAAGTAACACGGATAATTTCCGGATTTTGTGAAGGATAGATCCCTTCTCGTGCTAAACATTAATTTAGCCTCTGATTGGAATCCAAAAATTTTTACCTTGGAAGCCGAAGCCTGTTGGTTCGAATGCTGTTGGAGCGAAGATTTAACCAGATATTATGGCTTGGTTAAGCCATATCTTCAAGACGTGTTGTGTAAATATATTTGATATTTTATATGTATGTTTCTGTGTGTTTTATTATTTCCCAAAGTGATATGGTGATGGGTTTGATTCCAGCTTTGACTGATTTTCTTTAATATATAATTTGTTAGGTAAACCCAGGATACGCACATGTATGTTCAGCGTGTATGTTCATCGTAAGTGTTCAATGTAAATATACATTTGTCGTGGTCAAATGGATCACATGTTCGATACTCGGCAATGCAATCTCGTGTGTATATCAGATGTGCTTATATTGTGTTATAATTTCTTTTCTTTCTCCAAATCATGACCGATAGACAAAGGACACTATTTAATACATCCATTTATGACTAACACATGAAGGATATCTGGTTCTTACCCAGGAGGCTCGAGTTCGATCCTCAGTACCGGAACCATATTTAATATCCATTTGTGACGAGAGTTTAACAAATAAATACAATATCCATTTTTTTAATATCATGTATCAGTGTATGTTGATCGAATGAATTGGTGTACATAAAGAATTAATTATGCCAAGACAATTTCAAGAAAAGAAGGCATATAATGTATATAATTGTATCAGTTTAATTGTTTCTTTTACTCATATGTTGAGATACAACATTATTTGTGTGGTTCATATCAGTATAATAAATATGTTTAGAATATATACTTGAACGGAGATTCTTCTCATTTAGCAATATTAGCATATCCCTCTCATATTATAGAATCCTACTTTCATTATTTTAGATAGTGCCTATTTTATTTCTTTATCGGACATTCCATTACCCATATTGTTCTACGAATTCAGCCGGTGATCTTATGAAAGTAGGGAGGATGAGACTTCAGGCCTGGTAAGTGACTTCTGGCGGTTCTCATTGAAATGTTCCATCTGTACATCTGTTTGTGAAACCAAATTAAGTAATATTGCCCTGATATACCTAATGTAAGCCTCATTTTTGTTGCCCAATTTTTGGGGCCAGTTACATTTTGTCGCCCGATGTGCTCAGAGCTGGTTCATACTTAGTTTAGGTGCGACGACTAAAGCCCTAACGGTTGCAGTATGTAGCCTTGAACCTCGTTTCTTCTTGACTGAAACGTTCATTTATTTATATACTGTATTTATGTGTTTGTTTGGTTTATGGCTGTGGCTCCAAAGTAATTGGGTGTATTTATTATGAGGCTGCCTTTTTATAACATACTTCTCTTCAATATACCAAAAAAATCATTAATTATTGTTACATTAAATGATGTGTCCATATTATATAATATACGGTTGTTTCTTCATTCAAAACAACACTACTACATCTGTTACTTAAAAACGGTATCATACTCTACTTAAAATAGGTCATAACTACTACGCTTTTTTCCTTGCATAACGGTTTCAGCGAAGGTCCTCGGAAATACCGATTCATGTTGCGCGAACAACTAATCCGCTCCATTCCCAGCACTAATAATTAATATTTCAACTCGTACTTGAGATTAGAGTTACTTATTCGACTGTACGGAAATACAGCAGGCTAGGAAGGCACATACTTTAATCATAATATTAAACGTTCAATTCCAAGTCAAATATATAATTAGACGATGTTCCTATTTATTCACGAGTGCTTAACACTCACTCTTCTGAAGCTGCTTTAAATAATGCTGTACATTGAATATAGGAAGTGCGCCATATAAATTAATATTTTATTCACTTATTCCACTAATTCAATTTTATATTCTTCTAACATTTATTTGATGGTGTTAACCAAACTGTCTCTAAGGACGATACCAGCTCTCGTGGCCCCGCCCACTCCTCTTCCCGTTTTCTTTATTTCCTTTTAAAATTCCCCTGTTGTCTTAAACTAAGTAAATATATGGTCATCAAAGAAAGTTTTAAATACAGGAATGGCCTGTTAATGTTTATTAATCTTGTTAATAGTTTTTTGCTAGGGGCTTTACGTCGCACCGACACAGTTCTTATGGCGACGATGGGATAGGAAAGGCCTAGGAGTTGGAAGGAAGCGGCCGTGGCGTTAATTAAGGTACAGCCCCAGAATTTGCCTGGTGTGAAAATGGGGTTAATAGGTTTCAAGAATTCTCATTTTATAAGTCGTATTTGTTTCTGCTGTTCTAGGAACGTTGTTGATTGTTGATATTGGTTTCTGCCTTATTCAAAATTCTGGCGAACTTTCACTGCATTTATCCTAAAGTCTTGTGATTATTCCAACGGTAAAACACATAAGAATTACGGATTAACTTAAATAAGCTTTAGGAAACAAATCAATAGCAGCAACTTGTCAACGTGTTTTGCAACGTCTGGTATGTGAACGTTAATTTGGTAGATGGGTTTCCAATGGTCGTACAGCCTACCTTGAGGTCTTAGCTACTCAGAGTATGTCAAATCGAAGTTATACTCCATCTGTAGGCGTAGCCATGCATTAAATTGTCAGGTGACCTCACAAAACAAAGAGAATAGCGGTGCGTCCATGTGTCGTTGTGAGGTACACAGACTACTGTGGTCATTTGAGCATGTTGTACGTAAACCAGCACATCCCATGAGATATCCTAACCCACGTCAACTGGCAACTTCACCAATGGAGGCCTGTGTTCTTCACAAACGAGTCCAGATTTCCCCTGACACAGCGTGATGGACGTCAACGTGTATGGAGACACCGTGGTGAGCAGTACAAATGTTGTCCAGGAAGGCGACCGATTCGGACAAGGTTCTGTGATATTGTAGGGTGGCATCAGTATTGGTGGCCGTACGGATCTGTCGTCGTCCGTGGTAATCTTACCACTGCGGGGTACATCGAGCAGATACTGCTATAGTATGTGTTGTTTACTGCATACGGTGTTGGTCCTGAATTCGTAATCATGGATGACAATGTTAGGGCACTTCTAGCGCGCATCACCAGAGCTGTCTTGCGAGAACTGGACATTCAAGAGATGGAATGGCTAGCACCGAGTCCCGACCTTAATCCCATCGAGCATGTGTGGGATAGGCTTGACCAAAGTCTTTGTGGGCGTCCTGTTCCATCACAGACTCTCAAAGACCTCGAACAGTCTTTCATTGATGAATGGGACCTGATATCGCAACGTGACCTCCGTCGATTTATGCGGAGCGTGCCACGCAGGTGCCAAGCTGTGATGAATGCTCGTGGAGGACATACGCCATACTGAAACTCTCCAGCTGAGATAAAATCCACCTTGGATGACTGTTACCATTTTGTTTTCGCCCCTATTTGGACATTTACGTTTGTGTTCTGAAAATGAACGCGGGTCAATCGATTTTTTTTTGTATACTTCAACGGTAAAGAATAAAGGTTTAGTTGGTAATATACCTGGGTGTGAGATATAGTTGTGGAGCATGGCATACGTTCAAAAACACGTTTCCCTAATTTTTTGAACTGTGTATATCCAGGTAACCTCCATGGAGTCCTCTTATATGCTCAGCATGTTTCACTAATGAGTTACCGGGCGAGTTGGCCGTGCGCGTAGAGGCGCGCGCTGTGAGCTTGCATCCGCGAGATAGTAGGCTCGAATCCCAATATAGGCAGCCCTGAAAGTGGTTTTCCGTGGTTTCCTATTTTCACACCAGGGAAATGCTGGGGCTGTGCCTTAATTAAGGCCACGGCCACTTCCTTCCAACTCCTAGGCCTTTCCTCTCCCATCGTCGCCATAAGACCTATTTGTGTCGGTGCGACGTAAAGCCCCTAGCAAAAAATCACTAATGAGTGATGATTGTACAGCCTGGATTACGTTTGCAATGTTGGTACCTCCGGTACGTTAACTTTGAATATTTCTACGGTTGGGAATCAGAATAGTAGAGGTGTTCTTTGGCATTTTGTAAGTTAATCTCACCAGCATTAATATCACATCTTGGCCTACATATATTTAAATATACTCCAAAATAAATAAATAAATACTTCCAATTGTAAATAAAGAACACTACAAATTGTATCATTTATGTAAATATGGGCGATCAATTATTTAAAGGATGGTACCATTCCAGGAGGGTATTCAGTAATATGTTCTACGAAACCAGCAGTGGGCATCATAGTGAGATATTCCCTAACAATGAAACCATCTCTTAATGTGTCTCTGTTAAGACCACCCACAACTATCGCGCGCTGTTGATTGAAATGACAGAGAATTAATTCATAATTATTATCGTTCATTAGCAATGTGTAAACTGGTAGTATATGTGAAGAAAATGTGAACTTTGAATCATGTGTTATAAATTTTAATAATAAAATGTATTTACCTTGCCAAATTTTTAACCATGTATTCAACAGCATCCTTAATATACAATATTGCTCCACCACCTCATTCACTACCTCTGTGACAGAACTGCGCAGGAAACTTAGGAATATTTTTAACATCTTTCTTCGTGTGACTGACCACGATTCAGCGATACTGATGATGAACATATCAACCTCTTAGACTTTATGAGCCAAATCCGCAGTTATGTTAAGCATAGTTTTAACACTGTCAACACTGAAGTATATTGTCCTTAAAATGTTATTTGGAAATGGGTATTTACCATCTAAAAGTGTCCAGGGCAATTTGTGTTGGTTGTTAGGAATTTCTTTAAAACTGTTACTGGAACTATACGTTTCATACCTACCCATGTAATAAATTAGATTATGAACTGTTCGAGATCCAGCTAATTTCTAACCCATATTGTTCGATCACGCCTTTGGTGGAGAGATGTAGTGTTTACACTGCAAAATATCTTCTGGTATGGGCTAAAATAAATTTGATACTTTCATTGACCTGTCTCAGTCTCATCCTTGGCTTTGAGAATATGAAAGTGACCGAGGTATGAGCGATGCTAGTAATACCATTCCTTATGCAGCCAGTCCCTGTTATGAATGGTGTGAAAATATCGCTCATAGGGTCGGTTGGTCCATTCATTTCAGTGGGTTTGGCAGACTGGTATGTAATAGCAACTTCTGGCTCGGTGAGGAAAGAAACGAGAAACTACCTCACTCCTCATTTCCCTAGTACACCTCTTCAGTGATGCCTAGGCCATCTATGACTGCTGATGGCGTAGCTGTTGAAGATCCAACCAGCCTTAGGGCTGATGACTGAACATACATGACAGCACTCAGTCCGGAATTAATAGCCTAGGACCGGCCGGGAATCAAGCCGGGGGCCTCCAAGTAAGATGCAGGCACGTTGAATAATAATAATCATAATTGTTCCGGGGTTTCCGTGGATTACAGCAGGATAAGAAGCGCCGGGTGTGAACAGGTGGACAAGTAACTGACTAGAGATGAACTTAACACATCAACAACAACAATATTAATGAGCTCATAAGCTCTAGCAATAGAAGACCGAATACCAGGTACAAAAACTTGAGAAAATTATAAATATTAACTTACACAGAAAGAGCGGAATTACTCTTGCCTGGTACAAAATTATATAAGAGCAAAAGAATTCCCACGAAAATACACTTACCAGGAGTTTGTGCTCCAACTATATCATAGTAGAGGCTCGCAGAGGCACCAATGTTTCTTATGGCAGCCTTATAACCTATCGGTTGTCCTCATTTAAAATATTTTACACACCGTTTCAATAAATAAGCTCACATCGGGGCAACGGTGTGTAAATATTTTAATTTTTGCAACATGGTTAATACATTCTTCTTTCTTCAATTGTACATCTGGTCCATATACTGCTTCATTTGAAAGGTGGGGAAATCTTTTGGCATCCCTATCAGAAAGCACAGTTGTGTAGTGCATGCCACATTCTTCCACTGGTCTTTTCCACAAAATATCAGCTGCAAATTCTTCCATTGCTAGACATGATCCCTCATAATTCATGGAGCATTCCCCACATGCTTTATGACCTTCCAGCCATATATTATATTCTGGAGAATCATCACGCAGTTCATGAGCAGTTACAACACACATGTGAGAATATTTAGATAACACATGGTAATCTAGAATGTCAATCACTATGCCATTGCCATAGAGAGATGTATGGCCAGGCTTGTGCCATGTTCCATCAAATGATACAGCAATGTCAAGCACTTGTTTACCTACATTGGATGGATCTACTTCCACATGAGTTTTGCGCACAACCTGTCCTGCTGCAGAGAGAATTTCTCTGCTAACCTTTGCTGATTCTGCTGTCAAATTGTTCATATGCTTTGTAAAAGTCTTGGAGTCCATGCAATCTAATGTCATGTCTATACAAAACTTCTCCATTGTTCTCTGACCTCCCCCAAAGCTTAAAAATGCCTCAACAGCTCTCCTATTTACATCAAATGGCTGTGTCTGATCTTCATGTGTGGTATTCACTTTAGAGATTGAGAAAGTTTCATTGAAATTAGCATTAGAGTTCTTACAAACTACAGATAATTTATGGGCCAGCCCTTGATTACTGCCTATCTCAATGACCAAAACGTTTTTCTCCACACTCATTACAAATGACACTGCAAAGCAACTCTCCAAGCAATGCTGAATGAACCAATATATATTTATTATCTACCATAGTTGTAGCAAACTGGGGTTGAGAGTGAAAAGAGGTTACTTTGCTTTCACTTTTAGAGGGAAACACAGTGTTAACTTCTGCTTCAGAAGTATCTTGAGGTGTGACAACTGGGTCGCAAGACACTCTGTTGATGACATCTTCATCACCAGATTTGTGAGGAATTAGAGTATCTTCCTTACTTCAACATACATTGTAGGTTCCAGGCTGAGATTCAGACAGAGATTTCATGGCATTCTGTTTATTTCTCCATCGCTTTTCACTCATAGAAACACAATTCACTTTATTCTTATTCACTCTTTGTTTCGGTTTCCTCCAACTCCGGCAAATTCTATCCATTTTGATATAATATTCACCAACAATTTTCCACAACTTTGCTTGCAATTCACAAAACTGACCAAAACAAACCCAGTGGTAAACAACAAAGTGTATAGGCCGATGTCAGGCTGTCCACTAACTTATTAAACATATGCATTTGATTACAACTGTCAAACATCTAAAATACTACTAAAAAACACAGAATTTTTTCAAGTCAAACATGTTCACTGGAATGGATATAATTATAAACAGGTTCTAAAATATACATTTTTATGTTGAGTAAATTGTAGGTTCAAGTAGTTCATAACATAGGCCACAGATGGCAGTATACATTAAATTTCAAAAATAGTGTCATCTCAATGCTATTGTAAAGAGGGAATTAATGGTAACAGAAGGGACACCGATAGCCGAGCAAACAGAGGAAAGGGGACGTGGTGGAGAATTAAATGATCGTATAGAGCCATTTAAAAACGGCCGGAACTACATCAAAAATGGTCACAGCGGCACAAAACCACTTTTGTTATGTAGTGGAAGGTTAATATAACTTATTCATGCCAGAATTAAAATTTCGACAATTTCATCCATTTAACTAAAACATGTGTCCCAGGTCCCCTTAACAGTTATATGTTTCACTGTGCCCAAAGGGAACTAACCCCAGAAAACTCTACACACAGCAATAAATTTACAGGGGCGTAATTGCCCATAATAATTGGCCTTAATGTAAAAAGAAAAGTTTGAACATGATTGGCCATACACAAAACGCTAGGAGGCTAAACTCTTGCCCTCCTTATAGAAATAGTTAAAACCTTAACTGGGCTTACGGCCCCCGAAAAATACAGAAGATAAGCCTATACTACACAGGGGTGACTAAATGAGGATTAAGTTGGGCCAGTATCCAGTATTCGAGAGAGAGTGGGTTCGAACCCCACTGTCGGCAGCCCTGAAGATGGTTTTCCGTGGTTTCCCATTGTCACAGCAGGCAAATGCTGGCTGGGGCTGTACCTTAATTAAATCCACGGACGCTTCCTTCCCAGTCCTAGCTCTTTCCTGTCTCATCGTCGCCATACGACCTATCTGTGTCGGTGCGACGTAAAGCCAATAGAAAAAAAAGAAAAAAGATAATTATTACGGCCAGATAAGTGTTATGAAGTTTAAGTTTAATGGGAACCAACAGGGGGTAACCACGCTTTGTTCCCTTAAATTACATATTTCCCAGTAGGGAATAGGGTAAAGTCCACAGACCTGCCGAAAATTTTACATTTAACAACCAAATTTAGAAATGTACATAAATAAAAGAGGTTGGAACCTTCCCCACAAACTATGAGTAGGAGCTATGACATAGCTATAAAAATTCTGCCATTACGTTGCGTTTCTGGGCCTTCCTAACTCCACCCACGCCCCTGCTTCCTGATTCACGTCAATACACCCTCCTCACACTGCGGCAATTGAGACAATACGGCCCTAAATCGCCCAGCTTTTATAGTATTTTTGAAGGGAAGCTTCCAGAGTTCTTTACTGATAGGCTGGATTCCTGTACCCACCCCCAATTTTAATTGGCTGGAGAAAATATTTACAAGTTTCTGATAGGTTAATTACTGTTGAAGAAGGAATCCACTGAAGTGTTGACAACGTTGATACGCAAATAAAAAAATCCTCAAACTCCAAGATTTGCCAACTCCGAAAACAAACATTCCTTTATAAAATAATTAGAGTTCGTCCCGCTAGGGTGAGCAATTGAAGCGATGGTAGAGACATCTAACAGTCGATTACGAAAGTATCTTGTGATACACCACTTTAAGTTTATTTACATAGATGGCCTTATAGACAGCGCGTCGGCCTCTCACCGCTGGATACCGTGGTTCAAATCCCGGTCACTCCATGTGAGATTTGTGCTGGACAAAGCGGAGGCGGGACAGGTTTTTCTCCGGGTACTCCGGTTTTCCCTGTCATCTTTCATTCCAGCAACACTCTCCATTATCATTTCATAGCATTTATCACTCATTAATAAATCACCTTGGGAGTGGCGACCCCATTGTAATAACAGCCTATATCTGTTTCATTCATTACATCCCTGACCCGGTCACTGACTGGAAAACAGGTTGTAGGTTTTCATTTTCATGGCCTTATAGAAGGCACGCAGTTTAACTGAGCGGGGAAGGTGTACCCACGGTACAACAACAACAACAACAACAATAATAATAATAATAATAATAATAATAATAATAATAATAATAATAATAATAATAATAATAAAAAATCATAATAATAAAAACTTAGATTCATGTTTGCTAAGATGATGCAGACACGATCTACTTACTAATCAACCTCAGTCTCATCTTTGCCTTTGTAAATATGAATGCGACTTAGGCATTAGTAATGTTTTCGCAGTTGGCAAGGCTAGTCGACTTGATACCTTTCCGTCTGTACGTAATGTGACCGTATCGGTCATGCACATATTTATTTATTTATTTATTTATTTATTATTTTAGGCAGTGAAAGACGTTTGTTAAGCTCCCTTGTACATATTACAGAAAGTTGCATTAGGTTGCACATGCTTACACAACGCTTCTAACTTGGTAAACACGACTCCGTCGTAACTGAAGGAATCTCCAGAGAGAGAGAGAGAGAGAGAGAGAGAGAGAGAGAGAGAGAGAGAGAGAGAGAGAGAGAGACGAAAAATGACAAGGAAAGAAAATCAATACTAATACCTCCACCCGCTGAAAAATGGCCGAAACGCGGCGATGCCAACTTGCAAGTTTGATTTGTATGGTATGATTTCGAGATATGCTTAACAATTAGTAAGGGGAACCTCGGCATGTCATATCTTTTCATAATAGACCTCTGCCAAAATTCGAGTTGTTTATAAAATGTTGACGTGTGGAAAAATACGCGATCAACTGATTATATAACAACGAGAGCGTCACCATGCTCACTATGTACGCAGAACCCTCACGGGGGATTCTGTAGGGCATCATTTTGATTATAAATTTTAAAGAAACGGCCGATCGATAGATGTTCCGCACATAACAGGAGTACTTAAGAATCTGAGTCACACATTTGAGCGCATTACCGATGTCATGCGACATGTAGAACCATTAATTAAAAAAAATGGTGGGGACTGACTGCACTCTATTGTGTGTGTAGGGGTAAGGTTATAAAAACGGCGGCCATGATTACACAACATTCACTTGACGCGAAAGATCAAGGCAGACCCACGGTTCGCTGGTGTTCTGACCTTACCTGTATTTGAGGATGAAAATATACATTTTGAATCTTCGAAACTATTATAATGTTGTACAAATGATAGTATTCCTCCTCAGTTGAAGCTATAGGTGGCAGCAAGCACACCTATATCCCCCGCTCCTCCACCTCCTCAGGTGCAAGAGCAAGGAAGAACGCATCATCAATATTACACCAGACACAAGACTGTGAAAGAATGAGAGGAGTTACTGTTCCAAAGGAAAGCAGGCTTAATAAGAATTGACAACTAAGAATTAGTTACGTTTTCATCTGCATTAATAATAAGAACCACATTGTGATATCTGGTTTTCTTCATTTCGACAATTACCTATAAACTGTATAATTTATAATTTGACCTTTTTTCATGAATTATTAAGAAAAGAATATTCATTTAGGACATACTCTCTATGGAATATTGTACAAGTGTTTCCTTGACAACTGCTTTCAATTGTAGTAATAATTTATATATTTTCTCTTGAGTCTTTGTTTGTTTTAATGTTGTCAATCTTATGTTAATTTTAAGGACACTTCCTCTTAAGCATTACTTTGTCAATTTTATATATTTTTCATCTAAACAGTGTTATGTGGCTGAAGATGTTGATAAAATACGAAACATGTACCACTTTTAACCATTAAATTGCCTTAAGCAATCATTGTATCGACTAGGTGGAAAATAATAAATACTTAATTGTGAATCTATTGAAGTGCGATACGGACCATGAAACTGATTTTATGTAATACTTCATGATGGTCACTAACTGCCTGTGAGAAGAAGAAGAAGTAGAAGAAGAAGAAGAATTCCTGAGGGGTGTGAAACAGGATATCAAAAAAAGGTTTGTGCATAATTATACGTTACCAACAAATCGCTGCAGCGCGGGCTACATGAAGAATCAAACACTCAGACAAGCGGGTACTTACTCGTAATACGTCTGGGATGAAGAATTCCCTTTGTTGAGGGATATGAAGCAAGATATCGAGATTTATATTATAAGCATTCAAGTTTCTAACAAATTGCTGCAACGTTGAGGTAAATGCAGTATATAACAAATCATCATAAAGCATTGAACCGGAACCAGTCCTGAACGTAATGGAGCAATTACTTCTACCGCAAGAAATAGACTGAAAACGGGCACTATATGACTGTCACAAATAATTTACTGTCACAGAAGATAAAAGAAGACCATTTTGTCCTTTTCTGTTTCTAATACGCGGAGAGCGCGCTCTCTTTATACATGCTGATTTATATCAGTAGAGAAAAGCAGGGAGTTGCCCAAGAACTATCTGTTGGGACATTTTGCCAGGAGATCTCGGGGAAGGCCACTAATCAACGAATGGTGTTGCTTGAGACGTATCATGTTCCAGTAGTTTGCCTGGTCAACACAGCATATGTTCCAACTCACGGAAACATGCCGAGATTTATTTCGAAACTGGAGAAGCGAAGGAGGTAAGCGCATATATTGTACGTTGTAGTGTCTCGCGTTTCAGAAATGAAATATGGCGCTTTTACAAAGAAGATACAGGATGCTACAGGAGGAGTTACCTCTTCTTAATGAGAACATTTCTAATAATTTTAGCAAACTGTACCTTTTTGATATTCGCAGAATTTTACGAATTTTAACATCCGTTCATTTTTTTAGCCCTTCCAGAATTTTAACTTCCATTACCCTTGTTAGTATTTAAATAATTTTGTATATTTTAACATCCGTTACTCTTCTTATTTACATAATTCTTCTTTCTTTTTTATTCCTTTTATACTCCAGAGTTGGATTCTCCCTCGGATTCAGCGAGGGATCCCACCTCTACCGTCTCAAGGGCAATGTCCTGGAACTCGAGACTTTGGGTAGGGGATAAAACTGAGAAGGTGGACCAGTACCTCGCCCAGGCGGCCTCGTCTGCTATGCTGAAGAGGGGCCATGTGGGGGATTGGAAGATCCGAAGGGATAGACAAGGCAGAGGGAAGGAAGCGGCCGTGGTCTTAAATGAGGTACCATTCCGGCATTTGCCTGGAGAAGTGGAAAGCCACTTCGAGGATGGCTGACGTGGGAATCGAATCCCCTCTACTCAGTTAACCTCCCGATGCTGTGTGTACCAGTTCCAGAACTCTTACCACTTTTCAAATTTCGTGGCAGAGCCGGGAATGGAACCCGGGCCTCCAGGGGTGACAGCTAATCTACACTAGTTGTCTAGGGTTTTTGTTGTAGTCACAATCCAGTTGGAAAGTTTTCATTGAATAATAGTGATTAAAGAAACTGCGACAGAATAATGTGCAGTTTTCATAACTCTCTCTTTCCATGATTTGGCAAGAGTAAATAATAATCTTAATCATAAACCGTTTTCGTAAGAGGGGCTTTAGAATTTGTATCAAGCCGGAGGATGCTAATGGCGTATCTATCTTCTCCACGGCAGGGCATAAGAGGGTACATAATAGCTTCATGAGACGCTAGTTTCATTGATCCGCACCAACTTCGTGTCCCTGCTGTGAAGAATGAAGTCCTGCTTTTCAAACTCCTGCCCCGTAATCACCAAAGCCACCTCACTCATAGGTGCGTTGTACCGATCCCCATGTTCAGCTGGTTATTGTCGGTCCGCATGAATTACAACTTCAAACCCTTGACCTTCTGGGGCACTTTCCAACTTTGTTTCAAAATATAGTATTTAAGGATTGTAATGATGTATAAATTGTTGAAAACGTAAAATTAAACAATCAACCGAATTTCCGACATTTTTTCATAATTACCAACAAGTTATATTTGTAAAAATGAGTGTTTTTCTTGTGATGAAGGTAACAGAATTCCTATTCTGTGGTAAGCTTGGTCTTGAATTTCGAAAGTTTGTATGTAATTTCCCTCATGTACCTCCTTAGCTCCAAAGGATGTCATTTGGAATCATCCGTTCACCCCATAATGTTCCTCAAAAATGCTCAAACTCAGGATGATCATTAGTAAGGAGTTTATGTAGAGGATCAGGAAGCTTTCTTCTTTACTGTTTTTACGTGACACCACTTGCTATAGACTTTCTGGCCAATTTAATCCGTATTGCAGTCGTACTTGATGCATTCACGGCCCGTACTTGTAGACATGATCTAAGCATTTGGGCTTATGCCGTGTCAAGAGAACAAGGTGGAACTCTTTACATTGCGCAGAGAATTTTGCTCCGCATCTTCAAAAGAAAATCTCGCCTGTTCCCGAGGAAGACTTCTACAATAATCATGATGTAAGTATAATGGTGTGTCAGTGCGCATCCAGTCTACCGCAGTGACGTCACGCTGGTACCAAAGCAAGGAAGGCGGTGACATTTCTCGCTCTGAGATGAGAGTGCGTTGTTCAAAATGTATTCGTTTACAATCGAGAGACCACTAATATGTTACTACAGTCAGTTTATTATTATATCATTCATATTCTAAGTATTTTACTCTTACATTTATGTAATAAATGCCTTACACATAAGCGTTATAGCTCTAGCAGTTTATAATGTTTGACATTTTCTTAGACGTTTCTCTCAGAGTATACACTGACTGACAGAGCAAATGCAACACCAAGGAGGAGTGATTCGAAAGGGATGAAAGTTGGGGAAAAAACAGAGACGGCACGGACGAATAATTGATGTTTATTTCAAACCGATATGCAGGTTACACAATGCGCACGGCATCGACTCAGTAGGATGTAGGACCACCGCGAGCGGCGATGCACGCAGAAACGCGTCGAGGTACAGAGTCAATAAGAGTGCGGATGGTGTCCTGAGGGATGGTTCTCCATTCTCTGTCAACCATTTGCCACAGTTGGTCGTCCGTACGAGGCTGGGGCAGAGTTTGCAAACGGCGTCCAATGAGATCCCACACGTGTTCGATTGGTGAGAGATCCGGAGAGTACGCTGGCCACGGAAGCATCTGTACACCTCGTAGAGCCTGTTGGGAGATGCGAGCAGTGTGTGGGCGGGCATTATCCTGCTGAAACAGAGCATTGGGCAGCCCCTGAAGGTACGGGAGTGCCACCGGCCGCAGCACATGCTGCTCGTAGCGGTGGGCATTTAACGTGCCTTGAATACGCACTAGAGGTAACGTGGAATCATACGCAATAGCGCCCCAAACCATGATGCCGCGTTGTCTAGCGGTAGGGCGCTCCACAGTTACTGCCGGATTTGACCTTTCTCCACGCCGACGCCACACTCGTCTGCGGTGACTATCACTGACAGAACAGAAGCGTGACTCATCGGAGAACACGACGTTCTGCCATTCCCTCATCCAAGTCGCTCTAGCCCGGCACCATGCCAGGCGTGCACGTCTATGCTGTGGAGTCAATGGTAGTCTTCTGAGCGGACGCCGGGAGTGCAGGCCTCCTTCAACCAATCGACGGGAAATTGTTCTGGTCGATATTGGAACAGCCAGGGTGTCTTGCACATGCTGAAGAATGGCGGTTGACGTGGCGAGCGGGGCTGCCACCGCTTGGCGGCGGATGCGCCGATCCTCGCGTGCTGACGTCACTCGGGCTGCGCCTGGACCCCTCGCACGTGCCACATGTCCCTGCGCCAACCATCTTCGCCACAGGCGCTGCACCGTGGACACATCCCTATGGGTATCGGCTGCGATTTGACGAAGCGACCAACCTGCCCTTCTCAGCCCGATCACCATAGCCCTCGTAAAGTCGTCTGTCTGCTGGAAATGCCTCCGTTGACGGCGGCCTGGCATTCTTAGCTATACACGTGTCCTGTGGCACACGACAACACGTTCTACAATGACTGTCGGCTGAGAAATCACGGTACGAAGTGGGCCATTCGCCAACGCCGTGTCCCATTTATCGTTCGCTATGTGCGCAGCACAGCGGCGCATTTCACATCATGAGCATACCTCAGTGATGTCAGTCTACCCTGCAATTGTCATAAAGTTCTGACCACTCCTTCTTGGTGTTGCATTTGCTCTGTCAGTCAGTGTATTTTTCATCAAATACCAGAACAGTTAAGCGCTCTCCTTCTTCTTTATCTGTTTACCCTCCAGGGTCGGTTTTTCCCTCGGACTCAGCAAGGCATCCCACCTCTATCCCCTCAAGGGCAGTGTCCTGGAGCTTCAGACTCTGGGTTGGGGGATACAACTGAAGAGGAAGACCAGTACCTCGCCCAGGCGGCCTCACCTGCTATGCTGAACAGAAGCCTTGCGAGGGATGGGAAGATTGTAAGGCATAGGCAAGGAATCGGCCGTGGTCTTAAGTTAGGTACCATCCCGGCATTTGCCTTGAGGAGAAGTGGGAAACCACGGAAAACCACTTCGAGGATGGCTGAGGTGGGAATCGAACCCACCTCTACTCAGTTGACCTTCCGAGGCTGTGTGGACCCCGTTCCAGCCCTCGTACCACTTTTCAAATTTCGTGGCAGAGTCGGGAACCGAACCTGGGCCCCTGGGGGTGGCGGCTAATCACACTAACCACTACACCACAGAGGCGGACGTTAAACGCTCCCGACGGCTTAATCCACGGGCCGTGGTTTTCATTAAAACAAGCAATCGCGTAGTATACCCTGTTCTACGTTGAAACATGCTGCCTATGAGCTCAACGGGGGCTCTTAGGCAACGGTATGCCTTTGGACTGACACTCCGCAATATTATTGCTGATATACCGTGCGAAATCCGGTTCCATGGCTAAATAGTTATCGTGCTGGCCTTTGGTTACAGGGGTTCGGGGTTCGATTCGCGGTAGGGTCGGGAATTTTAACCATCATTGGTTAATTTGGTTGGCACGGGAGCTGGGTATATATGTCGTCTTCATCATCATTTAATTCTCATCACGAAGCGCACTTCGCCTACGGGTGTCAAATCCAAGGACCTGCACCTGGCGAGCTGAACATGTCCTTGGACACTCCCGGCACTAGAAACCATACGCCATTTCATTTCATTTCATTTATCGTCTGAAATCCAACGAACTCTTTTACTTTTGATTTTATTTTCACGGTTCATTAACACTTTGATTTGCCCTGGAGAAAAAATATGTCCGAACATTGAAGTAGGCCGAATTCTCTCAGAAATAAAATTTTCTTTTTATAGTTGTTGTAGTAATTCCCATTCATTCTTCAATAGCTGTTCATATTTTTCCTTTAGTCAATATTTTCTCTTTATAATAGTAGGATCTTTCTTCTCAAATCATCCAACTCGTCAGTTCCATTGTCTCCGTTATAGTCCTCCACTTCATCAGTTCCATCTTCCCTAAAATAAACATAGACAAGTTATATATTCTCTCAATTAAAACAATGGGAATGTTATGTAACATTTAAACGTGTATTTATTGTCTTTCTTCACTTGCCTGTTCAAATCAGAAGCCGGCGATCCCAGAAGCTGAGCTACATCCTTATGCCGATTTCTCTGCTTTTCCCTCTCAACCCTCCTGGCACTACTAGGAGTTAATATGTTTCCTCCTAGTGGTATATTCTCATGCTTCCGGTTTTAATTCACGACTGTTTTTATTCCGATAATTTAGAAGTTGTTGTCTCAAAGGGATTTCAAAGCACGTCATAGCGAAATGAAGCGAGCAAACTTGACCTAAAGTAATAACAAACTTCGTAGTAACTTAACGCCGCATGTATCGAATAAAGACAATAATAATTTATCATATATTATAAATACGTACCGTGTTTCAGACTAAATTTATCACTGCGGCCACAAGCGTTTTCCCACAGTCTGGCAAGGGCTTCATTTTTCGGGAATGAAAAATACTTTGTGTTTGATCCTTTAGTTTTCCTGCAGTAGCTTAAACAGCCTGCTACTGCATAGCCCGGCATTTTCAAAAGTGTGTTCCGTGCAGATTAATGAGAAGAATAACAGAGCTTCAAATTATATACGGCACGTATTTCAATACATAACGCATGTTTATCACATTAAAAATACAACAGCGGCAAGCCATGTAGCCGTGGAGCCAGTTTCTCGCAGTGCTCCCCGCGTGACGTCACCTGCGCAGAAGCAACGCGTTTTCGTCTCTCTTACTGACACACCATTATACTCACATCACGTACAATAATGAGGGTTTGAATTAAGAATATTTTACCGTTGAAGCTGTAGTCGTACGCTCGTTCGTCACCAGATGGCTCGCTGTGTGCTGGCACAGCGCTCCAAGCGGGAGCTGACGACAACATTAAGCTCCAATCACGGCCGACTTGATGCGTTGCTCTAGCTAGGGAGCACAGAGAGGGATTCAGTCGGCCGTGCTCCAATATGACATAACACATAACACATAGCTTGGAATGAACGTACGTACAAATTTGGAAAAAACCGAAACGAAATAACAATATAGAAAGGACAGGGAAGAGAACTACCGACGTAAATTCTTAATGGCTGGTAGCCACGTATTACTTCTTAATTTCTAGCCAGTGACCTGTTGAAATTGTTAGGACTTATACGTATTACTCCAGCTTCCCGTATAATCCTACATCTGCTTTTTAACTGACTTAGGATGTTTCTCCTTGCATTTAAACTGTTTGGGACGCAGTCTCTCAATATGTAAGCTATCGGCTTCATCAGAATGACACAGTTACATCGTGTTTATTGTGCGATCTATGATTAAATATATACCTGACAATATATATAATACATGAATGAACATATTGTGCGTTTATTCAATTCAAACAGGACGTCAGGCAGTTTAAGAAAAAACTTTCAGAAATGAAGGCTATTATCTCCGCGTACTGAATACTACCAGCCCTCTCAAAATCGTGACAAAAAGCGAACTTATATTCTTATTGCATTGATAAATTTACTGAATTGGCAGGATTATTAATCAGTAAAAATACACATCTGGCCAAGAATACTGTAACATCAAGAAGGCCGTATCTGACATGTACACTTGTTGGCACTAAGCTTAGCGGAATGTTGTACGGAAGAACCAGCATCGAACTTTGTACACATAGCGCGTGCCATGATCTCCCGTAATAAAATACGGAGTGCGGCAAAACAAATAGTGCTGGCATTACAAAAATGCTCCGAACATCAAGATACGACATTATAACATACGGTAGGTGACGATGGCGACACGTACCTAACCACGTGGGTACAGCATGTGTTCAAAATGTGCACCCTCACTTCTCACGCATTGTTCATAACTAGGGCTCGGAAGTTGAAGAAAATGAGGTAAGGTTTCCGAATTCCAATGTCTGTAATTCTAGTGTGTTTAAGCCAGTGATTCCAGTTATACTAATTAAAATTTATTTCTCTAGGATGTCCATTATGAGTTCTAGGTGAAAACATTATTTCAATATGCAAGTACGTTTTTAACAAACATGGAATTCCCTTTTTAAAATTATGTTTATCTAAACCTATATAATGCCCGAAGGAAGTAACAGGCCCTTTCTCTCTCATATATTTTTGCCGTATACGTTTCATAAAACCGGAATTTTGCATTTTCGAACATTATATTCCCCCTTTGTCCGCCTCTGTGATGTAGTGGTTAGTGTGATTAGCTGCCACCCCCGCAGGACCGGGTTCGATTCCCGGCTCTGCCAGGAAATTTGAAAAGTGGAATGAGGGCTGGAACGGGGTCCACTCAGCCTCGGGAGGTCGAATGAGTGGAGGTGGGTATGATTCGCACCTCAGCAATCCTGGAAGTGGTTTTCCGTGGTTTCCAACTTCTCCTCCAGGAAAATGCCGGGATGGTACTTAACTTAAGGCCACGGCAGCTTCCTTCCCTCTTCCTTGTCTATCCCTCCCAAACTTCCCATTCCCTCACAAGGCCCCTGTTCAGCATAGCAGGTGAGATTACCTGGTCGAGGTACTGGTCTTTCTCCCGAGTTGTATCCCCCGACCCAATGTCCTACGCTCCAGGACACTGCCCTTGAGGCGGTAGAGGTGGGATTCTTCGCTTAGTCCGAGGGAAAACCAATTCTGGAAGGTAAACAGACTGGAGAGATATTCCCCCTTCATGAAATATGTAATTAAAACTGAAATTATGAATGATTTTGGATCGCATCTTTACGTCATTTTTGCCAGATTTTGGTCTTTTTATATTTTTAAGTATTTTCCATGCAATTTAAAGGTCATAAACTTTCAAACTCTATTCATAACACTCCTGTAGATTGTCGATCATGTCGATTAACACAAGTCGTCGCAAGAGCACAAAAAATAACTGTAACCGAGCAAGTTGCTACGCAGGTTCGTTCACGCAGCTAACAGCTTGCATTCAAGAGATAATGGTTTCGAACCCCACTGCATGTAGCCCTGAGGATGGTTTTCCGTGGTTTCCCATTTTCACACCAGTCAAATTCTGGGGCTGTAGTTTAATTAAGGCCATAGTTGCTCCATTCCCACTCCTATCGCTTTCCTATTCCATCGTCGCCATCGTCTATTGGAGCCCTGCGTGCGAAACAAACGTGTGTGCGGGATTGCTGAGTGCTTGTTGCTTAAGTAGGCTAAAAATGACCCCCTGTGGATGGGGGCGGTAGAATAACACCAACGGTATCCCCCGCCTGTCGTAAGAGGCGACTAAAAGGGGCCCCAAGGGCTCTGAACTTTGGAGCATGGGTTGGCGACCACGGAACCCTTAGCTGAGTCCTGGCATTGCTTCCACTTACTTGTGCCAGACTCCTCACTTTCATCTATCCTATCCGACCTCTCTTGGTCAACTCTTGTTCTTTTCCGACCCCGACGCTATTAGGTTTGCGAGGGCTAGGGAGTCTTTCATTTTCACGCCCTTCGTGGCCCTTGTCTTCCTTTGGCCGATATCTTCATTTTTCGAAGTGTCGGCCCCTTCATTTTTTTCTCTCTGATTAGTGTTATATAGAGGATGGTTGCCTAGTTGTACTTCCTCTTAAAACAATAATCACCACCACCACCAGACGAAAAATGCTGTGAATTACTTTGAAAAGGTGTTGGCAGCGAGAGTGATCGCGGTAATCGTAGGAGTGGAAAGTAATCCTGGGCCACTGAGTTGTGAGGATATTGAAAAAAGTTAAAGAGGCGGTAAAACGGATCAGCCAAGTGACACGACGAGGGATCTGATCATGGAATAGAATAAGGGCATTCAGGACTTGAAAGATAGCCTGAAAGGTGGATAAATAGCAGGAGGAAGTGGAAATTGCAAAGAAACATCGCTTGGTGTTGGAGCAGTACACGCGGGAGCTGGAAATACAGGTCCGGAGATCAAAGCTTGCCCAGTGTAGTAGATGCCTGATCATATATGGGATTGAAGAGAATAGGGGCAAAGGTAAATTGGCATTGTTAACTGCGTTAAAAGTGCTTACGGCAGACAAGTTGTAAAAATATAGTAGTATTTGATGTTTGCGCATGATGATATTAACAATACTACTTGCTTTTCTGCTTACTATATTTCTGGTCTTGCTCGTTTGTATGCATTCCTCCAAATACGCACTCTGGGAAACGATAAAGAACGTTTATGTAAATTTTTGGCGAGTAATTCCTTTAAATTCGTTCTAAAACATAATAGTATCCTTTTATTGACAAAACGTACCTACACACTCCGTGTTTTATGCAGCCAAAAAATCTCTATGAAATGTGGTCCTTCCCTTCAGTCGAGCTTGTCCTTGGGGACTTAAATATTTTCAATCCATTACTTAGTGTATCGTGCAGAAAATGTGTAGACCAAAGTCGGACCATAACCTCCTTAGCGATGAGCCATGCCAGGGACCGTGGAGTTTAATCATACGAACATTTTCACTAATATAAGTGACTGTCATAAATGTAGCATTTACTGTTTTGGGGTTAATTTCAATTTCGGAGGACAGGTGATCCTCATTTCTAATTGCGTCGACCTCCCTGCCCTAAGACGAAAACTCGACCTGCCGGAAATGTTTGAAGTCAAAGACGAGAATACTGCTGATCACTTCATTTGTTAATATGGGAGTGGACTGTATATATACATTTTATTGTTCCTTTAATTAGGAAACGTGAGTGCCCTTTTGGTGTGTTACTGTCCATTTCGTCTTTGACATTTTTATTTCCAAAGTTCATTATTGAATATACTGTACCGTATACCCTATTATATGTTTACATTTATTATTCTTGACACCGTCCGCCGCTGTGGTGAAGTGGCCATTGTGATCAGCTGCCACCTCTGGAGGCTCGCGTTCGATTTCTGGCTCTGCCACGAAGTTTGAAAAATGGTACGAGGGCTGGAACGGGGTGCATTCAGTCTCTGAAGGTAAACCGAGTAGAGGGGTTTTCGATTCCCACCTCATCCATTCTGGAAGGGATTTGCGGTCATTTCCCACTTATTATCGAGGCAAATGCCGAGATAGTACCTAACTAAAGCCATGGCGCTTCCTTCCCTCTTCCTTGCCTATCCCTTCCAATCTTCCCATCCCCCACAAGGCTCCTGTTCAGCATAGCAGGTGAGGCCGCCTGGGCGAGGTACTGGTCATCCTATCCCAGTTGTATCCACAACGACCCAAAGGGTCACGTTCCAGGACACTGCCCTTGGGGCGGTAGAAGTGGGATCCCTCGCTGAGTCCGATGGAAAAGATTACCCTGCAGGGTAAACAGATTAAGAAAGAAAGACAGAAAGAAAGAAACATATTTTGACACTTTATTTGTCAAGAGAGGTTGGTCGCCAAGCTGTACTCCATCATAAACCAACAATCACCACCACCACCACCAGATCCTCGTCTATATGCACCAAAGCTCCAGAGACGGTTACTAACAACAGTGTCATTGTTTGCTGAAATTGATATGGATTTGAGTGCCTTTTCAGAGGATAGTTTGTATATTCTTATAACTTTATGGCTGATACACCTGCCTGAGGTGGTAAAGGCATAGTCGGTCACCCGGAAAGGAGTGGGTTTGATTCCCCGTCAGGAAGTCGGGAAAATTTAAGAAACTATATATCCACACCCGGAGGTGCACATGGGCCTGGCGTTCCCTCAGCCTACACCAAAAATGAGAACCAGATTAATTCCTGGGCACAAAGGTATGACGGATGTGGAGCATACCACTCTATCCCATCAAGTGCCGAGGTTACGGTTAGTGGAAGCATTTACCTTCCACCCCTTCCAGGACCTTCACGGCCTGTACGGAGATGACTTTGCTTTATAGTTGATACAGTACCATAAAAGGGGAAAATAACAAAATTGTTACCACGAGGTGGCAGGAGAGAGGGAAGAAACGGCAGGACCTAGACACTGGACACGAACCACATCAAGAATATTTTAAATTTAGAATGTATTTTCAAAATCATGTTTTCTTTCTTTTGATTGATATACTCTAATCTCTTTCCAGAACAACAATAACAATTTAAAAGCCTTTAACAGGCAGAATCATGTAGAAAGGATAGTTACAATGTCTATTGTTTACAAGTTGCCTTACGTCGCACCGACACAGACAGGTCTTATGGCAACGATGAGACAGGAAAGGGCTAAGAGTGGGAAGGAAACGGCCGTGGCCTTAATTAAGATACCGTCCCAGCATTTGCCTGATGTGAAAATAGGAAACCACGGAAAGCCATCTTTAGGGATTTACAATGTCATGAACTTTAACATGGGAGAGTAAGCTCCAAATTTACAACACGACTGAGTAAGTCTTCGCCCGACCATTAGGTCTACATAAATCTTTGGTTTGTGGTATAGAAAAGACTCTCAGTCTCCCCTAACAAGGTTACACTTTAGAGGGATAATGGAACCTTAAACGTAGGCTGAATTTGAATATAAATGTCAATAATGAGGCCAGATCTTCCAAGACCAAGTAACATTTAGAGGGGAATCAACCCTCAACCTTAAGCAGTGACATATCGGAAAGGTCTCGAGCCCTGAACCAAAATTTCAATTTTCAGTGGCCAAACGGGCCAAGAACTCACATCAGAGAACTTCTTATTATACTAAAGTGCTCATTAGCTTTCATATCACGTGACATTCGCTGCCCTTACTTGATAGGGGCGACACACACAAAGTATGGATCGAAGGATCCAGAAAGATATGAGCCGAAACTCATACTACACGGTCAAGAAAATAGAAAACAAACTGTTAGTAAAAAGGCCAAGAACAAAATGGAATGGGATGCTGAACCTACTCGAGCAATCCCGTGACATGGTTTGTCATAAAACTTAAAGGGACAGAAGGCTCGGTTACACTGAGGATAAGCCAAACTACCTGGTGACTAAGACGAGAAAGAAAGTTAAAGCAGGATATGAAATTTAGAGTTTAGAACAGCTTAGTAACCAGAAAGCAAAGTGAGTAAGGGACACGAGGGTGCACACTCTTGCGTACTTAAATTACGTGGTACCCACAAAAGATGCTAACAGTCCGCCCAGAGACAACCTAGAAACCTACAAATTAAAAGCCTAGTGAACACTAAGAAATCCTACATTAAAACTACGGAAATCGCAGCATGCCCTATTTGTTACATGCTAGAAGTTAACGCTGGTATCTTCCCGTCGCCAAACGCATTCATATTTAGGTCAAATAGTCGATTATCTTACATGCTGCCCCAGCTAGTCCGTCGTGTCCTAGGAGGAGAACCTCACTTGTCGACACATCGTTCAAGATCCAGATAGATAGTCTACATAAGGTTTACGTTTACATCTTTTATAGAGACTATAAGCTATCTCTGTGCCAACCCCTAAACAGAAAAAATGAAATGGCGTATGGCTTTTAGTGCCGGGAGTGTCGGAGGACAAGTTCAGGTCTTTTGAATTGACGCCCGTAGGCGAACTGCGCATCGTGCCCTAAACAGAAGCAATGGTCTACTAAGTTGTACGCAATCCAAGATGCTAGGTGGCACTCGGAACAAGAGTGGTGACATATTTTAATGAACATGAAATTAAGTGAACATCATTCGGTTCGGCATGTCTCCATGAGAATTCCCTATATTCAAGCGTTGGAAGGGTTGCCTAAAACTAGAAAAGGACGCACTACTGTAATAATAATAATAATAATAATAATGATAATAATAATAATAATAATAATAATAATAATAATAGTGGTCCGGAAGATTATATCATGGTTAGAAATCAATTTAGACAACTCATCAAAACGTTTCGCTGTTTCCAAGAGACTGGGAAAAAATGTAGTGAGTAAAGGGAGGTCCTATAAAGAAGAGCAGAAAAAGGAAGTAGGAGAAAGGATAAAATGATACTGGAAGAAATCGAAGGCAGAGAAGGCTAGAAATACTGCAGAGATGGTCAAACGTTAAATATAGATATATATAAACATCATTATAAATCGTCTACGTACATGCGAAGGCACAGACATAAAACAGTTTTCGTATACAACTTCATGCTAACATTTCAACAATCACGTTTCTTGAGATGAATACGCTATCTTGAAAGTTTACTCATAAAGTTTCTAGTGGATGATTTCGGAGGCTTTGTAGAATACCCCGGGAGCAGGAATGTTTGAAGTTGGATGGCTGGAATGTCAGGAACTCGATAAGTTTTAGAGCGTGGTTGCCTCTGCCTCTCAGAAGTAAATTTAATAAATTCTGCACTCCAGAAGAACATCAGACAAGATTTCTTATGAACACAGAGAACAATCCGCTGCATGTTAAACGAATAAGATAAACCTTGTAAGATAACGAAATATGGAATCGAAATTTTATCAAAAGACAGACTTGCTGGAAAGTAATGAACAGGATGTTGAGACATAAAATATACAGGATGTATCTAAATTATTTGACAAACATTCAGGGATGTTCTCCGTGTTGTACAGGGTGTCTCCTATAAACTAAGACCGTCGAATTGGCGTTTTTAACTCCGCGATGAATAATATGAAATATTGGGGAGGCGAGTGCATAGTTCCTGACCTTGCAAACAGCTTGCACGTGTTCGACCTCGCAAGCATGAGACGCCAGTCTGAATCACAACTGTTAACGTGGCGAGACAGTTACTATTGCTACACCGCATTTTCGAATATAAAATTTCTGGTTTCATCTTAATGGCCGTGTGAACAGTCATGACTCTCGTTATTGGTGTTCAGAATGTCCTAGTGGTGTTTATGAAGTCTCTCATTATGATAGGAAGATTGATATTTGGTGTGCTGTTAGTGGAAGAGAATTTTTTTTCGAGACGACGTAAATGCAGAGAGATACCTAAAGGATATTTTGACGCCATTCTTCCATCAGTTAACGTGAAGAGAAAAATAGCGTGGGTGGTTTCAAGAAGATTCATCTCCTGCTCATACAGGAGAATATTCCCTTCTTACAATATTGGAAGTTTTTGCAGAGAGAGTAATCAGTGATGGTATATTCCCCACTCATTCTCCAGATCTAACACTGTGTGATTTTTTACTTATGGGGTAAACTGAAAGAAAAAAGTATATAGAACAAATCCTCACGTCAGCCAAAATGTGGATACCAGATACAATGTCTGTATAATCCACGAACAACGACACTTTCAGCATCCTTTATAAGGTAAGATATCATATAAGGTTGTATACACACTTAAATGCAGGGCGGCCGCGCGCGACATAAGTTCGGCTGACGCAGCTGCCGTAGCGCAGAGAACCAACTCCGTGCGTTCAGTCGTAGTTTATAAGAGACACACTGTCAAAGGAACGAGACGCAATCGGATTGGCGAAGAAAATATTTATTTTCGAGAAAAAAAAAGTGTTTATTACTTCGGGGCGCCCGATTCAAATTGACGAACTCAGTGCATTTGCTGTGCCAGAGCGCAAATCGCTGCCCACTGCTGTGCTCCAGGGAAGGGAGGGGAAGTGGGGTGTATCATAGACGGAGAAAGAGATAATGCTCAGTGCAAAGAAGGCTTCTTTACATTGCGTGCCTGTTTTCATTTCAATGTGTATACGTCTCATGGAGGTATGAACATATCAAAAGCTGATCAAATATATTTTTGAGCAGTGTATCTAACCGAATGGTCGTATGATATTCCGCAATAAAAACGCCAAATTTCATTAAAATCAAACGAAAATATGTTTAAAATTTTTTTGCTAGTGGCTTTACGTCGCACCGACACAGATAGGTCTTATGGCGACGATGGGATAGTAAAGGGATAGGAGTTGGAAGGAAGCGGCCGTGGCCTTATTTAAGGTACAGCCCAAGCATTTGCGTGGTGTAAAAATGAGAACCATGGGAAACATGTTCAGGGCTGCCGACAGTGGGATTCGAACCCACTATCTCCCGGATGCAAGCTCACAGCCGCGCGTCCCCGGACCGCATGGCCAAATCGCCCGGTTAAAATGTACTTACTTCAAAATTAAAATTTGAATATATTTTCATGAGAATCCGTAATTGTGAATCTTATAGCGGTTGTATATCAATAATCCTCTGGTCCGCCTACCTCGCTGAATAATCTGTGTCGAATTCTTCGGTGCAGAGGGGTGCGAGTTCGGTTCCCATCTGGGTGGGAGATTTTAACTGCATCTAGTTAATTTCACTGATTCAAGGCCTAGGTATTCGTGTTTTCCCCCAGTATACGCCGGTTAAAATGAGCACAACACACGCCACTCTACCAAACACCACAGAAATACTCAATAGTCCCTGCACATAACGTTGGCGTCCATGTGCAAGTTCGAGGGCCCGTATTTCGTCCTCTTAGCACAGGGCCTCTCAGGGTGCATGCGCTTGGTGCATGCACTGTGCACGGTGCAAAAGAGGACTTCGCTTGGTTGACCAGAATGCTGAGCCCCCCACTCCTCTATTTGGAGCAATAGCGCTGTCTCTCTCTTTCCTCGCGCCTGTCTCGCTCGCTGCCCCTGTCTCCCTCTTCCACACTTGCTTCGTTGCGCTCCGAATCCGAGCTGAGTTGCGCCGAATAGAGCCGAGCTTAGCCGAGCTTAGCCGAGCTTAGCCGAGTAACCCAGAGACGAAGTGTTGGTCCGAGCCAAGCCGAGCGGGATCGATGCACAGTGCACGGAGCTCTTGCGCCTCGATTTACACGCGTGAGATTTTGGGCGTTTGAGAGGCCCTGTCTTAGCACATTCGGACTTGTAGAATTTCAGAAATATTATATTATATTATATTATATTATATTATATTATATTATATTATATTATATTATATTATATTATATTATATTATATTATATTATATTATATTATATTATATTATATTATATTATATTATATTATATTACGGGCAAGTTACAACGACACTGTTACAACGTAAGGTAGCCAATATTTGACTTAAACTTAAACTCTGCAAAGCCTAAGCTACGAAAAATGTCTTCGTAATTTCCCCCCCCCCCCCCCAACAAAATTTATGAAAAGTACAATTATGTTTAATACATTTTCCTTCCTAACCTTATCAAGAACTTCCCCTATAATGAATTACTTGAAGATAAAAAAGTTTTCTTGATATTCTTGTGAACGTAGTTTTTCAGTGTTGCTCGCGGGATATTAAACGCTTTACTTGAATGTTCGTAACTCATTATGTTTTTCCTCTCTGCCTTAATAGAATTTTTCATAGCCTCCTTATCTCACTGCTTTGTTTCCCACCTGAAAATAATAATAAACTTCATAAATAACAAATAAAATGAAGGGGAACCGAATTCTCTGATTTATTATAATGGCCGCTACAATATCTCACGCCAACCACCTCACTGTAGCGATTACACGCCAGGAACTACACCACATGACTGAAATGCAATCCTGTATTTCATACACATATCAGTGCTTATTCTAGGAATAACAGGTTCCTGCTAATTTGAATGCTGCTCTAACTCAGCTCATCACGCACTATGACTCCTCCCTGTGCACGGAAACTAAACGTGGTGAACATAACCAATTCTCACAATAAGACAACGGGATGAGGCTACGCGTGTGCGCGCGGCTAAACATTAGGTAACAACTGTGCAAACTGAAAATCTCTAGGGGGACGAAATTAGGCGCGGGGACGAAATTTGGCCCCCTACCTTATCACCGAGCAGGTGGCTGCGCATTTTGCGTCACGTAGATGCCAGATTGCCTTCGGGAGAGAATGGGTTCGACCCCAAGTCTCGGCAGGCCTGAAAATAGTTTTCCGTTGTTCCCCACTTTCACACCATGATTAAGGCCATGGCCGCTTCCTTCCTAGCCCTTTCCTGTCCCATCGTCACCAGCAAGTTGTAAAAAAAAAGGAACGAAGTGTATCCTGCCATAAAACAGGGCCAAATACACATGTGCTGCACAAAGTGTGGGAAGAGCGGTAGAAGAAAATTCAGACATCAAACACCCTGTGATAGAACTGCTACAGAGGAAGGAAAATCTATCATTCATTTCCATAAGAACGTGAATAATTCTCTACCAGCTTTGAAACCAAGTAACGGAATAGATTGCAGTGGGAATACTGCCATGTATTATCTCGCCAATCCTTAAATGGAGTATATCGACTTGAATCGATTATTCTAGCCGATTTATGAGCAAGACAGTTCTAGTCATTTTGAATGTAAACAAAGTTCTAACGCAGCTGGTTCGGATTCCCATTTGATAATACTGGAATGCATATTGCAGCAGCATGCCCACTCGCTGTGTTCAGATATCAGCTTGCTAATGAAAACCGTCAGTGTGATGAGAAATGCACACTGGCGCGCGATAATAGCGTCTGTGTTGGAACAGGACTTGGAATCAATTTTGTGGTAAAATGATTACCGAAGGATGGATGGCTATACATATAATGGGGATGACTGATTATGATATAGATCAGGGGTTACCAAATGGTGGCCCGCGGGTACTTTTTAATTTTTTTAAATGAAATAAGAAAATGTACAATAATTATTTCATACCTTATTCAAATATGTATTTTTATACACTTTAGAGACCCAGTTTATTTAATATTATTTCCTGGTTTTAAGTATTCAATTGATCTGAATAGATTATTTTTGATTTAAAAATTAAAATCCGAACTTCGTCTGAAAATGAGCCCACACAAATCTTTATAAAAATGGCTATGGAATACATCATAAATCATTAGTTACATGCCAGCCTCACTGCGGACATTTTATGCAACGCAGCATGCAGTGAATACCAAGAAATACTTCAATTTCCATTGGTATAAAGAGTGGTTTCTATTCTTTTTATTCTTCTCTCTTTGGTAGTATGGCTGGTACGCACACTCGAATAAATGTTCAGTGAAATACTCCTGTAAGTACGTTGCTGGGATTTTAAATTCTTACAACTGCATTTCATTGTTCGCTTCACACTACTCCCACTACGTTGTCGTCTATTATCTTTTTACTACATTATTAATTTCAGTTTTTTAAGGTATTTTCATTTCTTTTGTCAAATATTAATTCAAACAAATTGACATTGTTGTCTGCACTCCTTCCAAATTCAATTGTCCTGGGTATCATAGTGTTTATTTTTAATTTCCTCTTTTATTCAATTTTAAAATTGTGTATTACGCAAGTAAAATTATTAAACCTTTATTTCAATTTAACTACGCATATTATTTCATACTGGCACCTCTGTTATATTTGCTTAAGATTTCCAATGTGGCCTTCGAGCCCTTACAAATCGGAAACCCCTGATAATGATAATAATAATAATAATAATAATAATAGTTTCGTGTGGCTATTTCTAGCCGAGTGCAGCCCTTGTAAGGCAGACCCTCCGATGAGCGGCATCTGCCATGTGTACGTAACTGCGTGTTGTTGTGGTGGAGGATAGTGTGGTGTGGTGTGTGAGTTGCAGGGATGTTAGGGACAGCACAAACACCCAGCCCCCGGGCCATTGGAATTAACCAATGAAGGTTAAATTCCCCGACCCGGCCGGGAATCGAACCCGGGACCCTCTGAACCGAAGGCCAGTACGCTGACCATTCAGACAACGAGTCGGACATTGGAAACCGCTGATACAGATGAATAAACATATCAAATATAACTTTATCATCTAATCACTTGATGTAGCAATACTGAATCATTAGATCCCGTAAAAGATGTACGAAGTTGAAAAAATGGGTGATGATGATGATCATCATCATCATCTGCAATCATCATCATCTGCATGAACTCTAACGACGTATTTTCGTTCTTACATGGAAACCGTAAGTCTCCAATCTGATTGAAATTTGGTACGACGACTTCAGTAGGAATGCTGTATTCAGCCATATCAAAATTAGATGCCCAGTCGTATATTTAGCACCTGTTTTCGGGTATCAAAGTTTGCTTATTTAAGTACCGCATACACAGGAGTGAGCGGTGGGAAGCAGGTAGGGGCGGGGCGGCCGGCCTCTTCATATGTTAAGCTTTCACTGTTTCTCTCTCGCGCACACATTACTTCCCCACCTCTACCTGCTTCCCACCGCTCACTCCTGTCTACGCGGTGCTTAAATTAGGAAACTTTGACACCCCGAAACAGTTACTAAGTATACGACTGGGCATCTATGAAAATAAAGTATTCCTACTGAAGTCGTGCCAAATCTCAATCAGATCGGAGACTTACAGTTGGAAGGGTTTTTTTGTTTAGTGATACATGTGCTGTGGGTCAGTATTCCTTTCCTCAGTATTCCCACATTTGTTTGTTTTGTTGTTGGACATCCTAAAATGAAAGGAATATGTTTTTTATTTACTTGTTATACGCAAAAGATGCAAAAGTCTTATTAAAAATAGCTCAGTGCAAAGAACGGGTAATTACATTCTACGAGGGTCGAGTCATAAGTCATGGCAACTGGTTTTTCTCGCAAACAGGAGACAACACAGAATATCTAAGATATGCATTTGAAATATAGGGCATGTACTAATGCATAGTGCCTGAAGACAAATTCTGATTTCAGGAGATTCTCGTAGGAAGGTGACAGACCCCAGGCCATTGGTAAACATTGTTTTATTATGGTATATGCGGCAAGTATACAAGACTGCGTACAAAGGATAGGTTTCCACTAGTTGCAGACCTTCGAAATAATCACTCAAGGTTTCCACTGTGGGTTGCCAGCGGTGGGGCATGCGCTGAATACCATTCGCTGCATGTGTATCGCTAACGTGTGACACTGCTCTCCGAAATGCTATTACGATGTCCTCTTTGTTAGCAAACTGTTGGTCACGTAGGCTTCTTGACTCTGGCGGTTAGATGATAGTCACATGGGCTCAGATCAGGCGAATAAGGCGGCTCCTGCTTGTTGACTTCCATTTTGTGACGATCTCACTTACCCACTGAACTTGGGGGCAAGCTTAGACCCACACTGTTGTTTACATACACAATATAGTGGCATCATACGAAAGTACATACCGTACGTTTCCAAACGCATATAATAGATTTTCCGTGTTGAGAAAAAATAGTTGCCATGACTTATGACTCGCCCTACGGATATATAAAATAGCATGTTCTGACTGACTGACTCATTCATCATAGCCGAGCCAAAACTACTGGAAAAATGAAATTTTGGGGATACATTCATGTTACAGTGTAGCTGCTCACTAAGGAAGGCTTTTTTTTAACACTCCTTCGCTAAAGGGGTGAAAAAGGCAGTGGATTGTTTAAATAAGTATATCTATATCTCAAAAACGTACCAGTTTATAGACTTATAAATTGGTATCTGGAATCTCCTATAAAAATAAAGAATTTTTTTTTTTTGGCAAAATCCGCTTAACGGGGTTGAAAAGTAGTGAAAAATGGGTTGAATTATATTTATGAGGATACTTATATCTCAAAAACTGAATGTGTTACATACATGAAAATAGGGATTTGGAATATTGTTTGTAAATAAAGAAACACGTATTTTTTGGAAAATCCAATTGGGTGGTGGTGGTGGGGGGAGCTGAACACAAGTGGAAAATCGAGTGAAGTTTAGAAATTAGTATAACCACATTAGATCTCAGAAACGTAACATCTTACAGACGCAAAAATTAGTATTTGAAATCTCCTTGAAAATAAAAAACCCGTATTTTCCCCCTGAAAATCCACTGAAGAAGAGGCGACGGTGATGTTAAGTGAATGAGTTGATTTCCTTTAATGAGGATATTTATATCTAAAAAAGTGAAGATGTTACAGGCATTAAACTAGATATTTGGAATCTCCTTTAAACATAAAGAAACACGCAATTTTTTATTTTCGAAAATCTACTTAAGGGGTCGGGGGTGAAAAGAAGGGAATAATTTTGAATTCTTTTTATGAGGTTACGTGTTTCAAAAACTGAAGATATTACAGAAGTGAAAATTGGTGTTTGGAATCTGATTTAAAAGTAAGGAAACACGTAGATATGGTTTTCGGAAAATGCACTTAAGGGGCGAGGGTAAAGAGAAGTGAAAAAGGTGTTGGATTTTTTTAATGAGGATAAGTATCTCAAAAACTGAAGCTGTTTACTAGCGTGAAAAATTTTTATTTTCGGAAAGTCCACTTTAGGGTGGCGGGCGTGGATGGGGAGGGAGTAGCGGTTGAAAAGAAGTGGAAAGGGCAACCCAGTGCGCACGGTTCATTTTTCTGCGCGTTCCTATGAAATCCACGCAAGCGAAGCCGGGAGCTAATGATATGTAAAATAAAATGTTGTAATCAGAGAACTTCTGTCTCAAGAAGAATACGGATATGTACGAAATATTAATATCTTCCCATAAAGAAGAGTAATGAACTCACTAACATATTTTTTAAAAATGTATTGGATGACTTAGTTTTATTTGTGCCTTTAGTTTCTGAATGCTCGGTAAACTGTATCATGCACGTGCTCTGATAGTTAAGTAGTACTCACCATAAGACCCGCGCGGTCGGCCACCGAATCCTTGTCCACGCCTGTGATGAATATACCCAGGTTGTACTCCACTCCACCACGGATCATGAGCCCCAGGCTCTGTCCGGGTTCTATGCTTAACTCCACCTGGAAAGTGAAAGGAAAATAATTTCAACTCCTAGCTCTTAGCTGACTCTTTTTCTTCACAGCACTCACGTCCCTACACTATGCGTGTATTCATTGCTGCTTCATATACATTTTAGGTGGATGTGAAATTTGTTTCAAGTTCGTATTATTTTTTCTGTTAAAGAGGTCAACTTTAAGATCAGATGTTACGCTTTCCCACTTTTATACTATTCCTACTATTAGTGGAACTTTTTGACACACTGAAATGCTGTATACTACTTTAGGGCTGTTTTACTTAATTCGTTCTTTTAATTATCATTTATCATGAAATTTTATTGATCAGTTATCGTAAAACCCTCTTGAATTAAAATTACAATTCATGAAGCAAAAAAATATAATAATAATACGTTGTAATTCAGGAAACTACACGCAGTATGTGGTGAAAGATACAAACGTAACCAATAATTGTTACCATCCATGCAATATGGAGAAAGAAGGAGTGAGACATACCACATCCCGATGATCAATATTAGTACCTAGGCCTATGTAGAATATGGAGAGATGCAATCTTATTGGTAGGATTAGCGGATACATATTTCAGTAGTCTAGATTAAAGATGGCGGATGATAGCTGACAAAAAGCGCATAGGTTTGTTTCCAAACAAGAGCACGTGGAATTTGCCGACACTACATTTCAAACTATAGAGTGCAGCACTGAGGTTTGCGATGCAAGATGGCGGATGACAGCTGTGACGTACCACATTTCAAAGGTAAGTAGCTAAAGACGGCAGCACGGTGCTCTCTGGATTAAAGATGGCGGATGACAGATGCACGTGGCTTAGTTTCCAAACAAGAGCACGTGGAATTTGCCGCCACTACATTTCAAACTAAAGAGTGCAGCACTGAGGTTTGCGATGCAAGATGGCGGATGACAGCTGTGATGTACCACATTTCAAAGGCAAGTAGCTAAAGAGGGCAGCACGGTGCTCTCTGGATTAAAGATGGCGGATGACAGCTGCACGTGGCTTTGTTTCCAAACAAGAGCACGTGGAATTTACCGCCACTACATTTCAGCTAAAGAGTGCAGCACTGAGGTTTGCGATGCAAATGGCGGATGACTGCTGTGACGTACCACATTTCAAAGGTAAGTAGCTAAAGAGGGCAGCACGATGCTTAAAGATGGCGGATGTCAGCTGCACGTGGCTTTGTTTATCTCACGCTAGTGAGGTTAAGTTGGTAGCACTAAGGTTTAGGCCCGCCAAGATGGCAGCACTGCCGATGACAGGTGACGAAATTTACATCTACTACGATAAAGAGGGCAGCACAGTGCTCTGTAGTTTAAAGATGGCGGATGACAGCTGTCAAAAAAGCACGTGGCTGTCAAAAAGCACGTGGCTTTGTTTACCACGCGCTAGTTAGGTTAAGTTGGTACCGCTAAGGTTTAGGTCCGTCAAGATGGCAGTACTGAGGTTAGCGATGCGTTGTTGTCTGTCAAAAAGCACGTGGCTGTCAAAAAACACGTGGCTTTGTTTACCTCACGCTAGTTAGGTTAAGTTGGTACCACTGAGGTTTAGGCCCGTCAAGATGGCAGCAGTGAGGTTAGCGATGCGTTGTTGTCGATGACAGCTGTCAAAAAGCACGTGGCTTTGTTTACAAATTCAAATCTCGCGCCAAAATTCAAATCTCCCGCCAAAATTCAAATTTCCCGCCAGAATGCAAATTTCCCGCGGGAGGAGGCGCCCGAACCCGCTTATTATACTACTCGTACCGACTATGATAAGAGTAGTATTTCAGAGTCGGAAGAAAACTAAATGTGAAAGCCTACAAAATCGAAAGCGCATAACTTTGACCAACAATAATATTACATTGACCATTGTTTGTTGTGATGTTCTTTGCCTCTTATGGCGCCCTCAACTCCGATAGATGGGATTACTGTTGCGTACCGAGTATAACAGCCTGACTGAATATTGGCGGGAAATAGCTGGGGAGTTAGAAAACTTTTTTCTTTAGCATGCCATTCCTCTGTTTTTTTTTTTGCTAGTTGTTTTACGTCGCACCGACACAGATAGGTCTTACGGCGACGATGGGACAGGAAAGGGCTAGGAGTGGGAAGGAAGCGGCCGTGGCCTTAATTAAGGTACAGCCCCAACATTTGCCTGGTGTGAAAATGGGAAACCACGGAAAACCATTTTCAGGACTGCCGACAGTGGGGTTCGAACCTACTATCTCCCGAATACTGGATACTGGCGCACTTAAGCGACTGCAGCTATCGAGCTCGGTTTCCTCTGGTTCATAGGTTGTCTGATACTGCTGGTGCGTAACGTACCGGTTCATCATAGTATTCCAGCTATTCGATCCCTACTCTGACGCGCTGTTTTGAATGACCATTGTGCACATTTGGCAGAGGCTCACTTAGTAATAGTATGACCTGGTCTAGAATTACAATTTAGGCCTATTCCAAATTATAGCACCACAATTCACTAAATAATTCAAAATTCAACCCTGAACAGAGCCGTTTCTTAAGAAAAGCGTCTTTCTCTTCACTTTTATTAAATTCTGCATTCATTTTATTTCAAATTAGCAGTGAATAGGGGTTTTCTCCTCTGGCTTGAAGGAAGAAAAAAAAAGGCCTCCAAGTCAGATAGATTTTTCCGCCGCCTGTGTAATGAAATGAGATTTTTCGACTCATCGGGTACTCCTATGAAACGGATTAGTACGAGGGCATAGATTTGCCCTGGGACTCTCCACTATTCGAACCCTCCCTCCCCGAAAAAGTCAAAGTGTTCGCGGATCACGGCTGTCTGCGGCTTGGTCATTCGAGCTCTGGAACTTTGGACTGTTTGATCGACAGCGTAGTACTGTTCGTTAAAATTGAGAAAATGCGTGGTTTTTCATTTGATCGAGTATTTCATATTGCTTTTAGTCGCGTCATTCCTACTGACGTCATTGTAATAACCTACGTTCATTTCAGTTGGGAAACCATTAAGACAGTCTTTTTGAGGATATAAAAAAGCAGGTTGTGAGTGATCGTCCGCCATTATAATGAAAACTCCCCAACCTGATTGTGACTGATGGTAAGCAAGCGGGCCTACGATTCCAATGAAAATTCCCTAACCCAGTCTTCATATGAGAAAAGACGTTTGGTGAATTCCCCCTCACGTTTCTAGGGTAGCGTTAAGAGCTATTCAGTTTAATACAATCTTGCTCAGAACGTGTGCACTGCCTAACCTAAAATTCTGTTACAATGTAGAATTCCGTACCGAAGCACGGGCACATCAGCTAGTACGTACATAAAGCACGATATAGTTGTGTCTCAAAACCACTGGAACTATACTACTCGTACAAGCCCGCGAACGTACTGGAAAATAAGAGATACAAGCTGTATTGGGTGATATGCATAATAACTGACAGGACTGTGGCACGTAACAGACCAGATATCACTCCAAGTGACTGCTTTATTTTTTTACAAGTTACTTTACGTCCCATCGACACAGATAGGTCTTACGGGGACGATGGGGCAGGAAAGGCCTAAGTGTAAGGAGGAAGCAGCCGTGGCCTTAATTAAGGTACAGCCCTAGCATTTTCCTGGTGTGAAAATGAGAAACTACGGAAAATCATCTTCAGGGCTGCAAACATTGGAGTTCGAACCCACTATCTAAGGGACTGTAAAGCCGAACATATATGAATGGTGAATTTTGCAGTGCCATGTACCTCAAACATTCAATCAACTTATTACAAACGAAAATACAGAAATGTCCAATGCTAACACAGCGTGTTAGAGATCAATGTACCTAATAATTACAGTTCCAATTGTAATTGGAACAACAGAACTGGTTCATAACAACCTCAAACAGTCCTTGAAGTTTCAGATCATTATCTATCTGACTGGAGATAACCAGAAATATGTAGTACCGTACTTTTTCCCTTTCACTATTTATTTAATGTCACACCGTCAGATAGGTCTGATGGTGACGATGGGATAGAAGAGGGGAAGATATTGACCATGAAATTAAGTTATGGCCCCAGTATTTGCCTGGTGTGAAAATGGGAAACCACGGAAAACCATCTTCAGGGCTGCCGACAGCGGAATTCGAACTCGTTACCTTCTGAATGAATTTTGACACCTACGTGAGGCAAACTGTTTAATCACTCGCTCGATCAATCGGCTCCTGCGGAATTATGGGAAAGTTTGTCAACGAAATTTCAATCAGAATTTGGAAAATAGACTTTATACTTTTAATTAATAAGATCGTATTTTATAACTTTTATCCATGAAATTTTGGAGCTGTCAAGCTGAACAGTTCGAACAGTAGAACACTGGCCTTCGAATTCCCTCTCAAATGAGTAGAATATTTAACGTGGCTTTCATTTCAGCATAAGTTGGACTTGCGTCGGACGACTTTGACTGGAAATCCCGGCGAGACTATCTCTCACTTGTTCCTACCCATATTATTTTCATTCGCAAGGACTTGCCCTACGGACTTTACTCCTCAGGCCAAAATATTAAATAAGGAGCTCGATTTTACGCTGTTTGAGGTTGGAGATTTTTCGAAGTAGTCAATGGTACCTTCTTCAGCACGCCAACACTTCGGACCTCACTGGTCTCAGAATTCCTCGTAAAACACGGATTTTTGTGCTTCAATCACAAACTAACACACATAACTCACCTCTTTCAATGGACGAAATAATATCTAAAGGGACGTCATTTTGCATTAGCAAAAATGAACTGTGATCATCATCGCAGAAAGCATTATGGAAAGCTCCTAGAAGCTTCACCAACTTCGGCGAATGTGTTCTGTCACGGAAGGTGCTACTGCACCGGTTTTAGAACGCAATGGAACTACGAATGCCGGGTTCCAGAACTGAGTCCTAATTCCTATGTAAAATAGAAACTGGCTCTAGATTTTAGTCACAGTTGTATATTATTCCCCGAGGATGTTTTAAAATCTTCTTGTTTCATATTTTTCTTTAAAAGGAGATGATGAAAGTTGGTCTGATTCTACAATGAAAGTTCATGGCTAAAGCTGGATAGTCCACAATGACCTGGAAATCAATACCCTATCCCGCAAACCCCATGGCACTACAGCCCTTGAAGGGCCTTGGCCTACCAAGTGACCGCTGTTCAGCCCGGAGGTCTGCAGATTACGAGGTGCCGTGTGGTCAGCACGACGAATCCTCTCGGCCGCCATCTCACAGTCAGATAGCTCCTCAATTCTAATCACGTAGGCTGAGTGGACCTCGAACCAGTCCTGAGGTCCAGGTAAGAATCCCTGACGTGGCCGGGAATCGAACCCGGGGCCTCCGTGTAAGAGGCAGGCACGCTATCCCTACACCACGGAGCCGGCGAAAATCAATGTCATTGAAATCAATTCCCTAACACATACATTCTAACAAAAGAAATCATCCCTTTAAGTGAAACGTTGCTCAAATAATTCAAGCAGGAACCGTATTATTTTCTCACTTCTTAAGTATTTGAAGGAAATATTTAAAATTTAGACAAGCATACCCTGAACTTCACACAAGCGTATGCAGAGATAATTAAGAATTTTGAACGTAAAATGCGTCTAAGAACAATGTTCAGCCGTGAAGGGATTGCCACAACATGAACTCAAGTATGCCAAAAATTCACAGTCTAACCAGGGCAAGTGAGGAGTACGGACGTGCAGTGAGAAGTGTGCCAGGTGGTAAAATTTAGTGTGGAGATTGTATATGGTGATATAAGGTTGAGAAAAGTGAATATGTGGTGTAATGATAGTTGGTATATGTAAGATGTGTTGTTTATTGAATTAGAGTGAAGTATGGTAAATTTAATAATGGAGTCTGGCTTAGTATTTCAAGGTAATTTGGAAGAGTAATTAGTTGAAGGAGAAGAGTTGATCTCAGGTTGATAAGCATATTTGATTGATGAGTTGATGCGCTGTTTGGTATTTTAAGGTAATTTGGAAAAATAACTAAGAACAATTACAAGAATTAGGGTGAATTTATTGGTGAAATGTGTCTTGGAGGTGTGATTAAGGAGGTGGGTACCTGTATAGTGAATTCAAGGATGGTGAAGTGTGATTATGAGATGTTTGTTTATAGTTTAGATGGTATATGGTGGTATAAGGCTGAGAAAAGTGAATATGTTGGAGGTGTTGTTTATTGGATTTAAGAGTGAAGTATGATGGTGTTAGAAGGCTGCGATAAGTGAATATTTGGGGTAATGATAGCTGGTATATGTTAGATATGTTGTTTACTGGATTTAAAAGTGAAGTATGGCAATTTTAATATGAAGTATGGCTTGGTATCTTAAAGTAATTTGGTAGAGTAATTAGTTGAGGGATAAGAGTGCATGTGCCGTACGGCCAATGTTTTATTATAACTTTATTTCTAATTATGCGCTTATCTTTTGCAAGGGCTAACGGATCTCCAGAAGTGAGTTGACCGTGGGCCATTTGTTTATTTGTATTATTATTATAATTTCTATATCATTTTAATTTCCTTATTAACACTGCCATTTTATTTGTCACTGTAATTTTGCCTGTGTGTCATTGTTCATCGCATATGACGTTTGCCGCAATGACATGGTCACTGGACCTCCGAGAAGGAGCTGTTCAAGGGCCACATATCAGTAACAGTTGTCCATTCCATTGTAACTTGTCCTGGTGTATAGGCTGGCTATTATTATTTTTCTCATTCAACAGGTCAAATAGGTATTGTTACTGTGGATCTGGAGAAAAATAATAAAGAATATAAATAAATAAGTGTCAAAAATTGGATGATAGATTGCCTTCTTCTATTCATCAACTTGGGGAGTTTGTTTAGGATTTCTTTGAAAGCTTATTGTGGGTTCGAGCACAATCCACTTCTTTAAATTTTTGCCGTGGATTGATAGCGACTTTGTCGGCTCTTCGACTGAAGTCTTCTCCGAAGACCCAGTGCACCTTCCTATCCTCGTTGCCGAAGAATTTCATCGATTGTAGTTCGGGTCGGATAAAGCAACATTGAAATCATTGGGGATTTGAAAATATTCCCATCAAGTTTACTGGGATTTAGATGAAGATTTTTTTCAAGGGGAATTCTTTTTCTCTCAGAAGTTCTGTGAACATAACACTGGGGTGGGACTGGGTAAGGAGAAGAGGACGGCCATGAACAAAGTGGAGGGAACTGTTTTACTTGAATCTGAAGAGAATTGTGCGGAGCAAAGAATACAAAACAGGGCAAAGTGGAGGAAGCTCATAACTGTGTAAAGACGAGGCAATTTGATGGAAGACGCGGAGGAGAATAGGCAACGGATTTGGTTGTATTATAATGGAAAGAAAGAGGCGGTGGTCTGAACTTCAGGTATCGGATTACTTCAAAAATTTAAGTGATGAAATGATAGAAAACTGTTTAGAGAGTGGTTAATAAACGTATCTTTTAACAGTGTTAATGAATGCCTGATTTTTTATTTGGTGGCTGACTCCGTGACCGAACTATCAGTGTTCTGGTCTTCAGAAAGTGGTGTTAGAAGTTAGATTTCTGGATGAGTCGGAGGTTATTAACCAATTAAGCCTCAAAATCATATATTTCTCTTTTATTTAATTTTGTAGACTCGTAAGTATGACTACAAATTAAAAAAAAGCGCTGGCCTGCTTCTTAATAGAGAAATAGATATCAGTGCCTATTTTGATGACACTGTTATTTTTGTCAGGAGGTACACATGAGTTTACTCTCGAAACTTATGTTATGGCGACTCAAATGGAGAAGTCGAAATTTTGCCTGAACACAACATTTAATTTGTCCTTATGGAGGTAGGATATAGAATTAATATAACAATCTGTTGATAAATTAACAAAAAATGAATTACAAATACTGAACACATTCCTTGCGACAAAACATTTTCGGTACCTCATTTTAATAAATCCATACAATTATATAAAATCGTCTTACTGTCTGTAGTCCAACTCTTTGTCCAAATGGTCAACGCTGAGGTGTTCGGTTCAGAGGATACCGGGTTCGATTCCCGTCTGGGGGTCGGTAATTTCGGTGGCATTTGGTTAATTCCTCTGGCTCGGTGACTGGGTTTTTGTATTTGTTCCAACACAATCCTCTTATTATTAACACCCTGCATTTCCAACCACCACAGAAACTCGCAAAATCCAATACATCCCTCCACACAGAGATGGCGTCAGAAAGGGCATCCATCGGAAGAAAACAGGTCTATATATAGAAGTGCAACACGATTCTCACTCACGACCCCCCCAGAGTGTGGGGAAAATGGAAGAAGAGGAGGAAGAAGGAGGAGAAGTTATCTGAAACTTTTAAATAATAAATTAATGTGTGGTTTTTATCGTGTCCGACTCGTTGGCTGAATGGTCAGCGTACTGGCCTTCGGTTCAGAGGGTCCTGGGTTCGATTCCCGGCCGGGTCGAGTATTTTAACCTTAATTGGTTAATTCCATTGGCCCGGGGGCTGGGTATTTGTGCTGTCCCCAACATCCCTGCAACTCACACACCACACATAACACTATCCTCCACCACAAGAACACGCAGTTACTTAGATATGGCAGATGCCGCCCACCCTCATCGGAGGGTCTGCCTTACAAGGGCTGCATACGGCTAGAAATAGCCACACGAAATTTATATATTTTTTTATCGTGGAATTGTGTGATCCATATGAAAGCGAAGAAGGGCAAATATGGTTTAATTAAAATGCGTTTATATCTACATTTCCAATTTCCAAAGAAACCAACATAGTTCAGTTTTATTTTTATTTTTTCAATTTACAATTTGCTTTAGGTAGCACCGACACAGATAAGTCTTAGGGCGAAATTTCGATGGGGAAGGCTTAGGAGTGGGAAGGAGGCGGCCGTTGCTTTAATTAAGTCCCAGCATTTGCCTGGTATGACAATATCAGACAACGAAAAACCATCTTCAGCGCTGCCGACATTGGAGTATAAGAGCCTCCTAGGCAGCCTTATAAACCACCTCGTTTCCCTCTACACCCATGTGGTTTGGAAGTTACATAAACGTGATATTGGTGCCGCCATCCGAACATCCGGCCAGCAGGTCCTGGATCCGCTGCACTAGTGAGCTCAAGAAGACGGTACACATCAGAAATTGTCGGCACCCATTGTCGACAATGAACGCACAGCCCACTTTCGTCTGCGTCCCGCACGCACAAAGGGTACTTACACAATGTAGGCAAGTCAATAAGTATTTGCAATTTTTCTCTAACTGTCTTTAGGGTAGGTCTGTGGCGATGTGTGTTCACCAGCCGCTAGAAGGCACCGTTGTCTACGTCTGTGGTCAAGTCTGTGGTAGGTTTCAGCGTTATCAGATCAGTACAGATGCGCTGTTACGACGTAAAGATGGCCGCTCCACTCTCTGTTTGCACCAAGGAAGACCAGCGTTCCGTAATCCGTTTACTTTCGTCTGAGGGCGTACCAGGAGTGGAAGTTCATAGAAGACTTTCAGCACAATACGGGTGCAATATTTTGCCACAGCCAAGTGTTTACCAGTGGACTGAACTGTTCAAACGGGTTCGAACGAGCGTGAAGGATGAGGAAAGATCCGGGCGTCCATCTGCAGCCATAACTGACGCCAATATTGAACAAGTGAATGATGATATCCTGAATAACAAACGAGTGACTGTTGACAAGGTGGCAAACCATAAACACATTCCTTCTGCATATGAAATCATGCGTAACAGGCTTAACTTTCACAAAGTCTGTTTGAGATGGGTTCTAAAACAACTCAATGAAGGGCAGAAGCGCAATGTGTAAGAATCTGTCAGCACCTACTGGACCGTCATGCTAACGAAGTTGAAACGTTTCTGAGACGGATCATCACTGGACATGAATTATAGGTTCACCACTTCGAACCAGAGAGCAAAAGTCACAGCATTAAACGGAAGCATCCGCTGTGGCAAAATATTGTCCCCGTATTGTGCTGAAAGTCTTCTGTGAATTTCCGCTCCTGGTACACCCTCAGACCACAAAAAGTGGATTACGGAGCGCTGTTCTTCCTTAGTGCAAACAGAAAGTGGCGCGGTCATCTTTACGTCGTAACAGCGCAAGCTGTACTGATCTGATAACGCTGAAACCTGCCACAGACGTAGACAATGGTGCCATCTAGCGACTGGTAAGCACACAACGCCATAGAGCCAACCTGAAGACAATTAGAGAAAAATTGCAGATATTTGTTGACTTGCCCTCGTACATTAAAACACTCAGTTTTCTTGCCATGACAAACTTGTTGGGAAATCTGCCATACTAAGGTTCGTTGTACTGGAATAGCCACACGAAAGCATAATTATAGTCTTAAGGGGAGTCATGACAGAAATTTGGAACATCTACCACTTATCACTTATCACAACTAAATTTGAAACACAGGCATATATTAATAAGATAGAGCACCACACAAAATTTGAAGTTGATTAGTTAATTTGTTGCAAAGTTATTAAGAAATAATTTTATATACATATATTGGAAGGAAAATGCTCCTTGCGGCATAGTTTTCACTACTGTTTGGGTTATAATTTGACAAACTTGTCAAATATACTCACATTTAATAATAATTCTGGGTTTTGTAGTCACGTACAAAGTAATGGAGATACACATTTTTCAAATTTTCATTATTCATAGGATGGGCAGAGCTCTAGTTTGGTGCTATTTTAGGAAAAAAATATGAAGGTAATATTCAACTGTCACAGACGTGTTTTTCATTAGTTATTTAAAAAAATTGTATAATAAGGAATTATCTTCGAATTATTCTCTAAGACGCTTACAGACACTTGAAGTCCGCCTGCGCTACGATTTGAGGGTATCTTCTTGGTATGTTATTTTCTGTTTGATAGTTGGTTTCCCCTCCTGTTCCTTCCCCTTCTCAAGCGAAGTCTAGGTGGCTGGTTGTGTCCAGCGGTTGAGAATTATGTTTTTTTTTTTTGTGCTTGATCAGAGCAACAACAACTTTGGGGTTCCTTTCGACCCCCGGGATTGCTGGGCTACGGGAATCGGAGTGTTAATCGTGAGTGTATGTTGAGTGAAAGGTTAATGCTTGTGGCAGAGAATGGGCGTGTGATTGGGTAAGTGTTGTGCTTCTCGGTGTGCATGTGGCGGGCTCGTAGCACAGGGGCCTACGGGCCAGATTAAGGCCATCCTGTTTAGTATTTTATATTCATTTGGTTCTTACTTTTGCTAATATACGTTCTGTTCTGTTGCAATAAATCATACGAGGCAATAGAGATTTATTAGTGTGTGTAATTGTTGTAAGGAGCTTCAATTTCGTTTTTGAAAATATTTTCCTACCTTCTACTTTGCTACCTTAGAATCAATGGCAGATAAATTTCTTTCTTTCTTAATCTGTTTACCCTCCAGGCTTGGTTTTTCGCTCGGACTCAGCGAGGGATTCCACCTCTACCTCCTCAAGGGCAGTGCCCTGGAGCTTCAGACACTGGGTCGGGGGATACAACTGGGGAGGATGACCGGTACCTCGCCCAGGCGGCCTCACCTGCTATGCTGAACAGGGGCCTTGTGGGGGATGCGAAGACTGGAAGGGCTAGACAAGGAAAAGGCAAGGAAGCAGCCGTGGCCTTAAGTACCATCCCGACATTTTCCTGGAGGAGAAGTGGGAAACCACGGAAAACCACTTCCAGGATGGCTGAGGTGGGAATCGAACCCACCTCTACTCACTTGACCTCCCGAGGCTGAATGGCCCCTGTTCCAGGCCTCGCACCACTTTCCAAATTTCGTGGAAGAGCCGGGAATCGAACCCGGGCCCCCGGGGGTGGCAGCTAATCACACTAACCACTACACCACAGAGGCGGACGCAGATTAATTTATTGATGGAAATCTTCCTAAACTCGGTTCATCTCGCTCCCCCTCTTGGTATGTTACTTTTTCCTAGGCGCTAATGTTAGTACCATCTCACAACTGATGCTAAAATGCAGAACTACTTATTGAAACTTCATCAGAAAACTTCAGGTGAATCTGGTAAGAACTCTATCGCAAGCAGCAATTTTTCACATGGCAATGAGCTGACAATATTTTCAGGCAGAAAAATTCAATTGAAAGTTTGCAGTAAATCTGCTCTGGACTGTAAGTTACTTCCTCCGACTTCTCCTCTCATGCATAGCCTAGGCCTACTGCAAGGTGAATATATTCCAGCGGGATTATTTTGAGCCGGCCACGAGGTGTAGGGGTAGTGTGCCTGCCTCTTACCCGGAGGCCCCAGGTTCGATTCCCGGCCAGGTCAGGGATTTTCATCTGGACCTGAGGGCTGGTTTGAGGTCCACTCAGCTTACGTGATTAGAATTGAGGAGCTATCTGACGGTGTATTAGCGGCCCCGGTCTCGAAAGCCAAGAATGACGGCAGAGAGGATTCGTCGTGATGACCACACCACACCTCACAATCTGCAGGCCTTCGGGCTGAGCAGCGGTCGCTTGGTAGGCCAAGGCCGTTCAAGGGCTGTAGGGCCATAGGGTTAGGTTTGGTTTTTGATTATTTTGAAATGGTAGTCCAAAAGATGTTTGAAGCCAATATTAACTGACAATGTGAGGCATAAGCTTGCTCTATGTATGCTGTGTGCTATCCTTTAAACCCGGAATTTAGTGCTTTGAAAATGATGTTAGCGCAAAAGTGATAACGAGATTTGAAAGAGGAAGAGTTGACGGATTTTAAAGATTAAAATTGAAAATTCTATTTTTGGAGAAAAATTGCAACATTTCAGTAATGACTTCCCTTAAGGAGGGACCAACACCTCTGACCGACCAAAAATGCGATTTTTCAATTTATTTTTAATTTAAAATTGAAATTTTCTCTTTATAACAGTGCAGATTTTTTTGTTAATATCTCCAATACTTTCTGAGTTATGACTAGAGTCCGGATTGTTAGGTGCTGATAGGTTAGAATGCAAACTTACTTAAGCCAGTAACAAGTATACCCTACACGGTACAACGGTTATGCTATGAGATTTGCATAGATATTAGGGGTACAGCCTATAGAGCTCCCTGAATTTATGCTACTCTTCCTACATTATGGTACAACGGGTTGCATGACACTTCCTTTAAAACAAATTACTTTGCATTCTAACCTGTTACCACCTACAAATCCGAGCTATAGTTATGGCCAATAACGTGAAGCCCTGTCACCCTAGCAAGGCCTTTTTCGTGAAGTTTGTTGCTTGTTTCCCGTAACGAGAAGCATTTCCCTGATAACTCTGAAAGCTTTTAAGATATGAAGATGAAATTTTTCATGCATGAATATTTCGTAGAGAAGAATATGTATTACAATTATTGAGTTAGCTTCATTGGATAAAGTTTTTAAAAAATATTTTCATATGAAAATTAATGAAAAATTGACTACCGGCACTTGAAAGTAACTTCACGAAAAGAATTATACCTGATGGGCTACACTGATTCTATTACAGGTTGTAGCTATTACATTACTGATAATAATAAAAAGAATCTTAGAAAAATATTCCTGTGTTTGAAAATTATTAGGGATGCTTCCAAAAATGGTCATGACAAGTTTTCATTTTGAATAATTAATTATATATAATTGCGTAGGTTTCTATGATTTATAAATGTGTTGGCATAAGGAATAATGTGTTTGTCATACTAAGTTTCCTTTTAGAATTCAGTTCCATTGATGATGAGAAAAAGTTTAATGCACCCCATTTTTCTATGTTCAAAGGCGTAGGTCCGTCCTTAATAACGTTACGGGACCACAAAATGGACTTGTCCCTAGCAGGTAAGATGTTAACCATTGGAGAGAGAGAGAGAGAGAGAGAGAGAGAGAGAGAGAGAGAGAGAGAGAGAGAGAGAGAGAGAGAGAGAGAGAGAGAGAATGTTTAGGTGCGTGGATACGTGCTCGATAATGTTGTGGAGAGACACGAGGATTAGGGACAGGAAGTGCAACGCTAATTTGATTCTGTCATTTTCAACTACTGTAGTGCATGACAGAAACACATGACTGCTGATTTATTGCATATTACAGGGTCGATCTCATGGAGCCACAGGACAACTGAAACAATAACTCATCTCATTAACTACAACATATGCTGGCTTGGCCTAAAAATGTTTCAAATGATGCGGAAAACTTTCGGTACACTGTCAGCCTCAGCTGTGTTTCATCTATACTAATATATAAAGAGGTAACGTTTGTTTGTATGTAATGGCTAATCTCAGGAACTACTGGACCGATTCTAAAAATTATTTTACTATAATAAATATAAATTATCCTTGAAGGACATGGGCTGTATTCTATCTTCAAAACAATTCTAGGTTGGAGGGGTGCGACGGGGGGAGATATAAACATAATAGGCTAATACAAGCGAATTTGTAGTACAAGGACGAGACAAAGTTCATTTTAAGCCCCTTGATGTAAAGATCAAAACTCGGTAAGCCCTAAGGCCTGAAAACCATATTTTATGACCCTGAAACCAACCGTTATGAAGATAGTGGCGCCGCACTAACCCTGCTCTAGGAATGGGATAAAGAAATGAACTGCCGTAACAATGGCAATGTCAGTTCCAGGATTCTAGACCAGCGACATTATGCATGTACGTTTGGGCATAGCTGCCAACCAAAATTGGTACACATATGACTTACTATATGGAAAAATATACTGTTGTGTAAGGCATTCATAGGACTCCTTTGGGCGGGGATGGAAAAAGGGTGAAGTACAAAACTAATATAAGATATATATAAATGTCATTGTTTGTATGTATGTTATTACATCTCCTCCTAAACCAGTGGAGCGATTTCAACCAAATTTGCTACACTTATGACTTAGTATCAGTAGACAAACCGCGTGGGGGTAAGACACCCCTAGCATCCTTATGGGTGAAGTCGAGAGGGGTAAGGTATAAAAATAATCTAAAATAGTAACGAATCCACAGTTGTCGGGGTCGCGAGATGAATGGTGACAATCCAGATATTTTACCTCTTAGGGGTAAGGGTGGGGGCGATAGGGGGGAGGAGTCCCATTGACAGTTGAAATCCTGTACATCGTACATATAGTGCGACGGCTAAATACATATAGATATAACTTATTAACTTTTGTCCTAGGACAGATTCGGCTCGCCAGGTGCAGGTCTTTTGATATGACGCTCGTAGGCGATCTGCGCGTCGTGATGAGGATGACATGATGATGAAGACAACATATATACCCCAGCCCCCGTGCCAGCGGAATTAACCATATGCTGGTCAAAATTTCCGACCTGTCGGGAATCGCACCCAGGACTTCTGTGACCAAAGGCCAACACGCTAACCATTTAGCCTTGGAACCGGACTTACTGCGACGATATTATAGGAAAGGGCTAGCAGTGGGAAGGAAGTGGCCGTGGGATTAGAATCCACTATCTCCCGAATGTAAACTCACAGCTGCTCATGGCCAACTCCTTCGACAAATTCGTATTTCTGCAAGCATAATATATCATATGATAGATGGTAGAGAACTGCTTGCTATAGTGAACTTCATTGCGAAATAAACTAAAGTGAGGACATGGCAACCATTATACTGTAGATATTTCATGTCCGTCAATCAAAGGAATTTACCACTGATGATACGTTAGCAGTTTTTAAAACAGACCTGGTAATGATATACCGGTAGGTTTTGCAATACAGATTTACGATTTTTTTTAATTTTATATTTGAATCCTCTAGGTTCAAAACCCTCTAAAGACCATTAAAAATGAGGTAAGCATAGCAGTAGATTTCCAAGGATGAGTTCGATCGGTTGGTAAACCTCTGAGTTTCAGAACTCGCTAAGTTATATAGACCGAGCTACTTAAAAGTAGCTGTTAAATTCAAAATCCTCTATATCCACCACCAGTTACTGTCAAAAGCCTCTATGTATATCAACCAATGAGAAATTCCAGATAGATTGAGGAATAAGAATGACATCACTTGTTTAGCAATGCAGCCAACCCTTGCGATCTTCTCTTAACCACAGATTTTCGTATACTAATGGACCAGAATGAAGACAAAACAATATGATTGTCAGAGGATAATGTGAACCAATTCACGAGGATTTTGATTAAAGTAAAAAGTCTAATCACTGGAGAAAGTACAAATTGTCCGTTCTTTCTACCTCGGACAGGAAATTATAAAGCAGTATGTTGGCAATATGCGTTACTCTAATAGTAGGCGGTTTCCTAGTGCATTAAGGAGAAAGCGATTTGTTGTCAATTTCTTTGGCATCATTTATTGATAAAATGAATACATACATATGCAGATTATATCATCATTGTCCAACAGTATTTGGCACTGAAATCACGTATATACCGTTACTGAAGTTTACCAACAATAAAGAATGTTCCAGTGCTATATAATATCGGGATCCGAGCCAACTACTTTGAGGAACCTGCCATTGCTGTCCAAGTCCTACAAAAGACAGCAGTGAAGACAGGACTGTAGATATCGTGTGACAAGGTCAAGTACATCGAGAACTTTCACTCCAGAGAAAAAGCATTTACCGGCGAGTTGGCTGTGCGATTAGGGGCGTGCAGCTGTGAGCTTGCATCCGGGAGATATTGGATTTGAACCCCACTGTCGGCAGCCCTGAAGAGGGTTTTCCGTGGTTTCCCATTTTCACACAAGGCAAATGCTGGGGCTGTACCTTAATTAAGGCAACGGCCGCTTCTTTCCCATTCCTAGGACTTTCCTATCCCATCGTCGCCATAAGACCTATTTGTGACGGTGCGACGTAAATCAAATAGCAAAAAAAGAAGAGAAACCCTTTGACGACCATCCATGGAACGAACTAAAGCGCTGATCGTTTTCAGTATACCTTTGAAAGGGTTCTAATGGTAGGGACAGCACTTTCCTCTATGCGAGATGTACGAAACTCAACGCATCCTACAAACGATCGTGAAAACGATACAAGAAGAAGTGTATTTCTAAGATAGCCACGATCCGTCACTTCGGAACTGCGTCACGCTCCTATACAGAGCAGAGACTCTGCTAATGGACGTAAAAGGTACCATGGGCCACTAGAAAATGTTGAAAGACGTATCCTCAGAAAAATCCATGGACCCAGGGTACTCCGAGACGAACTCTGAACTGTACCTAAAGTTGGAAATGACCAACATTGGCATGCGACGAAGCGGCTGAAGTTCTATGGACACTTTTCAGGAACGGACAACAATAAGCTTACAAAGATGATCTTCTCACTCATTACAAGTTATAATACTGGACGCCTTTGGTGCAACAACGTTCGAATAAGAACCTGGAATTCGCTGGGGTTTCCGACCTCGATGTCCTAGACCACTCCAAATTCTGTGACACAAATGATTCTTAATCTCACCACCCGAACGTTTTAAGTCCCGGAAACCACTCTTAGAGAAAAGAAAATAACATTGGCTGGGATCGAGAGACAATGGGAACAGAAACGAACCTCCAGAGAATAACAGTATTAAGCGATCTCTAGTGGGGTTAAATAAATATAAGTTACGTCTTACAAAATGTAACACATCTTATAAGCAAATGCATTGCTTCAGTATAAATTTCGTGCTTGTGTGTGTGTGTGTATGTATGTGTGTGTGTTTGGAGTATTTCAGTTGTAAGCTATCCATAATTTTATCCCAGTATAATGAATATAATTTGAGAACCAACACTGTTTATATTTGAAGATGCTCAGTTTGTCTGCGAAGAAACGACTTACTTGCCTTACTTTCTTTCTTACCGGGCGAGTTGGTAGTGCGGTTAGGGACCTGCAGCTGTGAGCTAGCATCCGGGAGATTGTGGGTTCGAAAACCACTGTCGGCAGCCCTGAAGATGGTTTTCCGTGGTTTCCTAATTTAACACCAGACAAACGCTGGGGCTGTACCTTAATTAAGAACACAACTGATTCTTTCTCACTCCTAGGTCTTTCTTATCCCATCGGCACCATAAGACCTATCTATGTTGGTGCGACATAAAGAAAAATTGTAAAAAATGAAATACTTTCTTCTCTTATTTTTATGCTTCCTTAATCGTTTTCATTCATGTTATATTTATTACATGTTCTGCCTTTGGTAATTTTTAATATGATCAGTAATAAAATAAATTGATCATCACAGGGCGTGATTAGGAACCCCACTTATTTTTAGGAAACTGAGTCAGCATATAGCTCGCGTAACCGCATCAGTACTTTATCAGATTCCTGTGGCCATGGTTTGTGTAATAAACACGCATCAAGCCACGTAATCCTCATCTGTCTGTTGTAATCGGAACTGTGCGTCAAAATGAAATTAAAAACGGACCAAACTGTAATTTCAAGCCAGCGAGGACGGCTGACTACTGCAGCTACATTCAACATTGGCGGCATGATTGAATTTCCGTTCGGCTACATTCATCTACGAACAATACTCCAAGTACAGTAGCAACAGGCTAATGTAATACTGGTTTAAAGCTGATGGGTTTCAGGCTTGATGGAATTTAGTGTCATCTATAGTTAAAGTAATGAATATTGACTACCAGGTTTGGATGTCCGGTTCCGTGGCTAAATGGTCAACGTGCTGACATATCATCCAGGAGATCCCGGGTTCGATTCCCTGCCAGGTCGGGGATTTTTCTTTTCATTGGTCAATTACGATGGCTCGGGGTTGGGTGTATGTGTCGTCTCCGACATTAGAATTTACGCGCAGGTCGCCTATCAAGCGTATACTCGAAATACGTCCACCAGGCCCCTTTGTATGCCACATGCCATTATTATTGCCAGGTCTGGGTATACTAACTTCCTCTTCTATTTCTTCTTCTCGAAACACTTCTACGTCATCATCGTGGGGTCGTGATTGTCACCTTTGTCAGATACGTGGACTTTGCCCCCTATTATGACCGGATGTCCTGCCTGAAGACAATCATATTGTTTAATTTATTTTAGTTTATTGCCTTCCTGATAAGACGGGGCTGAGGTTATGAAGCCTGCTGTTATGCCAAACCATATTATACAGCACTGTTGTGCAATTTAAAGAACAATGTGAATAGTGTACATATAATCATGAGTTAAAGATCATATTTCTAAATGTCACTGACAATTAATTCACTTAAGCTCTATAATTGTGCATCCTTACTGTTAATTCAGAACAATATATTAGTTTTTTTAAGCTATTGAGATCTACTTTCTACAGATTTGAGCAGCACATTAAACATTTCCTTTCAGAATAGCCACTAATTTCAGCTGGGATTGCGTCCCAGGAACGCATGGCAGCAGGTATAAATGAGTTATTGTATGAGTTACTATGACGAATGTGAATGGAAAAGAGGGAGCTCTATCAGAAGGAAAGAGGTATTTATAGTCCATTCTAAGATAGTCTGGTTAGCTTGTTTGCAGAACACTGTAGAGAAGGGAAACAGCGTGGTATTTATGTCGTTCGGTCAATCTTAGCCATGACAGCTGACAAGAGGAAAGAGCTAATATGAGTTTGGACTGCGATATTTAATAAGAATTGAACACAAGCATTGAAGGCTCGCTGTAGTCGACCTGAAAGTAGAATAAGTTTGAGTGGTATCTTTAAAAGTAGGAAAGATCACAATATGAAGATAAAGCTTGAATTAAAGAGGAAAAATCGGGACGAATATTCGTTTATTGGAAGGGGAGTTAGGGATTGGAATAACCTACCAAGGGAGATGTTCAATAAATTTCTTTGCAATCATTTAAGAAAATGCTAGGAAAATAACAGATAAGGAATCTGCAACTTGAGCGACTGCCCTAAATGCAGATCAGTAGTAATTGATTGATTGATTGATTGATTGATTGATTGATTGATTGATTGATTCATCGATTGATTGTTTGATTGAAAAAGTTTTGCTCATACTATAATATACTACATCTCCGTAGTCAAATAATAGGAGTATGAGACTCTAAACTAATAATTTTCTTGTGTTTCTTGTAAGAAAATCCCTCATCCTTTTGCAGAATATAATATGTAGAATAATCTTTGACAAATTTTTGTGATATGTTCCGACCAATTTAAATCTTTATCGGATACTACTCCAGCGTTCCTTACATGATCACTAAATGTTACTGGTATATATGAAGGGTTGTATTCGCTGTTAACTATTTTTGTAGTGGATGGTAGTGTAGAGTGTGGTGGGCGTACGAAGATGAGAGTGCTGTGATAAACACCACGCCCAGTATCTGAGCTAGTGTATTAACCAGGTGTGATTAAAACCACCTACCAGGCCGGGAATCGATCCTAAGACCCTCTGAACCGAATACCTCGACGCTCATCATTCAGACCAGTAGCTGGGCTCCGGATGTACTAACAGAGAATTGTAAAACGGATCTTTGCGCTTGACGGAATATGAATCTGTAGTAGATCTTTATCTGTCACATTAATACGTTGGTATTATTTGAGCTCATATTTTTCAGAACGGCTTTGTGCCACATCTTATTATTTATTGCCTAAGGTCGCAAGATAAAGAAGAGAAAAACATTTAGGCTTTTTAAGTTCACTCTAAAGTGAGGATCCCGTTTTGGTAGATTTAATAATGATATTGTGACATATCACCATGTTTTAATATCGTTATGGGTAGGATACATTTTCAAAGATTATTATTATTATTATTATTATTATTATTATTATTATTATTATTATTATTAAAATTATTATTATTATTAATAATGAGGCTATAGATTTTTAAATTATTTAAGTATCTGATAAGGGTTTCTTCCCGACGAGGAATAACAGCCTGTAGTTTCTTTCTACATATGTAGAAGGCCATCTAATTGGAGCGGCAAATCGTTCAATTCACCTTCAGGTACTCAAAATATATATATACGAAACTTTCACTTCTGGAGAGTTTACACCAGATATCAGTACGAGAAAGGATGGCTGGTCATGAGCTAATCACTTTATGTTATGTTTTATTTCGCTTCTTATTTTCTTATGACCATGTGATTATTCACGTGTTTTTATTTAATGTTAATGAAAAACGTACAAGAGAGAACAAGTCTCCAGTTACAGAATACTTAACAATTTAAAATGCAGCAGATATATTTGTGGCTTGGTTCTAAAAGGGCCAATGTCACTTTTTATCGAAATTGAGATATTAACTGACACAAACGGTTTTATCCTGGCTTGCAATATATTAAAAGGGCCAATGTCTCTGTTAAATACTAAAAGAACAGTTAATGTTTAATTAAATAGGCCCTTGCCAATAATGTTAGATTACTAATAAAGATTAGAGACCTGGCAATTTTTAAGGAATACGATAGAAAAGATAAACGTTTAATAAGGTAACTTCCACATGTAAAGTATAAAGTTATTTAAAGTTAGTTGTTGAAAAAAATTGCAAAACTTCAAATGCTCATAGCTCAGAAAGAGGTTTTTTGACATTGCCCCTTTTAGAACCAAGCCACAGATATAATAAATATTTTCATTAGTGTTGATCATGATTAGGGCTCGGATGTTTAAGACCTAAAAATAGCCCAGAAAAGCAACCAAATATAACTTCAAAAGTGACGAAATATGACCACAGAGGTGACAAAATATGACGTAAAATTACGAAATATTACCCGAACACAATTAATCTAAATATAGCTATATTAAATTGTTATAATTCGAAACGACATTTCCTTTCATGCATATTTGTTAAGTAAATTCTTCATTCTTACTTTCATATCAATTTTCTGAATAGATATACATACTTAGCAGTTATTCACAGTCTATTGTCCTCGATTTACTTATCAAACATTTGTGAATACATATCTACAAATTACTAAGTTCACTAAGATTATCTAATCGCACATCATTTTAAAAGGCAAAACATATTTGCACCCTCTATTGGAGGTTTGAAATACGAGAGAACTGGAAATCAATTTAATTTTTTTTAATATGCCGTACCATTTAAGCCCAGATTACATTAATATTACTCAAATGAGTTAAGGTTGAGCACTACGAAATGAATTAAATAGATTTCTATCGATACATTATGATAGGGTGGCAGGGCAAATAGTGCAAACTCACATAACTTTTTCATTCTTCTCCGCGGATGGTATTGAAGTGTATGACAAGACTCATCTTCAAAGCATTAGGCACGAAAGACCTCCGATTATCACTTAACACATTCTTGAAAGAAGAGAAGCTCCTTTCTACGTCACACGACGTTATTGGTGCATATTTAAATAATATTACATCACTGTTGTCAAGTATGCACTCATCTTGAAATGTACTGGTACCTTCTCCTCTAAGAATATAATTCATCTTGCACACACAGCGAAAACCGTCATTTCGACTAAGCACGTTTTCAAGTTTCCATTTTACACTAACGCCAACTATTCCATGTGATCGTTATGCTGAAAGTTGAACACTTCTCACAATTTAAACACATCATATTTTCTAAGCTAGGAGATTCTAAACGAGCAATTGCATTCGATTTAATTCAAAAGTTCGACTTAATATATGCCAAAAGTTCTGAGAAACTGTTGGAAACAATTCCTGCGCAATTTTGATGGAGGAGGCAGAGTATTCCACTTGTATTAATTAGAGATGTGATACGGAAAAGCAGTTTTGTAAATACTAATTCTCATTCGGAAAGTTGGCCATGATTTTGCGCAACTACAGCTGTCGCCAAACCACCAAAATATGCCATTTCTACGAAAAAGTTCAAAATATGACCTTATGACGAAAAATAGCCAAAATATGCATGTACGAGACGAATACAAATCACTTAATTGTGACGATAATCATCCGATTTGCACCAAAATCCAATCAGGCAAGAAAATAGTACCAAAAGAAAATACGACTTTTCCTAAACATCCGAGCCCTAATCATGATAATGAGATTAATTTAATGATAGTAAGAAATAAAACATGAACCTACTGATGGCAAAGATGGTCGTGTAATAGTCGTTACTAATTTTATTACTATACAATGACTATATAATAAAATTTGCGACTTTTTCATTGCCAAAATCATGAGCCTCAGCTGATGGGGAAAATGTTACTTGTTTCAGCCGAAATCTAGCTCCCTATCATTTACGGCCATTATGTTATAATTATTGAATATTCTCTGTAGTGGTGGGTTATTGTGACTGGCTGCTTTCACATTTTCACAGCAGAACGTAACTAAAACTCGTTTTTTCACCTATGGGACATTGAATTTTAATAATAAAAGAAGATACGAATTATCAATGATGCTATTTTCAACTTTGTACATAAATCTCTACGTGATTTGAGAGATCTTAAATGGTCTTCTATGAGGAGACACTCGTAGCTTATATTCACAGAAAATTCACAGCATTTTTCTCATGTATAGAAATTTTAGGAAAGGTTTCTGGACTTTGTCTATTATTTTGACACCTTTGTTGTTACATGGGTTCCTTATAACAGTACCATATTCAAATATAGAGCATACTAATGTATTCTGGAGTGTAATAATTGTTGTTATACCATTTCAATATGACTTAGGAATTTTAACTTAGCACCGAAAAATATACCAACTTGTGGAAAAGTATACGTCTTTGTACGCGAAGAAAACCTAACTCAAACACTAAGATCGTAAGTCCGATATAAAACGAAACATCCTGAACTTTTATATCGCAACAGAAATAACTTACAACTGTAGGATTGTCCATATAATTCAATTATTTTACTTTCTCTACATCAGATACGAGACAATCGAGGCATCTAGTAAATTCAGCCCTTCCCAGTAAGCTAAGGGTAGGTATTCACTCAACGCTCCTGCCGAAGTTTGTATTAAATCCTAGAAGATATCATATTTGAACACCAGTGAAAACTAACAGGCTTACTGACGATAGAATGTGAAATATAAAATACTACTAGGGTATCATCACCTTTAAAAATATTAGAGAGAACGGAAAATAATATTCTGGACCTACTGTTAACAATTAAGCAATTTTCGCTTGAGGCGCCTGTCATTCCGCAACCCAATGCACACTCCTGCCCGCCAGCAGTACACTGATGGCAAGCAGGGGCTATGAAGTGCTGTGAAGTGTTCGAATAATGCGATGGTACGAAATTGAATTCAAATGTAGAGTTAATGGAATTTTCGTGTAACGCAAACAACAGATACACAATGCCTTTTAGGTAATGTGAAGTCTTCTGAAAAGTCCACCATAATGAAAGTCACATATATGAAATATCTACTTCGTGGATATCTCAGATATGAAAAAACGATACTACATAGCTGCGATATTCTAGTAATATTGAGGAATTTCAGGAATGGCATGATATTTGATATGTTTTATATAGTTCAGAAAAGTACCCCGAAGTGAACTACTTAAGAACTTAAGTGGAAGGCCTGTAAAGGGGAAACTTTTGAATATTTATGACTTGTTCACTTCATGAAACAATAATAGCTTTCTTCTTATACATAATTTTTTCCTGTCTACTACACAGGAATATGATGAGTGGCTATTATTGTTTTAGGGAGAAATACAAGATAAAACCCTTTTTAACACGATAGTAGAAGAAATGGACTGGCACTGACTCTTAAAAGAAGGAAGGTATCGAAATTACATGCAAGGAATGGCTCACTCATCTGCGGCTTTTGTTCCCAATCAAAGAGCCTTTGAAGTTGAGCTAATGTGTGTGAATCGTGCTTAATTGTCGTTATTCTTTTGATGATTTTAATTCAACAAGTGTTAGAGTAGGTTTAAATTACCAAAAAATTAAAATAAAATGTAAATATTGTTTCATTTAACCATATTGATTACGGAGAACGCTGTGATAAGCTTCGTGATACAACTAGACATGAATATTGTGTAGTTCTAGACCAGGCCAACGTGGACTTCGACAGTTATTTTTAATTCCTCCGTGTCCTTTTTTTCATAATTGTTTCAGAATGAAATGCTGTGAAATGTATCTTGTCTAAATTCTTTGGGGCATTTTCTACATGATTGGGTTCTCTTACATTCAAATGTGTTCATAAAATTACGCAGGTTGCTCAGGTTGTTTGACTGATGTACCGTGGGAAAGTGTTCGGTCATTTGGATGGATGAGTGAACAACGTAGCATCCTTCGGTCCGAAGGAGAGTGGGGTTGGTATTTTATACACGTCTGTTTAATATTCTTCTTTCATTGCTAGTGGCTTTTCGTCACACCGACACGGATAGGTATTATGGCAACGATAGGATAGGAAAGGCCTAGAAGTTGGAAGTAAGCAACCGTGGCCTTAATTAAAGTACAGCCCAGCATTTACCTGGAGTGAAAATGGGAAATCACGGAAGACGATCTTCAGGTCTGCCGACAGTGGGATTCGAACCCACTATCTCCCGGATGCAAGTTCATGGCTGCGCGCCCCTAACGACTCGGCAAACTCGCCCGGTAGTTAATATTCTGCCTCGAGAATAAGCTGAGTTCGTCTTAGTATATGAAGCATACCACACAACCAAACATCATAGAAACCAATAACAGTAAATTTATCTCTTCTCATAGATTTCGCGTCAAATGGGATATCTGCCGTAAAACAGGGCCAGATATAAGGGTAATGCCGACCTCAAATGTTAGTGGATAGTAAATAAAGAAATGAAGGTAAATGGTGCCTTAGAAATGATGGTATAAAGTAAGCAAACGGAGCATCTTTAATAGCGCAGGTACGAAGGTCTCAGTAAATGTTATTCGAATGTAATTCGTTCGCGATCTGTATGTAAATGCAACGGGAGTATGTCACTGATTTGCGATTTAATTTTCACGCTTAATTGGTCATTTTTAGTTAACGTCTTGGGTTTCTTCTAGCGTGTAAATTTCATCATAACCTTTAGCATCATTACTTCCTAATTATCCTCTATACATTTTCAACGGGCTTTAAAATACACTGTGATAGCTATCTTCCAATAAATGCAAGGAATTGTGTTGAGACTAGCTCATTCTCAAGATGTTCCCCGTTAACGATAATAGGGAGCCTTACCATTTCAGCCAGCGCAGAAGATGACTTAATTAGTATGGAGGACCTACGAGGACAGTATGTCTCAAACTCTCCTAAGCACGTTACTTCACTCTGTATTACAGGGCTGGGTAATTTCACTAGTAAAATTGGAGATCAGTGTTTTTCAGTACTACCGCAGGATATTCTGTTTGTCGTAAATTCGCAATCATTCCGGATCGCAGCAGTTTGTAATTCAAAAGTAACTGGTGATTAGAATATAGTGAGATGGAAGTTGTTAGTGTCATACTGGAGAATTATTATAAAGAAAAAATGCAATAGATATATATTTAACAAATATTGTAATAAGAAGTGATATTTTGGATATTAACATTTTCTCATGGAATTGGAGTGTTCATCGCAGATACAGAATGGGAACGGAAGGAGGGGGAGTACTCATATTGGTGAAAGAGGAATTTATAAGATACGAAAAAGCAAAGGATGAGAACATCCATTCTAGGTGTACCGGTAGGTCCAATAACAGGAAACTATGATTATTTTGAGGGTGTACAGACCTGAAAGTGTAGTGCTGACGCTAAAGCATAATTATTTGATGTGTTAATGAGCTATGTGGGAACGGTACTGAAAGGAACGTTATTCTAATGGGTGATCTCAAATTATCAAATGTTATTTCGGAATGGAGAGCTAATCCCAGAATCATGAACAACAAATGGCAAATCTAGGAAGGCCATCTGAATCAGAAAGTTACTGAACCAATTAGAGGAATAAAGACATAGGCCATCCAAAAAATTTACCTCTTTGTTTTCTTTTAAATGAAAAGTATTTAGGCGAGAAATATGAGCATGCGCGACAGACCTACGACATAGCAATCATGTACCGGGCGGACAATTCCCGCCTGCTGTCAGTAGCGCAGCAGCATTGGCTGGATATGGCGGCTCGTATTTCTTCCGCTCTCTGCGAGGTTCTGTCTGTGATAAAGTTTCTACGGAAATTATGATGTGTCATTCGAGTCAAGGGGCATGGAATGCTCAGTGCCCCTCGGCGCTCAGCAAATTATCTGCAGAAGTTCGACATGGAGGTGTTCGATCATCCACCGTACAGTCCTGATGTTGCTCCCAGTGCTTTTAGTCTTTTCTTGCACCTCAAGAAATTCCTCTCCGCCTGTCAGAATTTTCACGTGGACGAAGAACTGAGGACGAATAACACGCACTGGTTCCATCCCAGGTGGCAGACTTCTACGACACCGGCATTCAAAATTTGATCTCACGATATGACAAGTGTCTCTATTCTGGTAGTGATTATGTCAACAAATAGCTTCAGCATTGCTTTATCGTGTGCTAACTAAAGTTTCTCATTTAACTATGTCATCTTTTTTATTTAAATACGTAAGATTGTTTTTTGGTTGGCCCTCCTATTTCAGATGTGGTGCTGAAGATACCAGACAAGTTATACAAAGACACTGAAGTGATAGACGGTATCAGTGGTCACGAAGCTGTTTTTTTTCGTAGTAACAATTAAATGCGACATAAAGGAAAGTTATAAGAGTGGAACTATTAAACAATACCATATGGTTGATAAGAGAGGCATCGGGTAGTTTAAAAGTAATCATGGTTATTAAAAAAGATTAAACAAAAATGTAAACAGCCTATACGATTGGTTTAAAGCATTTGTATAGGAATGTGAAAACATGTATGTATCTTTAAATGTGGTAAGGAAGACCCACTATATTACAACACAGCAATAACGAGATTAAGAAGGAGATGAAGGTTAGAAGAAAATGGATTTAGAAATGGTTGTGGAAGTAAGGAGAGATTGAAGGAACTTACTAGGAACATAAGGGAAATATCTGCTAGAAATATCAAGATAGCTAACATAATTGGCAGCCATATGAATTTTATGGAACAAAAGTATATGCATAGATACTTTAAGGCAGGAACAGGTTACAGGAAAGACATTCCAGGGATTATTAATGAGGGAGTGGATTGCATATGCGTAGGATTTATACAAGGCAGAAATATTCAATCAGCAGTATGTAAATATTGTTGGATTTAAGGAAAATATCCAGGTAGAGGATGTTAAAAAATATTGGAAGAGTACTGAAGTATACCTGGGAAAAAAGTTATTTACATAAATATACAAAGGTTGAAAGCTAGAAAAGCAGCTGGGGCTGACGAAATTCCTGGGGATATACTGAAGGTAAAGGGTTGGCACATAACGCAGCACCTGAAGTATTCCTTTGATTTCTGTTCGCGTGAAGGAGCTATACCATACGCATGGAGAGCTTCTATAGTAGCCCCAGTGTACGAAGAAAAGGACGAAAAACATAAACTGGACGATTGCAGGCCAGTCAGTGTGACATGTGTTGAATGTACGGTCTGGTAAATCGTTATTTTTTATTATATTAGACAAGTTTGTGGAATTATTGACTGGTTTGATAGATGGCAGTTCGTGTGTAGGGAAAGTTATTCCAGAGAGGCTCAATTTAGTATTCTAGCAAGATATAGCAGTTATTTTAGATTCAGGAGGCCATATGAACTGTACCGCTATTGAATTATCCAAGGCTTTCGATAAGTTAGAATCTAATCTGTCGCGAACCTTTTTCAACAAGTCTGCCATTTTAATTCAGTTTTATTATTCTCAATTGCCTACTGTGCCATTTTTTATTATGTTTTATGATATGTTATTACATATATATTGCAAAATAATACATTTGATTGCATGTTCCGTGGTCGTATTTTTGCCAGTTTTAACAGTACCTAACATTTAAAACAATATAATAAGGACCCATTGTTACACACTTTGTAATTATGTATTATTGGATATATAAATCAAAAAATATTAAAATTGCAAAATAACTTTACGTGAAATGTCATTCTCAACGTTAGTGTGAAGTTTGTTGCTGAATCTCAGTAGCCATGTCATTTATGTTAGGTTCGTAACTTGCTGTATTAAACACACAAGAAGCACGTAGGTCTGAAACAAGACGGTTTCTAACCATTGAATTCACAACGTTCATTGTAGAAAATAGCCGCTCGCAGGCGTATGCTGATCCAAACACAGTAACTAAGAAAGTTTCTTCGTGGCCGAAAACTTTTGTGGGAGGCTGTTCCACTATTCAAGTATTAAGTTCTCTGGCTTCTGGAGAGAGTATTCACTATCAAGAGTACACTCAATGTTCACCAATTCTTCACCAAGTTGTATGTTCATCGATGTACTGCTTTCTTGAAATTCAGTCAACTCCAAGTGTAAACTGCCAATATCTAACCACTAAAAGATTTGGTCTTAATATCAATCATTTGTGTAATATGAGGTTTTGAAATAAAGTGCGATAGTTTCTCCAAATCTCAAAATTGGGCTAATCTCTTGGCAACGCAACCACACAAAAGCCAAACTTCGCTAAATGACTGTTGTGGGTGAGCGAATGGTTCGTCGGCCGCATCTGATATTTATCTCACTTGACTTCCGGACATATCACTGTTGCAGTGTTGCCATAATGCACGTCGAAATTGAACTAGAATTTTTATTTTCGGTAATTATTTCTTAAACCTGAAACACTATGACTTCACTACGCATGAGGTATGTATAGTTTATAGCACAAGACGTACATAAAAATGTTAATATGTGCATGTGGTGTGCCACCGAAATCGTGGCATAGGTTCGCCATCCCTGGTTTAGATCATAGGACATTACTGATGAACATGAGCGCTATTAGACTAGACAAAAGAGTGGTTGAATGGATGGTTACATTTCTAGTAAAGAGAACGCAGAGAATTACAGTAGGTAAAACATTATCTGATCTTGTAATGATTAAGTGGTGGATCCCACAGGGCAATATTATTGGATCTCTGTATTTTCTGATGTATTTAAATTATGTGAGCGAAGAACTGGAATAACAGATAAGGCTTGTTGCAGATGGTGTTATAGTGCATAAAGTTGCAAAAAGTTACAGGATTGTGGGCGACTGCAAAGATACCTTCACAGTGTTATGAGACGGACAGCAGACAATAGTAAGAGGGTAAATGGAATGTCACTTTGTAAGTTTTACCAAGAGGAAAAGTCCTCTCAAATTTAATTACTGTTGGTGGGATGAAAGTACGTCATGAAAGTATCTAGGTTTTCAAATAAAGGAATTACCTTCATTGGGGTAATCACATTAATGACGTAAATAAAAATAATTGATCTCTCCATATGGTTATGAGGGTATTTAGAGATTGTAGTAAAGATGTAAACGAGACGGGGTATAAGTATCTGGTATGGTGCCAGTGTATGGTAACTACACCACGATTACTCGATACAAGATCTGGAGAAGAACTGAAGGAAAGCAGTACGATTTGTTCTGGGTGATTTCGGACTACAGAATAGTGCTACGAAAACTTTTAAACTTGGGGCAGGAAAGAAACTGGAATAAGGAGAAGAGCTGTTCGACTACGTGGTATGCTGCGAGCTGTCAATGGAGAGAAGAATAAGAGGTTTATAAATGTACGAAAATCACAATATGAAGATAAAGTTGAAATTAAATAGCAGAAATTTGTGTAATTATTCGTTTGTAGGAAGAAGAGCTGGGGAAGGGAGATATTCAATAAATTTCCATCCTACTTGAAATTATTAAAGAAAGGTTTAGATACACAACTTAGGGAATCTGTCATTTGGGCGACTAACCTGAATACAGATCAGTGATGATTCCGGTGACGCCGAGGTGTCGGAATTTCGTCTAGCAGCATTTCTTTTACGTGCCAGAAAATCAACCGACTGGAGACTAGCGTAGTTGAAGATCTTCAAATACCACCGGCCTGATACGGGATCGAACCCGCTAACTTGCTCTCAGGCTAGAACCCTCTTCTAGTGTCTGGGGCTCCAAACCAAGTGGTTGAAAATTTAAGGTTAGCACTAGGTTAGTGCAACATAACCGTCTGCCTGTCCCAGTTCGGATCGGTCACTGTTTGTAGTGTCGGGCTCAATATCTGAATTGTCAGGACCTTGGCCTTTGATCCTAGGGACCCTGGGTTCGATTCATGACCGATTAGAGAGATCTTAATCACAAACGGTTAATTTTCTTGGTTCTAGGACAGCGTTTCCGAGCTCTCCCCAACATTCATGCAAATCTTATACACCCACAATACTAACTTCCACCATACTGATAGACGGTTTCTTAAATATCGCCCACTTTCTTAAAATTTTGAACTACGTCGCAGCGTTACACATAGGTCTTATTGCGACGGTGGGAGAGGAAAGGGCTAGAACCGGGAAGGTAGTGGGCATGCCCTTAATTACGGCACTATCCCAGCATTTGCATGATGTGAAAATGGAAAACCATCTTTAGGGCTGCCGACAGTGGGTTTCGAACCTACTATCTCCTGAATGCAAACTCACGGCTGAGCGCTCCTAACCGGATGGCCAACTCTACCGATCGCCCACTCTGAATGGAAGGTCTGCTTACAAAATCTACATCACACCATCAATATCATTATCATCGTTGGCACTATCTCCTAACCCACTGAAGTAGATTTCGGTTGCTGTGCCAGGACAGAGACATTTCGTGTGATATATGTAGCAGAATTTTAATAACCAACGCTCTTTATAATTCTGTATTAAACTGTGTGTCAAGAATTCACCCTCGATCTAAACTGATAAATGTGGCAGTTATGGAAACGACTGCTAAACACTGAGTAGGTTAAAAGACAAGTTAGCAATAAAATTCCAAACGAGTGTGAATCCTGCCTTAACTCAAGGGGGGTAAATGGGAGGTATAGGGAAAGGGAAGGGGGCGAACGAAGTAATGTTCGTTTGTGTCACACAAATCTCCCCTGACGGCCCAATAAACAACGCTCGCTTAAAATGCTGCTGCTTCGTAAATCACACTTTATCGTAAATTCGTTTCGGCTAGATACGACCGCGACATACGTACCTGATTGTGGGTGGCCACGTTTCCCAACTACGAAACTTATGTTGCAGCTTAGTTTATGGATTACGCGTTCTCTCTTCTCACTCATGAACGTTAACTGGGGCAATTTCCAATTCCATAATTCAAGAAGAAAATTCTATCAGTCAACCTACTTCAGATAAATTAATATTCTACGTATGTAGTAAATTTGTAGGCATGAAATTGTCATATTGTGTCCAATTTATGTAAACAATCATCTGAAAATGTAAGGTAGAGGGCCCATATTTCATCCTGTTAGCAGATTTTGACTTGAAGAAATTCAGAAATATTAAGGACAAGGCTAGAAATTGGTATATATATTGTATTACGGAAGATATTCACCACTTACGTGCAAGTTACAATGAAAGTGCTATAACGTATGGTAGTCAATATTTGGCATTTTTTATTTAAAAAAATCAAACACCTTTTTTATTACTCTATTAACCTTTTACAACAAACACGTATAATGTATACACAAAAACTGATGACATACACTTTCTGAAGTTCATTGTCCTAGTTCCTTAATGCTAAACAAATGTTGTCAAACACTGATCACATTTCAACTTTGGTTGTTTTTGTCGGTTCCTAAAGTAGTCTGTGGCACTTTAACACCTTATACTGATCTAATAATTAAAATATTCAAACACTGTTAGGCCATGAATTAAAACTGATATAAGAATGAACCAAAACCTGTTGACATCTTCTGATTGCACTTACATGTCCATCTTTCCATCCGTTTTTTTGCTAGTTGCTTTACGTCGCACCGACACAGATAGGTCTTATGGCGACGATGGGACAGGAAAGGGCTAGGAGTGGGAAGGAAGCGGCCGTGGCCTTAATTAAGGTACAGCCCCAGCATTTGACTGGTGTGAAAATGGGAAACCACGGAAAACCATTTTCAGGACTGCCGACAGTGGGGTTCGAACCTACTATCTCCCGAATACTGGATACTGGCCGCACTTAAGCGACTACAGCTATCGAGCTTGGTCTTTCCATCCGTATGTATTGCTGAAACGATCGTAAGTTCAGTTGTCTTGGTTTCCGTCGGTGTTCCATAATGAAGTGAATGGTTGCTGTAGTGAGCCATAGAACTGTGTTGTTGACCGTGGCCGGGAGGAAAACATATTCTATGTTGAGAAGTCGATATTCTAAGATGGAATTTGGAGTCATGTGAAGTATGTTGCATATTTTCGTGAAAGACCACGCCCATATGTCCGCACTGACACAAGACATAACACGGTGTATTAATGTATCTCTTTGTTGACAATGTTCACAGATATTGAAGTCAGACCGTCCATGTCGAAATAACTTATCCTTTGTTGGTATAGTTTCATTTATTGTTAAGTATAAAGTTGTTTTCCACTGAAGAGGAATCCATTTATTAGCAATATTATTCCATACTAGTTTGCAGTGTCGCGAAGGATACTTTGCCTGTATTTGAGGTGGTTTAATATTCTGGTTCATTATATGGTTATAGATGGTTTTTGTTGTTACAACTGAAGTTGGATCTATTAAAGTTCTTGTAAGGTTATCTACAAAGCTCAGAACTCGTTTGAAATGCAGTGGCAAATTATGATGGGAAGTGAGAAAGGCCACGCTTCGGATAATATTATTCAGAACCGCCTTAGCATAATCGTCATCAGGTCTGCACTCACAATTAATAATATTTCGCGCGATAAGTGCAGTGCATTTAGCTTCTGCAGAAACTAGTCCTAACCCTCCACACTTAATGCTTTGGTACAATTGTGTTCTGGCTATCTTGTAGTGGTGTCCTCTTCATAGGTAATACCCTACAACTAGATCCATTTTCTTGACTATTATAGGTGGTGGAGGTAAAATCTGTGCGACGTACCACAGTTTGCTTAGTGCAAAGGTGTTAACTGTCCAGACTTTTTGACATATATTGAGGTTTCGAAGGTGTTGAGCAAATAGGACAGTGCGAACTGTATTGAGCAGTTTTCTCAAGCATAAGCGTAAACACTGCAAAAACTAAACTACCAAAAATATGTTCGTTATTTGGTCCCCCGCCAAATTTATGAAACATATATGATATAATAAAGTATAATATAAGTATAGTAAAGTATAATATAGTTTTCCTTTCTAACCTTACCAAACACTTTCCCTGAAATGAATTACTTGAAGGCCACTTATGAAAAATATTTTCTTGGTATTTTTTAACAGAGTCTTTCAACGTTGCTCCTGGGATGTTAAACGCTTTGCTTGCATGTTTTTAATCCATTATTCTGTCCTTCTGCCTTAAGAGCCTTTTTCATAGCCTCCTTATCTCGCTGCTTGCGTTTTCGCATCCGAAAATATTAAAATTCATAGATAGCAAATAAAATGAAGGGGGACGAAAATGCGAACAATCCAATTTGGTGTACGTCACGCAGGCACAGATAGGTCTTACGGCGACTATGGGATAGGAAAGGCGTGGTGTGAAAATGGGAGAACACGGAAAACCATCTTCAGGGCTGCCTACAGTGGGATTCGAACCCACTATCTTCTGGATACAACCTCACAGCTGTGTGCCGTTAACCGCACGGCCAACTCGCGCGGTTCTAATTTATTATAAAGGCTGCTACAGTAACTCATACCAACCACCTCACTGTAGGGATTGCATGCCAGGAACTACACCACACGACTGAAATTCAGTCTAGTATTTCATACACATATCAATGCTCACTCTAGGAATAACATGGTCTTAATTTGAATGTTGCACTAACTCAGCTCAGCATGAAAAATAAATCTTCCTTGTACACGGAAACTAAACATGGTGCACACAACCATCTCTGAAAAAACAACAGGATGAGGCTATGCGTGTGCGCATAGGTACCAACCGTGCAAAATGGAAATCGCTAGTGGGACGAAATTAGGTGCGGGGACGGGATTCCATCCCCCTACATTATATATGAGGATTTGATAGGAACACACAAGTTAAGTCAACCCATTTATGGAGAGATAATGTGGTGCTCGCCAACGGCCGTAGCCGTGTTAAAACAGCGGATCCCGTGAGATATCCGAAGTTAAGCAACACTGGGCGTGGTCAATATTTGGATGGGTTTCCACGCGCTGTTGGTGGAGGGTAAGGGAATGGAGGAGCGGAAAGGAACTGGCCACCCTACCGTACGTAAACTCCGGCTCAGGAATACCTCTGCGGAGGTTCGGACCTATCGCAATGGAGCTCGCCGGAGCTGAAAGGGACGCAGAAGAACTGACATTGATAAGGATAAAACTAAAGCCGGTGTATTTAAAGACGGCCGTGTATAATGATATACTGTTTAAATGTTTATCCTTGTATCCTCTTTCTAATTCTCTTACTTCCAACACTTCCTTTTCATGTTTCAATGTATGACTACTTGATACATGTTCACTCTAATACTAATATTAATATTAACCCTTTGGGATCCTTTCTTCCTCCCCTGTTTATGCTATGCCCTTACTTTTTTTTTACCACATCAGTTCTTAATTATTTATGTCCCTTCTCTTTACCTGTATTGATCCGGATTTATTTTTATCCTCTCTTTTATGTAGATTGAAGATCTATTATGATCACCCCTGTGTGTGTGTGTGTGTGTGTGTGTGTGTGTGTGTGTGTAGATGCCCGCCCTGGGGCCGATAACCTATTTGTTTGTTCCCTTTAAACAAGGAACATCATCATCATCATGCCCGCCCACCTTATGAAGCTGTGAAGCAGAAACCAGATTGTCGGAAAGGTGAGAAGAAGAAGAAGAAGACCTAGAAGGTCTGGGAATACTGAAGAGACAACTAATCTATTTGAAGACGGCAGTGCATGAAAATGACGACTTTTTCCTTCTGTGTTTTACAGTCGTTTTCATTTCTCTACTGTCCTTTTCCTCAGACTGACCTAACGGTTGTCCTATAATGTGTCCTATTTCATTTTTATATCCTTCTACAGGTAAAATTCCCATTACACAACTTGCGGCCTCGTAGATAACATTTTGAATAGAAACCCATGTCCGGAAACATACTGTTTCTCCACCACAAGAAAAAACCCACTAAGTGGATGGACTGATGGGTCGTCAAATTTCTAGCACCATTTAAATGATAACTCCCTGAGTTTCCTAAACTCCTGTCACAATTCCTATGTTCCTTCCGAAAGTTGAAAACGGGTATAATGCTGAAGTAGTTTCCAAAGTTGCAACAGATTACAGCAGGGCCTCTCAAACGCTCAAAATCTCACGCGTGCAATCCGAAGCACAGAGGTTCCGTGCACCGTGCCGCAGCTCGGTTCGGACCTGCATTTTGTCTCGGGGCGACTCAGCTAAGCTCGGCTCAACTGAGATGGTGAAGCGCTGCAGAGCAAATAAGAAAGGGGGAGACAGGCGGAGCGAGCGAGACACGCATACGGAAAGAGAGAGAGAGAGAGAGTGCGCTATTGCTCCTGTCGTCTTTTGCACCTTGCGCGGCGGAATCATCGGTGCACGCACCCTGAGAGGCCCTGGGTTACAGAATAGAGGCCAGCTCAGCAAATGCTGTGAACTATGTAAATTACAGCGTACATGATGGAACTAATTTAACATAATTCCAACGAATTAAGTGATTTAAGTTTATATTGTTGTTGTTAAATTACGGTTTGATACCTTATTGATACTACCAACTTTTTAATTCGTCATGTAAATTCCACCTACAAAATTTGAAGAAAAATGCAACCATGCTCTTTTGAATATTGCTTTTAATGTCAATACATAAGAATATGCAAAAATATCATTTATATTAGATTTACAAGACTCAAAGTGTTAAATGTCCCGCGTCTTCTGTATCAATGAGTGAAGCGGAGTTGATACGTTGTTGTTACAATGCTTCTGAGTCCGCTTACAACATCTTGCAAGAAGAGACGGATTTACGAGATCCCAGTGGAATTAGAGGAAGATCTGTTCGCGCGAATTATGGCAGGGGCGGATTTTCGACTATCAGATGTCTGTTTTTTTTCTATTTGCTTTACGTCGCACCGACACAGATATGTCTTACAGCGACGATGGGATAGGAAAGGCCTAGCAATTGGAAGGAAGTGGCCGTGGCCTTAATTAAGGTACAGCCCCAGCATTTGCCTGGTGTGAAAATGGGAAACCACGGGAAACCACGGGAAACCATCTTCAAGACTGCCAACAGTGGGGCTCGAACCCACTATCTCCCGATTACTGCACACTGGCCGCACTTAAGCGACTGTATCTATCGAGCTCGGTCAGGTGTCTGTGAGCGAGTGTACCGGAATATGATACGCAGGTACGATGTTTGTAATGAAGTGGGTGGCCGCCATTGCGAACCGCTCTTGTAATCGGACGCAGAAGCACTACAACAATAACGTATGCAATTCGCACCGCTAGGTAATTGACGAAACAAACGAGGGACATTTAAATACTTCGTGGTGCCGGGCTGAGTGACTCAGACAGATGAGGCGCTAGCCTTCTGATCCTAACTTTCCAGGTTCGATCCTGACTCAGTCCGGTGATATTTGAAGGTGCTCAATTACGTCAGCCTCGTGTCAGTAGATTTACTGGCACGTAAAAGAACTCCTGCGGGACTAAATTTCGACACGTCGGTGTCTCCGAAAACTGTAAAAGAAGTTAGTGGGACGTAAAGCAAATAACATTATTATTACTATTCTTCTTCTTCTTCTTCTTCTTCTTCCTCTTCTTCTTCTTCTTCTTCTTCTTATTATTATTATTACACTTTGTGGTGTTTTGCTTGTAGCGGTGAATTGAACATTTTCGCACATGTGGTCCTGTTCAAAATGTTCTGTATTCCGTACCTCCTACAAGCCCTCAAAGTGTGCAATAGAAATTTGAATATGTCCTGTTTACATTTCTTACAGACAATTAGAGAAGTTAAACAGATTTAACATTTTTTTTATAGTTGCTTTACGTCGCACCGACACAGATATGTATTATAGCGACTATGGGACAAGGAAGGGCTAGGAGTGGGAAGGAAGCGGCCGTGGCCTTAATTAAGGTACAGCTCCAGCATTTGCCTGGTGTGAAAATGGGAAACCACGGAAAACCATTTTCAGGGCTGCCGACAGTGGGGTTCGAACCTACTATTTCACGAATACTGGATACTGGCCGCACTTAAGCGACTGCAGCTATCGAGCTCGGTCAGATTTAACAGAACCTGAGATCTATTACTTTTTTTTTTCGATTTTGGCCCATGTTGGACTACGTTAAGCAATTGATTTGCTGGTTAGTCCTTTTTTACTTCTCCTAGAACTTCTTTATCATTTCTCTGTGGTTTTCTTCCTCTCCCCTGACCATACGCTCTTGGACTTTCCATTTTGCTTTTCCTGGATCCCCTTGAAATAATCAATTTTAGCTCGAAAAATAAGTTTATTAAAATATGACTTTTGGACTGGTACCAAATTCCTCCATGTATGTTCCTTTTTGTTCTACCCATTTAGTAGTTGCTTCTAATTTAAAGATGTAGTTAAAGATTTTATTTGTTAGTCGACTCTCTTTCATTCTTGTGAGGTGTCCATACAACTTCAGTGTCTTCTTACGTATGGTGTCTGTGATCTCCACTGTCTGTCTGTATAGAACTTCGCTTCTACTCTTCCCCCATGTACAATTATTTATATTTTTTTCAAGTCCTAGACATTTCTCAAGATTTTCATTTATTTCTTCTCCAGCTCATCCATTTCTCCTTTCTTATTCAGTATCAGACATTATGAACTCTAAAGTCCCTCTGGCTTGGTAACCGCGGTGTAGTGACTGTTCTTTGCCCTGTAGGATATAGTTTTGTTGAACTATATTATTATTATTATTATTATTATTATTATTATTATTATTATTATTATTATTATTATTATTATTATTATTATTATTATGATTCGTTGTGCCCAGCTGTGGAGCGCGTTTGAACTTATTTTGCTCAATGTTTCTTCTTCTTTTCTTCCCAATATCTCTTCATTTTTTCACTGTGTTCCTTTCTGCGTGTTTCTGTCCAGCCTGTATTTTTTCTTGTTAGTTTCTCTGCAAATTTATGTTTGTTTACTAAGCTTCTAAATTTCATTCTATCTTGAATGGTTTCGTCTTCAATACCCATTTCTTGTAGATCTTCATGAATTTCTGCTAACCAATTGTTGCGGATTTTCAGGGTTAGAGCTAGATTTAGAATTTTCTTTGTCAGCCTGTTGTTATCCATTCTGTGTAGGTGTCCGTAGAATTTTAGTCGTCTCTTTCTGATGGTATCTGTGATTTTTTCTGTGAATTGAAAAATTTCGTGTGGTTTCTTTTTCATCCAAATTCCATTTTCGAACTTTGGTCCTAGGATTTTTCTGAGAATTTTCCTCTCTTGTTTCTCAATGCTTTTCATTTGTGACCTGCCGCCAATGATCAGTGTCTCAGATGCATAAAGTGCCTCTGGTTTGATGACTGTATTGTAGTGTCGATTATTATTATTATTATTATTATTATTATTATTATTATTATTATTATTATTATTATTATTATTATTATTACAGTTTTACGTCGGAGAACTGACACATCGACAACCCTCTGAGTTTAAAATGAGAGTATTTGTATGAAAATATACGTGTACGTGAACTCTGTAGCAATGTCTGGATATTCAATTAACTGAGGACAGGATTGGGAAGGTACGACGGTGGCAGGTATCATCCTGGAGTTAACGTAAAATCTGTGGTAAGCCACTAGAAGGGTTCATTTTTTCAGAGGCAAAATGCAGAAAATTGCTGCTAAAGGAGGTGACACAAAGAAAGGAAGTAGGTAATGACGGCTCAGTGGCTTGGCCACTGGTATCTCACCAAGGAAGCCTCAGATTGATACCCTGAGAATGCGCGTTGGATATATAAAATGAAATGGCATTTCCCTGTGTTTCGTATTCCACGTGAATGTGGAGGTTCTGTGTGTATTAACACGACGTTGATAGCCACGACAGTCATTGGCGGAATGGTCAGCATGCTGGCCTAAATTTCACAGCGACCCATGTTTGTTTCCAGGAGGGGCAAGAATCTTAACTGCGTGTGGTTGACTCCTCTGGCTCGGGAACTGAGGATTTGTGCTGTCCCCAAAATTCCTGCAAACCACACATCACACACAATACTTTCCTCCACCACACTAACTCGCAGTTTATGATACACGGTAGACGACATCCATTCCCACCAGAGGGTTTGCCTTACAAGAGCTGTAATAGGCTAGCCAATAGCCACGATAAATGTTCATAAGTCTAGTAAAACTACAAGTTTGCTTGCCTGTCTGTTTCTTCTGGTTATTAAATTGCAGAGCGAAGAAGGACGCAATGCACATAAATTTGTAGATCGTGGAGATTAATGACGTAACTAGCAGTGAAATTGGGTCCTCACTGAGCCCGCGAAGGCATGTTAAGGAAAGTAAAGGAGTCATCGTTTAGATCCGTGGGGAAGAGGAAGAGGGGATGGGTAGGGGACATAGGCCCCCCAGCTTTCTGGTAAGCCGCAACGGGAGGGGTAGAGGGATTGTACCCGGGCAGGCGTACGCACAGAAGAGCAAGACTAGAAATAGATATACCTTGGTATGTTTGTGATTATTTTTCCAGAAAAATAATATATTAGGAGGCAACTCTGTAAGGATTATGGAAGTAAATAAATGACTAGCCAATTAGGTCCGCTGGAAGTATGTTTGATTGCTGTTCATATACGGCTTGAGTAGTCTGGTCGAGGAATATGATAAGCATACCGACAGCTTTGCTGACTTGCGGCGCGGGAGAATCGTGGCATATTCAACTTACAGATTATACTTCGGAGACAATGTTGCTTCTGTTTGCACGTAACGAGGGAACAGTAAGACGAAAATGAATTGGTAGGTCAAGATAGAAGGAACTCTTCCAAGTGAAGGAACCATGTGATGTAGATACACAGCTAAACGAGATTTTAAGTATGGGTAATACAAATTATACAAGGTACTCCTCTATCTCGTTACCACTGAAAGTGACGGTAGTATTCAGTGTGGTCTTTTGAGTTTTCCTCTACGGGGCCCAGTCGTGGATTGTTCGTGCTACAGACCTGAGTAAAATCGATTCTTTTGAAATGTGGCGCCGACGAAGAATGTCATGCGTACCGTGAACAGCATTTCGTACCAATTATTTCAATATAAACCAGCTCAATTATTTAGACACACTATGGGATGTGGTATTGACAGAATAGAGAAAATTATCATTTTTTGGAAATGTTCCTGGCAATAGAGTTCGTTGGCGAGTTCCCACTCGATGGTCTAACAATCTCAAGAGTATAACTCAGTTGAATATCTTTGGTGCAGCACGTCTGGCCGAGGACCATAAGAGACGATTACAACTGACCGATAGCTTCTTAAGAGATCACGATTCTCAGAATTGAGGGAATGGTAAGAGAGACAGAACAAAAATTATGCAGCAGCATCATAAACATATTCAAAAAATTCCGACATGTTGCTCACCATATCGTTTTCATATATAGAAACTGACACAGGCTGGAGAATAGGGGCATTTTTAAGGTGTGTCCTTTTCTCGGTTAACTTCGAAAAGACACCTCAGATATCTATACCACCGAGCTCGATAGCTGCAGTCGCTTGGCTAGTATCCAGTATTCGGGAGATAGTAGGTCCGATCCCCACTGTCGGCAGCCCTGACGATGGTTTTCCATTTTCACACCAGGCAAATGCTGGGGCTGTACCTTAAGTAAGGCCACGGCCGCTTCCTTCCCACTCCTGGCCCTTCCCTGTCCCATCGTCGCCATAAGACCTACCTGTGTCCGTGCGACGTAAAGCAACTAGCAATATATATATGCCAGTATTACTACTTAGATTCTCGATCATGGAGAGACGAATGGAATGGCATGGCCATCTTTGTCTCCAGCATCGTGATGGTGGCATCTATGTCTGACAATATCAGGGATTCCTGGCCGAAAACTAATATTTGTGTCGTCAAACCCGTTCGGTAGGTGGAGTCTTAGCAAATGATGACATTGGATTTTAATCCTGTTCACGTCAAGCATGCTGTGATGTTCATCTTCGTGGTATTTTTTCCAATGTATTGGGGTCGGCACGTAGGCTCAGTTTTACGCAAGGATTTCTTCCCTGGTGCCAGTCCTACGTGGCGTGTTTCTATGGCAGCTGACAGTGTAGAGTGTTGTATGTAGACGAATAGAACGTACGAAAGCTGTTTTTATTTCAACCTACGATAGCCTATAAACAAGACACCTTGACATAACAAAATGTTTTGTTCAATAAAAGTTCAGCAGTTTCAGTTTATTTCCACGTAATCGCCAAAACGATCCAGGTATTTGCCATATCATGACACCGCCTTTCTAATATATATATCGTATGGTTGTACAAGTACACAAATGTTTACAAATAATCAAATGGAAATATCCAAATTTGACAACCATTCCAGAGCACATGGTGTCACTTGGTGTAGAGTCTTCAGACCACCGTCAAATGCGCGAAGTGGTCATTCCTGAACAATGTGTTGTATGGTTTGATCCTCCACTCCACAGTCAAAGGCAGCAGATGTACGGAAACCCCATTTCTTTAAGGTACGACCACGCCTCCCTTGACCCGTTCTAATGCGGTTCAGCCTCGGCCAGGTTTGGCGTGCTATTTGGAATCCCTCTACCTTCTTTGTATGATATTCAACCAGATGAGCATTGTTGGGTGGATGCCCGTTCCAACGTTGTTGCCACTTGGATGTCATGTCGAAAGAACTGATGCCTTCTAAATCAACCCAGGATGGCTTGCGCGATTTCTAGCGTGTTGTTGGTCGATCTTGCAGGGCATCATACAAAGGAGAGTTCTTATGAGAGGTGATCTTCTTGAGCAAGCTGACCTTAGCTGCTTTCCTCCTTAGATCTTGCGAAGCGGTATTAGCTAGGACTGGTAGCCACTGTGTGGGAGTAGATCTAACAGTACCAGAGGTAACTCTCATGGTCTCATTTAGTTGCATATCAATATTAGTGGTATGAGCGCTGTTTTCCCATACAGGGGCAAAATATTCACCGGCAGAATACACAAGAGCGAGTGCAGCAGAACATAGAGTATTAGCGTCTGCACCCCAGCTGTTTCCAGCAATCTTTCGGAATACAGTCTTGAGCCAAGTTTCTTCGATAACTTGATGCACTGTTGTTTGAATACCAAGGACCGATCCAGATTGATTCCAAGATATAATGGTTCGTAGTTATGGGGAACTTCCATTACGTCAAAAGTCACATGTAGCTTCCTTTGGGCTTCTTAATTATGTATATGGAATGCAGTAACCTCAGTCTTGTTTGTGTTGGGTTAAAGTCTCCATTTGTGGAAGTAATCACTCAGTTTCGCCAGATCACTAGTTAGAACATTCTCACAGTTTATGAAATCTTTACTCTAGATAATTAATACTAGGTCGCCTGCATACTGGATTTTCATGGAATCTCTGTGAGGCATGTCATAGACACGTCATGGATATGCCCTCTGCAAATAAGCCTGCCGCCAATGAGGTAATGTTCATCTGGACGGCCTCCTGAAGTTTTTCGCTTATCCGCCACAAATGGAAGTTTATGATCAGTGAACTTTCCAGAGGAAAAGTTATCGGTCCAAATGTAAACTCTGGGGGACGAGCCTAAAATCTAAGAAAGAGTAACTGTGTGAGAGAACAGAAGGGGCGGTTGAATTTATGAGGAAGATGAGGTACAGTTCGACGGGCACTGGATGAACAATAACAAACTGACGAAGAGAACTTTTGATTTCTTCAGGAAGAGAGAACTGAAGTGGTTTCGAGAAGTGAGTATGGACGTGATTAAGACAGAGGTTACGGAAGATAATTTAATGGGCAGAAACCGATTTAGACAACTCGTCGAAAGTTCCACGGTTTCCAGGAGAATAGATGAAAGGGAGATACCTTACCGAAGAACAAAAGTAGGATGTAGGAGAAAGGATAGAATGATACTGGCAGAGAGTGAAAGTAGCAAAAGTTAAAAATAATGCAATGGTGGTCAAAACAGGTCAACAGATGGCTTAAATGAAAACAAAGTAACAATAATATTCATCTTTCTTTATTCCTTTCTTAATCCTTTTACACTCAAGTGTTGGTTTTCCTCGGACACAGCGAGGGATTCCACCTCTACCACCTCAAGGGGATTTTCCTGGAGCGTGAGACTATGCGTCGTGTGATACAACTGAGCACTAGGACCAATACCTCGCCCATGTGGCCGTACATGCTATGCTGAACAGAGGCCTTGTGGGGGTGGGGGGGGATGGGAAGATCGAAAGCGATAGACAAGGAAGAGGGTGGGAAGCGGCCGTGGCCTTAAGTTAGCTGCCATCACAGCATTTGCCCGGAGGAGAAGTGGGAAATAACGGGAAATCACTTTGAGGATGGTTTAGGTGGGAATAGAAAGCCCCTCTACTCAGTTGACCTATTGAGGCTGAGTGAACGCCGTTCCAGCTCTCATACCACTTTTCAAATTTCGTGGCAGAGCCGGGACTCAAAATCGGGCCTCCCGGGGTGGCAACTAATCTCGCCAAACACTTCACCACATAGGCGGACATAATAATAATAATAATAATAATAATAATAATAATAATAATAATAATAATAATAATAATAATAATAATAATAATAATACCGAGCTCGATAGCTGCAGTCGCTTAAGTGCGGCCAGTATCCAGTATTCGGGAGATAGTAGGTTCGAACCCCTCTGTCGGCAGCCCTGAAAATGGTTTTGCGCGGTTTTCCATTTTCACACCAGGCAAATGCTGGGGCTGTACCTTAATTAAGGCCACGGCCGCTTCCTTCCCACTCCTAGCCCTTTCGTGTCCCATCGTCGCCATAAGACGTATCTGTGTCGGTGCGACGTAAAGCAACTAGCAAATAATAATAATAATAATAATAATAGAGCAAAGCAAAGTCACCTCCGTACAGGCCGTGAAAGCCCTTGGAAGAGTGGAAGGTAAAGGCTTCCACCATTGTTAACATTGGCACGTGATGTGGTAGAGTGGTTAGCTCTACGCCCGGCCACCTTTGCCCCAGTAATTAACCTGCTACTCATTTTTGGTGTAGGCTGAGTGAACCTCAGGGCCATATGCACCTCCGGAAGTGGAAATCTCGTTTCTTAAATTTTACGACTTGCTGACGGGGATTCGAACCCACGTCCTTCCGGGTGAACCGAGCACGCCTTTACCGCCTCGGCCAGGCAGCCCCTGATAACAACAACAATAATAAGTTATTTATTTATGTCACATTAGAAAATTTTACGGTTTCCAGGGATATCAAAATGCTGTAATTTTATCTCGCAGGAGTTCATTTATGAACTGGTTAATCTACCGGCACCGTGCAGACACCGGACTGAACCGAAATCGAACTCGTTACGTTGGCAAGCGCTCTATCACGCAAACTACTCTGCCTGTCATGTACAATATTAAATGATAGTCCGGAGGAATGTTTTCTGCTCCTAAAATACGTCGCAGCCGTATGAAGTTAGGCTCATGTTGTATGTGATAATATTTTTCTTTTCGGTATCAAATTGCGCAGTCTAAGATGCTGAAACATGCTAACTGAAGGTAATTTTACACACTGCGAACTTCGTCCCCATGACTAAATATTTAACGTTCTGGCCTATGGTCACAGGGGTCCCGGTTTAGATTCCCGACAGGATCGGAAATGTTAACTATCATTGAGTAATTCCGCTGGCACGGGGGCTGGGTGCACTGTATGTGTCGTCTTCATCATAATTTCATCCTCATCACGACGCACAGGTCACCTACGGGCGTCAAATAAAAACAGATCTGCGACAGGCGAGCCAAAAATGTCCTTGGACACTCCTGGCTGTAAAAGCCATACATCATTTCATTATACTCTGCTGTGTAGAAGCGAAGAGTAAGGAGATTACATTCGGAAAACTTAGTGCACAGATTGTGTGGATAGGTTTATCGGCCGGGTCGCCCTCATAATGTCTTCAAGGAGTGATGCACTGATCAGCTATTATTCATTTTATCTATTAAATAATATTCGAGGAAGTTGAAACGCTAAGCTAAGGATCGTATATATACCTAAATCTGGATGTGACGGATTTGTGTGCTGTATTTGGAAGGAGAGAGAATCCTTGCCAAGATCTTGCGAAAGATTGCCAAGAAGTTGGAGGGTAAGGATAATTGTTCTTCCTGTCACTTCTGAATGTTAGAGACTTTTCAGTGAGTTATTGGAGATGGTCCAGCAGGGCTGTAACAAGAGTGAATGAAGCTGGGGAGGGACATTTTCTTTCCATGAGGAGGCCTCTTGGATATTTAAATCCTTCCTTTTTCATCCTTCTTGGTAGGTTTAAAAGATAAACACCGGTTTCACGGCATACTATGACCCTGATTTCAGTATGGGTACAGGTCCTACAGTACACACACATTCCTCAAGGGAAAGGTGGTTCTTATTCACAGACGAGGCTAATAAATTCCTTTTTATGAAGACCAAGCATACCGACACTTTGAATTTGGTCCCACGGTGTGACTTAAATTTACAGTACATTTTATATATTACATAAACGTAAAATGTACAGTTTCATAAAAAGAACGATCGCTCGGTATTTTATAATCAATCAATCAATCAATCAATCAATCAATCAATCAATCAATCAATCAATCAATCAATCAATCAATCAATCAATCAATCAATCAATCAATCAATCAATCAATCAATCAATCAATCAATCAATCAATCAATCAATCAATCAATCAATCAATCAATCAATCAATCAATCAATCAATCAATCAATCAATCAATCAATCAATCAATCAATCAATCAATCAATCAATCAATCAATCAATCAATCAATCAATCAATCAATCAATCAATCAATCAATCAATCAATCAATCAATCAATCAATCAATCAATCAATCAATCAATCAATCAATCAATCAATCAATCAATCAATCAATCAATCAATCAATCCTGATCTGCATTTAGGGCAGTCGCCCAGGTGGCAGATTCCCTATCTGTTGCTTTCCGAGCCTTTTCCTAAATGATTTCAAAGAAATTGGAAATTTATTGAACGTCTCCCTTGGTAAGTTATTCCAATCCCTAACTCCCCTTCCGTGTTGCTACCCCAGTTTGTCCTCTTGAATTCCAACTTTATCTTCATATTGTGATCTTTCCTACTTTTATAAACGCCATTCAAACTTATTCGTCTACTAATGTCATTCCACGCCATCTCTCCGCTGACAGCTCGGAACATACCACTTAGTCGAGCAGCTCTTCTTCTTTCTCTCAATTCTTCCCAACCCAAACATTGCAACATTTTTGTAACGCTACTCTTTTGTCGGAAATCACCCAGAACAAATCGAGCTGCTTTTCTTTGGATTTTTTCCAGTTCTTGAATCAGGTAATCCTGGTGAGGGTCCCATACACTGGAACCATACTCTAGTTGGGGTCTTACCAGAGACTTATATGCATTCTCCTTTACATCCTTACTACAACCCCTAAACACCCACATAACCATGCGCAGAGATCTGTACCTTTTATTTACAATCCCATTTATGTGATAAGGTATAGTTGTATAAGAAAATCTTGAATATTTAGACAAAATGTTTGTTGTGCGTATCCAAATAGTTTGTATCTTCACTGGTAATAAGTATGTTATATTTATATAATAATTAAAATTAAGGCCCATATCCGTGGTGTAGTGCTTAGTGTGAGGTCCGGGGTAACTGAGGAAACTGAGTAGAGGGTGTTTCGATTCCCACCTCAGCCCTCCTCGAAGTGGTTTCGCGTGGTTTTACCCTCCAGGAAAATGCCTAGTGCGCACGTACAGATGGATTGTTAAACCTGTACAGATGGCGCAGCGAAAGACTCCCGTGCTCAACCGCACGTGCACTGCCTCTAGGTGAGCATTAGCCAGTAGCGATCAGCGAGACATTGACGTTTCAAGCGGACAGTGTGCGTCAACATGGGTAGATGTAAGGATGTGACAGAGTGGCGAAAAGGGGCAATCGTGTTTGGCCATAAGGTGCGTGAAGTTGTTGGATTTGTTGGTGTTCCGCAGCGGACTGTTCTCCGTGTGTACAAACAGTGCTGTACTACACGTGACCACGAAACACGACGTCAGAATTTTAGTCGGAAAAGTTCCTGGCTGAGAGGGATAGTAGACGCGTTTCACGGCTTGTGAAACAAAATCGCTTCCACCGGGCGAGTTGGCCGTGCGGTTACGGCGCGCAGCTGGGAGCTTGCATCCAGGAGATAGGGGGCTCGAAACCCACTTTCGGTAGAACTGAAGATGGTTTTCAGTGCTTTCCCATTTTTACACTAGGCTTTAATTAAGGCGACGGTGGTTTCTTTCCCTTTTCTTGGCTTTTCCCATCCCATTGTCTCCAAAAGACCTATCTGTGGCGGCGTGACGTAAAACACATTGTAAAAAATAAATCTCTTCCAAACCCGGAATTGCTGCAGTCAGTGAATGAAGGTTCATCCCAACCTGCTAGTGAGAGAACATTGCGACGGGAACTGCATGCAATGAAAATTGGGAGTCGGTCACCTCGCAAGGTGTTATTGCTCACACAGGCACATAACGTTAGGCGTATTCAATGGACTAGAAATAATCTAACGAGGACAGTAGCTGACTGGCGGAACGTAATGTGGTCTGACGAATCACGTTTTTACATGTATTACAATAACGCACATCGTCGAGTGAACCGAAGGCCAAATGAAACATTTCATCCTGGACATGTGCAAGGTCAGGTTCAAGCCGGAGGCAGGTGTGTGCAGTTTTGGGGGTGTTTTCCCTATCATAGATTGGGCCCGCTCTCTGAGGTAACCGCTAACATGAACCAGCATGTTTAGTTAAACATTCTGGATGATCAGGCTTGCCTTCCAGTCATTATCTGCAATCTGCATGATGAGTACTCTATTGATACCAAGATGACAACAGCAAAGTTCGTCGGGCTGGACGCATATGTGACAGGTTTTATGAACACTACCCTACCCTATTAATCTTGATTGGCCTGCAAAGTCACCTGATATGAACCCTATTGAAAATTTGTGAGATATATTGGAACGGAGAGCAAAACGTCGACATCACCATCCCCGCAATTTGGTGGAACTGCGCGATCAAATCCTCAGCGAGTGGCTTAATCTGGGCGCGAGGTACCGAATCCAGGCAGTTGTAACGTCTAGAGGCGGAGTTACGCGGCATTAAATGTTGCTTGTAATGATTTCCCCAGGGGTGGCTATTGTTTTGTCCGGCGAGTTTATTTAAATGTAACGTCCAGGATAGGTTTTGGCTATTCATTTTTGCCTTCTCACTGGTGTTCGTACTAAAATATGAAAGGTTTCCGGCAACGCAATACTGGAAAAGAGCTTGGATAGGTGGGGCAGTAGCCTTGGTCTTAATTAGGATACACATAGAAAACCACGGGAAAATATTTTCAGGGCTTCCGAGAGTGAAGTTCGAATTCATGTTCCCCTGAATGAAAGTTTACAGCTTGGTGACAAGGACCGCACAGCCAACTAGTTCGGTTTGTGACAGTTTGCAAGATGAAGATTTGCTTCTTCCGTATGGGTGTGACAAGGCTTCCGGAGGCCGACGAATCGGCATCACGAATAGCAAACGAAGAGAATTCGCAAATATTTGGAATACTTCAAGCGAAGCGGATTTGTACTGGATAAATTTAACTAAGAACACAGTAATACTACACTAAACTGGGAGCCAATGTTGACCACAACGTTGTGAATCTTTGAACAGGTAGACTGCTTCTATATGGAGCAAAATAACGATATTATTAGGAAGAAATCGAAGAGCCCTGATCCCTCAAAGAAGGATGATTTCGACTGAGGGAAGGAAAGAGCCATGAAAAGTTATAAATTGGAAGAAATATTAGACCTTGGGAGCCTAGCACTGTCAAGGTACGAAAATAACTGAGTTTGGTTAACGGAAATAGGGCAGGGAAGATGCCGAATCAGAGCATGGGAAAGGTACTGTGTCAAATTCAGCCGGAGCTCCATGATCGTATCTCATCTCGTCACACAAGATATACACTGCCTGACAAAAAACTTGTAAGCACCCAGAAGGAGTCGTCCAATATTAACCCATGCATAGCATTGATGTGAGAGTAAATTATTTGATTTACTAGGATCTGAAATGTGTAAAACGCTCCTTAGTGTGCATTCGTTACGGCACCGTCCTGTTGTTGATAAGTTGTTACCAGTCAACAGCTGTGAGTCAGACAGTTCAGCAAAACGCGCAGAGAGAACTACGTACAGTACAAGAATCCGCGATGCCTCGCAGACACGTTAGACAGCCTATCCACTAATTGACAGCATTTCACAGAGGCCCCATTGTGGGACTGCGTGTGGATGGTTGGTCGTATCGTGCAATTGCCAGGCATGTGGGCAATTCAGGTGTCACAGTGGCTCGATGTTGGACTCACTGCGTACATGAGGGCACCCCATCACGTCGTTCAGGTTTGGGTCGACCAGGAAACATCACCCCAAGGGAGGACCGTCGTAAGTGTGCCAAGCAACCCGGATCCCATAACTTCGGTACCCACCATCCGCGAACATGTACTGGAGACTCTACATCCTGTAAGTTCCCGCACAGTGTCTCGGCGATTCTCATCCGCCGAATTGGCCTCCTAGCACCCCGTGAGTCGGCGGCCATTGACACCAGGACACCATCGCCTGCGTTTGGAGTGGTGCCTCGCCCGGGAGACATGTACAGAGGACGACTGGCATCGCATCATGTTCAGTGATGAGTCTCGCTTCTCCATAACCTCCGATGACCATCGTGCGCGGGTTTGGCTGCGTCGAGGGCAGATTCTTACCATATTGTGGAAAGACACAGAGGAGTAATCACAGGCATCATAGTGTGGGGAGCCATTGGACATGCGTTCAGGTCACCTCTAATAGTGCTTAGGTGGACTTTGACGGCACAGCGATACGTCAAACACATTCTGCGTCCGCACGTCCTACCCCTTATGGCACAACACCCTGGGATAGTGTTCCGACAAGATAATTCACGTCCACACACATCACGTGGGTCTATGGACTGCCTAGAGCATTCTGAGGTCCTTCCAGGAAGTTCCCTAGACCTCTCCATCATCGAACACGTGTCGGATGACATTGGAAGGGGACTCCGTCCCAGTACAATCTCTGGGATCTGGAGGGACAGCTGCAACAACTGAGGACGAACTTGCTTCAGGAGAAGATCCAAAGTCTATTTGACACCATTCCTAACCACATAAGGGCATGCAATGCGGCCGAGAATTATGGGGGGGAGGGAGGGTGCGACACCCTACAGACCTGGCGCCAACATTCTACCTGTAACTGCGAACAGCTTTGTCTCTTTCATCCCATATTGTAATCAGTTCATGGTCTTTCAGTATATGTAGTTTCATTCACTTTCAACCGCTCCTTCTGGGTGCTTAACGCTTTAATTTCGTCAGGCAGCGTGTATGAGCCCCCGGTAGAAATAGTAATGAACAATGGGTTTGTTCACATTAGTAGTTACTTCTGAAGTCCTGGAGCACTACATTGAGTATTAGCTGAAAAGCTACTGGATTTTAAGGCGCAACCGTCGGCTGTGAAGTCCGCCTTGTAACCATGAAATATTCTGACACCGTGGTTAGCCATTTCGACTCTCGTTGGCGGAAAAAGGATATCACCATTAGAATGTTTGCCCGAAGGGAAGGATAAGTGTTGGTTTACAATTTCTAATTCCGAGATTGCATGACAAATACAGCGATTCAGTACAAAATCTCTTCGTATTGTTCATATGAAGTGGTGAGGTTACATGATGCACTTGATGGTGATTAGTACGTCGGGTGGAGACGTTAAGCCTTGAGCACGCCCGTAGGTGTTATTCGACATGAGAAGGTTATGTGCCGACACGGGATTACGGGATTTAACCGTATCCCTAGATCAACAGCATCATCATCTCACACCGAGATGCACGGGTCAGCCATGGGCATCGAATAGAAATATCTACACCAGGCAAGTGGCTGCGAGTTTTGTGTCATGCAGCTGTTAGCATTTATTTGGGTCTAGTGGGTTCGAACCCCACTGTCGGCAGCAATGGAGAAGGTTTACCGTGGTTTCCCATTTTCACACCAGGCAAATGCTGGGGCTGTACCTGTACCGCTTCCTTCCCACTCCTAGCCCTTTCCTGCCCCATCGTTGCCATAAGACCTATCTGTGTCGGTGCGACGTAAAGCAACTAGCAAAAATGTACCTTATTTAAGGCCGCAGTCCCTTTCTTCCCATTCCTAGTCCTTTCCTAACCCATCGACGCCGTAAGACCTATCTGTATCGGTACGACGTAAATCAGATTGATAAATAAATAAATAAATAAATAAATAAATAAATAAATAAATAAATAAATAAATAAATAAATAAAACCAGCTATAAAGAGAAATACAATGGGAAACTGATGGTACAAGTTCAGACCCCTAATATTACTATGGATATTTCTTCCTTGGATTTACCTTACTCTCAGGATAGCATTACTCCAATATACTAAAAGCAAAAAATGAGACAGTTTTAGAAGTATATCTTACCTTTCGAGTTCCCTTGTCCTTCGCAGGACGGTTGTAATATCGGGGCGCTGGGGGTGGCGGGGGTGGAGGCGCCACAACGACTGGGGGCGTGGCGTGGGCGTACTCGAGCGGCGGGGATACGGGCCGGCCCTGCCGGTCCATCCAGGAGTACGTCTGGCGCAAGATCCACGGCCCGCCGCTCTGGTGAGACGCAGGACGCTCCGGAGGTGGCGCCGGCATCGGGAGGTTGGGGCTCTTCACCGTCATACTGAGCTTACGGCATGACTTGAGCATCTGCAAAAAGATAAATACGAATTTCATTCTAGACCTCTATCCAGCTAAAGACACTCAAACATCAAGCATTATTAATACAGCTATCTCCATAATTTTGTTGATTACTCAGCCCAAAGGCTGGTTGAGTCCTCAACAGGTCAGTCATCAGCTGCCATAGATAGCTTAGGCGTCACTGAAGAGGTGTAAAATGGAAAAAATAAGTGAGGTAGTTGCCTGTTGCTTTCCTCACTGAGCCAGAAGTTTCTATTACATATCATTCTAACACTACCATTGCTGCATAAGGAATGGTGTTAATAGCATCGTTCATACCTTATTCACTTTCACGCTGTAGAAACCAAGGATGAGATTATGTAGGTCAATTAAAGTAACGAATATGCTCTAGCACATACGAGAAGACATAATCCAGTGTAAACACTAGGTCTCGCTAGGATAGGTATTCAAGTATATAGTTTATGGCTTGTTGAATACTTAGAGTTATTTCTCCTTTCCTCCACTCATGAAAATAAAAGAGAACTTTCCTTTCGGACCTCGTATCACATCGCTCACCACAAAACCGATGAGAGAGAAATCAGGCACTGAGGGTCCTCTTAGGTCATAAGTAACTGCGGAGACATCTGTTTGAAAAATTCGACCCTTAAGGGTTAAAATAAGTGGGTAGAATGTGTAATATTTCGGAGCGATATGTCGCGGGCTATTACGATAGTTAATTATTATACCTCGGGGTAGCATTCATAGTTCACGATTTTCTATAATATATATATAGCTAGACTTTAGTCAATACAAGTGTGTCTTGAAAGAAATATAAGAACATACACACAACTGGTACATTTTTCGGCCCCTTTTGTCATTCTTAAGCCTTAGAGATAGAATATAAAGTTAATGAAACACTCAAAATCACGTAAACTAAAAAGTCTTATGAAAAATTAAACGTGAAGTATCGCATCCTATCCTGTCGTCAGACCGGGGAGTTGCCTGTGAGGTTACGGGCGCGCAGCTGTGAGCTTGGATCCGGGAGATAATGTGCTCGAACCCAGTCTAGCTCGAGCGGTCGAGGAGAGAGGTCGTGTAGAGTAGTGCGTGCGGTGAATATGGTTGGCATCGAGCAATACCGGGCCGCTATTGGCAAATGGCAGGCGAAACGGAAGAAGGAGAACAAGAATGGATTGGTGATAAGTAAGGACGGATTAAAAATGAGTGAAACGGTGCTGGTAGTGGCAGTGGTAGCGGTGCTACTGGTTATTGGGGGTGGTGGAATTAAACCCAGGCCCAAATACCAGTGGAAAATATAACACAGAGCATTTGGCCGCACTCAGGGTGGTTGTGAGTGAAGTCATGCAGGAGAAATGCCAGTGGGAGAAACTGCAGGAAATAAAGGACATGATGGAGGAGCAGAGGAAGGAGATAGGCAACATGAAGAAATGGCTGGAAACGAGGACGGAGGAATCAAGCAGAAGAGTTGACAATAATGAGAAAGAAATCGAGTTATTGAGAGGGGAAGTGAAATATTTGAAAGAGGAGATGATGAGGATGAAGAAAGAAGGGGAGGAGTACAAGCAGGAGAGATGGAAGAAAGGCGTATTTATATATGGAGTTGAGGAAGATGTGAGGGAGGACAAGTTGGAACTGATAGGCAAGGTGATCGAAGTTATACGTGATACAATGAAGATAAATTTCAGTAGTGGTGACATAGACGATGTAGAGAGAATTGGTAAAACTAAAGGTCGGAGGCCAATTAGCGTAAAATTTTTATCTACCCTAATGGCAGAAATTGTGGTAGGTAACAGTAAGAATTTACAGGGACAGAAAATAAGGGTGAAAAGAGACATGGGAAGAGAAGGAAGTGAAAATATGAGGATCTTGAATAGGCACCTATGGAGAGCGAGGAACCAGGGGCTAAAGGCCCGAATAAGAGGTCTGAGGTTGGAGGTGACAAACGGGCGATGGGTTAGAGTACATTCAGTGACGAAGCTAAAGGAGATGGACGAAAACGAGAGGGTTGAGGGTGGTGAGATGACAAGGCAAGATGGGAAGAAGAAAGAAGAAAAGAAGAGGATGAGAGACGTGGCAGGAGAGGAGAGCATCTCAGAAGAGAATGGGCAGTGCAAATGGGAGGCAGAAGATCAAGATAGTGAAGTGGACGGTGAGAGTGAGCAGCAAGAAACTGGGAGAGTAGAGTGTAGTGTTGCAGTGAGCAAGAAAGGACAAGGGAAGGTGGATTCAGAAGTCCAAAATAGTGAGGGGGTGAGTGGGGGTGAGCAGCAAGAATCGGTGAGAGCAGGGTGCAGTGGTGTAGTGAACAAGAAAGGACAAGAGGAGACAGATCGACAGGAAGGTAAAAAAATTATGAGCAAAGTCAGAAGTAGGAGCTTAAAAGATATATGGGGAAAAGTACGTAAAGGGATGGAGGATACAGAGGACATGGAACGATATAGGTTGGTTAAAGAAGGAGGAATGGAGACGAGGGATGAGAGGTCGATAACTACTAGAAGTAAGAATAGAGGGGGAGACCTTGAAGGGAGGGAGGGAAAGTTATAACTATATTGGAAAATAGGATGTGTGAATATTGAGGGACTAAGGAACAAATTAAGAAACAAGAAAGTTCGGGAAGTAATTGAAAGTTTTGATGTTGTGGCACTCTTGGAGACGTGGCTGGAAACAGGGAGAGAGATTTCATGGAAGGGGTTTGTGATAAAATATAAATATAGAAGAAAAGAGAGGAATAAGGGACGAGCACCAGGAGGGATGATAGTTCTAATTAGGGAAGAAATTAGTGAAAGAGTAGAGGATATAGAGACCGATATGATGGAAACCATATGGTCGAGATTGAATATGGGAGGGGGTGAGGGAAGGAGGAAGAAAATAAATCTAGCTTTTGTTTACTGCCACCCTAGTAATTCAGCATATGCAAATAAATATTTTTTGAAGAGTTATTGGTAGATATTGGTAGGATAAGGGGAATGTTTCCAGGTGAGGAGGATATGTTGTTATTCGGGGATTGGAACGCGAGAATAGGGGAACAGAGCCCAGTTTATAGTAGGGAGGATGGAATGTGTTTGTTGGAAAGTAGAAGGAGTGAGGACAAAATTACAAATAGTTATGGAGAGAAGCTCCTAGAGATGTGTGCTGTGGGAAATTTGTATATTCTGAATGGGTGGATAGAGGGTGACAAGACGGGGAAATTGACATATGTTACTGAGAAGGGTGGTAGTGCGATAGATATGGTTTTAAGTTCGGAAGGGATGATTGAGGAAGTTGTAAGAATGGAAATAAGAGACTGGATTGAATCACACCATTTCCCGGTGAGGGTTATGCTGAAAAGGGGGGAAGAGAAGTGTACAATGAAGGAAGATGAGACAAATGATAAACGAGGGAGTGGTTATAATAAGTATAAATGGACAGAGAAGGTGGGCCGGGTTTGGAATAGGGTAGTAAAAGAGGAGTTCCAACTTCTGAAATATGGGTGGGAAGGGGCGTTAGAAGAGAATAATACTGATAAAGCCTTGGAATTGTTGCTACATCCAATAAAGATAATAGCGCAGAAGGCGAAAGCTAGAAAGGGAAATAAGAAAGAGGGAGAAGAATGATTTAATAGGGAGTGTGAAGGAATGCGGAGGAAGGTGATGGACGCGTTAGAAGAATATAGAAGGAAAGGTGGGAGCCAAGGAAGGGAGTTTTTCTGTAGACTGAGGAAGGAGTATAAAAAGAAAATTTGTGAGACAAAAAAGACGTGGTTAGAGGAACAAATGGAAGCCATAAATAATGACTGCAAGACAAATAATTTTGAGAGAGTTTGGGATAAGATTAATAAAATTATTAAGGGTGGAAGGAATACAGAGAAAACGAGTATTGAGGAAGTGCAATGGGTCAGACACTTTGACGAATTACTAGGGAATAAGGGGGATGAAAGATGGAGAGGTTCGGGAGAAGAAGTAATTTGGAGGAATAGGAGAGTGGCAATTTATGACCTGGATAAAGAAATCACAAGGGAGGAAATCCTGAGAGTGATAAGCAGAGCCAGAGCAAAGTCGGCCGAGGGGTGTAATGGTATAAATAACAAGTTTTGGAAGGAAATTAGCAAAAATGAGATAATGATAGAGGGAATGGTTAAACTATTCAATATGATCTTTCAGGGAGGTAATTACCCTAAGGGATGGGAAACAGGAATTATATGCCCTATATACAAGGGGAAGAGTAGTAGGAACAATGTGAACAGTTATAGAGGTATATCTCTGGTTGATTCTTTGAGTAAAATATATACTGGGGTCTTAGCAAACAGAATAAGCGGGTGGGCGGAGGAAAATGAAATTTTGACAGATTGCCAAGGGGGATTTAGGAAAAAGAAAAGAACAGTAGATAATATAATGATAGTAAAGACTATTCTAGAAAAGTATAAGAATATGGCTAGAAGTACGGTTTATGTAGCAGCAATAGATTTTCAGAAAGCTTTTGACAAGGTGAATAGAGAGGCCCTACTAGAGAAATTAGGCAGGCTAGGGATTTCGGAGAAAATGTTGAGGGCAGTGGAAGAAATATATAGGGTTGTCAGGTTTTGTGTAAAATTGGGAGAAGGGAGACTGAGTGGACCATTAGAGTCCAAGGTGTGTTTAAAACAAGGATGAAAGTTATCGCCAATACTGTTTATTTTATTTATCAACGATATTTTAGAGGGGTATGGGACAGAAAATTGGGCTGTGCCAGTAATTAATGGTTTAGAAGTACCAGGACTGATATTTGCGGATGATGTGTTATTGATGACGCTAACTTCAGGGGCGATGAATAGGGCTTTAAAGTCAGTGACGCTATTTGCGAGGAAATGGGGATTGAGAATTAATGGAAATAAGTCTAAAATATTAGTAGTCCAGGTGGACAAAGAAGAAAGATAGAAGGTAATTGGGTAATTCAGGGAGAAAGATTGGAACAGGTAAGGAAGTTGGAATATCTAGGAGTTATTTTTAATGATAAAGGAACTTGGAGTGACCAGATCAAAAGGGTGAAATATAGAGGATTGGCAGCCTTATCCTCAGTCAGAAATTTGCTAGTCAAATACCCGGGGATCAGTTATAAAACACTGAGGCTAGTGTTCAGGTCGGTAATCGTTGGGAGGGTATTATACGGCTCAGAAGTTTGGGGGCTGGATGAGAAAAGAGAGGAACAAAGAAGGATTGTTAGTAGTTTTGCTAAGTTAGTAATGGGCTTACCGAGGTGTACAGCAAATGTAGGGGCGGAATTAATGTGTGGGGAGGATTTGGAATCAGAGGGTGTGAAAAGAATAGTTAGATACTGGATGAATTTAAAAAGACAGGAAGGTGGGAGGGTATTACAGGCAGCGTATGCACAGCAATGTAAGAGCATGTATAAGGGTGGATGGTTAGAAAAAATAAAGGGATATTTGGAGAGGATAGGATTAGGACACCTGTGGGGGGAGGTTTGGTCGAAGACAGAAGTGAGAGGGATGAATATAATGGAAAGGAGAATTAGAGATATCCATAGGCAGAAATTATTGGGGGAAAGCAGACTAAGAAATTCGCTGGCTGTTTTGACGAAAATAGAGGAGATAGCAGGGTTGAATATTAGATACGTCGATAGGTCAAAACGATATGGGATGATGTAGTGGCTTTTAGGTTTGCAAAGGAATACAGACCGGGCGAGTTGGCCGTGCGCGTAGAGGCGCGCGGCTGTGAGCTTGCATCCGGGAGATAGTAGGTTCGAATCCCACTATCGGCAGCCCTGAAGATGGTTTTCCGTGGTTTCCCATTTTCACACCAGGCAAATGCTGGGGCTGTACCTTAATTAAGGCCACGGCCGCTTCCTTCCAACTCCTAGCCCTTTCCTATCCCATCGTCGCCATAAGACCTATCTGTGTCGGTGCGACGTAAAGCCCCTAGCAAAAAAAAAAGGAATACAGGGTGGATACAGGGGAGGGATAAGGCAAGGTGTGTACTTTGTGGTGATGTGAATGATGATTTTCACTAGCTAAGAGACTGTGAGGTAACGAGGGGGTTAAGACATGGATTATTGAGTGCCGAGCATCGGGAAATATTGGGGAGAGGGGATGAGAACGCAATCCTGAGATGGATTAATAAACAATGGGAAAAAGGGGGTGAATTGAACAGGTATTTTTGTGCGGCAAAAAAGGCCTGCGAGAGTAAAATGAAGGAGAGTGAGTTAGAGGGTGGGCAGGGGAATAGGAGGGTGGAATAGTTATGTATATAAGGGAAGGGGATAGTATGATAAAATTCTAATGGATTAGGGAATATAGGGACCGAGTACTTAGTTATGTGGAGTTGGGTAAGAATACAGGATTGCATGGTCTGTTTGTTTTAAAGTTAGCTGGAATGCAAGTGCTGAAATGCTGAGTGTTGTTGTTTGATTTATTGATTAGGTGTAGGTCCGGAACAATAATGTGACGCAAGTACAGAGCACAATAAGGACACTGGATGAACATTGAGTGAGTGACTGCTACAGCTAATGACTGCTAACTATTCTTCTTATTATTATTATCCTTATGATTATTATTATTATTATTTATTATTTATTTTACTCTGCATGTGAACATGTATAGGGGCGAAGTCGCCTGTTATGTTCAATAAATGTATGTAATGTAATGCTCGAACCCACTATCGGCAGCCTTGAAATTGGTTTTCCGTGGTTTTCCATTTTCACAACAGGCAAATTCTTGGGCTGTACCTTAATTAAGGCTACGGCATATTTCCTCTCACTCTCAGGTCATTCCTATCCCATCGTCGCCGTAAGTCCTATCTGTGACGGTGCAACGTTGAGCAAATTGTAATAAAAATAAACATAAAAATCGTGTCGTTAGAAACATAAGTTTTGATGTTAAAGGTGACTTAATGGGTGTGAACAGTTTTTTATGATATCATATTTATAAGAAATGAAAATAATTGCCATATAGAAAATCTTTGCAATTGGCAATTAGAAAGAGTTAAACCTGAAATATGCTGTCGATGCGGAAGTAAAGGCTTGAATTTTGAAGTACTAGTAGTACTAGTACTATGTAAAAGCTATATAAAATGAAAAGAGAAAAGAAAGAAAAGGATGTTGAGAATAGTTAAACGAAAAGGGAAGAATACATTTAATATGTAATAAATGTGACTCACTTCATATTGTGTATTGAAGAATGTAGAAACCAAGGAGTGTAGTGAAAACGTGAGCAGAATAGATTGTGAAGCTGGTCAGCTCTTAACTGTAGGAGGAGAGGAAGAGAAATCGTGGGAGGGAGAACTTAAACATTTATGAATGACGGGATGAGCTGAAACTTTATGTTTTATCCAGAAGGGTTTTTAATGAATCGAAAAGATTGTTAGTCTGCTCAGGAATTTTATTTAAATAGAAAATAGGCTTAATCCTTTTATCTAAATATATGAAAATGTTTTCACATATTTAACTTCCCTTATTTTATATATGGCTGATCAATAAGTCATTGTAAATGGACATACATTTATGATGAAAATCTGACATATGTTCCCCCATAGCTGAAAATCTAATGTTATTTTTAGTATGAACATGTTCCTGATAACGGATATTGAAATTTCTACCAGTTTGGCCAATGTAGCTTGAAGTGAACTGCAGCTGTGACTTTCGAGTTCGTAAACACCTGGATTTGAATATATTTTATTGTTGTTGGTAGTATGTATATTATAAAAATGTTGGAGATAGTATTTTGAGTTTTGAAAGCTAGGAGAATTAAAAAACTAGGTGATCAGGACTGTCTTTGTTTAAAAAAAAATGAAATGTCGTATGGCTTTTAGTGCCGGGATACCCCAGCACGGGTTCGGCTCGCCAGGTGCAGGTCTTTATATTTGACCCCCGTAGGCGACCTGCGCGTCGTGATGATGATGATGATGAAATGATGATGAAAACAACACATACACTCAGTCCCCGTGCCATTGGAATTAACCAATTAAGGTTAAAATCCAGGACCTAGCCGGGAATCGAACCCGGGACCCTCTGAACCGAAGGCCAGTACGCTGGCCGTTCAGCCAACGAGTCGGACTTTTGTTGTTATTGTACCGGGCGGTACACCTCTACACCGTTTATTTAAAAGTTGCGCCAGTTGAAACTCCTCTTCTGGAGGAAGGTTGAACTTTATCTACTCTATTAATTCTCTACTTTCTCAGAAGATGTCACCACGTGGAAAATTTTGAGTTTTTGAACTGTGTCACTTTTGATGTGTTTTTGTTTCGCTTGAAGTAAGAAGTGTGAACTTTCTCTTCTAGAGGACACTACTGAAGATCAACAATAGTGCACCCTAGTGCGGAGTCAAAGAACTATGTTGTTGGAGAAATTTTTATTTCAAAAGTTTGTTTCTTGTTAAATTTCTTTCTGTTATGGTTTAAGTTGGCTGTTTACCCCTCTTTTTCCCCTTGTTTTAGATTTATCCAATCCCGAATTTCTTTTAGTAATTTCTGACCAATCTGGTGTATTTTCCCCCAACTTGTATCTGTTGCGGGGTCCTATCCAATAAAAACATTGTGGGCGGGTGTTTTCTTTCCCCTAACGCCTAGAAACTTCCGCGAGAGTATTTAAACTGCTGATTTTTGGGTCTCTGGGCCACTTCTGTTCCATCTTTCAGTGTGTTAAGTACCTAGCAGGAGGCGGGAGGCGCCTCTTTCTTCGGCAGCGGTCAACAATAAGGTAATGGCCGATTAATAAATTCTTTCTTTTCTTGCTCAGCAGTTTAACTCTCGGGGCGGGTGCGAAGCGTTCCACCATGTAACCTTTTCCTAAAATGTAACTAGTCTTTTCTTCTATTCTCTTGAAAAGCTACATACTGGGATAGAGAGTGCTAACCCTCTCGAGCTCCCACTCATAATGTTTTGAGGTGAACTTATTGTTTCTCAACCTATTCTTCCGTAATGTAATGTAAATTGCTATTAAGTCACCTCTGTAGTATGGGATTAGCCCTTGTAATAACGGCCTAGTGCCAAGGTAGGTTTTAAAATCAAAGTGTATTAGGAGTGCAAGTTCGCCTCCTCTCAAATTGTTTTAGAGGTCATTTAATTAACCTGCTTTTCATTTAATAGACCTCAGTAGATTGGGTATTTTACCCCTGGGTTTGTGTCCGTTGTGGACAACTTGAAGGTGGAGTTTGGTGTGGCCTGGGAGAGGCTTAAATTAAAGAGCGGGTGGCTCTTTTGGAAACGGAGTGTTGTGTGCCTCGAGGAGGCTTAACTGTGTAATTTGGAGCAAGTGCTCCAGGGTTTGATTGGGGTCTTCTGCCCCTTTGTTAAAATTTGTATATCGGAAAGTTGGGCTAGTTGCTCAAGAATTGTGAACTCTGGGCTCGAAGCCCAAACTCTGTAACCCCTGTAATTGTACATTTCAAATTGTGTTTTGGCTACTAAGTACCTGTTCTTTGTTATTACTTAATATTGAAAAGAAAATATAACCTCGTTAAATTTTACATTAACTTTGATTCCGTAGTTTGAAAACCCATTCACGCCCGCACCTTCTTACACCTCTACCTACCGCTAAAACACGGTAACAGTTATTATAGGTAAAAGTGAGGTATTCCGTTTTGCTTTTTGATTCTTTGGCTTGTAGGTAGCCAACCAGCATTTCACCTCCGATCTTGGGCATCTCTGCGATTACGCCGTCTTGCCCTAGTGCACTACTGTTTTTCGTAAGTAATATGATATTTAGTATTTCATAATGTGCCAGTGGATGTGAGATCTGATTTGGGGTGGGTATGTCGATTTGCAGTTCTCTGTATGTGGTTTAAGGTTGTGGAGCTCCTCGAAGAACTACTACCGTACCTTTGTGTGGTCTCGAGTGTTACACAAAGGCTGGGTGGCTTGTAATTAGTTGTTTATTCCCTAAAGATCACATCGAAATTTCCTGTATTGTTTCTTCTGAAATCATAAAAAATTTCCTCCAAAATTGTATGTGTGTTTGATTCGTCTGTTTCGGATATTCGATTCTGTACTCCTAAAAAGTTCTTCCAATTCTCTGTTCATTGGCTGTGCCAATTCTTCCACGCTCGAATGCGGGATTCCAGGACATCTGTATTTACGTTTCCGTGGTAGTTCGCTGACTTTTCTTGATGATTCCTGGATTCTGTAATAATTGTACGGACTCCTATGAGTAGGTTATTCTTTTAATTACTGTAGTCGGGACATATGAGTGGTATTTTACGTTTTTGATAGTTTTCTAGAGTGGGTCTGAAGCGAATTTTGATTCATGAGAGATGGTGGTCGGATTCTACGCAATTCTTGCCTAATCTCACGTTCATGATTTCTGGAGAGTTTTCTAGTGGCCACCATATGATCGACCTGGTATTCACCCAAATAGTTGATTGGTGATTTCCAGGTGGTCATTTTCCGTGGTAATTATTATTATTATTATTATTATTATTATTATTGAAAGTTAGTTTACAATAGTCCACTTCTGTAGTGTAGTGGTTAGTGTAATTGGGTGCCACGCCAGAAGTGACGGGTTCAATTCCCGGCCCTGCCATGGAATTTGAAACGTGGTGTGAGGACTGGAAGCGGGTGCACTCATCTTCTGGCGATCAATTGAGTAGAGGGGGCTCGATTCCCACCTCAGCCATCTTCGAAGTGGATTTCTGTTTTTCCCCACTTCTCCTCCTGACAAATGCCGAGATGATACCTAACATAAGGCCACGGGCGCTTCCTTCCCTCTTCCTTGTATATTCCTTCCAATCATCCCATGACCAAACACGGCCCCTGTTCAGCATAGCAGGTGAAGCCGCCTGGGTGAGGTACTGGTCCTAATCCTCAGCCGTAACCCCGATCCAAAGTCTCACGCTCAAGGACACTGTTCTGGAGGTGGTAGAGGTGGGATACCTCACTGATTCCTAGGGAAAATCGAACCGTGGAGTGTAAACGGATAAATAAATAAATAAATAAATAAATAAATAAATAAATAAATAAATAAATAAATAAATAAATAAATAAATAAATAAATAAATAAATAAATAAATAAATAAATAAATAAATAAATAAATAAATAAATTTATAATTACAAATTGAAGGCGAGGAATTGGAAGCGAAAGTACATGTAGAAATGGTAGCCGTATCTGGTAATATAAATTAGAGGTGTAATGGGTTTTTATGTAAGGTAATTCGTTTTCCTCTCCCTAAGTGTATCTTCTGTCGGCTTATTTCAAGAATAAGTTTGTCTTTTACATCTGATTCACCAACCAGGCTGTATGGAACCAGCTGTAAGATAATCTCCTGCCTCTTAAAGCAGCGCAGAATGTATGAATATGGGTGAACTGGAACCATATTGTTCAGAACCCAACAGTAAGTCTATCAGACAGAGAACGACCAGACTTTCCACTCCGTAAAGATATTGTTGTATTCTACAAGTGAAATTTTACTGCATGATGTAAATGTAAAAGTAGTAATGCTGTGCCCACTGATATCGCTAAATTTTGTCGCATGTGTTCCACGGTTTAAACCAAGTAAACGGATGTGTCAGCTGTGTAACTGTTGTTCGAACACTTTAAAACCCAATTATTGATACAGAGGTGCTTAATATAACACGACAAAACTTAGATTTGAAAACGAACAATTATGAAAAATGCGTGACATTAGACGGGATGTCCTAATTACTAAAACTAAAAAATTCGTAGCATATAAACCAGTTCTAAGTTAGATTAATTCAAGCACTGCAGTATTTACATCATGTTGTCATACAATGTACACGTTTTCTGAACATGGTGGAATGTATCAAGGTTTTGGGGCTGCTGAGGATGTTCTACCGGCCTATGTTATGGTAAGTAAATAATAACAGTGTGTTACTGGTATGTTTTAACATTTACACCATGCAGTACAATTTCACTTGTAGAATACAACAATATCTTTACGGAGTGGAAAGTCTGGTCGCTCTCTGACTGATAGACTTACTGTTGGGTTCTGAACAATGTGGTTGCAGTTCATTCATATTCATACATTCTGGGCTGTTTTAAAGGGCAGGAGATCGTACTTCACTGGGATGGTTAGCGTGTGATTCAAGCCGAACCGCAGGATCAATAATATATCCATTGTTGTTATTTTTGAAGGCTATATATATCAATCCTACGAGCACTGCCGCTGTTCGACGGTCCATGGACCTCTTCGTGCTCTGTGTAACCGACGTCTCGTAATGATTGAACTTCCGGAACAGAATTATCATTGCCACACACAGAACGATTCCAGAATTGGCGTCTTCTGTTCCCTTCTCAGGCAAGCCTTCACAAGACAGATGGAGAAACGCGATTTTCTCATGAGTTTAATTACACGGTTTTCATTGCCTAGCAGAAGAAAGAAGTAAAAAAAAAACGATGAAAAGGTACTGGCAGAGAATGAAGACAGAGAAGGCTAAAAATACTGCAAAGATTGTTAAACGCGGTCCATAGACGGCCGAAGCGAAAAGGAGGAAAAGTTAAGTATAAAAAGGGAACTATAATATGGCCATTATTAAACTATTAGTACCTATTTCCCACTTCATAATTAATGAATGGCATCATCATCAGTGTTCTGCCATATGGCAGGTCTTCACATGGCAGGTCTCCATACAATCCTGTCTCTTGCCACCCTCTTTGTTTCCTCATTATTGTATTCTATCCTGATCCTGCCCAGCATCTGATATCTTCTCCGTCCTCTTTGTCTTTTTCCATTTACCGTTCCTTATATAGCATCTATAAGCAAGCAATTTCTCCACATCCAATGACCAATCCAATTATGCTTTCTCTTCCTGATTACTTTTAATATATTTCTCTCCATCCCAACTCTTCTCAAGACTTCTTCATTATTTACTTCTTCTATCCATTGTATACTTTCCATTCTCCTCCAAATCCACATCTCAAATGCTTCCAGTCTTCTTTCGTCCTCTTTTCTCAATGTCCATGTCTCAGCTCCATACATTGCAACACTCCATTCAAAGCACTTCACGAATCGCTTCCTCAAGTCTCTTCCATGCCCGCACAAAAAAGTCTATTATTCTTATTAAATGCTTCCTTCGCAGTCGCAATACGAGTTTTCACCTCTCGACAACACCTCATGTCCTCTGTTCACTTCAAAAGTATTTGAAAGCATCCACCTGTTATTACTAAACTTAATAGAGCGGCGTGAAGGTGTTCCAAGTCATTAGTTATTTACATGTTCTGCTATACATGCTCACCGTCCGCCAGTGTCTAGTAAAATAAACCTCGAAAGCTCCAAATACTGTAGACGAGCGAACACACAACCACAACGATCGGCGAGTTGCTGAAGCATCTGCCTACTGAGTTCCATAACAAACAAAAAGCACTTGTTGTAAACAACTGACGGTGGAGCTCAACAAGCCACAGCGCTTAGCCTCGCACCGGATCTGCCGCTACTGGATCAATTCCAAGAGCTCAGAGTTTGGAAAGTTGGTACTTGAAGAGGAAAGTGATCATGGTAGTAGGAAGGCTTCTTGTAGCCTAGTTAAAACGCGACAGTTCGGCTGGAAATCGTTTTTGACCAATACGGTCCAATTATTTTCAAAGGTACTGGTACAATGCATGAAAAGTACCATAATATATTGCAGTAGCAATAGGTATTTCAGAATAGTACCCAGTAACATGACAATCAGAGACAACCGAGAAAGTGGCTTTCTGGTTTTGGTCACATAACTGGCAGCTTGCATTCGGGGGATAGTTGGTTCAAACCCCAATCTCCGTAGTCCTGAAGAGAGTTCTTCGTCGTTTTCCACCTTCATACCGGGCCACGTTCGCCTCCTTCCCACTTCCAGCTCTTTGCTATCCCATTGTAGCCATAATACCTGTCTGTGTCGGTGCGATGTAAAGGTAAGGTGAGGGTGTATTCTGGCAGAAGGCAGGTACGAACCTCCGCAGAGGTGTGCCTGAGCCAGAGGTTACGTACGGTAGGGTGGGCAGTTCCTTTCCGCTCCTCCATTCCCTTACCCCACCCCCACCAACAACGCGTGGCAACCCATCCAAATCTTGACAACGCACAATGGTGCTTAACTACGGAATCTCTTTTTTTTTCCGAGTTGCTTTACGTCGCACCGACACAGATAGGTCTTATGGCGACGATGGGAGAGGGAAGGGCTAGGAGTGGGGCGGGATCGGCCGTGGCCTTAATTAAGGTACAGCCCCAGCATTTGCCTGGAGTGAAAATAGGAAACAACGGAAATTTCGGAATCTCACGGGATTCGGTGCTTCAATACGGCTATGGCCGTTGGCTGACGTAAAGCGAATTGTAAAAAATAAGACACACGTCGAACACCTATAACGATTATTACATGCGGTAGAAATCAAGAGTTTCCTTTAGAATTAGTTAACATCGCACACATTTTATAACTAAACTGAAATGTGTTTATTTATCTATTTACTTAATAAGAACACATCTAAATATATGTATAAAAATTATAGTATGAACATAACACATATGTTCAGACTACCATTCTTGAAGTTATTTTTATGTTTCGTGTAAACTTTTTGCACACTTTTACCTCTAATTTAAAAGAGTTGCTTTTGAATGGACAATATTAGAACCGTGATTGTAAATACTGTTATTGATTTCAGATCGCACTGACTACTTTTAAAATTTTCTTGCTTTACCGAGCTTCTGGTTTTATTTTTATAATTAGTAACACTACTCATTATCTTAAGAACGCCTAGGATTAATAACCAGAACAAATCATTGAAGAATTCCAGAAGAGGGAAATAAAGATTTTAAGAAAAATTCTCGGACTCAAAAATTGTGCTGACACATACAGATTACGCACTAACAAAGAAGTACATTAATCATGCAGCAGGATTTCATATACAATACCGAAACGAAGAGTTAAATTATTTGGATGTATTTCTTTTTTTTTTTTTTGCTTTTGGCTTTACGTCGCACCGACACAGATAGGTCTTATGGCGACGATGGGATAGGAAAGGCCTAAGAAGTGGAAGGAAGCGGCCGTGGCCTTAATTAAGGTACAGCCCCGGCATTTGCCTGGTGTGAAAATGGGAAACCACGGAAAACCATCTTCAGGGCTGCCGACAGTGGGGCTCGAACCCACTATCTCCCGATTACTGGATACTGGCCACACTTAAGCGACTGCAGCTATCGAGCTCGGTGGATGTATTTCAAGAATGCCCGACGACATAATTAAAAACATTTCTTTAAACCATTTCAACAAGCCCAATAGGAAAGGCAACATTTGTGACTGGAACCCGGATTTGTATGCAGTAAAAGGTCAGAATACAAACTTACTGAAACGAGTAACAAGTATAGTCTACCATCACAACGCTTACGATATGAGGTTTGCATAAACATTACCTGTACGGCCATATCAGAACCCCTAGAATTTATGTTACTCTTGCTACAATATGGAAGAGGGGGTGGCCGACACCTCCTACCAACCAAATTACTTTGCAATTTAACCTGTAACTGCATAATATTTCGGCCTTTACTTATGACTAATAGTTTGTGAACACCAAGAAGGATCTGCAAGAAATGAACATCTACAACAGAACCACATTCAGAAACAAGATATACACATTTTAGGGGTTCCTAGAGCCATAAACAGCGACAAAGTAGAAACAGCATTGGACAGCTGAAAAGAAATAATCTGTGAGCAAGAGAATAAAGGAGAACTGGCGCCAAAGAAACCTGAAATCATGAAGAATTATTTACGAGGTCCATAGTTTTCCAAAACCGATTATGAATGAAAGTGAAATATTTTGGGAAGATATTCCACTTTGTACAGTAAGATGTAGAAGATTCCAAATTTTTACATTATTTTTTAATTCCATTAGCTCTCCTCTTCGATTTCGAATGTCCTCAAAGCAGCTGGCAATATACCCCAGAATAAATTCTGAATCAAAACTGAGAATAAATTACATTTTTTTTCTTCGTGAAGGTGTTAAAAATGTTAAAGGCATAACGTCCCTTTGGTTAAAAGAATGAGCCGTGGTGGGTGGTGGAATAAATCAGTAAATAATACAGAACTATCAACTTTCAAAAGAGTAGTGCTGTTACATCCCGTTATATGAAGAAATATAAATAAATTACAAAAATATATAAACAAGGTTACAGGATTTAAAAAAACCTTCGTGTGATCTCCTTCCTTCTTTCATCGTATTTCCCGCAACTTGATGAGTTATCGGGCATAAACTGGGTCGCCCACATAGACGAGGCCATAATTTGTGTTCGGATGCTTATCTTAATAGAAAATTTCCTGAAGACATATGGTCACAATTGCATGTTTCTGTAATGATTGGTAATGTGGTTGTGTTATGTTTATTTGAAGAGATCCTTACTAGGACAATCACCTCGTCCCAAAGTTACAGGAATTAACCAGATATGGTTAACTCCACTGTTATGAGAAGACAACCTTTCTCATTCCCTCTCACGATCCCATACTGCAGCTCGGAACGATCGTGTTTTAACTCTTGCTCATCATAATAATTTCAGCGTTTGTGAAGTAGCAATAAGAGAAGACATTTAAAACCGCAGTGCCCAGATGTTGGTAGATTAATACGCCTAATACTATGGGAATTGAGAGGGGCAATTTGATCGAAGTTGAAAAGCAAATTTAAGAAGGATTTCTAGTATCGAGGAATAAGAAAATGTTGTATCCTTCTTCAGAGGATGATCAATTTTTAAATGTACATCTTAAGAAAATTACGGTTTTCAAAACTTTTATGCCACAGGGCTGCTATAATAGAGTTCCGCTGATGACAGTTATCACTGCCATGTATATCCTGAGTTGAATGTAAAGTGTCATTACAGTCGCAATATATTTACAAGTAAGTCCAACAGTGGATTCATATTTTAATATCGTATAAACTAATGATTTTTCGACTCCTTGACTGATTGGTCAGCATTGAAGCCTTCCGTTCAGAGGTTCGCGGGTTCGATTCCCGGCCGGTTCGGGAACTTTAATCGCATGTGATTATTTCTGCTGGCTCGGGGACTGAATGTTTGTGTTTGTACCAACACTCCTCTCTTCACCTTCAGACAGTACACCACACTACCAACCATCACAGAAACACTGAATATTAATCACATCCCTCCATATAGTGTTAGCATCAGGAAGGGGATCCGGCCGTAAAACAGGGCCAATTCCACAAATGCTTGACCCAGTTCGCACCTACGACCCATCAGGCGTGGGAAACGCGGTGGTCTAGTAATATGATACCGTGAGTGAGGAAGTTCTCTTCCTACTGCGTTATTCAGTTTCAGAAGGACCTCCTAAAATTCACTCGAGTTATATCGTTCAAGCCATGTGTCATACAGTTTGCTCAACGGAAGTACATAAATCTTATTAATTGGGTGGATCGAGCTATACTATTGTACGTATCTCGAGTGAAATGGATTATCACATGCGGCTAATAAGACTACAACCACCTCTAGAAGTGGATACTTGGTGCCTGGGATTATGTGTTAGAAGATAAGGGGCGTTTTCGGAGTAAGATGGCCTGTGTGTCTCAGTGGTTGAATGAGTTACTGAACACCAGTAATAGGCTTAGAATTATTGAGTAATGATAACCTTTTAGGTCAAGAGAGAAATAAATGTATCCGACTCGTTGGCTGAATGGTCAGCGCACTGCCCTTCGGTTCAGATGATCCAGGGTTCGATTCCTGGCAGGGTCGGGGATTTTAATCGCTCCTGATTAATTCTTCTAAATCTATGAGGAGATTCACCCTCACTACCAACCACCACAGAAACACGCAATCGTGATTACATCCCTCCATATAGGGTTGGCATCAGGAAGGGCATCCGACCGTAAAACAGGGCTGTATCCACATGTGCGACACAGTTCGCACTCGCTGCCCCATAGGTGTGGGAAAAGGAGAGGAAGTTAATATCATATAGGTCAAAGATTGAAAATACTGCTCACTTTTGTGCGGAGTGGTTTTCACATTAAGCCAAATGATCTGCAGTTCACATGTGACTATATAACCTCTGAGACAAATGCGAACGCGGAAAATTATTGAATGTTGATGGATTCATTTTTACCATTGCAAAATTAGCCAGTCGTATCGCGTATTTTATTATCCATTTCTACCATAGCTGTTCGTGTTCAAATCATTCATTTTTATTCTTTAATACGGATATGAATGGCGTTCTATATCGCATCACACAGATGTCCATTATTCCGTTTACTAATTATCTTTACATGTTTTCACTCGTTCGTACAAATTTTGCTGCAACTATTCTCAATTAAAAATACACGACCGGACCTCAAAATATATTACCCATGTGAAATTTATTTTCAAACAATTTGCAAGTTGTTCAAAGTGGGGTGATAAATTACGCTCGTATTGCAATCTGCATTCAGTGCAATGCGATTTATAGCCTGCAATTTCACTACATTCATCGGGGAAGAAGAATGAGGAATACGGACAGGTGAAATTAGGTACTGCCTGGCTGAGTGGCTCAGACGGTTGAAGCGCTGGTCTTCTGGCTCCAACTTGGCAGGTCCGATCCTCGCTCAGTCCGGTGCTATTTGAAGGAGCTCAAATACGTTAGCCTGGTGCCGGTAGATTTAATGGCACGTAAGGGAACTCCTGCGTGACTGAATTCCGGCACCTGGGCGTCTTTGAAAACTTTAAAAATGTAGTTGCTGGGACATTATTATTAAAACTACGTATTAAAGCAATTTCCTCGCTGGTCTCCTGACACCTTCGTTCATAGAGTTATTGCCACATTCAGCTCGAACAGGTAATGGGAACATGGTCGAAAAGTGCTGTACGATGCTTGTAGATCTCGAGGAGAAGGGGCGAACACGAGAGACCCAACATCATCTCCTAGTGGATATACACGCCCGATGCACGTTGTGCGCCTCAACGTCTGGCAGGTAGCATATACCTCAGTCACTTATTATCGAGCAAAGGGTCCCAATCATTTTTTAATTTATTTGTTTTCTTTTCTCGGCACCCTAATTCGGTTTGTAGAATACTGTGTCCCGTCTAGACAACTTCAAAAAGATTCCAAACGCTAAGAAGCAGTCCCGATACATTACGGCCCATAGCACGATATACTGTATACGGTAACTTACTACTTGAATTTCTAAGAACGTACTTGTGAGAACAGGGATTTTAGGCACTGATAGATATTAAAATAAGAGACGGAAAAGACTTATTTCGGCAGATTAAGAAATATGGATGTGTTTTTGTGAGATTGTTCCCTGTATTAAACGAACAAAAGTAAATATATCCCGCATTTCCCATTAGGTTTCACTATAATGTAATTACTGACGATAGGGGCCGATGACCTTCGATGTTTTTTTTCGCTAGCGGCTTTACGTCGCACCGACACAGATAGGTCTTACGGCGACGATGGGATAGGAAAGGCCTAGGAGTTGGAAGGAAGCGGCCGTGGCCTTAATTAAGGTACAGCCCCAGCATTTGCCTGGTGTGAAAATGGGAAACCACGGAAAACCATCTTCAGGGCTGCCGATAGTGGGATTCGAACCTACTATCTCCCGGATGCAAGCTCACAGACACGCGCGACCTTCGATGTTAAGCCCCTTAAAACAACAAGCATCATCATCATCATCATCATAATCAATTACTGACAAAATATCTTCAATTACTAGTTTATTTTACATTTTTTAAGTTCTCTAAGGTTAATAAAATTACTAAAATATTTAATAAACACACCTGTTTATTGTGCGTTCGTATTTTCCCAATGTATTTATTCTTTTTCGAGGTACAGGCAGGCAATTTTGGGGCAAATCCGTTAAGAACCACTGTATCTGAGAATAGAACTTCCTAGATTTTCAGTCTGTAACATATCTGTAAGTAAAGAACAATTATTCACAAAGTGATCAACGCCATCGAAGTTCACAAAATGATCGACAGAGGTTAACGTGCATGAACTGCAGTGAATAAAGAATGATAAACACCACTGATCGCAAAAGTGAACTCCATATAAATTAAAAGTAAACTTCTTGGATTTAGTAAATCATTCAGGATGATTTGATCTGTAACACCTCTGGAAATACGGTTACTGAATCACTACGTTACACAAGTATGATAGAAGCCGCCGCATACTAATTCCTAATGGTCTACAAGGTCTATGGTCATTATGGTTCCGGTGCATAGTAGTTTTAGCTTTGTGTGTGTACACTTCCTGACACCCAAATTGAAAGCATTCTTCGTCCCGTGGTGTGGATTTCATAATGAAATATATCTCATCCTTACTCTTCAATAAACTTCCGTCCAATGCAAAATTTACGAATAAGCGTGCATAGTTTTCTTGTGTTAAAAAATAACAAGCAGGGTTTCGAGAAAATTTGTAATAAAAATTGTCATAAAAACTCGGTCTGAAAGCAAGTCAACAGACCCTCCCACTGACAAGGTGTAGATTGCCTCCATGTATTACCAGTTCGCACTTGTAGCACCAAGGCACGGAAGAAACGGTAGAAGGTAATGAGGAGACATTAAAGCAATGCATCATACGCTACAATCATAAAGCCTTCTTCTTCTTTTACTAAGTAACACATCAGATCCCCCTACGAACCGCGATCACTGTGGCAAATGCTGTGCGGTCTCTTGTCAGATGGAAAACTCTTTCAATATTGTAAACTCCTGTCCATTCCTTCATATTCTCCAGCCACGGTCACCTCCCGCCTCTTCGACCACGTATTATGCCTTACGCAAGCCGTTGTAAGATCCGGAAACGGTCATTTCTGAGCGTTTGGCCAAAATAAGTTATTTTGGTGCACTTTATTGTTCGACTGAGTTTTCAGTTTAACCTTCTGAGTTTCTTCTTCGTTCGTTGTTCAAGTAATTTCTCGATATTCTGAGCATCCTCCGGTGGGCCCGCACTTGAAAGACTTCCAAGTGTTCCACCGACATTCTCTTGAGGGACCGTGTTGCCACATCATTACAATGAGACTGTTCACTTATAGCGCTTGACCATCCTTTGTCTAAGTTTCAAATTTAGATGATCTGTAGCAAATGTACCCATGCTTCGCTACGGTATTCTACGCTGTATACAGATTTCGGAGAATTCGTCTTTCGCCTTTTATCAGATCGTCAATGGTGCCTTTCCTGTTCATCAGTAAGGTTTCCGTAGCCTATAAGATAATATTCCCAATATAAAACTCCTTGTTCGTTAATAATAGGCCTGGTCATGGCGTCAACTAGTACATAAATATTCCTAATATTTCCTTCAGTTTACGATGAATATTGTACATAGACTGTAGGGCTTTCTCTTTTGCAGCATGTACAACCTGTGACATAAAGTTCGGTGAATGAAGTCAGAACGGTCGATCCGGCAACACTGGCGACTCACAACGCTGCAACTGCGTAACAGCAGGTTTTGACCACCTGCTCCCAACACTGTTCAGTTTAGCATCGTGTGTGTGCCGTGTTTAAGACATGTTTGACACAGTGCGTGTTTAGTGCGTTGGTTCTGAAATGCGAACAGGAACATGAACGACCAAAAGATCAATGTACAGTTTTGTTTTAAGCTTGGCAAGACACCGAAAGAAACGCATGCGATGCCGGTACGTGTTTATGAAGATCAAGGACTGTCCTTGAAGTGTGTGTACGAGTGTTTCGACCGTTTTCGAGGAGGGCGGGAAAGTGTTTCTGACAACCCCCGTAGCGGAAGACCGGCGACCGCCGTCAGTGACGAAAACACTGAGAAGGTGAGGACATTAATCACGAGCGATCGGAGATTAACTGTGCGCATGATAGCGGATGAACTGCAGATTAACCGTAAATACGTGCGACAAATCGTTATCCAGAACTTAGGGAACTGGAAAATATGTTCTCGTCTTGTGATACATCACTTGCAGATACGTTTAGAGGCTTCACAGAATTTTGTCGAAACGGCGAAAGCGACAACAAATTTCTTGAACTGTATTGTCGCTGAAGATGAAACCTGGTGTGTCAGGTACGACCCTGAAACGAAACGGCAAAGCATGGAATGGTGATCTCCGGAATCCCCTCGTCGGAAAAAGGTCCCACGACTCAATCTCGCTTTGAAAGGAAAGAGATTTGACGATATTGCTGACATCGAACGATAATAATAATAATAATAATAATAATAATAATAATAATAATAATAATAATAATAATGTTATTTGCTTTACGCCCCACTAACTACTTTTTCGGTTTTCGGAGACGCGAGGTGCTGGAATTTAGTCCTCCAGGAGTTCTTTTACGTGCCGGTAAATCTACCGACACGAGGCTGACGTATTTGAGCACCTTCAAATACAACCGGACTGAGCCAGGATCGAACCTGCCATGTTGGGGTCAGAAGGCCAGCGCCTCAACCGTCTGAGCCATTCAGCCCGACATCGAACGAAACGTGACGAGGCTTTTGAACACCATCCCAAAGGAAGCCTTCCTGCAAAGTTTCCAGGACATGTATCGCCGATCTCAGCAGTACATAGTTATGGGAGGGGACTATTTCGAATGACAGTAAGGTCACTGTCGTGCATTGTTAATCTATGTTGATAGTACAGGACTATTCACCGAACTTTATTGTTACAAGTTGTATATCATTCCGTATTTGTCACTGTATTCATTTGTACTTCTTTGCATCGTTCTTCACTAATATTTTTCGTGGCCTCAGTTCAAGTATATTCAACTTCAATTCCTTACCATAACCTATTTTAATGCTTTCCTGACAAAACCATCTTAGTTTTAAGTAACAGAGTCCATGGTAAGATCCTGTTTTACAAACCACCTTGCCATATTTGTGTCGGATCAGTAGATGCTCCTGTCCCAAATAGGCAAGTGCCCCTAAGGGTCATGGCCTACCAAGCAGCCGCTGTTCAGACCGAAGGCCTACACATTGCGAGTAGTTGTTTGGTCAGCACGGCTAATCCTCTCGGCCATTCAAATAGGATCACGTTCGAGGGTTTAACATCAAACATTCTTCCTCCCACCATGAGCTAGAGCGTGGAATAGTGTACTAGACGACTGAACTAGCGCGCCTCCAAGCGGTACATAGGAACATACGAATGATAAACGAGAAATCTGAACCCATGACACGTGATGAAGATATGAGGGAGATTACGGATAAAGGTTACGTTACAAAACTGTTGATGCTTTGATATGCTAATACACTATTTTCAGCCCACTTACTCAGGCTATTATGGTGACACGGGGCTCACGACAGCACAGTAACTGCAAATAAACTTCTAGGTTATAGTTCTAATCGATAGCCAAGACGAAGTTTTACCATGCTAGCTCACTTTCCAGGACAGTTCGTGTGATATTGTCTTCCTGGTTCTATGAATTATGGAATACTAATAATAATAAATAGGTTCTTTGTATTATGATGATTGCTGTTTTAAGGGGCCTAAAATCAAGGCCATCATTCCGATCACTATTCTTACGGTTTTCCTAGAATCTTACGAGTCGGGATTTTGTATCGTAGAAGTAAATTGTACATGTCGGTAGATCTGTAAATACGAGGCTGGCTTATTTCTGCACCTTCAAATACAACCGGACTGAGCTAGGATCGCCACCTTAGCCTCGGAAGACCAGCACTCGCCATATGAGGCACTCTGACCGGCAATAAGTAATAATAATAATAATAATAATAATAATAATAATAATAATAATAATAATAATAATAATAATAATAATAATAACTAGATGGTCCCAGGAATTAACCTGGGAGGAGTCCATGTGGCTTTTGTCATCACATGGCTCTGGGTAAATGGGAGTGAAATGCGTCGTTGCTTGCCATCTGCAACTATAACATATTGGGTTCAGCAAGAGAACCCAACTTAGCCTCTTTCACCCCAACTCCAGCATGTAACCTACAAAAGGTGTCCTGTTAAACCGAGCAACCCAGTGGAAGGTTGGGTAACCAATCCCAGTGGGAAACTGGGTCGGTGAGCCCATCAGTGCTGGTGGCTTCAAGGCTTACAACCACGATGGTTAAAAACCCGTTACCCTTCAGGTAACCAACATTACGACTCTCCTTCAGGTCTCGTAATAGAGCATACACAATCGTAAATTTCCACTCACCCACGAATGACACAAACCGTTCAAACCTGGAAAGTGTAGAACAATGCTGGGCCACCTTAGAAGAAACTCTGGATAAGATCCCTTCCCACCATTCCATCATACTCATGGGAGACTTCAATGCACAAGTCGGTAAGGAGTGGAAGTACCGGAAGATAGTAGGCCATTATCCAGCCCATAAGAGAACAAACAGAAATGGAGAACGTCTCATTGAACTCTGTGACAAGTACAACTTAGTCCTGAAATCAACAGCCTTCAAATGTCTACATAGAAAGGCCAAAACCTGGAAGGGTCCAAATCCTATGTTTGGTGAATTCCAGTTAGACCATGTTACAATAGCACGGCAACATCATTTGGACATACAGAACGTCAAGGTATTACGAAGAGCCAACATAGACTCCGATCACTACCTTTCACTTGTGAAGATTAATATGCAACCCTTTGGGAAAACACCAAATCTCGAAACTAGTCATAAGATACCCAGGTTCAACACTCTGCGACTGCGCGATGAGGATTGTGATTTTCAGGATACCCTCAGTAAGAATACAGAGAAAGAAGGATAGACTGCCTTACAAAAGTCCTTGCAGAATGCCGCTCAAAAAACTATCCCTGCCTCATCAACCAAAGGCAAACACCCATGGTGGAGTACAAAGTGTGATGAGGTTATAGAAGAAAGGCGTAAAGACTGGACTAGGTGGAACCAACATTAAATTGAAGCCAATTACGAAGCCTTCCTCATGCAAAGGAAAGCTACAGCTAATACCATCCGTAGTGCCAAGAGAAATTACCTCAGGATCCTAATACATCAGGCTGAAAATAATTTTCAGAGAAACAACTTAAGAGACCTGTACAAAGGACTTAATAAGCAAACGACCCAGTACACAGCTCCCACCCTCGTCCTCCACGGGCCAGATGGAAAACTTCAACTGAACAATAAAGACTGCACCAAAACTCTTGCAGATTATTTCCAGAAGCTACTAAATGCGGAGGAACCTGAAGAAAAGCTTATTTTCCATGAGCCTTCACACAGGAACCCTGATTCTCAACCACCTACGAGAGAAGAAATAATGGACATCATCGGTGGTCTCAAGAACAACAAGGATTCAGGTGAAGACGGCATAGTTGCCGAGATGTGGAAACATGCAGATGACCAGTCTTTGCAGAGCATCCACCAAATCATAAAGGACATATGGACAACAGAGTCCCTACCCGAAGGATGGCCGTCTGCCGTGATTCATCCTCTCCACAAGAAGGGTAGTAAGACAGACCTCAACAATTATAGAGGTATTTCCTTGTTACAGATTACCTACAAGATCCTCTCTGTAGCCCTGCTCAATAGAGTCACCACATAGCTAGACGCACAGTTACGTGAATACCAAGGTGGTTTCCGTAAGACTAGATTTTGTCTAGAACAGGTACACAATCTTAAAACAGTTCTCAATTACAATAGCACAAGTGGACATCCCTGGGTGGTAGTCCTAGTAGATTTTCAGAAAGCTTATGACTCTGTAGACATAAACACCCTTTTCTCCATAATATGGGAACTTGGTCTGGATGGGAAGACCCTACGATTAGTCCAAGCCACTCTGAGGAACACGACGTCCAAGGTCAGAATCAGAGGTGAACTATCCGAAAGCTTTCCAATCAGAACAGGAGTTAGACAGGGTGATGGTCTCTCCTGCATTCTCTTCAACTGCGTCCTGGAAAAGATCATTAGGGAATGGAGAACGATGCTACCACCGGGATCTGGACTGAAGCTTGGGTACAAGAGAGACAATCTCATTGTCCCGTGCCTAGCTTTTGCCGATGACCACTTTATACCGGCAAACAATATAAAGGAGGCTACCTACAAATACAGAGTCTTTATAGTGTAGCGGTTAAGATTGGTCTGAAGATCAGCATCCAGAAGACTGAATTTATGACCAATATCAAGGAGGCCCCTTCTACAATTCCTCTCACAGACGCTACCATACGAAAAGTACCTGCAATTAAGTAGTTGGGACAATGGATCTCTGCGAATCAGAGATGCCAGATGTACCAAGTTTGAAATGGCTTATCACTCGTGTCGTAGTATCTATTCATATAAGAGCCTCTCTAAGAACCTCAAACTCAGACACTACAACTCGGTCGTCAAACCATCTGTTCTGTATGCTTCTGAGTGCCTTGTAATGGCCAGGAAGGGCCCACTCAGAAAGCTGGAGTTAAAAGAGAGGAAGATCTTGAGGAGGATATTAGGACCAATCAAAGAGGAAGGAGTCATTTACAGAATCCGCCATAATGATGAACTGTATGAACACCAGGAGAACATCGTCACGTGTGTAAGGAAAAGGTGCCTGAACTTTTATGGACACTTGGCCCGTCTGGATTCCGAAAGACATAACAACAGGATATTCACAGTAACAGGAAGAGGCAAGGCTTCTAAGAACAAATGGATCACGTCAGTTAAGTCGGATATGGAACCACTAGGTATCCCACTGGAACAAACTCATGGCCGAATACTGTTCCGTCAAGCCATCTGACACGGTGTTTTCTCAACGTCCCTTACAAGTAAGACGATTACAGGAACTAAGTGGACAGAAGAGAGAAAGCTGCCTCAAAGTCAGGAAATGAAGGAGTATTGGAAGAAGAAGAAAGCAACAACTTTATCGAGGAGTAGACACGAGCCCTGTGATCCTCAGTAGGCCTAAACGACAAAGAAGGAAAGGAATAACTAGACACCCATAATGTTCCGTATCATTCGGTATGAATAGGCCAGATAACTCGTCTTGATATGCTTCTCGTAGTCATATTGTTTTGTCTGCCCTTTTCATTTGTTTTATGAACATTTAATACGAAGCGCGTTATGGCGTGCCGCAGTTCGTTGTGAAAATGAATCCATTCTGACGTCATCACGGCGTCTGTTTGGTAAAAATCTATCCATAAATTCCCTTTTTTATCCTGAAGTTCTTGATGCAAAGGTTGATATTGTGTCGCAGAAGGCAATGGTATTTTTAAACGGAGTTCTTCTGTATAGAACGGTGGTCTTATGAGCTCGTAAGTTAGTCTCTAAGGAGCGTGATTTGCCGGCAAGTGGAGTTTTCTAAGATACACGGCCTTCACTCTTTCTAGTGTAGCTAGGTTGTCCTTCGATAGGAGTTTCCAGGTAATGCCTAAGGCGTAAGTCATGATGGGGTCTGTTTGTACGTAGACTTCTTTCTCATAGCAGCATGTAAGTTACTACTGGGGACGGGAATTTGCCTATTTGCCTATTTTATTTCCGTATTCAGAAACGCAGGCTTTTGAGATATAAATCCGTTTTAGGGTCTTTTTAACTATGTTTAGTTGGTTTTATTGTGAATATAAATACCCATTTCAGGGGGTTGTGCCTATTTGGAGTATAATAGCCTGTTTGATGCTTTTTGACTCTGTTTTTAAAAGCCTATTTTCTCCCAGTGCATTATATTGTAGCTAGTGTGCTCGACAGAATTATCTTCTCTTTTCTCAATATCTCTTTACCCCACGAACAAAAATGAGAATTCTCAGAAGTCACCAGAAATAGTTCTGGGGAGATTTCCATCACGAGAAACAAGGAACAATTTGACCTCGAAGCCTTCAACCCCTCCAACCCCCTAAGACATATGCGAGAACCAATCAACGTCGAACTATGTTGCAAAACCCATATACCTGTACTTTCCTTTAGGTGCGAACTGTTGTAGGCAAACGATTTATGTTCAGAATGTGTTGTGATTTATTGTGAAGAGGAAGAAGAAGAAGAAGAAGAAGAAGAAGAAGTATGTTTACGGCAATGCCCAAAGAAAAATTGTCGAGGTCCTACTGGCTGAAGCAGTGGATCACAGGGGATCCCAATTTCACTACGGAGGTAAGTTCGTTTCTTACTTTTATCATTTTTGTGATTGAGAACTATGATCGCATTTCATTGTAGCATATATTGGCCTATTAATTTATGTGCTGTGGCAAGTTGTTTTGTTGCAATGCTGTATTAGCCATGAAGTTTCAATAATTTATATTGCTAAAATGCAAATAATCATTAAATTACGGAACGATGAGTTAAAACGCCGGTGGTTTCTTGTCGCAGAATGGATGAAAATAAAATCGGTATTTTGAACTGTGATTAATATCCTGTGAAAATAGAGATTTACAACTTTAATGCAATTTTTAAAACTCCCTTTTAAAAAATCGGGAGTTTTATTGCAGTTCCGCTAAGCCTTCGCGAAACACAGGTTGCAGATCCAATGTAGCCCGGCTAGGACGATTCCACAGCATGTTTTACAAGGTTGCCAAGACTATCTTCACCGGGCGAGTTGGCCGTGCGCGTAGAGGCGCGCGGCTGTGAGCTTGCATCCGGGAGATCGTGGGTTCGAGCCCCACTGTCGGCAGCCCTGAAAATGGTTTTCCGTGGTTTCCCATTTTCACACCAGGCAAATGCTGGGGCTGTACCTTAATTAAGGCCACGGCCGCTTCCTTCCAACTCCTAGGCCTTTCCCATCCCTTCGTCGCCATAAGACCTATCTGTGTCGGTGCGACGTAAAGCAAGTAGCAAAAAAAAAAAAAAGACTATCTTTACAAGAAAGGCCAGCGAAAAGGCCAGCGAAAAGACCGTTGGTCTGGATTAGTGGGGTCCGGTTAGTAAACGTTGTACTTGGGAGCGGATTTGGGAGCAAAGAGAGTCTGAGGGGCATAAGCTCCCAGGTTAACAAGCCTCTAACGTCCCCTCTAGAGTCTTGCTAAATTGTGACAGGAATAAGGTTTTTATTTTTTATTTTTTGCTAGTGGCTTTACGCCGCACCAACACAGATAGGTCTTATGGCGACGATGGGATAGGAAAGGGCTAGGAGTGGGAAGGAAGCAGCCGTGGCATTAATTAAGGTACAGCCCCATCATTTGCCTGGTGTGAACATGGGAAACCACGGAATACCATCTTCAGGGCTGCCGACAGTGGGATTAGAACCCACTATCTCACGGATGCAAGCTCACTGCTGCGCGTCCCTAACAGCACGGCAAACTCGCCCGGTAAAATAAGGTTATGGGCACATGCCACGACAAATTCAATTTACGCGGTTTTTAATTTTCAACGAGTGTGGAGGCCTTGTAGGCACACATTATGCAGGATCTATTGCAGGTAACAAAAAATAGACTTCATGACTGACCCGGCTGACCAATGCCGGCGAATAGAAACAAATAAAATGTTCATCAATCTGAGATTTATAATGCCTCCGTTTTCATTCTTATACATAAGTAATAATACTGCAAGGGCCAGCTTGGCGGGTCCTTGGCAAGCATAAAGAACGGATCTCTCATCTACGCTAATTCGGTATCGTTTCACGTCTTTTTATTACATTTTTCACCCGGTGAACTCGACACGATACTGCCATATTATAACTGAAAATCCTTGAGGACATATTTCCATGTAAATTACTAATTCCCTTGTTCCTAGTTTAAAGTTTTGTACTTCTAGAAACATCATCTCTATTAGTCTTCTTTTTTTATGAACCAAATGCCAATTAGCCCAACTGTAGAAATTTAAGATATAGGGACAACGTAATTTATGTCAATTTTATTATATTTCAGATCAAATGTGACAAAAATACCACATAGATCAACTTAGAAACACTGGGATGCATCTGATACGAGTACAGAAATCTGTATCAACGCAGCCTTTCTATCAGTCCACTTTGGGCAGCGACCAACAACCATTTTCTTCAGACGTGTGCACTGCAATGTTTTGAGCTAATATGCCCCTGCGTAAACTGGAGTATATTCAAATTTCAGAAAGCTGCCGGTAGCAATCACCAAGTTGGACAAGAGTGGAATTCCCCTGGTGGAGACATTTAGGATTGTGGAAGAAGTCAGGGGAAGTTTTCACAGAACCTCTTGGAAGGCAGCCGCTGTCAGCGAAATAAAACCAGATGAAGTGACTTCATTGAAGTTTTGTCCAATCAATACATGTGATGTTGAGAGATGTTTCTCTCAGTACAAAAACATTATGCATGGGAGGATAACAAGATTGTTACCGGAATACATTGAAACGTTGCTTGTAAATTCCTTTTATAGTATGTGAGTGTGTTATTAAATTACAAGAATTTTGTAATGCCTATTTAGTTGCCTATTTTACATGTTAGTGCCTATTTAAATGCTTATTTTGTCTAATTTAAGAGCCTATATGACTGCCTATTTTGACTGGTTTTAGTGCCTATAATTCTCGTCTCCAGTTTATGAACGTCCTGCCATCTATTGAATATATTTGGATGCTGGGAAAGTTTAGAGGATCAAGGAGTATCCGGCAAGGAGTAGTATTATTCCGTAACCAGAGGAAGTTTATTCCCTCTGGCTTGACTCGTAGTAATCAAACATGACTGCATGCAATGGCATTACTAAGAATGAAAATCACATGTGTGTTTGTCCAACCCTTGACCCGTTTCTCTGCGGGGTCGGGTATGAGGAGCGATGAATCTGTCGTGGCGGTTTTTTACGACCGGATGCCCTTCCTGACGTCAACCTCATCATGTGGTGGTGGTGATTATTGTTTTAAGAGGAAGTACAACTAGGCAACCATCCTCTATTTAACACTAATCCGAGGGAAAAAAATGGAAGGGATCCGATACTTCGAAAAATGAAGATATCGGCCGAAGGAAGACAAGGGCCACGAAGGGCGTGAAAATGAATGACTCCCTAGCCCCTGCAAACCTAATAGCGTCGGGGTCGGAAAAGAATAAGAGTTGACCAAGTGAGGTCAGATAGGATAGTAGAAAGTGAGGAGCTTGGCACTCAGCTGAGGGCCCCGTGGTCGCCAACCCACGCTCCAAAGTTCAGAGCCCCTGAGGCCCCTTTTAGTCGCCTCTTACGACAGGCAAGGGATACCGTGGGGGTTATTCTACCGCCCCCACCCACAGGGGGTCAACCTCATCAGGGGAGTTAATGAGATGAAATGAATGTGACGTGATATATGATAGCAGGATGGCAGAGGGTTTAAACCCGGTGTCGGCACATACCCTACTCCTATCGAATAGCACGAAGGGGTCTCCTCAAGGCTTAACGCCCCCATTCGACCTACGAATCACCGTCATATGTCCTCACTCCATATGAGCACTGCGAAGAGGTTTGGAATTTAATCCACTCTTTTGGCACGCAATCTAGTGATTAGAAATCGTATACCCCATCTCCCCGACCCTGCCAGCCAATATTCTGATGGTGAGAATTTTTTTGACAAACGGGACTCGAACCGGCCAACCTGGGTGTCAGTCCGTTTAGACTTCACGATCATGGCCACCAGGCGGGTTAAGAATGAAAATCTATATAAATAAAATTGTTTCTGTTTGTCTGTTTGTCTGTCTGTTTGTCTGTTCCACCATCACGTCGAAACGGCTGGATAGATCTCAACCAAACTTCATATTTAGAGTATACTGACCCCGGGGAAGGTTTCGATATGCATATCATTTTAAAATCTTTGAAAAGACGGGGGTTTTATAGGAAAAACGGTTTTCCTCCATTTTCTCTTATACTATTATAGGCAAAATATCGAATTTGTCGTATAAGGACGAGACAAAGCTCAATTTAATCCTCTTGACGCAAAGAACAAAACTCGGTAAGCCCTACGGGCCCGAAAACCATGTTTTAAGGCCCTAAAACCAACCGTTACGGAGATATTGGCACCACACTACCCCTGCTCTAGGAATCGAATAAAGAAATGAACTGCCGTAACCATGGCAACGTCAGCTCCAGGATTCTAGAGCAGTGAGATTATGCATGTACGTTTGGGCATAGCTGTCAACCAAAATAGGTACAAATAAGACTTAATATCTGGGAAAAAAATATACTGTTGTGTAAGGGACTCATAGGACTCCTTTGGGCGGGGATGGAAAGGGGGTGAAGAACGAGTGTAAAAATCTATATAAATAAAATTGTTTCTGTTTGTCTGTCTGTTTGTCTGTTCCACCATCACGTCGAAACGGCTGGATAGATCTCAACCAAACTTCATATTTAGGGTATACTCATCCCGGAGAAGGTTTTGATATGCATATCATTTTAAAATCCTTGAATAGACAGGGGGTTTATAGGAAAACCAGAATGGTTTTTCCACCATCACGTCGAAACGGCTGGATAGATCTCAACCAAACTTCATATTTAGAGGATACTCATCGCGGGGAAGTTTTCCATATGCATATCATTTTAAAATATTTGAATATATGGGGGGTTTATAGGAAAATCAGAATGGTTTTTCCACCATCACGTCGAAACGGCTGGATGGATCTCAACCAAACATTGTATTTAGAGTATACTAATCCCGGGGAAGGTTTAGATATGCATATCATTTTAAAATCCTTGAATAGACGGGGGGTTTATAGGAAAACCAGAGTGGTTTTCCCACCATCACGTCGAAACGGCTGGATAGATCTCAGCCAAACTTCATATTTAGAGTATACTCATCCCAGGAAAGGTTCCGATATGCATATAATTTTAAAATCTTTGAATAGACGGGGTGTTTATAGGAAAACCACAGTGGTTTTCCTCTATTTTCTCTTATACTATTGATTTTCTGTAAACTTCGTTTACCGTACGTGAAACGTCTCTTCATTATAAACAACTTTCGTTATGTTCATAATTTACCTTACTCTTCACATGACGGAGAAATTTACAATTTTCTGCTGGTATCATGCTCTGCATTTAGTGACCGACAGACCGACAACGAACCTACAGGTTACCATGGCAACGTCTCTGACTGCATGCCAGTAGGGAAGTAACGTATTGCCATTTTCCTCATCATGCTTTTAAATTCGTGGTTGTTCCTTGGGTAGATGGCAAGAGAGGCATCAATCGGCTCATCTGCGGGATATTGGCGGAATATCGTTGGAGGTTATAACCGCCCTCGAATAGATTAAGTAATAACACCATTAGTCATCTTCATATTTGTTTACCTAAGAATCACTGAACCTAAATTTCTCCTCTGTTAGCGCTTTATTATATCCATAACTCACGGCATTTATTTATTTGTCGTTATCCGGCTGTCCTCAGTTATAATCCATTTTCTATTAGTTTCAACATTCTTAACTGTATTATTTTCTTCCTTAATTACGCCGTATGTACGTGAATGCTAGAAACTACTGGATGCATTTCCACCAAGATTCGTATTTAGAATACACCTGTCCTTGATAGGTTTCAGGGCAAATATTGTTTCTAAATCCCTGAACTAACTGGGGGTTTATACGAAACCGAAACAGTGATTTTGCACTTCCAAAAAATATACACAACAAAAGTTTATGGAAGTCTACCTACCTTGGTAGAAATTAATGTCTAAACCTTTTTTTCTCATGTGCATCATTTCGATACGAGGATCAATAAGGGAGATATCATTAAAGGACCGTTTTTCTGTACAAGTCCCATCGGACTTAACTCACGAGCGGGTGCGTGTAAAGCGTATTCCTTACAACTTGAAAACTACTGAAGACATTCGAAACAAAATTTATATTTAGCATCCACCTGTCCAAAGGTAGGTTTTAAACGTAAATAACATTTCATGTTCCGGAATGGACTGGCGGTTTATAAGGAACCGAAATGGTGATTTTACTCTTCCACAATATATACAGAACAAGACCAACCTGACTGGAAATCGACCAAACCTGATGGAATTCCACCTCTAAACCTTTTTTTTCATGTGCATTTTTTCGTCAGGAGGATTAATAAGGGAGATATCATGAATGGTCACTTTTGCAGGTTAAGTCCAGCGGACATAGCCCAAAAGGTGTTTTACATGGAGCAGATTCCTTATCTATATAAATCAAATCGTAACGACTGTGTACCTCTACACTGACTATTTTGGCGAAAGTTTCGTACAGCTTTCCGTTTAAGGGGTAATAATAACAATCTCCATAATTTTTGATTTCCTGAAAGTCCTAATTTTTACCCGCCTCGCCCAAAATCCACATTGTGGCATAATCTGCCAGAAGAATAAGAAGATAATTGAAATTTGACAAAATTATACGTTTTAGCCTGTAACGAATGAAAAATCCTATATCATTAAATTTTTCATTTTTTATCCCCGAAGAATATCGAAATATGCAGGCAATTTTAATGATGGTGCAGACCTTCGGAAATTCCTATCACGTAACGGATTGCACAATGTCCGTTCAATTTGGAATGATCTACAACCTTGGTCTTATGACTTTATGCCGTATCTGTATCCCTTTTACGTTTGATTTTTCTCTATTAATCGATGTTAAGTCAATTTGGAATTTTCACATGCATTATTCATACTTTCAATTACTTATATGAAATACAGAATCATCAAACTCTTCACGAAAATTGGCCCACTCAGTAGCCATATGTGAGCCAAATGCTACGTATGTAGCTGTCACATTATTATCCGAAAAGTAATGTAATGTGAGATGATCTTACAAAACCTTTACCCTGTTCCACGTTTCTAAATCTGACCCAAGAATAGATGACATATCATTGGACCAGCCATTTAGGCCACTAAATCCGGCGTGTCTTATGGTATAATCCTTTGTCGATATGACGTACGTTTAGTAGCAGTTAATCTGTAAATGAAGGTCTTCAATATTGTAAACACGCATATACTTTCGTATGTCGATCTATATATATTCACTGATGTCGATTTAGCGATCGAGAAAGGGTCGGTCTGCTATTGTAATCAGTACTCCCCACACCGACTTTGACTGGCAGTAGGAAAGGGTTCCTTCTCCAACTCCTGTGTAACTGTCATTAGTAAGGAAGGCCTACAATTGTAATGAATAGTTCCCTTCTCGATTTGACTTGCAGAAGGTAAGTGAGCATGCAGTTTTGTTTAAAACTCCCCTACCCGATTGTGTTTGGCAGTAGGCAAGGGTGCCCGCCATTATAAAGAAATGTACTCATCTAAAATGTGACTGGCATTAGGCATAGTGGCCTGCTATTTTGATGGAAACTCACCAACTTGGTGTGACTGGCAGTACGCTGGCTGGCAGTAGGAAAAGGGGCCTGTCATTATAATGATAACTGCACAACTCAATTTCGAGTGATAGTAGGGTAATTGCCTGCCATTATAATAAAAACTGTAATCTGTCTGGAGGTAGGAAAGGGGGGCTGCCATTTTAACGAAAACTCCCCAAATCGATTCTGTCCGCATAGTAGGCAATGGGGCCTGCAATTATAATGTAAACTTCCCAACCTGATTGTGAATGCCAGTAGGCAAGTGAGCCTGCCGTTATATCACAAATCCGTAACAAACACTTTACATTGGAAACGTACGGGGACCTCCCCATGCTCTTTCTCGGATAACGCTAAGAGACATGCAATTTTAAAACTATCTTATTTACTGCATGTACACTATTTACTTCGATATTCGAATACAATGTAGAATACCGTAGCGAAGCACGGGTACATTCGCTAGTCATCTATATAAATAAAATTGTTTCTGTTTGTCTGTTTGTCTGTCTGTTTGTCTGTTCCACCATCACGTCGAAACGGCTGGATAGATCTCAACCAAACTTCATATTTAGAGTATACTGACCCCGGGGAAGGTTTCGATATGCATATCATTTTAAAATCTTTGAAAAGACGGGGGTTTTATAGGAAAAACGGTTTTCCTCCATTTTCTCTTATACTATTATAGGCAAAATATCGAATTTGTCGTATAAGGACGAGACAAAGCTCAATTTAATCCTCTTGACGCAAAGAACAAAACTCGGTAAGCCCTACGGGCCCGAAAACCATGTTTTAAGGCCCTAAAACCAACCGTTACGGAGATATTGGCACCACACTACCCCTGCTCTAGGAATCGGATAAAGAAATGAACTGCCGTAACCATGGCAACGTCAGCTCCAGGATTCTAGAGCAGTGAGATTATGCATGTACGTTTGGGCATAGCTGTCAACCAAAATAGGTACAAATAAGACTTAATATCTGGGAAAAAAATATACTGTTGTGTAAGGCACTCATAGGACTCCTTTGGGCGGGGATGGAAAGGGGGGTGAAGAACGAGTGTAAAAATCTTACTATATATAGAAATGGAAGTGTGTGTGTAAATGACACATCTCCAACTAAACCACTGGAGCAATTTCAACCAAACTTGGTACACGAATCACTTACTATCGGGAGACGATCACTGTGGGGGGTAAGCCATCCCTAGCGCCCTTAAGGGAGAGGGTCAGGGGGGGTGGTAGTTACAATAATAATCGAGAATAGTGTCGAATTCATAGTTTTCGGGGTCGCTGAGTTGAAAAGTGATACTCTAGAATTTTTTTAAAATCCAGCCCCCTTTTAGGTTGGGAGCAAAGGGTGGGGGGGTGGGGTGAGATATAGAAATAATTAAAAACAGTTTCGAATCCATAGATTTCAGGGTCTCTGAGATGAATAGTATTACTCCGGATTTTTTGCAAATCCAAGTGGGGAGCGAAGGGGGTGAGATATAAAATTAATCGAAAAACTACATATAAAAATATTATCTTCTTCTTCTTACTATATATAACAATTGATGTATGTGTGTGCGTGGGTGTGTGGGTGTGGGTGTGTATATGACACATCTCCTCCTAAACCACTGGAGCAATTTCACCAAACGTGGTACACTTATCAATTAGTATCAGGAGACAAACCGCGTGAGGGTAAGACACCCCTAGCACCCTTTTGGCAGGGGGCGAGGGGAGTGGTATAAAAATAATCTTATAAATAAAGTTGTTCGTTTCTGTTTGTTTGTTTGTTTGTTTGTTTGTTTGTTTGTTTGTTTGTTTGTTTGTTTGTTTGGCTTAAGTGCGGCCAATATCCAGTATTCGGGAGATAGTAGGTTCGAACCCCACTGTCGGCAGCTCTGAAAATGGTTTTCCGTGGTTTCCCATTTTCACACCAGTCAAATGCTGGGGCTGTACCTTAATTAAGGCCACGGCCGATTCCTTCCAACTCCTATCCCTTCCCTGTCCCATCGTCGCCATAAGACCTATCTGTGTCGGTGCGACGTAAAGCAACTAGCAAAATAAAAAGAATAAAAATGTTTGTTTGTTCCACCATCACGTCGAAAGGGCTGGATAGATCTCAGCCAAACTTCATATTTAGAGTATACTCACCCCGGGGAAGGTTTCGATATGCATATCATTTTAAAATCTTTGAAAAGACGGGGGTCTATAGGAAAACCACAACGGTCTTCCTCCATTTTCTCTTATACTATTGATTTTCTGCAAACTCTGTGGACCGTATGTGAAAGGTCTCTTCATCACAAACAACTTTCGTTGTGTTCATAATTTACCTTACTCTTCAAATGACGGAGAAATTTACTATTTTCTGCCGATACCATGCTCGGCATTGAGGGACCGACAGAGCGATAACGAATATATGGGTTACCATGGCAACGTCTCTGACTGCTTGCCAGCAGGGAAGTAACGTATTGTCATTTTCCTCATCATTCCTTTAAATTCGTGGTTGTTCCTTGGGTAGAAAGCAAGAGAGTCGTCAATCGGCCATTCTGCGGGATATTGGCGGAATATCATTGGAGGTTATAACCGTCCTCGAATAGCATAAGTAATAACACAAATATTCATCTTCTTATCTGATTACCTAAGAATCCCTGCGCCTAAATTTCTCTCCGATTACCGCTTTCTTATATCCATAACTCACTCCGGCATAATTTATTGAGGAGCATTTGATTTTCCAATACATTCACTTGGTATTTATATATTTGTCGTCATCCGGATGTCCTCTGTTATAATCTATTTTCTATTAATTTCAACTTACTAAACTGTATTGCTTTCTTCCTTAATTACCACGTATGTATGCGAGTGCTAATCCCGAATGCTGTACACTCTTTCCTTTGAGGAAATATTCTAAGCTATGCAAATGTATAACTTCTGGCCCAGGAAAATTCCGAAATATGGATGCAATTTTAACGGCGGTGCAGACCTTCGTTTCGGGGTAATTGGTGGCTAATCAGTAAGTCGTATCAAAAGTCACAAAGCAAATTGCGTTTCATTTTGGAGAGATCTACAACTTTTGTCCTGTGACTTTTCGTCGTATTTCTATCCCTAATACATTAAACACAAGTTGATTTTGTACTTTTACACGTATATGTTATCATTTGGCACACTTATAGGAAAGGTAGAATCATGACATTCGGCACGCACATTGACATGACCATTGGCAATGTTATAGCCAAATTTTATGATTCTAGCTGTCACATGAGAATCAAAAATATAAAGTAGCATTCAAAAACTGTACAAGATTTCACCCCATTCAATGACTCTAACTCAATCTAACCCATAAATAAAGGAGATACGAGAAGATGTCATAGGACCAACCATGTAGAGCACTGAAAGGGGCGTCTGATGGTGAAGTCCGTTTGTAGATACGTCGTACAGTTGCAAAGCAGTAACTATCGAAATAAAGGTCTACACTTCTAGAGTATGTCTGTACATTGACAATTTTGGCGAAATTTCCGTACAGTTATCCGTTTCAGGTGTAATAATGACCATCTGCATATATTCTGTTTGGGTGTCTGTCTGTTTGTTTGTTTGTCTGTTTGTCTAAAACTTGGAAACTACTGGATATATTTCCACCAAACTTGATATTTAGAATCCATCTGTCCTTTGGTAGGTTTTAGGGCAAGTATTGTTTCTGAATCCCTGAATTGACTGGGGGATTATACGAAACCGAAACCGTCATTTTGCAACCAAACTTAATGTAAATTTAGCTGCCGTAATGGAAATTCATTTCTAGGCCTTTTTCCCCATGTGCATCATTTCAATACGAGGATTAATAAGGGAGATATCATTAACGGACCGTTTTCCGGTACAAGTCCCACCGGACTTAACTCAAGAGCGGGTGCGTGTAAAGCGTATGTTTTACAACTTGAAAACTACTGAAGATATTTGAGTCAAACTTTATATTAACATCCACCTGTCCAACGGTAGGTGTTAATCGTCAATAACATTTCATGTTCCCGGAATGGACTGGCGGTTTATAGGGAACCGAAATGGTGATTTTACTCTTCCAGAATGTATACAGTACAAGACCAACCTGACTGGAAATCGACCAAACATGATGGAATTCCATCTCTAAAACTTTTTTTCATGTGCATTTTTTCGACAGGAGGATTAATAAGGGAGATATCATAAACGGTCCGTTTTTCCGGTTAAGTCCAGCGGATATAGCCCAAAAGGTGTTGTACGTGGAGCAGGTTCCTTATTTATCTATGTAAATAAAATCGTAACTACTGTGTGCCTGTACATAGACTATTTTGTCGAAATTTTCGTACAGCTACACGTTTAAGGGGTAATAATGATCATCTGCATATTTTTTGGTTTAGTATCTTGAAAGTTCTACTTTTTACACTTCTCACTGAAAACCCAGATTGCGGCATAATCTGCCAGTCGAGAAAGAAAACTGAAATTTGGCAAAATTTTACGACTTAGCCTGTAACGGGCGGAAAACTTCCAAGAGCTTTCAATTTTTCCCTTTCTATCCCGAAGAATATCGAAATATGGAGGCAATTTTAATGATGGTGCAGACCTTCGGGAAGTATCATCACATAACGGATGGCACAATCCCCGTTCAATTTGGAGTGATCTACAACCTTGGTCGTACGACTTTTTGTCGTATTTATATCCATTTTACGTTTGACTTTTCTCTATTTCTCGATCTTAAGTAAAGTAGTACTTTTCACATACATAATTCATACTTTCCATCACTTAGAGGAAAGATAGAATCATCATACTCTACACGAAAATTGGTCCACCCAGTAGCCATATGTGAGCCAAATGCTATGTATGTAGCTGTCACTTAATTATCCGAAAAGCAATGCAATGTGAGATAATCTTACACAAATTTTACCCAAGTTTCTAACTCAATCTGACCCATGAATAGATGAGATATCATATGACCAGCAATTTAGGCCGCTAAATCCGGCGTCTTATGGTACAATCTTTTCTCGATATGATGTACCGTTTAGAAGCAGTTAATCTGTAAATGAAGGTCTGCAATATTGTAAACAAGCACATACTTTCGTATGTCGAACTATATATATTCACTGATGTCGATTTTGTAGCGATCGAGAAAGGGTGTGTCTGCTATTGTAATCAGTACTCCGCACACCGACTATGACTGGCAGTAGGAATGGAGTCCTTCTCCAATTCCTGTGTAACTGGCATTAATGAGGCAGGCCTACCATTGTAATGAATAATTCACTTCTCGATTTGACTTTCAGAAGGCAAGGGAGCATGCAGCATACAGTCTTTGGCTGTAGGCAAGCGTTCCCGCAGTTATAAACAGATGTACCCATCTAAAATGTGACTGGCATTAGGCATACTGGCCTGCTATTTTGATGGAAACTCATCAACTTGGTGTGACTGGCAGGAAGCTGGCTGGCAGTTGGAAAAGGGGCCTATCATTATAATGATAACTGCACAACTCAATTTTGACTGGTTGTAGGGAAGTTTCCTGCCATTATAATAAAAACTCTTCAATTTGTAATATGTCTGGAGGTAGGAAAGGGGGCCTGCAATTGTAACGGAAACTCCCCAAATAGATTGTGACCGCGCAGTAGGCAATGGGGCCTGCAATTATAATGTAAACTTCCCAACTCGATTGTGAATCGCAGTAGGGAAGTGAGCCTGTCGTTATCATCACAAATCCGTAACAAGCACTTTACACTGGAAACAACGTATGGGGACCTCTGCATATTGTTTCTCGGATAACGCTAAGAGACATGCTATTTTAAAACAATCTTATTTACTGCATGTACAGTATTTACTTCAATATTCGTATACAATGCAGAATACCGTAGCGAAGCACGGGTACATTTGCTAGTCTATACTAATATTATAAAGAGGAAAAATGTGTATGTTTGTTTGTAACGGATAGACTAAAAAACTACTGAACCGATTATAGTTAAAAATTACTTCACCTATAGAAAGCTACATTGCCAGTGAGTAACATGGGCTGTATTATATTTTCAAAACAATTCGAGGTTGGGGGCACGTGGGGGAGATATAAAAATAATAGGCTAATATAGGCAAAATATCGAAATGTCGTATAAGGAGGAGACAAAGCTCAATTAAATCCTCTTGACGCAAAGAACAAAACTCGGTAAGGCCTACGGCCCCGAAAACCATGTTTTAAGGCCCTAAAACCAACCGTTACGGAGATATTGGCACCACACTACCCCTGCTCTAGGTATTGGATAAAAAATATGAACTGCCGTAACCATGGCAACGTGAGCTCCAGGATTCTAGAGCAGCGAGATTATGCATGTACGTTTGGGCATAGCTGCCAACCAAAATTGGTACACATAAGACTTACTACCTGGAAAAAATATACTGTTGTGTAAGGCACTCTTAGGACTCTTTTGGGTGGGGATAGAAAGGGGGTGAAGTATAAAAATCTTACTATACACTGACTTAGCAAATGTCATGGGATGTTCACCTAATAGAGTGTGGGGCCTCCTCTGTCCCTGCGAACTGCAGTGAGACGCCGTGGAAGTGAGTCGACAAGTCTCTGGTACTCCTCTGGACGCAGCTGACACAAAATCGTTTGCAGAGCGGCCGCCAATGCTGGTCTGTTCGTGGGTGCAGGATCCATGGCAGGAGCCTGCGTTCCAGGACATCCCAGATATGCTCGATAGGGTTCATATCGGGGCTCCTGGGTGGCCATGGCAGTCGTTGAACCTCCGCTGCATGTTCCTGAAACCATTATCTGGCGACGTGGGAGCGACGTGGCGGCGCGTTATCATCTTGAAACACCACAGAGCCTTCTGGGCGCCGGAAGGCCAAAAATGGGTGGAGATGGTCTCCGAGCAGCTCAACATACCGCATACCATTCAAAGTCTCTTTCAGAACAACTAGGGGGCCCATTCCGTACCAGGAAAATGCACCCCAGACCATAACAGAGACACCAGCGCCCTGGACCACACCTTCGAGGCAGGCGGGATCCATCGCCTCATGTGGTCTGTGATACACGGTGCCACCTATCGGCATGGTGCAGTTGAAATCGTGAATCGTCCGACCATATCACGTTGCGCCATTGTTCCAGTGTCCATCCCTGGTGACTGGCGACAAATACGCGTCGTTGTGCCCGATGACGTTGGGTTAACAGTGGCACCCGTGTGCGGCGCCGGCTCCCATACCCCATAGAATCCATGTTCCTACTGATTGTCCACTGGGAGACGTGTTGAACTGAGCTGTGATTTGTTGCACGGTTGCCCGTCTGTCACTATTGACAATCCGTCTCAGATGTCACCGGTCACGGTCATCGAGGGTAGCTGGACGGCCGGTCGTTCATCTATTGTGGACGCTGACACCGCATTCAACCATTCACGATACACCCTGGACACGGTTGATCGTGTGAAGCCGAATTCCCGCACCACTTCCAAAATACACTTCCCATCCGTCGGGCACCGACCACCATACCCCGTTCGAACGGTGTCAGCTCACGACGACGTTTCATGTTACACCTGTCACATGCACAGACACTGCGCACAAGGTCACCTATACAACTGCCGCTGGCACAGGGGGCGTGTGGTGCGCAGACAACACACCTGCGCATCAGTGCTCCGCCATCCCATGGCATTTGCTCAGTCAGTGGATATATAAAATGGATGTATGTGTGTGTGTAAATGACACATCTCCTCCTATACCACTCGAGCAATTTCAACCAAACTTGGTGCACGTATTACTTACTACCGGGAGACGAGCACTGTGGGGGTGAGCCATCCCTAGCGCCCTTAAGGAGGGGGGTCAGGGAGGTTATAAAAATAATCGAGAATAGTGTCGAATTCATAATTTTCAGGGTCGCTGAGTTGAAAAGTAATACTCCAGATTTTTTTAAAGTCAAAGTTCAGCCACTTTTTAGGTGAGGAGCGAAGAGGGGGTGAGATATAGAAATAATTAAAAACAGTTTCGAATCCATAGATTTCTGGGTCTCCGAGATGAATAGTAATACTCCGGATTTTTTACAAGTCCAAGAGGGGGTCGAAGGGGGTGAGATGTATAAAATCGAAAAACTATATATAAAATTATTTTCTTCTTCTTACTATATATAAAAATGGATGTATGTGTTTACGTAGGTGTGTATATGGGTATGTAAATGACACATCTCCTCCTAAACCGCTGAAGCAATTTCACGAAACTTGGTACATTTATCAATTAGTATCATGAGATAAACCGCGTGGGGGTAAGACACCCCTAGCACTCTCATGGGCAGGAGAGAGGGGGGTGGTATAAAATGATCTAGAATAGTATCGAATCCATTGTTTTCGTGGTAGCTGAAATGAATAGTGACACTCCGAATTTTTTAAAGTTCATGTTTAGCCCCCTTTGGGATGAGGGTGAGGGGGAGTGAGATATAAAAATAATCGAAAACAGTTTTCGGGGTCACTGAGATGAATGGTGACAATCCATATTTTTTTATCTCTTAGGGGTGGGGGGCGAGAGGGGGACTGTCTCATTGACAGTTGAAATCCTGTACATCGTATCTATAGTGCGACGGCTAAATATATATATAGTTATCACTTATTATTTTTTGACAGGATCAAATACTTCCCAGTCGAGTCGAGATTCCATACGGACGAAGTTTCACTCAAAAATTAAATAATCTAAAACTTGCAGTCAAACACATCTAAATAATTCTAAAACTACGTAATAGATTGTACCATATCAATCTGCAAGTCAAAAAGGAATGCTATAAACATTCACTTCACACATAACTAACTGGTAATGCAAATCTTAAAGGTAAATATTCAGAAACTATCCGGGCAACGCCGGGTACTACAGCTAGTATCTTCTATATAAATAAAATTGTTTCTGTTTGTCTGTTTGTCTGTCTGTTTGTCTGTTCCACCATCACGTCGAAACGGCTGGATAGATCTCAACCAAACTTCATATTTAGAGTATACTGACCCCGGGGAAGGTTTCGATATGCATATCATTTTAAAATCTTTGAAAAGACGGGGGTTTTATAGGAAAAACGGTTTTCCTCCATTTTCTCTTATACTATTATAGGCAAAATATCGAATTTGTCGTATAAGGACGAGACAAAGCTCAATTTAATCCTCTTGACGCAAAGAACAAAACTCGGTAAGCCCTACGGGCCCGAAAACCATGTTTTAAGGCCCTAAAACCAACCGTTACGGAGATATTGGCACCACACTACCCCTGCTCTAGGAATCGGATAAAGAAATGAACTGCCGTAACCATGGCAACGTCAGCTCCAGGATTCTAGAGCAGTGAGATTATGCATGTACGTTTGGGCATAGCTGTCAACCAAAATAGGTACAAATAAGACTTAATATCTGGGAAAAAAATATACTGTTGTGTAAGGCACTCATAGGACTCCTTTGGGCGGGGATGGAAAGGGGGTGAAGAACGAGTGTAAAAATCTATATAAATAAAATTGTTTCTGTTTGTCTGTCTGTTTGTCTGTTCCACCATCACGTCGAAACGGCTGGATAGATCTCAACCAAACTTCATATTTAGGGTATACTCATCCCGGAGAAGGTTTTGATATGCATATCATTTTAAAATCCTTGAATAGACAGGGGGTTTATAGGAAAACCAGAATGGTTTTTCCACCATCACGTCGAAACGGCTGGATAGATCTCAACCAAACTTCATATTTAGAGGATACTCATCGCGGGGAAGTTTTCCATATGCATATCATTTTAAAATATTTGAATATATGGGGGGTTTATAGGAAAATCAGAATGGTTTTTCCACCATCACGTCGAAACGGCTGGATGGATCTCAACCAAACATTGTATTTAGAGTATACTAATCCCGGGGAAGGTTTAGATATGCATATCATTTTAAAATCCTTGAATAGACGGGGGGTTTATAGGAAAACCAGAGTGGTTTTCCCACCATCACGTCGAAACGGCTGGATAGATCTCAGCCAAACTTCATATTTAGAGTATACTCATCCCAGGAAAGGTTCCGATATGCATATAATTTTAAAATCTTTGAATAGACGGGGTGTTTATAGGAAAACCACAGTGGTTTTCCTCTATTTTCTCTTATACTATTGATTTTCTGTAAACTTCGTTTACCGTACGTGAAACGTCTCTTCATTATAAACAACTTTCGTTATGTTCATAATTTACCTTACTCTTCACATGACGGAGAAATTTACAATTTTCTGCTGGTATCATGCTCTGCATTTAGTGACCGACAGACCGACAACGAACCTACAGGTTACCATGGCAACGTCTCTGACTGCATGCCAGTAGGGAAGTAACGTATTGCCATTTTCCTCATCATGCTTTTAAATTCGTGGTTGTTCCTTGGGTAGATGGCAAGAGAGGCATCAATCGGCTCATCTGCGGGATATTGGCGGAATATCGTTGGAGGTTATAACCGCCCTCGAATAGATTAAGTAATAACACCATTAGTCATCTTCATATTTGTTTACCTAAGAATCACTGAACCTAAATTTCTCCTCTGTTAGCGCTTTATTATATCCATAACTCACGGCATTTATTTATTTGTCGTTATCCGGCTGTCCTCAGTTATAATCCATTTTCTATTAGTTTCAACATTCTTAACTGTATTATTTTCTTCCTTAATTACGCCGTATGTACGTGAATGCTAGAAACTACTGGATGCATTTCCACCAAGATTCGTATTTAGAATACACCTGTCCTTGATAGGTTTCAGGGCAAATATTGTTTCTAAATCCCTGAACTAACTGGGGGTTTATACGAAACCGAAACAGTGATTTTGCACTTCCAAAAAATATACACAACAAAAGTTTATGGAAGTCTACCTACCTTGGTAGAAATTAATGTCTAAACCTTTTTTTCTCATGTGCATCATTTCGATACGAGGATCAATAAGGGAGATATCATTAAAGGACCGTTTTTCTGTACAAGTCCCATCGGACTTAACTCACGAGCGGGTGCGTGTAAAGCGTATTCCTTACAACTTGAAAACTACTGAAGACATTCGAAACAAAATTTATATTTAGCATCCACCTGTCCAAAGGTAGGTTTTAAACGTAAATAACATTTCATGTTCCGGAATGGACTGGCGGTTTATAAGGAACCGAAATGGTGATTTTACTCTTCCACAATATATACAGAACAAGACCAACCTGACTGGAAATCGACCAAACCTGATGGAATTCCACCTCTAAACCTTTTTTTTCATGTGCATTTTTTCGTCAGGAGGATTAATAAGGGAGATATCATGAATGGTCACTTTTGCAGGTTAAGTCCAGCGGACATAGCCCAAAAGGTGTTTTACATGGAGCAGATTCCTTATCTATATAAATCAAATCGTAACGACTGTGTACCTCTACACTGACTATTTTGGCGAAAGTTTCGTACAGCTTTCCGTTTAAGGGGTAATAATAACAATCTCCATAATTTTTGATTTCCTGAAAGTCCTAATTTTTACCCGCCTCGCCCAAAATCCACATTGTGGCATAATCTGCCAGAAGAATAAGAAGATAATTGAAATTTGACAAAATTATACGTTTTAGCCTGTAACGAATGAAAAATCCTATATCATTAAATTTTTCATTTTTTATCCCCGAAGAATATCGAAATATGCAGGCAATTTTAATGATGGTGCAGACCTTCGGAAATTCCTATCACGTAACGGATTGCACAATGTCCGTTCAATTTGGAATGATCTACAACCTTGGTCTTATGACTTTATGCCGTATCTGTATCCCTTTTACGTTTGATTTTTCTCTATTAATCGATGTTAAGTCAATTTGGAATTTTCACATGCATTATTCATACTTTCAATTACTTATATGAAATACAGAATCATCAAACTCTTCACGAAAATTGGCCCACTCAGTAGCCATATGTGAGCCAAATGCTACGTATGTAGCTGTCACATTATTATCCGAAAAGTAAAGTAATGTGAGATGATCTTACAAAACCTTTACCCTGTTCCACGTTTCTAAATCTGACCCAAGAATAGATGACATATCATTGGACCAGCCATTTAGGCCACTAAATCCGGCGTGTCTTATGGTATAATCCTTTGTCGATATGACGTACGTTTAGTAGCAGTTAATCTGTAAATGAAGGTCTTCAATATTGTAAACACGCATATACTTTCGTATGTCGATCTATATATATTCACTGATGTCGATTTAGCGATCGAGAAAGGGTCGGTCTGCTATTGTAATCAGTACTCCCCACACCGACTTTGACTGGCAGTAGGAAAGGGTTCCTTCTCCAACTCCTGTGTAACTGTCATTAGTAAGGAAGGCCTACAATTGTAATGAATAGTTCCCTTCTCGATTTGACTTGCAGAAGGTAAGTGAGCATGCAGTTTTGTTTAAAACTCCCCTACCCGATTGTGTTTGGCAGTAGGCAAGGGTGCCCGCCATTATAAAGAAATGTACTCACCTAAAATGTGACTGGCATTAGGCATAGTGGCCTGCTATTTTGATGGAAACTCACCAACTTGGTGTGACTGGCAGTACGCTGGCTGGCAGTAGGAAAAGGGGCCTGTCATTATAATGATAACTGCACAACTCAATTTCGAGTGATAGTAGGGTAATTGCCTGCCATTATAATAAAAACTGTAATCTGTCTGGAGGTAGGAAAGGGGGGCTGCCATTTTAACGAAAACTCCCCAAATCGATTCTGTCCGCATAGTAGGCAATGGGGCCTGCAATTATAATGTAAACTTCCCAACCTGATTGTGAATGCCAGTAGGCAAGTGAGCCTGCCGTTATATCACAAATCCGTAACAAACACTTTACATTGGAAACGTACGGGGACCTCCCCATGCTCTTTCTCGGATAACGCTAAGAGACATGCAATTTTAAAACTATCTTATTTACTGCATGTACACTATTTACTTCGATATTCGAATACAATGTAGAATACCGTAGCGAAGCACGGGTACATTCGCTAGTATCAGAATATTAATTAAATTGTCAGTCGCTTAGCAACAGCTAAGTACAAAATGTATTGCGGGTTAGTGTAAGCTTTTGCCTGCAATTATTGGAGTGATCATATTATGATTTTATTTTGTTAATGATTTGATTTTGTGATTACTCGGAGTTGGCTGACCTGTCAATGCCTCATGATTCACCGACAGATAATTCCGGAGAGATTAAAACAAAAATGAAGCAGATTGGTCCAGTAGAACGGACGGACGGATTTTCCAAAACCTATTTTAGTAAACTCACTTAATATATAGATAATAATAATAATAATAATAATAATAATAATAATAATAATAATAATAATAATAATAATAATAATAATAATAATGGAGAAATAAGAGCGCAAAATTGTGAGAGGGATCTTGGGATCAAAGTACAGAAATGGAATCCATCAGAAGAAATTCAACGAGGAAGTCTACAGCAAAATAGAAAAAATTCCCGACACAATCCGAAAAAGACGGGCATGATTTTACGGTCATCTGAAAAGAATGGACGGAAGCAAGAGATCTTTCACTTTTTTATTCAAACCCCAAAACCACAATTTCCTGGTTTATAAATACCAAAGAAGACCTGCAAATTCTACATATCTCAGCTAAAGACATCCTTAACAGAGATCGCTTCCGCAAGAAAATATTGACGAACGGGCTAAAGCGAGACGAACAACCGAAGAGAAGACACAGTGACTCTTGGACAGAGGCGTGTAAGCAGGCCCACTCACAAAGAATGATGGAAATTTGGGCCTAAAGAAGGCCAAGTTCAGTGTCAAATGCAACAAGACTTAACGTGATCCTTGATGGCCCCAGCGAATTATATAATAATAATAATAATAATATTAATAATAATAATAATACTAATACTAATAATAATAAACTTGGTATAACGTGCTTGATTCATAAGGAAAGATGGTTCTTTGATTTCTAATCATATGAATAATGTAATGAGTTTCTACTGGTAGTGTTGACAGTCTTCTCGCACGTCTTTATAGTCATATAGCTGATGCATTAAGCATTGAAGATAATATTGTACAACTGAGACCAATGAGTAGAGTCGAACAAAAAATGAACATACAATAATGTATGTTATATATAACTGATCTCTGAAAGTGGTATGTAGGAATCACAATTCCTAAAACATTATTACAGCATATTTCAAATTCATATAAATGTGTTCACTTACTACGAAAAATCAAGACATAGAACCTTATATTTCAACACGGGAACAACTTACTACTACTGTGTGACTTAAGTAATCTTAATTTCTTAAGGTTTAGCAACTATTATCCTTTCTATTAGCTATCATAGTTAATGTGAGGGACTAGATTAGCTTTTCATTCTGGATTTCAATCCATCTTCCTAGAGTAATCATCTTGACTGATAAATAGCAGATTGTCTCAGATGTCAAGCGTATTTCTGAAGCCAAAGCTTTTACTCAGAAAGTAATGAATGCCATTGAATGAATGGAAAGTTAATATTTCAACTATCTTTAATGTCGGCAGTAAGTAGAATCAAGTGGTAGGCCTCATGTCCAACTAAATTACGCCGGCAATCGAACCAGATACTCATTTATGAGAGTCAACTGAAGGCCAGCGTGTTTAATTCGCCAAGTACGATGTGGGCCTTAGGTATGATCATGATATAGCATAGGGCCTACAGTTACAAGCTTGTTGCCGGGCTAGGTGGCTCAAACGGTTGAGGCGCTGGTCTTTGACCTCAGCTTAGCAGGCCTCCGGTGGTGCTCGTGTCGGTAGATTAACTGGCACGTAAAAGAACTCCTTAGGATGAAATTCCGGCATCTTTGCGTCTCCATAAACGGTAACATTATTACTAACCTTGGTTGCTTGCTTGTAGGACGTGAGTTCGATTCCAAGTCAGGGAAATGAAAAATAAATTCGACTAGAGAGGAACCAAAGCAGTTAAATTGATGTTAAATATTATTGTTTATATGTTCATATATTCAATGTATAAATATGACGTAACTCAATATAGAAAGAAAAGGATTGTACATCACTACTGTATTACAATCTGAATTTATGATACGTGTCCAACAAAAGGAATATGAAAGTGGCGAGATTGATTGCAGGCATAACCAGGTGGAAGCAATGTCATTCATTTCAATATCATTGGTTCCTCAACTGAGGTTGGCATCAGAAAGGGCACCCGGCGTAAAAACGTGCCAAACGTAAAATTTTATCTCTTCTCAACCTCAACCCTGTCTCAGGAACTGGTGCTAAGGAGTATATATACAATTATTCTTGTTCTTATTGTGTGCTTCCCATATCATAAGTGTCACTATAAAATCCTCTTTTGGCCAATAACACGGAATATTCTTGAGTGTATAGTAATTTTGTTGGCTTATTTTTCGCAGTAAAAGTTAGAAACCGAAGCAATTAGATGATCCTTCTTCACGGGAGAGATAAATGGAGTTGATTAAGGGAACAAGGGATGAGAAAATAAGATAACGGATATTTTGTATGCGTTCCCATTAATTTAATTGAAGAAGTTACCCGTAATTGGCTTTAAATTGTATTAGGTAGTGCTTTTGTGACCAGGAGTGGGAATATTTACCTGTTACTCCTCGTATAATCAAAATTAACCGCTTAATCACTAGAAGAGTAAGAATTACTGTTGTTATTCCTTCAGTTGGTGAACAGAATGGTTTGGAATTAAGTGACTCCTTGTACCCAGTTAATAAAATCACCACCGGAAGTTAACTTATGTAATTTATGAAAGACTTCGAAGGACATGGCACAGCTATAACAAGTCATAATATCCCTGAGGTCAGTTCCTTACAAAGGGAGATCTATTCCGACACCACGGTTAAACTGAGTAACACCTCACATAAAATCCGAAAATGATGGTCTTTGAAAGACGATATGAAACGTTACTCGTATCTCAGTTTCTTCCCGACTCCACCAGACGCAGATGAAACTAAGACAAGTGAAAACTACATCTTTTATTATTTACCTTATCCGCTACCCTCCTGCGTTGTTTTTCCCCCGGACTCAGTGAGAGATCCCACACTTAACACCTCAAGGTCAGTGTCATGGGGCGTGAGACTTTGGGTTGGGGGACCCAACTGGGGAGGAGGACCAGTGCCTCGCCCAGGTGGCCTCACCTACTGTGCTGAACAGGGGCCTTGTGGGGGAATGGGAAGACCGGAAATAATAGACAAGGAAGGAAGCGGCCGTGGCCATAGTGTTAGGTACCATCCCGGCATTTACCTGGAGGAGAAGTAGGAAATCACGGAAAACCACTCCGAGGATGGCTGAGGAGGGATTCGAAGCCTCTATACTCAGTTGACCTGCCGAGGCTCTCACACCACTTTTCAAATTTCGTAGCAGAGCCGAGTATCGAACCCGAACCTCCGGGGGTGGCAACTATTCACACTAACCACTACACCACACAGGGGGACATGTGAAAGTATATTTTGCTCTAATTTGTGCCAACCACAGATTTAAAAATATTGTAGGCCCAATCCATGAAAGAGTTGGCAAGTGACAGGTTGAAACTCTGTGTTCGAAGAAGTTGCAGGAAACGCATCCCACTTCAAGGTCGGGAAATTGTAATGTTATTGTTGTTAAAACAGGCACAAAAACGTCCAGTTCACATACACAGTAAAATATATTGTAAACATTCTCCGCAGAAGTCCACTGCATTGCTTACCTCTGAATAGGAACATGATCTGTAGGAGATACTGTAATCGCAAAATTTCCCACATTGGCCATAGAGCTAACAAAATTATTAAAGCAAACCTTTTATTTGATGATTTATCCCACCGAAGGCCCGACTCGTTGGTTGAATGGTCAGCGTACTGGCCTTCGGTTCAGAGGTTCCCGGGTTCGATTCTCGGCCAGCTCGGGGATTTTAATCGCTTCTGATTAATTCTTCTGGCACCCTCCCTACTCACCATATTCACACAACATACCACACTACCAACCACCACAGAAACACGCAATAGTGCTTACGTCCCACCATATAGACTTGGTGTCAGAAAGGGCATCCGACCGAAAAACAGGTCCAAATCCACATGTGCGACGCAGTTCGCACCCGCGACACCACAGGTGTGGGAAAAAGTGGTAGGAAAAGAACAAGAAGAAGATGATTTATCCCACCGAAGGATTTCGCTTTTGATTGAGATAGATTGACCGTTTGTCATCAGTGAAGTGTGCCTTTCTTCATCCACTGTTCGTGTAGCAAGATAAACGTCTGCTTATTTATTGTGCGAACTCTACTGATGACCGTTTTGTGAAATATAGCTCCTACCTCAGGAGGTCATCCTCAGCTTTGCGACCGAGTACGTTGGTTACGTGCCTTTAAATGTAAACTTACTTTGGGAGGGATTTGGTTCAAACCCCATTCATCGGCTGCTCTTGGGATTTTTTTGTCCGCAGTTTCCCCATTTTCACAGCGCCTTAAGTAAGAGTACGGCCACTGTCTTCCCAATCAGAACTCTTTCCCATCCCACACTCACGGAAAACCTAGCTGAATTATTGCCGAACTTAGTAACTCACAAGGTGGAAGCAATATTCTCTTTTGACCTCGAGCCATCAGGTTCGATCCTGGATAATTTTGATGGTATTTGAAGGTGCTGAATTGAGCCAGATTTGTGTTTTTATCTTGATTATTCATCTCACCCAGGGAGTTCGCTTTTGATTTAGAGAGATTGACCGTTTGTCATCAGTGCAGTGTGTCTTTCTTCATCCAACTCCTCTTGGTGCAATATAAACGTCTGCTTTATTTATTGTGTGAACTGTACTGGTGACCGTTCTGTAAAACAAGTCGCGTGCAAATTCATCAACATCGCCCCGTGAAGCCAATTTGAATTCGCCTGCGAAGCGATCTGATTGGCTAAATTCAGCAACTGATAAAATGACAACGGCTCGAGATATCGACGTATTTTAAAAAAATTAACTTCAGTATGAGGAGCAACGCCCTAACATTCATATACTCAGTTCACCTTGTTTCCGAACACTCTGTATATGGAAGTGAAACTATGTGTGTCATCCTCTTTATAGAAGTGAAACTACGCGTGTTTGTGTGTTTGTTTCGAATTGATTCAGAAACTACTGGACCGATCTCACTGAAAATTTCACAATTTGTTCTTATTACTCCAGGGACGGTTTAGCAAGTGTTTTGAACGCAATCCGATAAACGATAAGATATCTATTAGGTTCAACCTTTTCAATAATAATTAGGTATGTGTTTATGTTACAAAAACCTTTTATTTAACTTTGGGACCGATTTCGACATATATAATGTCATCATCAGCCATCATCGAAGAACCTTCTTTTATTCCTTGAATAATGAGAGACTTTATGTTTACTTCAATGTGTCACTGCGCCAGATTTAATTATTAAGCCGTTACTCTTCTGTTATGACACATGGTGTGAATAGTCAGTTACAGATTGTGTCCTTGCTTATATATTGTGATCTTTTTATGGCTGATGATGACATTATATATGTCGAAACCGCTCCCAAAGTTCAATGAAAGGTATTTGTAACATAAACACATACCTAATTAGTATTGAAAAGGTTGAACCTAATAGATATCTTATCGTTAATGTCAATTCAATACGGAAACATTAATGAAGTTCATATCTTTAAATAACGAAATCCTATATGTATTTCTTATGATGAGTAATATGATATAATTAAATTACAAAGCGCATCAAGTTTGTATCGACACTGATGGACGGATTGTCGCTAGGCGACCAGAATTTTGCCCCGTGTTGGTTTAAATGTATGAAAAAGATAGGGATTGACTGGAAAGATAGGAGGCTCATCTGGAAAATTCACAAGAACCAGCGTACAAATGTAGTGGTGAATGGATATACAAAAATAGCAAGAATGATGAAAGGAGTGAAACGCGATTGTCCACTCTCAACATTCCTTTTCAACTTGTTTATTCAAGAAGCAATATGCGTTTTAAAGAAAAGGACTAAGGGAATAAAGATAAATGGGAAAATAATCCACATTATTAGATTTGATAATGACATATCGATAGCAGCAGACTCTGGGAAGGAATTAAATAGAATGTTGAATACTCTGTGTAATTCAATTCGGTGAATAGTACTGTACTATCAACATAGATGAACAATGAACGGCAATTAACTTACTGTCCTTCGAAATAGTCCCCACCCATAAATATTCACTGCGGATAACGGCGATACATGTCCTAGAAACTTTGCAAGAAGGCTTCCTTTGTGATGGTGTTCAAAAGCCTCTTCACGTTTCGTTGGATGTCAGGAATATCGTCAATTCTATTTCCTTTCATAGCGAATTTGATGCGTGACTCTTCAGCTCTGACCTTTTTCCGACGAACGGATCCCGCAGAACACCATTCCATGTTTTGCCGTTTCGTTTCAGGGTCCTGCCTGAGGCACCGGGTTTCATCCTCAGTGACAATACAGTTCAAGAAATGTGTCGAACCTAGGATCGACCCCTCGACCTCCTGCATGGTAACACAAAACTCTATCCACTGCACCAACTGTACAGCACGACTAATATGTGCTGACAGAAGTAATTACCCTAAATGTGGTTTCAGTGTTGCCAGATTGCCATTCTTCAACGTCCTTTTTCTGCCGGATATACTCGCAGGACGAACTTCTGTAAGAGACATTTTTTATTGCTGGTATGTGAGGAGTTGCGTTGCTACGACCGGTTCACCCGGTATGAGAACACGTGAAGCAATCCTGACTTTATGTGTGATCTTAGTGGATCGAATTAGGAGGACAGGCGCACATAAACGGCGTTCGTAGATCTTGAAAATGCGGTTGATAATGTTGATTGGACGAAGCTATTCGAGATTCTGAAGGTGACCGGGATCAGATACCGAAAACGAAGAACTATCATCTGTATAAACATCAGTCTGGAGTGATACGAATCGAGGGCTTGGAAAAAGAAACAGCAATCCAGAAAGGAGTGAGGTAGGTTTGCAGTTTGTACACCCTGCTTTTCAATGTTAATATTGAACAGGCAGTAATGGAAATCAAAGAGGAATTTGGGAAGAGAATTACAATCCAAGGAGAGGAAATCAAAACCCTGAGATTTGCTGATGATATTGTTATTTTATCTGGGACTGCAGAAGTTCTTGACAAATTGCTGAACCTGCCAGCTTGGGTTCACTGTTGTGACGTTATTATTGTAATATATATATATATATATATATATATATTGTGCCCTTTTAAGGCACCAAAATGCGGTGATCTCTTCTCTCTTCTATGCGCCGGCTGCTCCTGTAATAAATGACATATAAAATCATACTCACCGCTGCATGTAGACTCCTTTTTCTCAGTCGTGCCCGTTCGATATCCCCGCAGAGGCCACCCGCTGATTGAGGAGTGAGGGAATGAAAAGAAGGGGGTAAACTAACTAAAATGACGGTACCCAAGACTGAATTAAAGTGTAAATAAAAGACTAATTTTATTCAAATAAAAATGCAAAGTGCTGAAATGAACGGAAATTGAACTAGAGAAAAATGTAAACAAATGGAATAAAAGTGACTAAATAAATATTAAAGATTGAAGGTCTGCCTTCCACAACAATCATAATCTGCCTGAATAAACTGACTGAAGGTCAAACACCTTAATTAAAATATTCCAGACTGTCATGACATTGTCTTCAAGTTGAATAAAATGACACTGTATAAAATTCTGGTCAGAACGACCACCTTCTTGAGATACAAAATATATAATAGAGAAACCATCTCTCAAAATAAATTAATGAATAGTTGACTCACAAAAGTAAAATAAATTCTGTTACGTCGATCACTCCACTGACTTATAAAAGTTATAAAATGTTTAACACATGTAGGCTCATTTGGGAAGAATACCCAACTTTAAATAAACATGGACTGCACTGAACAAGGTGTATCACTTAAGGAAATAGTTCTTAGAAAAACAGAACAAAACAACCATGAACATGACTTCATTTCCTACATAACCGTCGTCTCATTCAAATACCTCATGATTAAACAAAATTAATTTATCGCAACATCACTCTGAGTGTATTCAACCACTCATCTACATGTTAGACTTCACTTGCTTGACTGTGATAAACTGGACTTCTTAAAATAACAAAATTAGGCCAAGTGCCTGATGCTAACATTATCGAATGATAGCGATCCTTGTACATTAAAATTTCTATTGACTTTGCCGCTAACTGCATTTCATCATTAATTCATATTTGTGGTATCACCACTAGATGGAGGCAGATACCATCTTATTTACCATTTCTTGCGGCAGGTTTATACAATTGGTTTATTTAAAGATCGCCTCATTTCAAAATAAAAATGTAGTGGATTTTAAAAGAAAGTTTGGTAATTACTTGGCTGCCTGGTATGAGCATACCACTACTATTTCGACTGTGACATAATCGATGACCTCTAGATCTAACATCTAACATCTTATTTACATCATTACATTAATTAACGGAGAAACACAGCTCCGATCAAAAAATACAGAAATCAAAACAAACTAGCCTAGCTGCACTTATCTATTTACAACAAATCAAATATAAATAATTCACATGCGCTTGCGTCCTACAAATACGGTAAAGTTACAAACAGAAAGAAAGACAAATAAACAAAACTGGATCCCACCATCGCGGCCTACTGGAAAATAAATCAGGATAGAAATGCGCAAAACAAACTCGGCGTTACCAGAAAAATATACCCCGCTGCGAGTAGCAAAATATTGCGAATTTGACGGCAATCTCAAATTTCAGACGACAAATGTCTGGACATAATATTATTTGACCTTGATGGCAAATTTTACTGTAATTTCACGTCATCCGTGACTGCATAAATATTCAAAACACCTTGACTCGTCGCTCCGTTCACATTGTACACTGGCTAGCATTATTTATCGAGCATCTATTCTCCCTGGAATTATTTAACAAATGCAGGCTCCTGCCTGTAGTATCATAACCCATGTCGTAACACATTTAACGCACGTGGTTAAATTCTTCATTCCACAATTCTTATTTATTCATTTATTCGCGACGTCATTATTATTCATATTCTCACTATACAGCCTCGCTCGTACCCGGCGGGCAAAAATATCTGTCGTGCACATTACGACTTCTCATGTAAATTCAAGACATGGTTCAACTATCATATTTCCATCATCAACGTAGATCATCAGGGATATTAAATCTAGCTCAAAATCTCGATCATACATATCAACACATCACAAAAATCACAGAGCTGACTCATCAATGGCGCTCATTGTTACTATATTAAAAAAACAAGTGACGAGATTGCCTCTCAAAACACAAATGTTGAAACGTGCGCAACCGCAACTACAGAAATAAATATTCGCGTCTATCCAAAAATCGTCGCAAAAATACGCGGGATAAATACAAATCGAAACCGGTCATCTAAAGGATGATTCCGCCACATAAAACAAAACTGAAATGCACAAAACGGCAAAATAAACATTAAAAAAAACATCGCGGCGGTGTCCATAACATCAAAAACTCCAACAAAGAAAAATATGACTCACAAAACAATCGATCTAAAATCATGATGAACAATAAAAAAAATCAACTGGCATTATACTCGTAGATCAAAACAATAGCTGCCTAACTGTCAAAATGACATCCTACAGAAAATCAACCATAAACACGCAAACAAACATCTACTTAAAACAAAGAGCACAAAAATAAGCCTATCTGAAAGTGCAACATAAACATGATTATTATTATTATTATTATTATTATTATTATTATTATATTATTATTATTATTATTATTATTATTATTATTATTCCTAGTAGTATTATAAACTGTGAATTATTTACAACTCTACCTAGTACTCTAAACTACACTGATCATCGATTTTGCCACGGTCCTACAGATTATTTACATGATTTAATTATGCTCATACCTGTATGGTGGAAGCAGGTCAGCTCACCCACCGGCCCCCGTCATGGTGGAAATTAGAATTCCATCTTCAGGTTGATGTGGTATTCCAGATTTTTATTACACACGCAAATTTGACACATTCTTGCCATGCCGTGACACACGATTATATTAGCATAAAAAAACACTCGCATTTCTCTCACTCCCGTGAAAGTTTAGAAGATGCCGCTGCAGCCTCCTGCTTGCTGTGTAGATGAAGGTCGCCTCACTCTATACCTGCAAACCCTGCTGGCCTTCCTTCGCTCCCTCAGCTTTGTTTACCTTCAGCTTATAGTACGTTCACCTTACTGGGACATAACTTTCCCCTCAAGGTTTGCCATTGCGGCATCCATTGAATAAAGTCAATCACCTTCCCGTCTGTATTACTAGTCTCTGCCCATAAACATCTCGCTTGCCAAACAGTTTGTAGAATGGTAGAAACAAGCTAAAAATGCAATTTATGTTGTGGAGAAAATCTTATACTGATCTCACATGTAACACTCCCCGCTGGTTAGAAATGTTTTTATGTAAACCTGCTGGAAACATGGACTTGTTTCCCTCGACTAGTAATGTGAGTTCATTTAAGTTGAAAGTGTAATTCTTCCCTACACTCCCTGCATTTCCAGTAAAAGTCTGTGAAAGTGTTCATTTCCTGAAATGCTATTCTCTCACGTAAATACAACAAGGCTTTCTAAATGCCTACAAGTGTCTAACCGCCTTCTTACCAGCCAAAATAAGACTGACTAAATGCATTTTTGCTGAACAGTCTGTCACTCTGTCAAAACGTAGATTCACTGAGAATACTGAAGTAACACTAAAAGTACTCAAGACAATAACTGAGAGTATTCAAAACAACTGTGAACTGAGAACTTTAGAAACACTTGAGAGTGACTCAAACACTGAGAATTCTAGAATACACGATTCAAAACACTGATAACTTGGAATGACTGAGAGTTACTCAAAACACACTGAGAGTTGGAACGACTGCGAGTAACTGAAAACACACTGAGAATTGACTGAGAGTTACTCAAAACACAATGAGAAGTTCGACCCTCTGGTCGCTGGGTTTTATAAAAATTTCTCCCACCACTTGGAAAATAGTTCCGTGGAAGGGATGTGGCGTAATAATCTAGTCCTTGGGAGCGCTTTCTCGTACATCCGTAGGTTATGGTTCTCAAATTTTATACTCGAAACTTCCTAAATTCTGTCCGACTCACATGTGATATTGCGCCGCGGGAAATGATCATAGAATAATCCACACGATGATGCGCGTCATTGGTGTTATTTTCTTCCGGTGGATGGTCTCATTCAGCCATCATGGCTCCTTATCCTGGGTTCACTTACTCCTCCGTTTGAAGTTGAATTTTATTAATTAGGCACTGATTAACCACGGATTGACACTGATAATTCACCAAATATTACAACGAAGTTAGGACACTGTTTTTCACTACCACCTCGGGCTTCAGATCGCGAGATACTGATAGTAGATCTCCCGGTATGACAACACATTCAAATTTAGCATATTCTGATTGGCTGAGACTTTCGCGCTCTTCCAAAACGTAGTGCCTCCGCTTCCTCCCACGAATTGGCGGTTACAGTCGTTGGTCCTCTATTGTCCTAGCTAAATAGGTCAGGCTTCACCGCGTGCCTTTTTCATGAGAACGAACAGCAAGTGACCACTCCCCGGCGGTGTCATAAAATTTATTGGACGGGTGGTTTACAATCTGGTCGTGTCTGGAGAAGAGTTTCATGGATTCTCTCGCCGTCAGGCTGGCGCCAGAAAATTCCTTTGTGACTGCTAGTTTCACAGCCTCACTGTGGTATCTCAATGTGAAATATTCAATTTTAATTTAAGAATTAAATTAGGCAAATTCGCTTATGGGTGCAATATATATATATATATATATATATATATATACACGAAGGTTGGAGCAAAAGTCATGGCAACAGATTTTTTAAGATACCAGTCCGGTTGGAAAATGTGACATATACAGACGAAAGGACAAGGTGTTAACTACATGTGTGGACAATGAATAGCACTGAAATATCGTAACACACTAATTTATTATGGTAGTATACAGGGAAATATGGCCTTCCCGGTGCAAAGAAATGAAAACGCAGTACACATAAAGTTGACATGACAAACCTGGGCGTAAAGACCTTTAAAGTAGTCCCTTGCTACTGACACCACACGCTACCAACGATGTGCGAGGCGCTAAATACCATTTGCCTCGGCATTTGCCGCACCATGTGTGAATCAGGTCACCTGTTGGCATTAGCATTGTCCTCTCGTGTTGCAAACCGCCTACCACGTAGTGGTTCCTTAATCTTTCCAATGAGATCAAAGTCACAGGGCGAAATGTCGGGAGAGTACGGTGGGTGCTCCAATTCTTCCCATCCCCAACGTCGCAGTAGCTGACCTACATACTCTATGTGGTTTTGCATTGTCGTGCAGGATTATTGCACTTTTCACAAGATCCGGACGTTCCTCCCAAACGCCACGTCGTACCTGTCGCACCAGGAAGTCCCTGTAGTACTGTGCGGTCACTGTTCAGTCATGTGGAACAAAGTGGCAAACAATGACACCCCCGACGTCATACGCGACGATCACCATCAATCTGACGGGGAAAGGATTCTGACGGACCTTCTGCCTCCTTGGTGATCCAGCATGTCGCCACTCTGCGGACTGAGTTTCAGTTCTGGTTCGTATGCCCTGGCCAAAAATTCATCGATGGCGATTATTCGTGACAAGAATTGATCGCCGTCTTGTTGCTAGCGTGCAAGGTGGTCGGATCATATTGCATAGCGCACCCACCTTTGAACTTCCGTCAGTGCAAGCGGTATCAACCGCGATGCGTTTTTGCACAGTTGCAGCTCATTACGCAATATCCTGTGGACGGTGCGTTTCTCGATGCCACTTGCCCTCTCTAACTCCAGTAGCGTCCATTGTCTGTCTTCATCCAGGAGCTACTCGATGACGGCACGTGCCTCGTCAGTCCGCACACTGACAGGTCGTCTCGACCGTTGCTCATCACTGGTTGACACACGTCCTTGCTGAAACTTTCCTACCCACCGTGCTACTGTACGGTATGGTAAGGCATTATTCCCAAGGGCTTCCACTAATTCACTGTGACATTCCATCGCATTTATCCCTCGGAGAACGGCTATTTTAATGTAAGCGCGCTGCTCAACACGGGTTACTTCCATCTCGCACGACACTCACCAACTGACTGATTTCACAGCCCTCGCTGCACTACTACCAGCTACCACAGAGCCATCTGTGGTTATGCATACACACTATGACTGCAGAACTTAGACACGGCACATATACGTTTGTGATCCGTTCACATATCTACAAGAAAAAAAAATGTCGCCATGACTTTTGCCTCAATCCTCGTATATATATTTAAAATCATTCCGTATCTGACTATTCGAGAAGCCGTATAATTAAATTACGTGTCTGTACTGCACGGCGAACTTTAACTGCTAATGTGAATGAGAGATTTTCAACGTTTCTTCTGCACGTTTCATATGAGACTATTGTGGCATATCGTCATCGAGTTATTCTGAAATATTTCTATGTATTGCCTGTGTGTGTTGTGTATGAGACGGCAAAGCGAACTCTGATGACACCTCTCCGTGAAAAGTATCTCTTGTGTACGGACTCCTATCAACAGAGCGCACTACTATCGCCACACTAACGCTCGTGCGGGCTACTTGGGAAGGAGGCTGTCTGCCATTGGAACTCACTGTAGACGGACGCTGGCAGCCATTTCGCAGCCTTCATCACCTAAAATGAGCGATGACTCGACAGGAATTGGATAAATCTGTTCTCAGAATCCAATTTAGGGACCAAGCTGAGTTTTTTAACTTAGAATGTAAGATATTATAAATACTGTGCTTGTTTGGGTACGGTAATTGCCAGCGCATGGTCAGCATTTGGGTAAGATGTTATCGTATATCTCTTCACGACTCTAAGTACCTTATTTCATTTTATTTTCTTAGTGGAGTCATATTATACCTCATTTATATGTCATTTTCGTTATTGCTGTGGGAATTATGGTGAGATTTCGGGTTGTCATCTACTCATATTTTCGTTCGTACTCCGTGTTGGTACCTTTCAAATCATATGGCCTTTGTTTTCGCCATTAAACTTGAACATTCTTTGCGTTTCCAAATTTTATTTTCCCTCTCCGATTAAATTTTATTCTGCCCGTTTGGTGTGTTTCTTTGTATTATTTGGTTAATGCGCGTGTGTTTGCTTTTTAAATTATCTGGTGATTTATTGATATGGTAATCCTTGCCGCGTGTGATTGCTTGCGTTCGTTCTGATATTCCGTTTTGGTTTATTAATTTTAATCGCGTTTGTTTCGACTCCGTGTGTTGACCTATGCGCTGCGTAATCACCATTGGTCACCCTTATTTTTTCTTCTTCTTAGTTAATATACTATATTTTTATTATTATTGATAATTAATTTTAGCCCAGTAAAGTTTGTCTCCCTTTTATATTAATAACTTTCATTAATTAAAACCTCTTATTAAGTACCAGGTTTAGTTCCTATACATATAGAAGTAAATTCTGGGACGTTGAAAATTTTAAGTTGATTTTATTCCAATTTTAAAATGTAATATGCTCAAGAAATTGTTATTTTAACATATATTATTTTGCGGGGTTTTAGGCAATTCCTCGGTGGAGGGTTTTCTAACGTTTGCTATCCTTTACTTCTGTCCGCCTCCGTAGCGTAACGGTTAGTGTTATTGGCTACCGTCCTCGGGGGCCCGGGTTCGATTCCCGGTACTGCCAGAAATTTAAAACTGGCAGGAGTGCTGGTACGTGGTTGGAATGGTACATGCAGCTCACCTCCAATGGGGGTGTGCCTGAAAAGAGCTGCACCACCTCAGGATGAAGACACGAGTTTACTAATCTGTACTTCTCATTGTTATTTTTCCTTATCTCTGCCTTGCCCAATTATGTAACTGTATCATTGTTGTTCTTATCTTTGGGGTTCTTCTTTTGTTAATGTTAATGTGATTGTTATTGTTTTGATCTTGGTGTGAGATCGTGTTTGACTCTCTGTGTGTGTTGACGCCTTGGTTTACCGGACCTGCCTTGATCTCTAGCTTATTGACTATGTTAAATTTGTTGATTTTCTTATCCGTTGGATTTTATTTGGGATTTGAGTTTAATTTATTTGTGTCGAAATTTTCCTAATTTTGAGCTGGCTCACGTGTTTGATACTTTTAGTCGGGGTATATTTATATTTTAATTTCACGTGATGATTTATGGATCTGTGTCTCTGTCTCAGGTGTGTGATTCCTCCACTAGGGATTGTCCTAAGCCACTCACGGTTACTCAGCCTAACTATTCGTCCCAACATTTAATGTTTCTAAATCTGATTTCATGTTTAAAATGAAGGATTTGTATGGGTAAAAATTTAAGTTAGGAGCTCCTTACATTGTCGGTTTAGTAACCAGAATATATTTATTTTAAAACTATTGCATTTATTTTAATTTCATTGGTGTATTTTTGTTGGCAACGTTTTTATTATGTTATTACAGATCTGTTTACCTATATTTTTCTTTTACTTTACAAATTAATTAATTTTTTTTCTAATTTCCTTTTAGTTACCAAACTATTAATTCATTAAGTTTTACCTATACGTTATCTATCCCATGACAGTTTATTATAGTGTGTTCTTAAAGAAAACTGGTGTTATATTTTGATGCTTGGCTCAGGAGTTCCTTAAGATATCAGACCTTTATTTATATGGGTTAGGTTTTTAGCGCAGTTTCTTGCTTCTACTTGAGTCCTGGTAAGTTATTTTTTCTGAGTTGCTGTATGTTATTATTGCTTGACTTCTTTCCTGGTTGCGAACGTTACCCTATGGTCTTTGTTGTGTATAACGCCATTCTTTGTCATCTTGGGGTAGCGTTGCATCTTCACTGTCAGAAGAATTTACAAATACGAGCTCAAAGTGTTAACAAATCACGATTTAGTTAGCTGAACAGATCTCTCTAATCGTTCTGTTATATTGGAGGTGAATGAGCAAGGCAGAGGTGTGGTTACTTTAACGCTAAGCTGCACCCTAACGTACGAGTGAAGTATGTGTTCGGGAAGGTGATGTGAGATCACGTTAGGGGAGAGACGTGTTAAGAGCATGTATTAAGGCGATCCATCAGCATCAGTCCAAGGGCTAAACCACCCCATTCATTTCCTTGCTGTCGCGCTGACAGCACTAGCGAACGTGATGAACTTCACAATATTAACACGTATACCTCCTGGAAAAATAGACTTGAGCAAGAAAGCCGCAGATAAATCATTACGGTGTGGAAAGCAGAGACCTGTATTGTATACTTGATACAGAAGCAGTTATAAAGAACGTTTATTCTCATCCGCATGCGAGAACGTGCATATAGTGGTGCAAAGTGGCTGAATGAGTGGAGGGCTACATTTCTGAGCCCATGTTAGCGATTCCCCTCCCGCCTCATTCCGGTGGTGCTGGCATGTGAAACAACTCATTTGTAACTAAATTTCGGCATTTCGGCGTCTCCGAAAACTGTAATAATTTGAATGTAAAACCAATTAACATTATTTTTATTAGTGATTTAACCCTCTACTGGTGACGTATTCCGAAAGGAACATAACTGGTAACATGGTGTCTGAGAGATATTGTTAATAATTTGAGCATTGTTAATGGAATTATATTTCATCAATGCAAGGTTTATTCATTTTATATTGGATAGGACTAGTTTAACGAATGTTTAACACAGTTTATTACCAACTCTATTGCACCAACATTTAAAAAGATCTGAATCCAAGTATATGTCACATTATAAATGAGAAATCCATGTTCGAAGTAAAAGTGCATCAGCATGCCTCTAAATGGCTCTAAAGCTATTTTATTTCACAGACTGAAATAAGGCTTTGAAAAAAACATGAATTTATCACACATTCGCTAAAACTACAAAAGCCTACAATGCACTAATTTACACATCCAAAATATTCAGAAATATTAAAAATTATTTGTGATTTGTCTTATATAATTTATCTTTCATCCCATACGCACTTGAATCATATATTTGTTTGCATGTTTTCACTAATCAATAGAAAGATTTTACTTCCTACATTGTCCGGCTCCATCGCTAAATGATTAGCGTGCTGGCCTTTGACCACAGGGGTCCCGGGTTCAATTCCCGGCAGGGTCGAGAATTTAAACTTTAATTGGTTAATTTCGCTCGCACTGGGGGTGGGTGTATGTGTCGTCTTCATCATCATTTCATCCTCATCACGACGCGCAGGTCGCCTACAGGAGTCAAATCAAAAGACTTGCACCTGGCGAGCTGAACTTGTCCTCGGACACTCCCGGCACTAAAAAGCCATACGCCATTTCATTTTTACTTCCTACATATATCTTTTTCTGAACATTTTGAAGCAAAAGCGGCCTAAATGTTCAAAATAACAAGTGACCATATACATGCTATACGTATCTTGTGAAACTTTTCAAATGAAAGAGAAACTGCCTAATACTCTTCACACACCATTGTCTCTGTCAATATAAAAAATAGGGACTATCGCTGATAGTAACACGATTTCTGTGAATTTTCTGTTAGCGAACCTAGAAGTTCAGACACTGGTGCTGTAGGGTTTTGCGTACGTCTTAGCTTCCTATCTTCAGAATTGTCAAATCATAGTGGTAGGAGAAGAGTAAGAAAGCGATGTCCAGGCATGATGAGGTGGAAAATGTATCTTCCGCTTCCATCCGTAGCAAACATTGCAGAAATATCTTCATTTTCTGATTTGAAAGAAGCACTGTAGAGATGTAATCCTAGACAAGCTTCAATTTCTATATTATTATTGGCCCAAATTTCGGGGCGGTCCATCCGCTTTTATTTCTCTCTCATATTTCGCATTTTGATATCAGTCCATTGAACCGCAAATTGCACCATCTCCCTGGAAAACATAAAATTCCAGGTACTTCTACAGTCAATTTGATTGCCAATTTTTGCTTGATCACGTAAGACAGGTAAGCGAACTGTGTTGTCACTCGGGGTGCGGACATTTCTAGTAGGTTCTTTAGCGGACCATTTACAACTGTTTTCACCATAGTAATAATGATGTTCTGTGAATTCTTGATCTTCAACTTCACTACCTGTGCCTTCTTCTTTCGAGTCAGTACAATGATCACTTCCAATAGAAACGTCACTGCCCGTATCACTGAATTCTGCATCTAACCAATGTGTTACATGTTTTCAGAACCCAGGACCTTCAGCTCTTATAGCTCGAGATGGATTAACGCGGTCCGCCATTGTTGAATTATGAAAAAAGTGTTCCAAATAACAAGTGATCATGTACATGCTATACGTATCTTGTGAAACTTTGTAAATGAAAGAGAAACTGCCTATCATTCTTCATACAACATTGTCTCTGTTACGGAGATATCCGTGGTAGTTAGAGGTGAAAGAAGGTGCGGGCTGGAATAGGTCTCAACTACAAAAGTTCGAAAGATGAATTAAAATTTCAACAAGGTTATATTTTCAAAACTTAACAATGGTAACTGTTACGGAGATTTCCGTGGTAGGTAGAGGTGAAAGAAGGTGCGGGTGTGAATAGGTCTCAAACTACGAAATTAAAGTTAATGTAAAATTTAACAAGGTTATATTTTCTTTCCAAAATTCAGAAATAACACGAATGGCAGGTACAGAGTAGTAAGGCAACAAAAGTACAATTACAGTATTTACAGGATTCGGGCTTCGAGCCCCGACCTCGCAATTCTTGGGCAACTCGCCCAACTTTACCTCAAAACAAGATTTAACAGAGGGGCAGAAGACCACAATCAAGCCCCGGAGCACTTGCTTCAAATACACAGTAAAGCCTCCTCGAGGCGTACAACAACAACAATTTACACTAAAGAGCGACCCGCTCTCAAATTTAGGCCTCTCCCAGGCCACACCAAACTCCACCTTCAAGCTGTCCTCAACGTACATAAACACAGGGGTAAAATACCCAATCTACTGAGGCCTATTAAGTGAGAAAAGGTTAATTATATGGCCTCTAAAATACCAACTTGAAAGGAAGCTCTCCGCACTCCTAATACACTTTATTTAAAACCTACTTGGCACTAGGCCGTTAATGCAAGGGCTAATCCCATACTACAGAGGTGACTTCAGAAAAGAACAATTTACATTATATTAAGGAAGAATCGGTTGTGAAAAATAAGTTCACCTCAAAATAAATAATATGAGTGGGAGCTCGAGAGGGTTAAGCACTCTCTATCCCAATATGTGACTTTAAAGAGAATAGAGTTAAGAGACGTTACATTTTAGGAAAAGGTTACATGGTAGGAACGCTTCGGACCCGCCCCGAGAGTTAAACTGCTGAGCTAGCAAGAAAAGAAGATATTAAAAGGCCATTACCTTGGTGTAGAACTGCTCCCCAAAGAAAGAGGCGCTCCCCGCCCCCTGCTATGTACTTTACACACTGAAAGATGGTACTGAAGTGGCACAGAGACCCTAAAATCAGCAGTTTATATACTCTCGCGGAAAGTTCGAGGCGTTTCAGGAAGGAAAACACCCGCCCACAATCATTTTATTGGCTCACCGAGAAAACCCCTACACAATACGAAGAAGAAACATATTATTGGTGGAAAATTAATTAAAGAAATTCGGGATTGGCTGGATTTAAAACAAGGGGAAAGAAAGGGTTAATATTGCCAACTTAAACAATGACAGAAGGAAATTTAACAAAGAACAAACTTTTGAAATTAAATTTTCTCCAAAAGAACAGTTCTTTTTCTTCGCACTAGGGTGCACTATTGTAGTTCTTCAGTAGTGTCCTCTAGAAGAGAAAGTTCACACTTCTTACTACCGGTAAAACAAAAATACATCAAAAGTGGCACAGTTCAAAAACTCCAAACTTTCCAAGTAGTGACATCTTCTGAGAAACTTAAAATTAATACCGTCGATAAAGTTCAGACTTCCTCCAGCAGAGGAGTTTCAACTGGCGCACATTTTAAATTAGCGGCATGGAGGTGTACCGCCCGGTACAGACCTCCCCCCCCAAAAGTTCCTCCAAGGGGTAACACAGAAGAACATAAACTTTTGTTTGAAAATAAGGTTCAAGTTTTGATGTTGATATGGAGATTAATTGCAGAAGTATTTATAAGATTTTCTTAATTTGGTTTGATTCAGTTTCAAAATTTTTGTTGTATCTGGTGAAGTAAAGTCTTTATGTTTGTAGAAGTTGAATTCAGAAGGAAAACTTTAGTTTTTAAAGTTGAGGAAAATTTTCAAAGTCCACCAAATATTGCTGTTGAATTTCCAAGAAAAGGTAGTAAAATTGAACTGGAATGTCCATATAGCTGGATATGTACTTCAAACATTTATGATTTTAACGGCCAGACCAGCCGCCACTGCTTGCGTTCAGAGGAGGCCGCCCGGGCCCCTCAAGTACCCTGAGATACCGCTCGCCCGCACTGTGAGGGGAGCAGTGGTGTTGAAGCACGCCGCGCCCGCGGTGAACATATACAGGCTGCGGGCAAGTAGCAGGCCGTGCGCCGCACATCATCCTTGGCCGGGAGGAGGGCTCCGGCTCGCCGTACACTGGTCGACCTCGCTGGAAGAGAGGGGGCCCTTCCTCTGTTCCAGTAGCGGTACAGCGCCGCGCGGCTGCGGGGGCACTGAAACATTAAAGCTAGGCGGCAGAATTTGTTGGTCTATCACCTTTTTTGAGGGCACAGACTTGGTGGAGAGGTTGAGGGGCCAGCGGCTTGCAGATATCCATGGCATTTTATATAAGCAAGCCACTGTGTGTAGTGGAGCAGGGGACGGGAGCGTGGTAATGGCCGTATCAAGGACAGGATGGCAGTTCAGCTGCTCGGGGGAGGTTTACAAACTGCTTACTTATAAAACACAATATTATAGAAGGGGCAGAATGCCTTAAAGGTGAAAACTCAAAAAAATATAACCTTCCGATTTCTTTCAAAATAATATGAAACATATTAACACAGAAGTTACACCGGTTTCACCTGTGACAGGTGAACCCTAAATATCCTCTCGGTGGCTGGATTGCTTAATAACAACGTAACCGGCGTAAGGAAATCGAGAATGACACACGGCCCATGGAATCTGGGGGCAAGCTTGCCCGCGGGAACAAAATTCTTGACCATCACTTGGTCGCCTACCTTCAAATGGGTGGGTCTCCGTCCACGATCATACCTGTCCCTAACCTTTTCATGAGACACTTTAAGATTGGCCTTAGCCTTCTTCCAAAGATCTTTAATGTTGTCCGGATCTATTGTCTCAGGTAGAATGTCACTCAGAGACCAGAGGTTAGAGAGCGGCGTGTTGGGAACAAACTTGAACATAAAAGGAGCTGGAGTAAATTTATGTGATTCATGAACCGCCGAATTCAAAGCAAAAGCTAACCAATGCAGGGACGTGTCCCACCTGGAATGATCTTCATGATGATAGGCAATAAGCGCGGACCTGAGATTACGGTTAACCCGTTCAGCCAGAGATGGTTGAGGGTAATAAGCCGAAGTAGTCACATGAGAGATGGACAGGTCAAAGCAGAATTTACGAAATAGATTAGATGTAAAAGCCTTAGCATTATCAGATACAATATATTGACACGGACCAAAAGAAGCAAAGATAGAATTTAAGCAAATAATGGTGGACTGAGCGGTAGCCAGCTTAGTCGGAAATAACCAGGAAAATCTTGTGAAACCATCTACGCATACAAAGATGAACTTGTTGGCATTTCCTTTTGACTGGGGGAAGGGTCCTACATAATCAATATACAGGCGTTCCATGGGGCGCGACGCTTGATGCGAAGACAGAAGGCCTACCTTGGTGGACATGGTTGGTTTACTGAGCAAACAAGATTTACAAGCTTTTACTAGTTCACGGATTTCACCGTCCGTACCCTTCCAGATGAACATTTCACGAATCTTTTTACGAGTTTTAAAGATACCAAGATGCCCTCCTAATGGGGTCTCATGATAATACTTGAAGATCATAGGTACAAGAACAGCTGGAACGACAACTTTCATCATCTTATCATGCCTCGATGGGCAACATAAAACACCATTCCTCAGAACATAAGGGACAACATGTTCCCCAGAAGAAAGGGTTTCCATTATCGGAGCCAGCGTCGGATCTTCACGTTGGTATTTCTCGATATCCCTAAAGAGCATGGGAGCATCTGTTAAGATGGCATTAACCTCAGATAGCGTGGACTCGGGAGGTGAAGAACTATCGACCGGATTATGGGTCTCGACCTCGTTGGAAAACATACGGCTGAGTCCATCAGCAACAACATTTTCGGTACCTCGGATATGCCTGACATCGAATTGGAAGGCAGAAATACGGATGGCCCAACGGGCTATACGACCAGTACGACGCGGCCTACCTAAGACCCAGCTTAAGGCTTGATTATCTGTCTCCAGGTCGAATTTGACATGTTCCAGATCGAGACGGAAATTTTCTAAGGCAAATAAGACTGCCAAACCTTCGAGCTCATATATGGAGTACTTGGTTTCTTGAGCCGATAGAGTCCTAGATGCATAGGCGATGGGTCGCCTCCCTAGTTCAGTCTCTTGAAGAAGAACTGCAGCTACTGCTGACGACGACGCGTCGGTTTGGACGATGAATTTCTTCGAGAAATCAGGCATAGCAAGTACAGGGGCATTACAGAGAGCTAATTTAAGATCTTCAAAAGCGGCTTGTTGAGAAGGTCCCCACTCGAATTTGATGCCTCTCCTACGAAGAAGGTTCAAGGGCGCCGCTCTATTAGCGAAGTTAGGAATAAACTTTCTTAAGAAATTGACCATACCAATAAACCTGGCGATACCTTTGATGTCCTTGGGAGGTTTAAAATCACGGATGGCCTGTGTTCTAGAATGATCGACTGCGACACCATCAGGTGACACAATATGCCCTAGGAATGACATAGAGGGCTTAGCAAAGGCAACCTTGGACAACTTGACAGTTAACCCAGCCTTACGAAGGCGATTGAGAACTTCTCGCAGATGATCTAGATGTTCTTCAAAGGTCTCCGAAAATACGACGACATCATCCAAATAGTGATACAAATACTCAAATTTGATGTCGGAGAAGACCCTATCTAGCAGCCTAGTGAGTACAGCTGCTCCCGTGGGGAGCCCGAAAGGCACGCGGTTGTATTCGTATAAATTCCAGTCCGTGGCAAACGCTGTAAGATGTTTAGACTCTTCCGCCAGGGTAATTTGATTGTAGGCTTGATTCAAGTCCAAGATAGTAAAGAACTTGGCCTTACGAAACCACGAAAAACAAGAATGAAGGTCGGGAAGGGGCACAGATTGCAACACCACCTTCCGATTGAGAGCCCTATAATCAATGACAGGCCTGAAGCCTCCTTGGGGTTTCGGGACTAGAAAAATAGGCGAAGAATACGCCGACTTAGAGGGCCTAATAATACCATCCTTCAACATCTGATCGATGATTTCTTTCAGAGCCTTCATTTTAGGTGGAGATAGTCTATAAGGTGGAAAAAGGACAGGAATCGAATCCGTGACCTCAATTTTGTATTCAATAAGGTCAGTAACACCAAGAGTATCAGAGAACACCTCTGGAAATGACTGACATAATTTACGAATACTATGAGCCTGCTCCTCAGGTAGATGTCTAAGGTCTAACAACATCTCATCCTGGGTAGGCGAAATAGATGAACATGATACAGAATTACACTTTAACAAGGGAATTTTACAATTGGACGCAAATTTGAATGTGCACGACCTACTCTGGATATCGAGCACAAGACCAGTGTAGGAAATGAAGTCAGCTCCCAATATAATGGGGCAAGACAAGTGCTTAGCCACAAACAATTTGATTTTCCATGTAAATTTAAAAATACGAATTTTGACATTTACAGCACCTAGGATTTCCAATGGAGATGAATTAGCCGAAACATATTGAACAGGAGAAGAGACATAGTCAGGTAAATTACAAACAGATTGCAATTTTGAATACCATTGGTCCGAAATAATTGAACAAACACTGCCTGAATCTAATAGAGCTGTTATAGGCTCGTTATTTAACTCAATCTTAAGGAAAGGAACAGGTGCGGGGTTATCCGCCGCAATCCGAAGACATTCTTTGGGGCATTCAAAAGATAGATTAGCAGATTGAACATTCCCTGAATTTACGACCTGTTTACCAGGGGCTGAGCCTCGGGAAGAGGGATTAGTCGACTCAGCCGAAGCCACTAGTCATTTTTTATTATTGGCATTGGTGGAGTTTGCACCAGACGTTGAGCAGGAGGGGGTGCTATTTGAATTTGGGCAATTTTTGGTGATATGTGAGAAAGCCCCACATTTAAAACAGCCTTGTGATGAAACCGGCCCCATTGCTTGTCCCACTCGGCTTGATCAGTGGACACTTATTGCGCAGATGGTCGGGCGACCCGCAAGCATAACATTTACGGGGTGTGACTGGTCGGCGAGGCGGAGGCCGAAGATTACTAAAAGAGGGAGGGGGTTCTTTCGCGACACACAAGGAGTCGGCGTATCTAACTCCTTCCGCTGAGACGGCCAAGGCTTCAAGTTCAGAGAAGGTTTGCGGGCACGCCGCGAAACACAAATATGACCTATAGGATGGTGAAATTCCTTCCACAATAGCTTGTACAATCTGATCCTCCGGGAAGTGAAGAGCAAACACCCTAGTATAGAACTTAATATCTTGGATGAAATCTGCCAAGTTTTCATCCAAGAGCTGTAGCCGATAATAGTACTTCTGAATAAGGGAGGACCTTGCCCTGGCCGGGATGAAGTTAGCTAGCAAGTGGGCGTGGAAGTCTTCAATCGATGATTGCTCGGCAATGGCTCTAACTATTTTGTCTGAGAGAATACCTATTGCATAGGGATAGATAATTTGCAAAATTTGACATGGAGAAAGAGAAAACACAAGAGCATGATCCTGAAATTCAACTAAAAATCTTAAAAATGAAATTACGTCACTGGTGGTATTAACGGAAAACTTAGAGATACCTCTGAGCAACATTGCCAATGGATGAGGCAAGCTGCTAAACCCGGGTGACATTGTAGGTAAAGGTTTCAATGGCAAGGAAGTTAATTCAGAACGTATATTACTCAACGATGCACGGCGTTCAGACTCGTTGTCCAATGGGGCAGAGATAGTTTGAGCGGCAACGGTTATCCTATTGGCTTCTCCCTTAGGAGGCTCTTCCTCGCTACCTACATTCATCGTGGTGGGTTGATCAATTTTGGGAGGAACTTCCCCAGTTAACAATTGAGTGACCTTGCTAGATAATTCAGAAATACTTTCAAGCAACGTACTAGCTTCCTTCCTCTGAACGTCATTCAACTTCAGAGACAACAGATCGTTAACTCTATTTGAAAAATGATACAGCCTGGCTTGCACACGCTTAATTTGATTAGGAGAAGGATCATTTTCGTCCAAAAAACTAACTACCGATGCTAGCCCAGTAGTATTCTCGGTGATCGTGGAAAGAGTCGTCAATTTCTTTCTCTCCCAAATTGGGGATGGAAATGGGCAAATCAAGGGACTCTCTAAGCTTGTTGGTGTCTATCGCAACCGTGCACCCAGATTGCACATTTCTGATAGTTAACTCACAGATCAACTCCTCTTTGCGCAAATAGTTAAGATGGAGAACATCGCGAGGGCCGGGCATGATGACAGAACAATTTTGAAACACTCAAAAAATTCCAGCAACTGAGAAAATGGTTAGAGTTCGGAACAAAACAATGTTTAGCCGTCAAAAGGGGCTAAAATGAGACCCATTCAACCACGCTCTGCTACCACTTGTTACGGAGATTTCCGTGGTAGGTAGAGGTGAAAGAAGGTGCGGGTGTGAATAGGTCTCAAACTACGAAATTAAAGTTAATATAAAATTTAACAAGGTTATATTTTCTTTCCAAAATTCAGAAATAACACGAATGGCAGGTACAGAGTAGTAAGGCAACAAAAGTACAATTACAGTATTTACAGGATTCGGGCTTCGAGCCCCGACCTCGCAATTCTTGGGCAACTAGCCCAACTTTACCTCAAAACAAGATTTAACAGAGGGGCAGAAGACCACAATCAAGCCCCGGAGCACTTGCTTCAAATACACAGTAAAGCCTCCTCGAGGCGTACAACAACAACAATTTACACTAAAGAGCGACCCGCTCTCAAATTTAGGCCTCTCCCAGGCCACACCAAACTCCACCTTCAAGCTGTCCTCAACGGACATAAACACAGGGGTAAAATACCCAATCTACTGAGGCCTATTAAGTGAGAAAAAGTTAATTATATGGCCTCTAAAATACCAACTTGAAAGGAAGCTCTCCGCACTCCTAATACACTTTATTTAAAACCTACTTGGCACTAGGCCGTTAATGCAAGGGCTAATCCCATACTACAGAGGTGACTTCAGAAAAGAACAATTTACATTATATTAAGGAAGAATCGGTTGTGAAAAATAAGTTCACCACAAAATAAATAATATGAGTGGGAGCTCGAGAGGGTTAAGCACTCTCTATCCCAATATGTGACTTTAAAGAGAATAGAGTTAAGAGACGTTACATTTTAGGAAAAGGTTGCATGGTAGGAACGCTTCGGACCCGCCCCGAGAGTTAAACTGCTGAGCTAGCAAGAAAAGAAGATATTAAAAGGCCATTACCTTGGTGTAGAACTGCTCCCCAAAGAAAGAGGCGCTCCCCGCCCCCTGCTATGTACTTTACACACTGAAAGATGGTACTGAAGTGGCACAGAGACCCTAAAATCAGCAGTTTATATACTCTCGCGGAAAGTTCGAGGCGTTTCAGGAAGGAAAACACCCGCCCACAATCATTTTATTGGTTCACCGAGAAAACCCCTACACAATACGAAGAAGAAACATATTATTGGTGGAAAATTAATTAAAGAAATTCGGGATTGGCTGGATTTAAAACAAGGGTAAAGAAAGGGTTAATATTGCCAACTTAAACAATGACAGAAGGAAATTTAACAAAGAACAAACTTTTGAAATTAAATTTTCTCCAAAAGAACAGTTCTTTTTCTTCGCACTAGGGTGCACTATTGTAGTTCTTCAGTAGTGTCCTCTAGAAGAGAAAGTTCACACTTCTTACTACCGGTAAAACAAAAATACATCAAAAGTGGCACAGTTCAAAAACTCCAAACTTTCCAAGTAGTGACATCTTCTGAGAAACTTGAAAATTAATACCGTCGATAAAGTTCAGACTTCCTCCAGCAGAGGAGTTTCAACTGGCGCACATTTTAAATTAGCGGCATGGAGGTGTACCGCCCGGTACAGTAACATAGAATTTTGAGCGTACAACAAATAACAACAGTTAAATCAGGTACACAGCAACTTTACAAATTCTGGGCTACAAGCCCCAAAGCCTGAGCTCTCAGCTCACAACCACAATTTAACAAAGGGCAGAAAACCCCTTCATTATATGTAGCTCTTGCTCCCGCTTAATAATGTCAGGCCTCCTAGAGACACCTTCCAAAATACCAGAAAGAGCTGACCTGCTCTCGATTTTTTCAAGCCTATCAAAGGCCACAACAACCCTTACTACTAACTGCCCTCAAGGCACACAAAGAAGCAGGGGCATTTAATACCCAACCTACAGGGCCTTCACATGCAGAAAACAAAACATCGGGTTAATTAAATGGCCCAAAATACAAAATTGAATGGAGGCGAATACATGCACTCCTACACAAAAGTTATTAAAACCTAAGAGGCACTAGGCCGATAATACAGGGGCTAATCCCAATCTATGGAGGTGACTCGTATGAGGAAACTTAACACATTAAGGAAGCGTAGAAACGGTTATGAAAACGTAGTCACCTCAATTTCAAGATGAAGGGGAGCTCGAGAGGGTAAAACAGTCTCTAACCCCGCTTTACAGTAAAAGAGATTTGCAGTTTTTACATAGACTGAAAAGGAATTTACATTTTAAAGCGGTAGGTTACATATTAAAGGTTTCGCAACTTCCCCGAGAGTTAAATTGCTGAGCTAGCAAGAGATAAAGATGTTAAGAGGCCATTACCTTGATGAAGAACTCATGCCTGAAGAACGGGGCGCTTCCCGCCCCCTGCTACATATTCACACACTGAGTTAGATGTTATACTAGTGGCCCCGAGACAAGAAAACCAGCAGTTTTTGTACCCTCGTGGAAAATTCAAGATGTTTCAAGAATGAGTAGACACACCCCCTCTACTTTATTGGATAGCTTAGAGCTACATATCCATATCGAAGAAGACATACATGATTGGCTGAGAATTAATTAAAGAAATTCGGGATTGGCTGAGTTCAAACCTGGCGGAAGGTAGGATTAATATTGCCAACCCAAAAATAAAAGAACAAAAATTTAGTAAAGACAACAACTTTTGAATACAAAATTTCTTCAAGAAGGTTCATTCCTTAGCACCAGAGTGCATGATCATAGTTTTTTTGTAGAGACATCTGGTAGAGGACGTCCACACTTCTTGATCAATGACAAACAAAAACACATCAAAATTCACACAGATCCATCTTCGGAGAAACTGTTGAGTTAATACAGTTTTTTAAAGTTCAGGCTTTCTCCTGTAGAGGAGTTTCAATTGGCGCAATATTTGAACTAGCGGCGTGGAGGTGTACCGCCCGGTACAGTCTCTATCAACATGAAAAATAGAGAGTATCGCTGACATTATCACGATTTCTGTGAATTATGAGTTCACTTCCTGCAACTTAAGAAACCACACATTAAAAAATGCACAACTGGTGACGTAGTGTCTACGAATCCACTTGGAAACTTGTCTACGCTCCGAAAAGAGAACGATAATGCTGAGGGCGAAGCTCTGATGATGAAACGGTTTTTGACACAGGGATAAGCAGGTTCTGCAAACAAAAAGTGTCAGTTCCGGGTGTGTGCTTAGGGGTGTAAATGTACCTTCTTCATGGCGTCTGTCAGACACTACGTCACCACTTGAGGGTTAAGCTCACTAGGGAGCCCATATGAGTAGTTCATTTTAGTTGCTCGTTTTCGTTACCACAAATCTACCACTTAAGAAATTTCGGGCTGCATGAGACATCAGTATCAGAAATCCCAGCGGAAGCCAAGTCTCTTTCTACTTCATTTAGCCATGTGTTTCAAGGCTTGTAGCTTTTCATGTGTGAGAAGATCATCTCCGTAAGCCTGTCGTTGTCCATTCTCAGAAGGTGCCCGCAAAAGGAAATAGATTCTTGATCAGATCGTATGTCTTAACGCTACTTCAAAAAAGGAAAAAACTTCTTTCAGCTATATTTTTCAACTTGCTTTCGTCGCACAGATAGGCCTATATCTTATGGCGACGATGGATTAGGAAATGGCGACCTTGACCTTAATTTAGATACATCATAGCATTTGCCTGGTGTTAAAAAGGGAAACCAAGGAAACCATCTTCAGGTATGCCGACAGAGGGATTCGAACCCCACTATCTCCCGGATTCTGGTTGCCAATTTTGTGACCCAAACTTCGCAACCGCTCGGCTCGGTACTTTCAGCTATTAAGTCGTGGTGGATGTTTGGGAGATAATTACACATTTATTTCTGCTTGTTACTGTACAGGCCCTGAATGCCTATGACGCCAAAATAATGTTCTATTTCGAAAATTAAAACAAATGAAGATAAAATTTGTATGTTTGTAGCTCAGGTAGTATCTAATGACGACCGACTTAGAGCTTTGCTGATATTTCTTAGAATAATTTCCAGTTGAAGATACATTCGCTTCTTGTACGTAAAATGTTTTCATACAACTTAAGCATGCGCTCGGCCTGGTTTGACGTAAATGCAAGCAGCTTATGTAGCAGTGAAGCGAAAGAGCGAACGCACTTTTGCAGGGAAAGGAGCAGTGGCGCTTGATTGTGATTACGAATTTCTCCCCCACTACTCGGCGAAGTGCTGATTGGTGTACAGTATTTTAGGAAAATGCTATAATTGCAAGAAAACTGATATTTTAAATATATCCCGTTTTAATTTATACTGCTCTCGATATAAACAGTCAGTTTTGTTTTCTTTTATTTATACATTCAAGGGAAGCTAGCATGTCGTAATTTTTGTGTTACTATTTACAAAGATACAGGGTTTAAGCGTACAAGATACGATTTAAAATTCCTTGGATGTGAATGACAATATTACCATTTAAAGAAAGTCAAATTCCTGTTATTCATTCAGGAAGAAAGTAATAACTCAAAAAGTTTACTGCTTGATTTTCCACAGTGCTAAAGTGTTGTGTGACTTTCCCTGTTCAATGAATTTCTGAAAATAATATTTAAAACTCACCAGGCGTCCGATAATAACAGCTAGCCTTTAAATGGCGAGGGAGTTTCGTCACTAGTGAGCATACAGATATTCAGTAACCAAGATTAAAGTACAACAACAATGTAAATGTGTCCACCAAATACAGTAGAGGTAGAGTATGCTTTCAAATAAATAACATAACTGATTTTATTTGCATCATTGGATTGTTGGTGAGTTTATCAGATAATTTAAACCCTAACAACCACAAGCCACAGCTTATCCACCTTAACTCTGTATTATATTAGGAATATTTCTAAAGCACCCCTTAAAAATTAATAGTGAAAATTCGTAGGCTGACTTTAAAAATACATGAACGGTATCTCATCATCATCATCATCATCATCATCATCATCATCATCATCATCATCATCATCATCATCGTCATCATCATCCTTTCATGTATTAGTCCTATAGAAGAACTTTTACGATCTATACAAAAGATTTGCATTTTCACGCCATCTCTACCTGGGGAGTCCCAGAGATCTCTTCCCACCTGGGCAGTATTTCATGACTGCTTTAGGGATTCTGCTTCTGTCCATCCTGTTTAGGTGTTCTAGCCTATTTCTCTGGTATTCATAGATGTATTCCAATATAGATCTGCTTTTAAGGTCACTCAGTACTTCTGTATTTCTTTTGTGTTCCCACTTAGTGACTCCTGCTGTTCGTACAGTATGTACAGTATTTCATTTCAGCTGTAGTTATTCTTCTCTCATCGCATTTCCTCAGGGTCCACGCTTCACTTCCACAGCAAAGTACAGGTCTTGCCAAGGTTGTGTAGATTCTTTTACGGGTGTGTTTTTTAACTAATGATGGTCTAAAAACTTTATTGACGATTCCCAAACATCTGTTGAATTTGGAGATTTTCTCGGCTATGTCCACTTCTTCAAAGAAAGACAGTTTGTAGCAGAGGCATTTAAAATCATTTACTCTTTCCAAAATGTTGTTATTTAAACAGATCTTGCTTCTTACTGGTTTCTTGCCACATAAAGCCATTATCTTAGTTTTCTCAGGGGATATTTCCATTGAGTACTTAAAATAACATGAACTGCAATGAACATATATAACTTAGCCTATTCATTAATGTGTAAATTGAAAATGAAGTGGATTTCTGTCCTCTTTTCATTATTTTCTGCCTCCATTTCAAACTCGGGTATCACCGCAGTGATCGAGAGTGTCTGGGAGAACTTCGCCCAACCGTCACGGCCTGTGACGTAACCACAACGTCACGGCCTGTGACGTAACCGCAACGTCACTGTGATTGAATAGCATACACTCATCGCCTGCCTGCTTTGTGTCCAAGGAAGGTATCAACAGCGTGAGCACTTCTGTTGTAGCTGCAGTGCAGTGATATTACTTAGAATTGCTTCTTGCACATTATGCATGCAACAGCTTGAAGCATGGTGAGTCGAGTGGTGTAAACTGAGGGGCAAACAAAGCTAGTATCTACCTCACAAACATTACGCTCTACTTAAAGCTACTACCTCGTACAAGCCATTCACAAAATTTAAAAATTTTGTTAACAACCTTATTTGTACACAAAACCTATGTAAGTAATTTCAATTTATATTGTGACAGGGCTGTGTTACAATAAGCAGATGAACAGTTCACAAAGGTTTCCTTCTGCGTTAGTGCATTAAATCTCCCATCAATATCGGCAGGCATGAACTTATCTATTGCATGATATAAAATGACTATTTTCTCAGCCTTATATACTTGCCTGAATAGCGGACTCAGTCAAAATGATAAAAACGAATTCTTCAGGCAAATATAATAGGAATCAATCGAGGGATGTTCCACTATTCAACACTTCATATAATGTGTAACATTTATTAAATGAAGAACGGTTTATTTCGATTCCCTTGGAATCATCATCAGTTCAAAGAAAAATAAATAAATAAATAAATAAATAAATAAATAAATAAATAAATAAATAAATAAATAAATAAATAAATAAATAAATAAATAAATAAATAAATAAATAAATAAATAAATAAATAAATAAATAAATAAATAAATAAATAAATAAATAAATAAATAAATAAATAAATAAATAAATAAATAAATAAAAAGGTATTAACACACATTCAACATTAAATCTGCCTTAAAAGACACTAAAAGTGGTTGATATGGGTTATATATCATAAAACACGTTAAAATTTAAAGAACATCCTCCATGTCCATGTCACAAATATTTAATTGGAGTGCGTTTGTACAATGTTGAGCAGAGTTTTAAAATAATATATATAAACTTGAAGTTGAGGAACGTTATAAGGTTCTTATTTTGTTGCTGTGGATAAAAAAAAAGCATATGTTAAAATGTTCATTAATTAGTAGTCGAATCGTCGATGAAAAATTAACAATAAACGTGTGTCAAAATTGACGATCTTGTGAGAGGTTCGATGTTAAGACAAGTGTTTATTGGTGGAACATACCTTGATTGATTCCTATTATATAGGACAAACGTAAATACGGAAATGAAAGTTATAAATTATGATTCTTCAGGCAGATTCAAGAACATCCGTTCGTCAGCCACGGTAGGTAATTGCCAGACCAGATATTATGAAGTACACAAAGCGAGAGAAAATAGAAGAAGCTCACATTTTGTTTTGGAGTTTCTTCCGTCGGAAACTCCCATTTCGGGGACAAATCGATGGACCTCTCGGTGATTGTACCCCGAAGAGCTACTTGCTTGAAGTATGATAAATGACCCCATAACGTGCTCTATCACAGACTACTCTGCAGCAGGTGTTCTGTGGATCTTATCTTCATTTACCAACTAAAAATGCTTTATGCATGCTCTGGTGCGATAATGTCAATTAAACGTCGTCATGAGAAGGATGAATTCTGTGTGAACGTCTGCTCATACTGCTATTTTTATTAATAATCTCACTCCATGTGATAAATACATCCACTTAGGCGGTTTACGTAATAAGTGGTTGGGATGATTTTAATTGGATATTAAAAGTGTAAGAATAATGCTTGGATATTATCAAATATTTCTTTAAGAAGCCAAATTCGGCCAAAAATGTACCGCATAGCACCTAAGGGTATTTCTCTTCCCAGAATCTCTTGAACATCTTATCCTTCTCTGCTCCTCGGATGTCATCATTCTGGGTCTACATTTCTGCGGGTTCTCTTCTCTTCTCTTCTCTTCTCTTCTCTTCTCTTCTCTTCTCTTCTCTTCTCTTCTCTTCTCTTCTCTTCTCTTCTCTTCTCTTCTCTTCTACCATCTGCAGTAAAACTGCTTCCTCTTCCTCACTTCCACCACGCAATAACGAAAATGTATACGTAAATAGAAACCCGGGAGAGATACATAACTTATATAAATTAGAATTTCAAGAAAGATGCGTGCAAGTACAGTTGAATGCGGGTTAATGTGTATGCGTGAGGGTGTGGGTTTGGTTGTGAATGAGTGTGAACTCGGAAGAGTGTTTATGCATGAGAGTATGAATAACTGAGTCTTTTTACTCCTAATATGAATAGCATAGGTTAAGATAATTATTACTCCAAGAGTACAGTGTTTAGAGTGTAAATATGTAAATTTACGTCTGTAAATATTCAGTAGAGTTTTACGTAAACTTAACTGTGGGGATGGAGGCACTTTCGGGTATTGGGGCTTGCTCTTTCTCCATCTACCACCCCTAGATTGTACATGTACAATTTAAGGGCAATAAATAAATAAATAAATAAATAAATAAATAAATAATTAAATAAATAATTAAATAAATAAATAAATAAATAAATAAATAAATAAATAAATAAATAAATAAATAAATAAATAAATAAATAAATAAATAAATAAATAAATAAATAAATAAATAAATAAATGAAAAATCAATATTCATTATTATTATTATTATTATTATTATTATTATTATTATTATTATTATTATTATTATTATTATTTTAAAGGAGAGAGAAACTAAATACATGTAATGATCTGTACCTGACAGCTAAACATTTTAGTATTTTACACGAGAGAGGAAAAATTTCAGTTGTAGAGAATTTTTGCTGCATTATGACTTAGGCAATGAAGTGTCCATCATTGTTCTTGACATATTTTGTGTAATTTTGATCACTGAACACATTGACAAATATAATTTCTACTTAAAGTGCTTAACTTCTATTTTATTTCCATAAAAATGAAATGACAGTGGAGTTTACATTTATATGGCTCTAGCTTCATAAAATGCGGCTTACGTTCGTTTGGCTCTCATGTACACAGGTATGTTGGTTGATCTACAGTTAAAAGCAGTGTAAGATTAGAATGGGAAGGAATGCAATATGTAGAGATAGGAAAAACGTAGAAACTGTAAACGGAAGGAGCTTGAGTTAGCAAGTGAAGGGAACTGAACAATTAATGAGGATTCAAATTAGAGGAGCTAAGGACATAAACCAATTAGTGGGTAAATTGGAGAGTGGAGGAACGAACTGCAAGAATAATTAGTGATAGTGAAGAAAAGACTTCAAAGTAACGAGAAAATATAACAGGCATCTGGCAACTACTTTATTGTCAGGTCCAGTTTCAGAAGAGTTGGCTTTAAACAGCCGGCCATACCATCCCAGAGTGGAGAGTTTATAGTATTTCAGTACACCACGTTAGACACGGTTTACATTTCTTCATCTCAAATATTAATCCAGATAAATATAAGAAGTTACTTTAATGAAGTTTGCAGGTTTTATGCGACCGTTGAATTCGTGATCACAGGCACAGGGGACCAATTTTACGTGAAAGGAAGACACCTTCGGTTCATAGGGTACCGGGTACGATTTCCGGCCGTGTCGGAGAATTTAACCTTAAGTGGTTATTTCCCCTATCTCGGCGAACGGGTGTTTGTACTGTCCCCAAAATTCCTGCATCTCACACACCACAGGCAATACTATTCTCCAATACAAAAACACGCAATTCCCCTGCAAGGCAGATGCGGTCCACACTCTTTCTAGGGTCTGCCGTACAAGGGCTGCACCTGGCGAGCCGAACATGTCATCCGGCATTCCCGGCGCTAAAAAGCCATACGAAAAAATGAATATCCATGAACTTTCTTTTACTAAAATATATTTTTCATCTTAATGTGCTTTCTCAACTCAGAAGTTTGGAAACTATGAAGGATTATTCCAAATTTTTGCACTTCATTTATCGTGATTTCGAACCCCTTTCAGAGGTTCCGCCCCCAAGAACAATCTCCTCTGGTCAAGTTCAGGTTTCAAGAATGATTAAAGTTTTACTTTACTTTTGATATTGTGATCGCAGTTACGGGACCTCCAGTTTTACCACCTGAATCACAGGAACTTGACATTTCGAAAGTCTCAGATGCACTGACCGGGAAACGAACCGTGGCAAACTTGATGAGAATCCAGAGGTTGCATCACTCGGCTGTGAAGTCCCCAGGTGCATGTTTCTCTCCTACCATCGAAAATGGAAATCCTCACCTTGTTTCCATTCATTCGACCGGGTCAGGAATGGAATGAATGAAGCCCCCATCTAGCGGCGAGGATAGGAATTGTGCCGGCTGCCGAAGCCTCTAGCGCTTCTATGGGGCAGCGATTGATGACAGACAGATGAAATGAAATCATGTGGAGAGTGTTGCTGGAATGAAAGATGACAGGGAAACTAGACTATCCGGAGAAAAACCTGTTCCGCCTCCGCTTTGTTCAGCACAAATCTCACATGGAGTGATCGGGATGTGAACCACGGAACCCAGCAGTGAGATGCCGGCGCGCTGTGCCCGAGCCACGGAGGCTTTTCTCTCATCACTTGTATCAGGTGAAATATATGATCGAAAGAGTCTGCTTTCCTGTGTTATTCGTGGCATAGGAGTTTCCTCTTCACACTCAGGTGCGGTCGGCTTTTCTGATAACTACTCCAGTACCTATAATCTTGTACACTATTTTCATCAGCATTGGTACTATTCAGATCCCTCCTGATGCAGGCTTTTCATGTCAATTTAGGTTTGCCGAGAGCTGGCTGGCCTTCTACTGCTTGCCTCTCCGCGCTGAGTGCCACATAAACTTCTGGTCAATGCTGAAGGTGACCAACCCATATCAGTCTAATTTCCCTCAGTTTCTTGGAAATTCGTGTTACTCTCAGATATTGACGAATGGTGTCGGCAGGAATTTTATCTAGCCTAATTACTCCATGGGCCCATCGTAGCATCTTCATCTCGGCCACATAAAGTTTTCCCGTTCATCATTCTTCTTTGTATTCCAGCATTCCTAACTATATATATAACCCCTGTGGGTGGAGGACGCAAACGAAGAATAGACCCACGGTATCCCTTGCCTGTTGTACAAGGCGACTAAACGGGGCAACCAACGGATGATGAAGTTAGAACCATGAGACTACTTGTGATTAGTACCATTATGGAAGGAACAGCATAGGTCGACGTTACTTGCGATTAGTACCACCATGTTAGGAACACCACAGATCTGGGCGTTCCATGTGATTAGTACCATCCTGCACTTGGCTGCGCGGACTATTGTCCATGCGAGAAAAGGTGCCGTACGCTGCGCTGAAATGTGTCGGTTCCCCGGTGTACAGAATGGGTCTGCGTTATCTGTGAGTAGCACCACTATATGAAGAACACCACGGGCCTATGTTGGCTCTGATTAGTACCACCATGTGAGGAATGCCATGGGTCTACGTTGCCTTAGAGTAGTACCATCATGTACTGAACACCATGGGTCTCTTAGTACCATTATGTGAGTAATACCATGGGTCTCTGTTGCCTGTGGGTGGTACCATAATGTGTGATATACCATGGGTTTGCATTGCCTATGATTAGTCCCACTACGTGAGGAACGCGATGGGTCTGTGTTGCTTGCGCGTGGTGCCATATGTGTGGCATACCGTGGGTCTGCATTACCTGTGATTAGTACCACTATAGGTGGAACACGATGGTTCCGTTTTGCCAGGGATTAGTTCTATTATAAGAGGCCAGTGACCTGGATTTTGGACCCCTTTAGATAATAAGTATCATCCCAGTAATAAAGGCATTGTGAATTGTATCCACTGATTGTTTTCTCATGATCATTTTTTCATCATAATTCGTTTTAGATTCCAACTAGCAATTGTACCCGTGCTTCGCTACGGTATTCCAGATTGTATACGGATATCGAAGTAAATTACTGTACATGAAGTTAATAATAATTTTTAAATTGCATGTAAATTGGCATTATCCGAGAAAAAGCATAGGGAGGTCCGCAGACGATGTTTCCAATGTAATGTGCGAGTTGTGGAGTTGTGATGATAACGACAGGTGCACTTGTCTACCACAATTCATTATGTTTTAGAGACGTTGAATAGGGTGAAATTTCTGTAAGATTTTCACACAGTGCATTACTTTTCTGATACTTATGCGACAGCTTCAAACATAGAATTTGGCTCACATATGGCTACTGGGTGGGCCAATATTCGTGTAGAACTTGATGATCCCATCTTTCCTATAAGTGAATCAAACCATCAATTGTACGTGTACAAAGTGCAAAATTTAGGTAAATCCAGAAATAGAGAAATATTTAATGTATAAGGGATAGAGATACGACGAAAGGTCATAGGACCGAAGTTGTAGATCACTCCAAATTGAACGGAGATTGTGCCATCCATTTTGTGATACGACTTACCGTTTAGCCACGAAATACATCGAAAGGAAGGACTGCACCGTCATTAAAATTGCCTCCATATTTCGATACTATTCGGGGGTAAAAAATAAAAATTTTTAACATCTCGTAAATTTTCCGTCGGTTACTTCCTAAAGCTATAATTTTGCTAAATTTCAGTTTTCTAACTGGTCTGGGAGATTGTGCTGCGATCTTGATATGGGGGAGTGGGTTAAAAATCAGAACTTTAAGGAAACGTTTAAGCCTATGGAACCTGTAGGTTCTGGATAAATATCACCGACTGTGTTCTTATGCAAGTTTGAAACTCCCAGCATGTATCCCTCAGAGAATGATGAGAATTTGAGATTTTTCTAGGGATCCTGAAGTCATCAGGTTGTCTGGTACCAAGTTTTAAATTTGTAAGATGCCTAGAATGGTCTCACTAATTTACGTCTGTTTTCATTTTTATGCCTTAATTTATATATATATAGTACAGTATATATAGATCGCGCCAAACAGACTTCCATTTATTAGTGTGGATAATAATTTACCCGCATCCCTAGTGGTTCTAAGGGCGTCTTACTCCCACAGTACGTTTTCCAGTTAGTACACTAAGTCATACTAAAGTCATACTGGAACATACACACGTCCATTATCTCGGTCATTTCTGACAATTTATTTTTTCACCCTTTCTCACCCCCTATGCCAAAGGAGGCTGAAGTTAGACTTTAAACATCCGGAATGTTACTATTCATCTCAGCGACCCGGAAAACTATGGATTCGGCAGTATATTCGATTACTATTATATCTCACTCCCCCTTCCCCCACCCTGTCGGGGGCTAAACTTTGATTTTAAAAAATCGGAATGTTACTATTCATCTCAGCGACCCAGAAAAGTATAGATTCGTCACTACTTCCGGTTATTTGTATATCTCAGTCCCCTTGCCCCTCCCCCCGCCCCTAAGGGTTTCTGGGGTGTTTTTCCCCCATGTGGTTTGTCTCCTGATACTAAAAATTCGGAGTGTCACTATTCGCCTCAGCGACTATGTATTCGACACTATTATTTCTATATATATCATTTTTATTTCTATATATCACTCTCCCATCACCCCCCACCACGAAGGGGGCTGAACGTGGACTTTAAAAAATTCCGGAGTGTCACTGTTCATCTCAGCGACCCCGTAAAGTATAGATTCGACACTATTTTCGATGATTTTTATATCTCAACCCCCTCGCCCCCCTGCCCCTAAGGGTTCCTGGGCTGTCTTACCCCCATGTGGTTTGTCTCCTGATACTAAAAATCCGGAGTGTACAATTCACTTCGGCGACCCCGAAAACTATGTATTCGACACTATTTTCGTTTAATTTTATCTATCACTCCCCCCTCGCCCCCCATGCGAAAGGGAGCTGAACTTTGACATTTGAAAAATGGGGAGTGTCACTGTTCATCTCAGCGACCCAGAAAACTGTGGATTCGGCACTTTTTTCGATTATTTTTATAACTTGCCCCCCTGAACCCCCACCCCTAAGGGAGCTACGGATGGCTTTACCCCCACAGTGCTCGTCTCCAGATAGTAAGTCATAAGTGTACCAAGTTTGAATGAAATTGCTCCAGTGGTATAGGAGATGTGTCTTTTACACACACGCATACATCGATTTTTATATATAGTAAGAAGAAGAAGATTATGCTTACTTTATTATTACATAGAGAAATTTTATTTTGAACACTGCAGAGATCTAAACTTAAACTGTATATCCGAAGAAATTATTCGAATCCGAGGAATGAATATTACTTCGCTCGCGGCATGCCCAATCATGAGAATGGCTTCAATAATATTAGTCATCAGTTTCAGAGTCGTGTTCATTGCAGAGGGCAGGATTCTTATTCTTAAGAAGGATAATTGGTGCCACAATCGTCCGCTCTAAGATATTCGAGCGTACTCCAGGTGACTCCAAGTCTTTCGAAACACTGCCGTGTAGTCGATAGACTTTGTAACTGTGTAGAACATCGGGTAATTCTTGTAAAAGTTGCTTGTTGAAAGAAATGAATGGCATGATATATGATAGCAAGAATGAAGAGGATGAAACCCGGCGCCGGCACCTATGCCACTCCTCTCGAATAGCTCAAGACTTAACGTCCCGATCCTATGGACGAATCATCATCAACACCGTCATATGCCCTCACACCATATAATACCAAGAACAGCTTCCTACGTCCTGGACGTAAAATGGCTCCTTGCATATTGTGTTCTCTACCTATCTTATGTACGTTGCCTAGCGACAGCGACTCTATGCATTTAATCTTGGTGACAGCACGTTGGATTGTCATATCCCAACGCACGTTTTCCGATGGTTTTTCGTTCATAACCCACCAACAAAAGCGAAAATGAATATTCCGGCTTCGAGGTGCATTCGGACACCTTTCCATCTACAGATGTTCAAAATTTCAGATCTCTACGTGCTGTAGATTTTGCTGGGCATCGCAGACAGACAGACAAACACTTCCTTTTATAATATTATAGATCAATGGATACATTTTGAAATTTTCATTTTCATTTCGTTCACCTCGTACCATTAAGAGCCTATGACGTAGCTGTTAGGCCTCTTTAAACAACCGACATCATCATCATCATTGCTATGGGCTTTACGTCGCACCGAAACAGATAGGTCTTATGGCGACAATGGGATAGGAAAGGCTAGGAGTTGGAAGGAAGCGGCCGTGGCCTTAATTAAGGTACAGCCCCAGCATTTGCCTGGTGTGAAAATGGAAAACCACGGAAAACCATTTTCAGGGCTGCCGATACTGGGATTCGAACCTACTATCTCCCGGATGCAAGCTCACAGCCGCGCGCCTCTACGCGCACGGCGAACTCGCCCGGTACCATATAGATTAGCTGGACGGACAACTATTTTGTAGTTTGCCTTCAGGTGAGGAATTACCGTCCCTTCACGTAAAACATGGGATAGGACTTTATATTATTAATATAATATCACAGCATTGCGGACTACATTCTCGTCGATACGTTTTCTACTCATGGGATTCATTCACATTTCAAAAGCCTTCAATCTGTGACGAAGCCTTCAGTGCCCATCCTTCAACAAAGTAACGGAACGTTGATAAGGCAACAATTCTTGTCCTGCCAGCGAGTTTCTAATCTAAACTCACGGTTTAGAAACACATGTATTGAAATGCTGAGTGTGGGTTTTTATTTCTAAATTCGTCCCCCTACTAAAACCGATATAGCTTTAGAACCGTCAACAGGTATCTTTAAATAACAAAACAAAACAAAACAAAACAAAACAAAACAAAACAAAACAAAACAAAACAAAACAAAACAAAACAAAACAAAACAAAACAAAACAAAACAAAACAAAACAAAACAAAACAAAACAAAACAAAACAAAACAAAACAAAACAAAACAAAACAAAACAAAACAAAACAAAACAAAACAAAACAAAACAAAACAAAACAAAACAAAACAAAACAAAACAAAACAAAACAAAACAAAACAAAACAAAACAAAACAAAACAAAACAAAACAAAACAAAACAAAACAAAACAAAACAAAACAAAACAAAACAAAACAAAACAAAACAAAACAAAACAAAACAAAACAAAACAAAACAAAACAAAACAAAACAAAACAAAACAAAACAAAACAAAACAAAACAAAACAAAACAAAACAAAACAAAACAAAACAAAACAAAACAAAACAAAACAAAACAAAACAAAACAAAACAAAACAAAAAACAAAACAAAACAAAAAACAAAACAAAAACACAAAAACAAAACGAAAACAAAACAAAAAACAAAAGAAAACAAAACAGAATAACGTCAAATATGAGTAGATTCATTTATTTATTTATACGATAGCAGATTTCCATCAGGTATAAAGGCATTCACTAAAAGCTAGTTTGCTGTAAGTCGATAAATACTCGGAATGCCGTCAGTGCCCAGGAGCCATTAAAGTATTTTTGAATAAAAAACGACAAAAAGCAAAATAAAATATTTCTGAAATAGGAATTCTAATATCTCCTCTCCATGTATTCAATTTTACATGCAGTTGAATCAACGATTTCGCGGGATAGTGAATACCAGGTGAGCGGTTCAGGTATACAGGCCATAACATAAAAAAATTGACTTTAAGTCATTGCCAGACCAAACAGCCGACGGGATATTTCAAAATGCTATTTCGACTTCACAGTTCATCACAATACACTGATATTAGATTGGAATATAAGTATAAAATTTAAAAATTACATATACAGTATAGTGCACAATTTTCACATTACTCAAAAGCATTCAAATTTGCAGACGAGTTTCTTTTCGATAGTTCTTAATAATAGTGTTGTCTTTAGTCGCCAGTAATGCACTTAATGCTACACGGTAACTGTTGTTCAATGTGGAAGCCGTTAAATTTCAAGAGCCATTTCCTCGTTAAATAAGGGCGAATAGCGCAATTCCTCGGACAATCAAGTGTTTTGGTTTTTGCGTAAAGCAAAGTTTGAACGAAACTGGTATCCCCACAGCCGTACCCTTCCCTTGCCCACGGGGAATCAGGAAAAAAGTGGATCGAGGATTACAATTAGCGTGCGAGTTTTAGGTATGGCTCGTTCTGTTCGGATGAATGGAGTAATCCCGCTCATTTACGGGAAGCGAAATGGGAAGGATTAAGATCATTATGTGAGGTACGATAATGCTTGAATTTTTGGTCAAAATGTTTGCAGGCATTTGAGAGGAAGTGTATGATAATTGGTGGAGATATGGTTGCTGAAATCTGGTGTGGTTTCAGGCCGCAGAGTGATTACCAGGAGGAGAACCCATGTGGTTATAGAAAGGTAAGTTCGATCAAAACTATTCCGATATTAAGGTTCCTGAGCTATATTGTCACGGAATCAGTCAAAACTACCTATTATTTTAATAATCAGGATAAAATGAATGGTGAAGGTGCCTTATCGTCAAACAGTGCTGTAATCTTCGATCTTTTTTTTTTCATATTTTACATGCAAGTTTTACGCAAACGTATAAATTAGCAGGATGAGATTGAGTTTGGTAGAAATGTCCTTATCTGTATGGCTTCTGCAGATGTAGCGGCTAAGGTACTTCAAGAATTAGAATGAATATTAAAGCTGTCCCCGTCGGTAGCACAGTTCGTTAGTCGTTGTCTTTACATTAGCAGGGAGGCGAGTTCTATTCTGGTTTAGATTGGTGGGATTTGACTTTGTTTCAAATGTGACATCTTAGTGGCATTCGTTTCTGGCGCTTTAAAGAACTCTTGTGAAACGAAATTCCTACACGTTTGGGTTTCTTAAAATGTACTCGCACCGTGGGACGATAAATAATAATAATAATAATAATAATAATAATAATAATAATAATAATAATAATAATAATAATAATAATAATAATACATTTTATATTTTTTCGGCTCCATGCCGAAATGGTTAGCATGCATGACTTTTGTTCAAGGGATTTCAATTCCGTGGCTATAAATCTAGATAACAGAACTCAGAAAATGTAAGTGGGTGAAGCTTTATCTGATCCTATATTCATTAAGGGATTTCCTTAATGCAGTATTATTCGACCTTTATGGTTTCTTTCATTTATATATAAATGATATGACTAAACAACTGGAATCGGAGATGGGGCTGTATGTGAACGATGATACGCTGAATAGAGTAATAAATAAGATACAAGATTGTGAGCGAGTGCAAAATGACCTCGATAATGTTGTGAGATAGACAGCAGGCAATGGTACGATGGTAAACAGGGTGAAAAGTCAGGTTTGTGAGTTTCAAAAAGAGGATCATTGTAAGTAACTAGGTGTTAAAATAAGGAAAGCTATTCATTGGAGTAATCACGTAAACGGGACTGTAAATAAAGGTTACAGAACTCTTCATATGGTTATAAGAATATTGTAGTAAGGTCGTAAAGGAGAGGGGGTATATGCCTCTGGTAAGACCAAAATTAAAGTATGGTTCCAGCGTAGGGACCCTCACGGGAATTGCGGGAAAAAAATCAAAGAAAAGCAGCTCCATTTGTTCTCGGCAATTTTCGACAAAAGAGTAGGGTTACCAAAATGCTGCAAAGATTGGTCTCAGAAGACATTGGAGAAAGTAGCTCGACTATGCAGTGTGTTACGAGCAGTCAGTGGAGAGTTGGCGTGGAGTGACATTAGTAGACACATACACTTGAGTGGCGTTTATAAAAGTAGAAAGTATCACAATATTAAAAATAAATTAAGAGGAAAATTGGGGCTAACATGCGTTTGTTTGAAGAGGAGATAGGGATTGGAGTTATTTACCAAGGGAGGCATTCGATAAATATTCAAATTCTTTGAAACAACTGATAGGCAATCTGCCATCTGACTGACTGTCTGTCCTAAATGCAGATCGGTGGGGATTAATTAATTAATTAATTAATTGATTGATTGATTGATTGATTGATTGATTGATTGATTGATTGATTGATTGATTGATTGATTGATTGATTGATTGATTGATTGATTGATTACCATCCTGTTCGGGTATTTTAATATTTTAATTCCACTGGTTCGGGGAGTGGGTGTTTGAACCAGCTTGAACATTAATTTTCATCCCAGGCAGGCCCAACCTCATAGACACGGAGATCACCTGGCTTCGTCTTCACCGTAATAATATGTATTTTTTACTGTTTGTTTTACGTCTACCGACAGAGATCGGTCTTATAGCGACGGTGGGATAGGAAAGGGCTAGGATTGAGAAGCAATCGGTCGTGGCCTCAAGGTACATTTGCCTGGTATGAAAATGGGAAACCACTGAAAGCTATCTTCACAGCTGCCGAGAGTGAGGTTCGAACCCACTATCTCCCAGATGCAAGCTCACAGCTGCGCGTCCCTGACAGCATGGCCAACTTGCCCGGTAATATTTTGTTATTAAAGTGGAAGAAGTTGCGATACTCGAATGATCTTCAGAAGCAGTGAAGGGAACTGGTAGGTTTGAATGACTGGTGATATTGGAACGAAAGATACGTGGCTTACAGTTTCACGAACGATCCCAACCACAGATATATTACTTTTCATTTTGGAAATACGAAATATTTTGACCGTTATTTGAATAACTGCCACCTTAACAAGTAGCCAATGATGATGTCACTCAGCTTCCACACCTATCTCAACACAAAAATGTCTGCAGTATATTGAAGGGAAAATCAAGGAGAAAATATAATAATTACAGCCCTTCGTACGTCATATGTTCCTCAAAAGTAATTTACTTCTTCATATGACTTAAAATTTCAGTTTGAGTGATTGTACGATTCGTTAATGAAGAAGAGATTTAGTGCTTAATTCACGAACCTAAATATTAGCAATACAGCATCAAAGACCCTGTGTTCTGAGATGATTGTATGTTACTGTTCATGGATTAAGAAACGCCAGGTAGTTGTTCCAACCTAAATGTAGAGAATATGTTTTCCGTTCAAATAACTAGCGGTAAAATTCTCTTATTTCGCCGAACATACTATAACTAAAGTCCTACCGTTTTCGGAGACACTGAAGTGCCGGAATTTTGTCTCAAAGGAGTTCTTTCACTTGCTGTTAAATCTACCAACGCGAGGCTGGTGTATTCAAGCACTTTCAAATACCACCGACTGAAGCGGAATCGAACCCACTAGCATGAGTTCAGGAGGCTAGCGTTCTACCGCCGGAGCTAATCAGCCCGGGCAGCACTAACTTCTTATACGGTTTTCGTGGACGCCGAGGTGTCGGAATGTAGTCCCGCAGGAGTTCTTTTACGTGACGGTAAATCCACCGACTAGAGGCTGACGTATTTATGCACCTTCAAATACCACTGGACTGAACCAGGATCGAACCTGCCACGTTGGGGTTAGAAGGCCGGCACCTCAAACATCTGAGATACTCAGCCCGGCCAGTATATGTTTATTCATTCTCCCAAACAGACCGAAGTTGGAAAGAGTAAAGTTCAAGCTGTGTGGTAGGTGAACGACCCCAAATTTACAGCACCATTTTGACATTTGTCAGACAGACATTACTTTCTTTCTTCAGGCAAACGCAATCCTACTGTGATTATTAATGAAAGGTTTTTAAGGTGGAAATTGTGGTCAGAAAAGGGGAAGAAATGTTCTGAAAATACAGTACTTACAAAAAGATTGCAGAATAGGTGGTAATATTAAGGCCTAAAACCAGTCACATGAACTTTCCTTATCCCATTTACTGGGTTCTAATAATTAATAAGCCTGCTATATTGGATTGCACACAACATTTCAATGTTTTTGACAGTAAGTCGCTAGTGCTTTGAGCTCAATAGATCCTTATATAGTGAGAGAAACTCCACTTGACAACTACAGAAACCAATGAAGCATATCTTTTCAGCACTCGTAAAGGAAATTCAGTCAAAGTAGCAGAGGATTCCTCGTCTGGATTGTTCTTTACATTTAATTCGAATTTGCCTTTAGCAAATCCATCAAGTTCCTCACTAACACTCATCAACTTATCCCAAACTCTGAATCACAGCAGCTAAATACTTGTAGCTATGCACTGTTAAATGTTCCAACTTTAGGTGGTTTGTTTTTGAGTAATTGTTGGGCCTACTTGATGGCTTCTGCGTAAGTTGAGTCTAGGGCAGGTATGAAGCACTTGATTTTATCAACATTTTCCCAAGAAAGCCTGTTGAAACAAAGAAAGAAAGATTCAGTCTGATGTTATAAAAAAAATGAAAGTGGAGGGAAAAGGACTGAAGCATTAAATATAAGGAAAAAAGGTGACAATATGTAGTAATCTAAAATAACGAAAGGTGCAAGACGTGCAAAAAAATTGTGTTTATTTAGCTTCAGTTTATGTCTCCAAATACATATATTGACATGTCTTCTTGAAAATAGCTACATTTTTGGAAAGGTTCTACACCTGAAAATCCTTTCACTAGTGATTATAAACAAATCAAAACTTTCTTCCCACAGAACACAAAAATCTGTGCATACTTCCTCCTCCAGTCCTTCAGTACCATCGCTATTATACGCTTGTCTCTGACCTTTCTCTGAATTGTGCACGGACGCTCAATCTGTCGGCAGGACTACAAACTAGTAGTTTTATAAGTTGCAGTAAACTCTGTTTGATTCTGAGCGATATAATAGCAAAACATCCTCTTTTTTGGACTCAAACTCTAATGAGGACATTTATCACAAAAGAAGAGCGTAGCAAACTGTTGTATGTCCGTCGCTCCCTTCTCGATCCGCCAGCCAGCTACACGCGTGCCAGTGTGTTATTCTTCGAGCCTCGACGCGCAGCCCTCAGTGCGCGTGCCCGGAACGTCGTGTGTGCTATATAAAGGAGCTCCTAGCCTGTCCAGACGCCCACTGACCCCGGTGTCCAGCTCCAGAATACACCCTACGTCGAGCACGGAGGCTACTCCTCTTGAAAATGTGCTTCGGCCAGGTGGACTGAATTTCTGGCAGTAAGAGGTCTCACCTCGGGTCACCGCTCCTCTTGCCTATTCCGCTGTCCATGCCCAGTCTTACCATTATATGCCACTATCATTCCCTAGCTAATGCAAGCTCTCCTTATCGACTTAGTTCCGCTAAGTAGGAACTCTTCAGTCATTGAACTTACGTTAATGAACTCAGACACTTCAACAAGGAAGGACACTCTGAGATATTTACGTCAGTGCTTCTGATAGTTTCGACTATCAAGAACTTTTCATTTCACAAGGACTATCTTTCCGAAATAGTAGTGAACGTGAATACTCCAACGTGTATATAGTGTACAAAGACAGACTCTTTCTCCAAATTCATAGTTCAATTTGCTTCGAGATAACTTTCAGTTTGGTTAGTGTAAATATTGTAATTTTACATGTGAAGCAAATAAAGAAGTTGTGCTTTTTGTAAACCCAACCTTGTTTACAACACAAACAAATTTCAGATCTTTAGTCTTTCTCAGGTACAGATTAAAAAATTCAACACACATAACTAAGAATTTTCTTTCTTTGTTTTTAAAGTACCAGTATACGTCAGTGCCACCACCACCACCACGACTAACAATATATGGACTCAATTCAACCAAACGAGTAAAAAAATCCACGTAAAAATATATTAATCTCATGCCATGTATTGATACTACACATATTGTTTAATGAGCTATGCATTCACTAAAAGCTAGTTTGCAGTAAGTCGATAAATACTCGGAATACCGTCAGTGCCTAGTGGCCATTAAAGTATTTTTGAATTAAAAACGACAAAAAGCGAAATAAAATATTTCTGAAATAGGAATTATAATATTTCCTCTCCATGTATTCAATTTTACATGCAATTGAATCAACGACTTCGAGAGGTAGTGAGTAGCTCGCTGGACAGATTTCAGCTTGCGGATATCCGTAGCATACGCATTCAAATGATGAATCTGTTGACTGCGCCAAATAGAATGTTTTCCATTAAAAAAAGGTCAAAGGGGAACAATACAATATTAGCTGTGTAGTTTTATTAAAGAGAGAACTGCCAATAGGTGCACTATATTGGAGAAACCTATTGATATATGTTCCACTTATTAAAATTATATAGAAAACGAACCTTTTCGAACGTCATTAACTTCCTATACTCTGAATATAGTTGATTGACTGCAGGCGGAAATATTGCAGCCTCTTTCTGACTCTAATCCTATGTTGCGGGTGGGGGTTGGGGTTATATTCACTCTTTATGGCAATATGGTGTGTTGTGTGCATATAGGGGGTGTGCTGGGAGAAATACAAACACCCAGTCCTCGAACTAAAATAATTGAGGGCAATTGGAATACCTTATCTTACATGTGCCCAAGCTAAACTAGTGTCCAAAAGTTAAGCATAATCACTAAACGAGGCCATACCGCCTGATAGGAATGTCAGAAGGATTGCTGAACAAACGGAAGCTGACTCACACACCATATATCACACAAATTGTCCAAAACAACAGTGTCAGAAATGTGCTGGTAGCTAAGGCATACCTTTGACAACAACTAACAAAACTGGGCAATGTCCTCCACAACAAAATATGCTCTGAATTGGGTGTATGGTTACCCCTAACGGCCACACATGCTTCGCAGCGACGTGGCATGCTCTCTATCAGATGGTCCAAGAGTTCTTGTGGCAGTCGATCTCATTCCTCCGAAAAGGCTATGCGAAGCTCTTGGAGGGTCCTTGGTGGAGGCTGACGGGGTGCAATTCGCCTCTCCAATGCATCCCAGGCATGTTCTATAGGATTCAGATCCGCTGACCTCGCTGGCCAGTCCATGCGATGAATGTCTTTCCCAGCCAGAAATTCATCCACTAGAGCGGTGCGGTGCGGTCGGGCATTATCGTCCATTAAGAGGAAGTCTGGACCAACCGCACCTCTGAAGAGCAGAACATGTGGTCTCTGTACCTCATTTATGTATCTCCGAGCGTTAATAATGTTCCTCGGACCACTCATGAAGATGTGCAGGTCCGTACGGCCATTCAACATGATGCCGCCCCACACATCACGCCACCATCACCATCACCACCACCACCACCACCACCATACTGGTCCCGTCCCACGATGTTCCTGTATTTGTATCGGCTACCTGGTTCCCTCCAGATTAGTGTGCGACGGTAATCGTTATGCAAACTGAAGCGGGATTCGTCTGTGAAGAGCACATGCCTCCATTCATTTATTGCCCAGTTTCGATGTTGACGGCTCCACAGTAAACGGGCCCGTCTCTGTGCTGGAGTGAGCGGGACGCACACCGCTGGACGTCGGGCAAACTGCCCTGCTGTTCTGAGCCTCCGGTACACAGTTTGCCAGGAAACGGCATCTGGCAACCCCTGAGACGGCTACAAGCTCCGTCGACAATTGTCTTGCAGGTGCACTCCGATTTCGTCGGGCGGTTAAGGCCAGATATAGGTCCTGCTGTCGGGTCGACCTGGTACTGGCCTACGACTAACATCTCCTGTGTCTCAAAATCGTCTCCAAAGCCTGAAAATGACACTTTGTGGCACACTCAAGGATACGGTGACTTCGGTCTGTGTCTGGCCTGCTTCCAGGCGACCGAGTATTCTACCCTGCAAAACGGGTTACAAATGATGTCGTTGTGCCATTATGTTGTCACGTTCACCACGAAGCTACACTCCGCACACCATAACAGGGCAAACACGACTGAGGGAATATGGGGCGCAGGCACTGGCTGTGTTTACCTTGCGGTTACACCGCTAGTCAAGCGAATACGTAAGGTTGGTAAGTGCATATGTCGTGCCATTTGCGGTCTCTTTCCTGTTGCCGTGCTACTCGTAACTTATGCTTAACTTTTGGACAATAGTGTACCTAATGTACGTTCCAATATTATTTCTAAAATCTCCCCAGTTATAATTCTAAAATATTCAGATCTGCTTTCGGCATGTAGGCCTCTAGTAAGTTTACTGAACTAGAATAAAGTGATCTTTCTCACTGAAATATGACATATAATTTTATTTTACCTAAAGCAATATTTTGAGAGAAATAAATACATTGAGAAAAGTGTTGCATTACCACGATTTGTCGTATCTGTGTGTTGCTGTTGTGACCATTCCTGTGAATATCGGACAGCTATCCCTTAAATTACTTCTAAATACGAAGGCTTTAAATAAATTAGTGGCAATATGTGAAAAATCCACAGCCTGTTTCCAGTCATTTGATCGAGTCTGGGACCCATCTAGCGACGAGGGTAGGAAATGTGACGGCTGCTGAAGCCTGTCGCACTCCTCCGGGGAAATGTTGAATGAATGATTAATGAAATGAAATGATATTAGAGAGTGTTGCTGAAATAAAAGATGACAGGGAAAACCGGAGTACCCGGAGAAAAACTTGTCCTGCCTCCGGTTAGTCAAGCACAAATCTCACATGGAGTGACTGGGATTCGAACCACGGTATCCAGCAGTGAGAGGCCGGCGCGCTGCCGCCTGAGCCACGGAGGATTCCCGAGTGGCAATATATATAGAACGCAATATTTAATGAACTAATAAAGTATGATTTCATTGCATTTTGTTTCAGTGTAGTCACTCGCAAAGTTTGTTACCTTTCGCCAAATGTCGGCAAGCCGTTGAGGACCGTTGGCAAAGCATTCTTTGTTGATAGCAGTGACGGAGCGCCCTACTGCGCGGAGTACAGATGCCACGTCAGGAAATCGGTGGTCTCGGAGGGGTTCCTTCATCTTCGGAACAGGACAAAGTCACAAGGACTAATGTCTGGTGAGTACGGAGGGTGTTTCAAGATCTCCCAATGCCACCGTTGCAATAAGAGCTTGACGTCTTGACCCATCGTGCAACCGCCCTATACGCTAAGGCATTCTCGCCACTGGCTTCAAGTAATCCTCGATATAATTCTGATGCATTTTTGTGACAGGCAACCTCGATTTTAATCAACGAATTCTGATAACCTTTTAAAAACATGCTTTAGAGTGGTGAAATCGACACTCTTCACTTCAACGCCACACCGGCAGTATCCACAGTCTGCATGTAGCGCTACCTACGGGTACAACGCCGTACTCGAATGGGATGCAACATTTTTTTCTGAAGCTGGAGCACCGGTAAGAAAGTATTCGAGGCGTGTTTCGACCAGTGTAGTGAACTTCGATTATACCGCCAAAGACATTGTCGACTGTTAATCGAGTCCGTCTAATCACATTACAGCAGGAAGGTATGCTAACCTGGGAAATCGTTCGACGTCTGCACGGGAGTTAAAGTGATTTGGTGCGGACATGGAATCGGTTCAAAATGTTACTTAATGTTGAGGACATGGCCTGCACAGACCGCCCACCTGCGATGACAGCCAGTATATCTTCGACTCTTGACAAGTCTTTGTGAGTAAACTAAACGCCTTCATAATCCTCTAATTGTGTGGCCTCGTTAAGTCCCATATCATTAAAAACCGAATCCAACATCGTCTCGTTGGTCTCCCTCTACTTTTCTTACCTTCCGTGACCAAGTCTATTATTCTCAACTTACGAGTATCTTCCACCATTCGTCTCACATGGCCCCACCCTCGAAGCCGGTTTATAGGTACAGCTTCATCAATGCAACAGTCTTTTATTTCCACATTTCAAGCACTATGCTACCATTGTTACCACCTGTTTCATTTACCAGCAATCATTCTCGTCGTTTCCATGTCCGTTACTTCCAACTTCCGAGTGGGGAGCGTGATTAGCTCAGTGGCTTAGCTACTGGCTTCCCGCCTGGAAGGCTGAGGTTCGAATCCAGGACGATTCTGGGTTGAGATTTTCATCTCAAGAATCACGTGGCCTCAGAAAGGGCATCCGGTCTTAAACCCCCAGCCAAAACTAAAATGAGCATAGGTAGCTCCAGGGACCCCACAAATAACTGGGAAAAGCTGAAAAAAGTTTTTTACTTCTAACTTGCGAGTAAAGGTATGTCGAGTCCACCCAGCGTTCACTCCCGTACAGGAAGTTGGTATGAAAATAGATCGATGTAAAAATGGTTTCGTCCGTGAACTCACTCCGTTTTTAAAGCAGAATACCGTTGATCGCAACTGCGAGCTCACTCTATTAGCTTTGCTGAACATTTACTTAATTTCACTTACTACATTACCATCGTAGGAGAATACACATCCTGAAGTAAGCCTACTTGAAATGATCAACCGGTTCCGGTTTCTGACACCTGACACCGAGTCCTCTTCGGTTTGTTTTCTACTGATGATATAGATGTTGATTCCCATAGGGAATCTGAAATATTTGTTCCGAATGAGTAAATTTATAATACCAATATAAATGGTCCGTTATTGGACATTATACATTTTCCAGCTAACTCATTCCTGGTTGCCAGCGTTTCGCCCTCGTGTGCTAGGCTGGGCTCATCAGTAAGTTGGTACCTAGCACACCTACCAAGACGCTGGCTAGTGCATACCGTGGAGGCCACTGCGTAGGCTAATTGTAGCCACCGGCAGTGCCAATGCACTATGAGACACTTTGTTCCATTATCAAAAATTGATGCCTGCCTGGCCATCAGATGATATAGATGTTGATTCCCATAGGGAATCTGAAATATTTGTTCCGAATGAGTAAATTTATAATACCAATATAAATGGTCCGTTATTGGACATTATAAATTTTCCAGCTAACTCATTCCTGGTTGCCAGCGTTTCGCCCTCGTGTGCTAGGCTGGGCTCATCAGTTGGTACCTAGCACACCTACCAAGACGCTGGCTAGTGCATACCGTGGAGGCCACTGCGTAGGCTAATTGTAGCCACCGGCAGTGCCAATGCTAGGTACCAACTGATGAGCCCAGCCTAGCACACGAGGGCGAAACGCTGGCAACCAGGAATGAGTTAGCTGGAAAATTTATAATGTCCAATAACGGACCATTTATATTGGTATTGTTTTCTACTGCCATTAGTCTTGTAAATTATGCTCCCTGCACCTCTTTTCAAGCTCCAAGATAGTAGTCTGTAGGCCTTCAGCAGAGTCTGCTATTAAGATCAAGTCATTGGCATAGGCCAAACTGCTTATTACACGTCGAGATAACTGAAGCTTTTCCTGCTACTTTATACCTTTCAACAATGAATCCATGTATACCACGAATAAGAAATGAGAATCACCTCTGTAATTCCTTTGAACCCAAAACTCCTGCCATGAATTCTCGCTGCGGTCAAATTGGCAACATAAATTCCTTAAATGCCCACAACAACCTGCCCTTAATCCTACATTTCTCCAGTAGTCTAACATATTTACCCCAGGTAATGATAACTTCTCTAGGTTTACGAAATATAAACAAAAGTGTTTAGTCCTCCCATAGCATTTTTCAATTCCTTGACGCATGCTAAAAATCTAGTCCTGGGACTCCCTCTGTGATCTGAAACGACTCTGCTTTTCGTCCAACTTCTTTTGCACCAATGGTTGCACTCTCCTTCACCAAATGCCCGTGACAACCTTGTATGGTGTACTGATCAATTAAATACTCCGATAGTTATCTTCTTCTTGTAGTGCCTTCGCCATTACTGAAGTTTGGTCACAATCACAGTGAAGTATGCACGATGTTCGGCTATCCTTATCACTCTACTGGAATCTAATCCTGTCCAATGCCTTAAGTTCTTCCACCATGTGTTTCCTTCGACCGCGAACCCTACGTCCATCAATTTTATCCTGCATAATAAATTTTAGATTGTAATTTTCATTCCTCATAATATGCCCAAGGTAGGCTGACTTTCTTTTCGTGATGGTACACATAAACATTCGTTCCGTCCTCATGCGTTTGAGAACGGCAGCATTGAAGATCCACGAGATCCGTAACATCCTTCGGAACATCCACATTCTCGAAGGCATTTATTCTCATAATGGTGTTATATTTCAGAGTCCGTGCTTCACCACCGTACAGAAACATTGGGCATACATGGAATCTGACGAAGTTGTGACGTGTCTCCAAGCTGAGGCTTCTGCCACACAGGGCTTCCTCATTTTCAGAAAGCTTATACGAGCCATTTCAATTCGTAAACGGATCTCTAAATCCGGGTCTAAGTCCTCAGTAACGCAAGTGCGATAACAGGTATAATTTGAAAACAATATTCTCTTACCCATGGATAACTAATGCATATATCAAGCTCGAATCATTATTATAATTTTACGATTGTGATTATTATTATTATTATTATTATTATTATTATTATTATTATTATTATTTGATTATTATAATTTTTACTGTATGTATAGCTGTGAAGTGTTACATCCATTTAGTGTTAGTATTATTATTATCATACCATGTGTACATACGACATGACCGCGTTGTTTTTGTGGTTATGTCATGAAAAGTGCACTGTATATAGACATTTATATCACTTCAGTTAGTGTAAATTCCTGTAAATTAATATTAAAATTTGTTCTTACCTGTATATATAAATTGTAATCCATAATTTTGAAACACACTGTAACTTCCAGGATATTTGCTTTACGTCGCGCCGACACAGATAGGTCTTATGGCCACAATGGGACAGGAAAGGGCTAGGAGTGGGCAGGAAACGGTCGTGGCCTTAATTAAGGTACAGCCCCAGCATTTGCCTGGTGTGAAAATGGGAAACCACGGAAAACAATTTTCAGGGCTGCCGACAGTGGGGTTCGAACCTACTATCTACCGAATACTGGATACTGGCCGCAACTGTAACTTCCAAAATGGTAATAGTCTCGAGAACGTTTGAGAATATTCTATACATTATAACCTATGTATTAGACACTCTAGAATTTTCACGAAGGTATATTTTGTAATGTAACTTTCTAGAAGCCTGGACAGGCACACACACACATACATATATATATATAAGGAGACGATCTTGACGGTAAAAGTTAGTAGTTGTTTGGAAGTTACTGGTTGACGAGTTATGGTGTAGCAAGAATATACTTGTCACCGCGTGGACGACATGCCTTTAAGCAGTCAACTGTTTTATTTGTGTTTCAATGTTGTCATCTCGATGTGCAGCGATGATTGGCAGTTGTCCTCAAATGGCGGTTTTTGATGTGAGAGATTTGTTTAGACAACAATGATGAAGGTTATGTGTGTGTTTTGTAAACACGTGTGAATAAAATAATTGTACCAAATGACAGCATCTCGTGTGCGCCTGTGTGGATACGTTATCAGTAATCCAGCTGCCGAGGTACTTATACTTCCGCAGCTGTTTAACTGATTCCCGATAAATGGTCATATGAATGTGCGTGTTACGTGTTCCGGAAATGGCCATCACCTTGGACTTGTTTATCCCCTTCTGCTATGATTCTGTCTACCAGCCGCTGAAGACCTTCAGTACTGTCAGACAAGATGACAGCGTCATCTGCGTACCTCGGATGGTTGATCAGCCTGCCATTAACTTCTACTCCATCTTCCACTTCCTGAAGAGCAGCTTGGAAGATCTTCTCAGAGTACAGATTACACAGCAAGGGAGCTAATACACATCCTTGGTGTATTCCCTGCTTGATCCTAGTAGTGCGAGTCTCGGAGTTTCCAATTCTTACGGAAGCTTCGTGATGTTCATGCAGTTCTTTGACAAATGTAAGGTCTTCACTGTCTATTCCCAGTTATCAAATGTCAAAAGTTGTATCCGTATCAATTCGTTAAGTACACCCATAGACTGAAGCATTGAATTGCTAACCAAATACCTCACTTCAACCAGCCATATTTTACAGCAATGCTATCAATGCAAATATTGATACCATTTATACCAGTGGTCGGAAACCAAAGCCTTCTCTGTGACTGAAGAAAAACACGTGTAAAATGATGTTGATTTAGCTGCAAAATCAAAACTTTGTTTCTGCGATTAGTTTATTAATGCACTATCTCCCTTTGGGTGCTATAAAGATGACGTCAACAGCGTGTGATTGCATGGATCTAGACTCTGCAGTTGTTTCGGTTTTCAACTAGATATTTCAGATCCTTCTGTGATAACGTTGGTGCTTCTTTAATGGCTTATATTATCCACCACACTGTCACCCGTTTTCGTCTGATTGTTCCCCCACTTAACGATATAATCCGATTGTCATGTTATGTACCCAAAGTATCTCAGCCTTAGCTTCACAATAAATGTCTCAAAGAATACAGCTGGTCTGATCTTCGGAGTTAGATACATGTTTGTTTCTTTGTCAGTCCAAGTTATGCGTAAAATTCCCCTCCACCGTCATAAATCTAATGCATCCTGGTTATGGTCCAACATTCAACTCCTGTCCAGTCCCTGATGTTAACCTGCCGTGACATCTCCTATTTGAGAACCACGGCGAACATCCACTACTGATATATCCCCCCCCCCCCTCCATTAAGTGAAAGAGATGTTCAGACACTTCACCGTTTTGAATTAATATAATAAAATGCTGACTTGGCTCCTGCCTTACGGAATGAGTAACCTGTTTTTTGAACAAAGAGAATCCGGGCCGGAAGCTATGAACGAGGGTGAGATGTCATAATAATATAGAGAGTAATTTCATCCAAGTGTTACTATGGGAAAGACTAATGCATTAACCTGCCTGATCTTAGTGATCTTAGACGCATCAGGACATCTGAAGGTCTTATCGAGAGTTTTGAATGACCAAGAATCAATCTGTGGCGAATTTCTGGAACCGCCAGAACCATTGTTATTGATGATTGATCCCAAAAGGCAGATGTTACTCACTACATTGATGTACCTGCTGTTAGTATCTTGGTCTAACATATGTTAATATACAGTCCCAGTCTTTAACTACCGGGAGAGTTGACCATGCGGTTAGGGGCGCGCAGCTCTGAGCTTGCATCCGGGAGATAGTGGGTTCGAACCCCACGGTTGGCAGCCCTGAATATGGTTTTCCGTGGTTTCCCATTTTCACACCAGATAAATTCTGGGGCTGTACCTTAATTAAGGCCACGGCCGCTTCCTTCCCACTCCGAGGCCTTTCCCAACCTATCATCACCATAAGACATATCTGCATCCGTGCAATGTAAAACAAATTGAATACAAAATCACTACTCTCCATGATAAATTTGCTAACGTCATAAAATATATCAAAGACTGTGCCACCCATGAAAACAAAAACAAAAAAAGCCACATTCTCCGTATATTTTTTATTGTCAGCTATCTGCATATATGAGGTTATTATATTCAGATTAGCGATCTTAAAGCCATAAACAGACACTCGTTTAATCCAGCTTCTCTCCTGATACGTTCATCATACATGTCTTTCATGTTTGCCGACAGCGAATCAAATTTTACACTGGTTTTATAGGTTATATAATAAATTTGGGACCAAATGAACTGAAAACCTCGAAGCTGACCATGAAACAACAGGAATAAAAAATAACAGTTATCGCCCTAACTACTTTCACGATTTTTGGAGACGCCGAGATGTTCGAATTTAGTCCCGCTGGAGTACTTTTACGTGCCAGTAAAGCTAACGACACGAGGCTGACTGACGGATTTGAGCACCTTCAAACACCGCCGGACTGAGCCATGATCAAACCTGCCAAGTTGGGGACAGAAGACCAGTGCCTCAACGGTCTAAGCCACTAAGCCCGGCACTACTACCACTATATCACTACTACTAATACTACTACAACTACTACTGGAACTTGTTTAACTGACACCATCAGGTCGGTGGTTTGCCTCCGTTAGAGTTCTTTAACGTGCCGAAGTCAGCCACACACGCCGAGGAGCCATTTCAACATTCTCAATTACCAGTGCCGTCGGGGTAAGACCCACTATCTTGGGAATAGAATGCAACTACGAAAACTGTGCCACTAAGGTCAATAAGGAAAGATGGTTATGGAGTACAATTGTTGCAACATTCGGGTTGACCAGCATAACTTGTACGTTCTCTCGTGGAGAACACACAACATTAGCACCAACTTTTCTTTAGGATTTATTTTAACTGACAAAGTTAGGGAGCGTTGCCTCCGTCTTATATTTAACCAGGGCCATGCGGTTAGTGGCGCGCGGCTATGAGCTTGCATCCGGGAGATAGTGGGTTCGAATCCCACTGCCGGCAGCCCTGAAGATGGTTTTCCGTGGTTTCCCATTTTCACACCAGACAAATGCTGGGGCTGTACCTTAATTAAGGCCACGGCCGCTTCGTTCCAACTCCTAGCCCTTTCCTCTCACATCGTCGCCATAAGACCTATCTGTGTCAGTGCGACGTAAAGCAAAAAAAAAAAAAACAGTGAATACATAATATGTATGGTGGGTCCCAGGAATTAACCTGGGAGGAGTCCATGTGGCTTTTGTCATCACATGGCTCTGGGCAAATGGGAGTGAAACGCGTCGTTGCTTGTCATCTGCAACTATAACATATTGGGTTCAGCAAGAGAACCCAACTTAGCCTCTTTCACTCCAACTCCAGCATGTAACCTACAAGAGGTGTCCCTGTTAAACCGAGCAACCCAGTGGAAGGTTGGGTAACCAATCCCAGCGGGAAACTGGGTCGGTGAGCCGATCAGTGCTGGTGGCTTCAAGGCTTACAACCTTGATAGTTAAAAACGCGTTACCTTTTAGGTAACCACCATTACGACTCTCGTAATACTCGAAACATGGAGACAAAGAATATTCAGAAATGTACCCCAGGTGGTAAACAATCCACCCCCACACAGTCTGGGGCAAGCAGGTCATCGGATTCTGGGGAACCTGCACCTTCATGCTTCCCACTTCTATCTAATTCTGCTAAACGACAACCAAAGAGAAACATCGAGTACTTTGCTACAATAAATATTAATTCCCTACTGAAGGTAGGTAAGCTCAAACAAACGCTTGACGTGCTGGAAAAGTACAAGGTTATGATAGCAGCGCTACAAGAGACTCGGTTTACCGACGAGGATACAATAGAGTCCGGAGTGTACAGAATCTACAAGGGGAAACCTGGTGAAAGAGTTATCAAGACACTTCCACAATTTGGTACTGGGTTCGCGGTACACCACAAGATGGTTGACCATATTTTAGATTTCACTTCACCTAACGGAAGGACCTCCGCATTATCCTTCAGGTCTCGTAATAGAGCATACACAATCGTAAATTTCCACTCACCCACGAATGACACAAACCGTTCAAACCTGGAAAATGTAGAACAATGCTGGGCCACCTTAGAAGAAACTCTAGATATGATCCCTTCCCACCATTCCATCATACTCATGGGAGACTTCAATGCACAAGTCGGTAAGGAGTGGAAGTACCGGAAGATAGTAGGCCATTATCCAGCCCATAAGAGAACAAACAGAAATGGAGAACGTCTCATTGAACTCTGTGACAAGTACAACTTAGTCCTGAAATCAACAGCCTTCAAACATCTACCTAGAAAGGCCAAAACATGGAGGAGTCCAAATCCTATGCTTGGTGAATTCCAGTTAGACCATGTTGCTATAGCACGGCAACATCATACAGACATACAGAACGTCAAGGTATTACGAGGAGCCAACATAGATTCTGATCACTACCTTTCACTTGTAAAGATTAATATGCAACCCTTTAGAAAAACACCAACTCTCCAAAGTAGTCGTAAGATACCCAAGTTCAACACTCTGCGACTGCACGATGAGGATTGTGATTTTCAGGATACCCTCAGGAAGAATACAGAGAAAGAAGGATGGCCTGCCTTACAAAAGGCGTTGCTGGATGCCGCTCAAGAAACTATCCCTGCCTCATCAACCAAAGGCAAACACCCATGGTGGAGTTCAAAGTGTGATGAGGCTATAGAAGAAAGGCGTAAAGCCTGGACTAGGTGGAACCAACATAAAACTGAAGCCAATTATGAAGCCTTCCTCATGCAAAGAAAAGCTACAGCTAACACCATCCGCAGTGCCAAGAGAAATTACCTCAGGAGCCTAATGCAAGAGGCTGAAAATAATTTTCAGAGAAACAACTCAAGAGACCTGTACAAAGGACTTAAGAAGCAAACGACCCAGTACACAGCTCCTACCCTCATCCTCCACGGGCCAGATGGAAAACTTCAACTGAACAATAAAGACTGCACCAAAACTCTTGCAGATTATTTCCAGAAGCTACTAAACGCAGAGGAACCTAAAGAAAAACTTATTTTCCATGAGCCTTCACACAGGAACCCTGATTCTCAACCACCTACGAGAGAAGAAATAAAGGACATCATCGCTGGTCTCAAGAACAACAAGGCTTCAGGTGAAGACGGCATAGTTGCCGAGATGTGGAAACATGCAGATGACCAGTCTTTGGAGAGCATCCATCAAATCATAAAGGACATATGGACAACAGAGTCCCTACCCGAAGGATGGACGTCTGCCGTGATTCACCCCCTCCACAAGAAGGGAAGTAAGACAGATCTCAACAATTATAGAGGTATTTCCTTGTTACAAATTACCTACAAGATCCTCTCTGTAGCTCTGCTTAATAGAGTCACCACACAGCTAGACTCACAGTTAGGTGAATACCAAGCTGGTTTCCGTAAGACTAGATCTTGTCCAGAACAGATACACAATCTTAAGACAGTTCTCAATTACAAAAGCCGAGGTGGACATCCCTGGGTGGTGGTCCTAGTAGATTTTCAGAAAGCTTATGACTCTGTGGACAGAGACACCCTTTTCTCCATACTATGGGAACTTGGTCTGGATGGGAAGACCCTACGATTGATTCAAGCCACTCTGAGGAACACGACGTCCAAGGTCAGGTTCAGAGGTGAACTATCTGAAAGCTTTCCAATCAGAACAGGAGTTAGACAGGGTGATGGTATCTCCTGCATTCTCTTCAACTGTGTCCTGGAAAAGATCATTAGAGAATGGAGAACTATGCTACCACCGGGAGCTGGACTGAAGCTTGGGTACAAGAGAGACAACCTCATTGTCCCGTGCCTAGCCTTTGCCGATGACCTCATTCTACTGGCAAACAATATAGAGGAGGCTACCTACAACTTACAGAGTCTTTATTGTGTAGCAGTTAAGACTGGTCTGAAAATCAGCATCCAGAAGACTGAATTTATGACCAATATCAAGGAGGCCCCTTCTACAATTCCTCTCACAGACGCTACCATACGAAAAGTACCTGCGGTTAAGTACTTGGGAGAATGGATCTCTGCGAATCAGAGCGAGAACCCAGCCATAGATGCCAGATGTACCAAGTTTGAAAGGGCTTATCACTCGTGTCGTAGTATCTCTCTAGTGCCTCTCCAAGAACCTCAAGCTCAGACACTACAACTCGGTAGTCAAACCATCTGTTCTGTATGCATCTGAGTGCCTTGTAATGGCTAGGAAGGGCCCACTCAGAAAGCTGGAGTTAAAAGAGAGGAAGATCCTGAGGAGAATATTAGGACCAATCAGAGAGGAAGGAGGCACTTACAGAATCCGCCATAATAATGAACTGTATGAACACCAGGAGGACATCGTCACGTCTATAAGGAAAAGGCGCCTGACCTTTTATGGACACTTGGCCCGCCTGGATTCCGAAAGACTCACCAAAAGGATATTCACAGTAACAGGAAGAGGCAAGGCTTCTAGGAACAAATGGATCACGTCAGTTAAGTCAGATATGGAACAACTAGATATCCCACCGGGACAAACTCATGACCGACTACTGTTCCGTCAAGCCATCCGACACGGAGTTTTCCCAACGTCCCTTACAAGTAAGAAGACTACAGGAACTAAGTGGACCGAGGAGAGAAAGCTGGCTCATAGTCAGCAAATGAAGGAGTATTGGAAGAGGAAGAAAGCAACAGCTTTACCCAAGAGTAGATACGAGCCCCGTGGTCCTCAGTAGGAATAAACGACAAAGTAGAAGAATATGTATGGTGAAAAACTGAAACAAACTACTATACACTTGCGTTAACTTTCTTCTACAGCACTATCATCAGGCATGTAGGAAATTGTAGTTTTGCGTCACTTTTGATATGTTGTTCAGAACCAAGAAACCTGCAGTTTTAGGTAGAATCCGAACCACTGAGATTTGGATCTTCATTTCAATCATCCCCCAGACTTAGGCCGAGGTTCTAACCTTGGCCGCATTTGAGAGTAGCTAGCGGTAATATCACTCTACCATCACGCACCTAACGCGTTTAATATACGCAAACATTTATAGATAAGCTGCGAACACTTGTATATACTATATTTTTAAGGTTATTTTTCTGGTGATCATTTTCTTCTAAGCTGCACAAACTCACAAATTTAATACGGCATGTGATTTTGGGGTTCAAAATATAGCGAAGACAAAATGATATTAACTGTTCTTTAAACTGTTGTGCTATACTTTATAATAGAACTTCTTTCATGAGACTACTGTAGTGTATCAAAAGGTAAAAATAACCAATATCTCATGAGGCTACCTCTACACTTATAGACATCCGAACATTTTCAGATTCACAAGCTCGAATGTAAAATCGGGTAAATGGAAATAAAATGTTACGACAAGGATATACAGAAGTTGATAGAACAACTGAATTTAAGTAATATTGGCCGTGTGATGTTGTTGGTATCAAGGAGGAAAAATAAAATATGGCAAGGACTTAGTGAAAATCAAATATGAAAATTATTGCTGGTAAGTACTGAGCTTTTAGAAGTGTTGTGATTGCGACGTCATGCATACTATTGTATAGTTTATTGTCTGAACAAAATAGGAGGGACAGTTATTAATATTACCTTAGAAGCAAGTGAATCTTACATCTTAGTTTTATTTTTTCTAAATGTTTGAGCCGGGCTGAGTGGCTCAGAGGGTTGAGCCGCTCGTCTTCTGAACCCAAATTGGCAGGTTCGATCCTGGCTCAGTCCGGTAGTATTTAAAGGTTCTCAGACATTCAGCCGCGAGTCGGTAGATTTGCCGACACGTAAGGGAGCTCCTGTGGGACAAAATTTGAGCACATTTACGTCTCCGAAAACCATGAAAAGTAGTTCGTGTGACGAAAAGTAATATTTATATCAGGGCCTCTCAGGGTGCATGCGCGTGGTGCATGCACTGTGTACGGTGCAAAAGACGACTTGGCTTGGTTGACCAGAGTGCAGACCCCCCACTCCTCTATTTGGAGTAATAGCGCTTACTTTCTCTTTCCTCACGCCTGTCTCGCTCGCTCCGCCTGTCTGACTCTGCCCCACTTGCGCCGTAGCGCTCCAAATCCGGGCTGAGTTGAGCCGAGTAGAGCCGAGCTAAGCCGAGCTTAGCCGAGTAGCCCAGGGACGAAGCGTTGATCCGAGCCATGCCGAGCGGCACCGATGCACAGTGCACGGAGCTGTTGCGCCTCGATCTGCACGCGTGAGATTTTGGGCGTTTGAGAGACCCTGATTTATATATTTTAAAAAAATGCTAAAACAGATTTGTTCAGTCCGTATGGCCGTTCTACTGGACCGATTTCTTTCATTTTTATTTTATTCTCTCCGGAATTACTTGCCGGTGAGCCATGAGGCATTGATGGGTTTCGAAGTTCATTCAGATTTGAGTAATCTTAAAGTCAAGTCAGTAAATGGCCGCTCCAATAATAGCAGGTGAAGGCTTATCCTAGCCCGCAATACATCCTGTACTTAGCAGCTTGCACACAGTGAAGGAGCAACATCTTTACGTTAAGGCATCAGCGAAGCTAAACGAGAATAAACTACCTGCAATTTCAACAAACCTTGGTACACGTATGACTTACTACAATCTGGAGAGAAATATCGTAGGAGTAAGACACACCTAACACACTTAGAGGTGGAGTGGGGAGGGAGTGACATGTAATAATAACCTATATTAGGGTATGTATGTTCAGTCTTCAGCCCTAAGGCTGGTTGGATCCTCAACAGGTCTGCCATCAGCTGTCATACATGGCCTAGGCATCACTAAAGAGGCATACTAGGGAAATGAGGAGTGAGGTAGCTTCCCGTTGCTTTCCTCACCAAGCCAGAAGTTTCTATTACATATCAGTCTGCCAAGCCCACTGAAATGCATGCACCAACCGACCCTATGAGCAAAATTTTCACACCATTCATTGCAGGGACTGGCTGCAGAAGGAATGGTATTACTAGCATCGCTCATACCTCAGTCACTTTCATAGTGTCAAAGCCAAGGATAAGACAGAGACAGTTCAATGATAACAAAATTGCTCTAGCCTATACCAGAAGACATAGTGCACTGTAAACACTAGGACCTGCCAGCAAAGGCACATATTAGGGTTGAATCAATAATTTTAGGGTCGCTGAAATGAATAGTGACACACCGGATGACATCTAAGTCGAAGTTCAGCCACCGTTTCCATAGGGGGGGGGGGGGGATTTCGAAGTTATTTCATTTCACTTGAATACGTACACAAGGAGACAAGAACATACGTCAATGCAATTGTTTTATTTTCTGCACATTCTACATTACATTCACACTTCGTTATAAGGCTACATATTGTACATTACCTTCATATTTTATGATGCACATAACACCTAGAGCTCATACGCGATGGTTAGCTGGTGTATTTCAGGGAGCCCCAACCACCCACCCTCCCACAGGGGGCCCCAACCACGCCCCCAACTCAGCGTGGCGATCAACCACAAGAAGAGATTCACCAACTCGTCGAGACATGCGACGCGCAACACGAGGCAATGAATTACCTCTCGAAGGATGAGCTGTACAATATTGTACGCCATTATACTTACCATCAGTCGAAGAGAACATTGCTGGCTCGTGTCAGAACGCGGATCAGCCTTCGGGCCAGAACTCACCTTAACAGTTGCTAAGGAAAGCTCTGCACCTGAGTTCTCGGCTTGTTGATGAATCTCATTACCGCCTCCGCTGGGGACATTATTGGATATGCATCTTATATCTAGTGGGGGCGGACCGCACAGGGAACGAGGCTCCACCTGACAGCATCATTCATTTAATATTTATATTTCTGGTACATCTTATCGAGTAGCATATCAGTGTCGGTAGATCAAGGATGGGGATAATCCTCACGTTCCCAAAATCTTAGTTTCGGTCGCAGATGAGATGTTTCAATTCTAGATAAATTCTAAAATCGCTACGTTATACGCGTTAACTTGACAAACTCCCTGGTTTGTTTTAGTGTTCACTCGTGGGAAAGAAAACCAGGGTGCGATGTCAGATTATTTAAACCTAAGGCAAAGGAAGACCTCTTGCATACTTATATTGTGGTCAGGCAGTCCAAGCCTCTCCAGATTTTACTGAAGGGTATTATTACCTCTAATAATGATCACGATATTGTTGAATTGTTCCTAAGATACAGTTGAAATCTCGATCGCAATACTGTTTAGAAAATATACTCCATTTCAAACATTTTCAACGAATAATTACTTTAAGATTCTGCTTTGAATTCATAGCAGTGTTAACGTAAAGGCTAAAAAGCCTGAGAGTGAAACAGTTTGAATATGATAGTTCATATAACAAAGAGTAATAGAATTTGACACATTCATGGGAATGAGTGCTCATTTGTGCTCCCTGAACCCAGTTTTGTTTGGAAGTGAGAGTGACGGGTGGTGCACCGAAGAATATCGTTGGCATTGTAAGTGAAGGGATTGGAATAACTCACCAAGGGAGATGTTCAATAAATTTCCAATTTCTTTGCAATCATTTAAGAAAAGGCTAGGGAAACAACAGATAGGGAATCTGCCACCTGGGCGACAGCCCTAAATGCAGATTAGCATTGATTGATTGATTGATTGATTGATTGATTGATTGATTGATTGATTGATTGATTGATTGATTGATTGATTGATTGATTGATTGATTGATTGATTGATTGATTGATTGATTGATTGATTGATTGATTGATTGATTGATTGATTGATTGATTGATTGATTGATTGATTGATTGATTGATTGATTGATTGATTGATTGATTGATTGATTGATTGATTGATTGATTGATTGATTGATTGATTGATTGATTGATTGATTGATTGATTGATTGATTGATTGATTGATTGATTGATTGATTGATTGATTGATTGATTGATTGATTGATTGATTGATTGATTGATTGATTGATTGATTGATTGATTGATTGATTGATTGATTGATTGATTGATTGATTGATTGATTGATTGATTGATTGATTGATTGATTGATTGATTGATTGATTGATTGATTGATTGATTGATTGATTGATTGATTGATTGATTGATTGATTGATTGATTGATTGATTGATTGATTGATTGATTGATTGATTGATTGATTGATTGATTGATTGATTGATTGATTGATTGATTGATTGATTGATTGATTGATTGATTGATTGATTGATTGATTGATTGATTGATTGATTGATTGATTGATTGATTGATTGATTGATTGATTGATTGATTGATTGATTGATTGATTGATTGATTGATTGATTGATTGATTGATTGATTGATTGATTGATTGATTGATTGATTGATTGATTGATTGATTGATTGATTGATTGATTGATTGATTGATTGATTGATTGATTGATTGATTGATTGATTGATTGATTGATTGATTGATTGATTGATTGATTGATTGATTGATTGATTGATTGATTGATTGATTGATTGATTGATTGATTGATTGATTGATTGATTGATTGATTGATTGATTGATTGATTGATTGATTGATTGATTGATTGATTGATTGATTGATTGATTGATTGATTGATTGATTGATTGATTGATTGATTGATTGATTGATTGATTGATTGATTGATTGATTGATTGATTGATTGATTGATTGATTGATTGATTGATTGATTGATTGATTGATTGATTGATTGATTGATTGATTGATTGATTGATTGATTGATTGATTGATTGATTGATTGATTGATTGATTGATTGATTGATTTAGAAACTTTGAATAGGGTGAAATTTGTGTAAGATTATCTTATATTGCATTACTTTTCGGATAATTATGTGCCATAGCATTTGGCTCACATGTGGGTACTGAGTGGGACGAATCTAACGTGTAAGGGATACAGATACGACAAAAAGTCATAAGACCAAGGTTGAAGATCACTCCAAATTGAACGGAGATTGTGCCATCCGTTATGTGAAAGGACTTCCCGTTTATCCCACGAAATACCTCGAAACGAAGGTCTGCACCATAATTAAAATTTCCTCCATATTTCGATATTCTTCGGGGATAAAAAGTGAAAAATTAAAAGAACTTGGAATTTTTTCGTCCGTTACAGGCTAAAACGTATAATTTTGTCAAAATTCAATTTTCTTGCTTGTCAGGCAGATTATGCTGTAATCTGAATTTTGGGTGAAGGGGGGTAAAAGTTACGACTTCCAGGAAACTATAGCAAAAATATGCAGATGGTCATTATCACCCCTTAAACGGGTCGCTGTACGAAAAATTCACCAAAAGAGTCAATGCACAGGCACACACAGTCGTTGCGATTTTATTTATGTAGATAAGGAATCTGCTCCACGTACAATACCTTTTCGGCTATGTCCGCTGGACTTAACCTGCAAAACCGACCGTTCATGATATCTTCCTTATTAATCCTCCTGTCTAATAATACAAATAAGAAAAATGTTTTAGAAATGGATTTCCATTACGGATTGTAGATTTCTATTAATTTCTGATGTGCATATTGTGAGGGAGTGCAAAGTCATGATTTCAGTTTCGGATAAACCCCCACTAAATTTAGGTATTCAGAAATAATGTTTGCCCTAAAACCTACTCAACGACAGGTTGATTCTAAGTATCAAGTTTGGTAGAAATATATTCAGTAGTTTTCAAGTTATAAGCCCTCATACAATCAAACAGACACCAAAGCTAAGAAATATGCAGATGGTCATTATTACACCTAAAACGGATAACTGTACGGAAATTCCGCCAAAATAGTCAATATACAGACACAAGGTCTTTACGATTATATTTATATAGATAACAGATAAACATGGGCAAGTTTGAAAGTGCAACCTTCATTTCGAGATCTATTGCTCCTAAACGGTAGATCATACCAACAAACGATTTGCACCCTCAGATGTCCCTTTTATCGCTCTTCATGTTTGGTCTTAAAACATTTTCTCGTATCTTCCGTATTTATGGGTTCGATTGAGTTACGATATTTGAATGGGATGAAATTTTGGTGCATTTTTAATATTTTACATCTTTTTCACATACTTATGTGGAAGCTAGAATCATGAAATTTGGTTCGCATATAGCCATTGGTCGTGCCCATGTGCGTACCCTATAAGGGAAAGAGAGAGAGACGACAAAATGCAAGTTGCTTCACGTCGCACCGACACAGATAGGTCTTATGGCGACGATGGGACAGGAGCGAGCCAGGAGTGGGGAGGAAGCATCCGTGGCCTTAATTAAGGTACAGCCCCAGCATTTGCCTGGTGTTAAAATGGGAAACCACGGAAAACCATCCTCAGGGCTGCCGACAGTGGGGTGCGAACCCACTATCTCCCGAATACTGGATACTGGCCGCACTTAAGCGACTGCAGCTATCGAGCTCGGTACGACAAAATGTCACAGGACCAAAGTTGTAGATCACTTCAAATTGAATGAAGATTGTGCCATCCGTTTTGTGATAGGACTTACCGTTTAGCCGCGAAATGCTTCGAAACGAAGGTCTGCACCGTCATTAAATTGGCTCCATATTCAACATTCTTCGGCATAAAAAGTGAAAAATTTAAAGATCTCGAATGTTTTACGTAGGTTACCGGCTAAAACGTATAATTTTGCTTAATTTAAATTTTCCAGCTCGTATGGCAGATTTTGAGGCAATCTTGATTTTAGGCGAGTGGGGTTAATTTTAGGATTTTCAGGAAACTATAGGTAAAAAAATTGCAGATGGTTTAGAAGTTTACACCTTAAAGCTGTACGAAAATTTCGCCAAATTAGTCAACGCACAGACACACGGTCATTACTATTTGATTTATATAGATAGATGAGGAATCTGCTCCACGTATAACACCTTTTGGGCTATGTCCGCTGGACTTAACCTATGAAACCGACCTTTCATGATTTCTTCCTAATTGATCTTTCTGTTGAAAAAATGCACATGAGAAAATATTTAGAATTGGATTTCCATCAAGTTTGATCGATTTCCAATCAGGTTGGTCTTGTACGTTATATAATGTGGAAAAGTAAATTCACCACTTCGGTTACCTATAAAACCCCAGTCAGTTCCGGGGATTTAAAATGGTATTGACCTTAAAACCTACCCTTGGACAGATAGATGCTAACTATATAGTTTTGTTCAAATATCTTTACGCTTTCCACGCAACAGCTCTTGCATTAAGTTAAGTGGGACTTGTACCGATAAACGGTCCGTTAATGATATCTCCCTTATTAATCCTGTTATCGAAATTATGCATATGAGGAAAAGGTTTAGAAATTAATTTCCATTAAGGCAGGTAGATTTCCATTAAGTTTGGTTGTGCATATTTGGAGGGAGTGCAAAATCGCGGTTTCAGTTTCGTATGAACCCTCAGTCAGTTCAGATATTTAGAAACAATATTCGCCCTAAAACTTACCCAAGGACAAGTGGATTCTAAATATGAAGTTCGGTGGAAATATATCCAGTAGCTTTCAAGTTATAGAAGAACAGACAGACACCAAAGCTAAAAATTATGCATATGGTCATTATTACACCTGAAACGGATAACTGTATGGAAATTTCGCCAAAATAGTCAATGTACAGACACACGGTAGTTACGATTTTATTTATATTGATTTATTCCTAACAATTACATTCTGCCCACTGGAAACTCAACCACATTCGGTCTATTAGATTAGCAGTTTGCCTTTCTCTACCACTGTGAGTTTAACTTAAAACTTTTATAATTATATTAGGGGTGGGCATTTTTAAAAATATCAAAAACACCTGAGAGTATTAAACCAAGGAAGATATTACAGAAATAATTATGTAAATAAGGTAATTTGCCTAAGATTTGAATAAGAACGAGTAAAGCAACAAGTTATTTTAGGCTGTATTTCAGGAACTGCATTTTGTCCGGAAGTAATTTTCGATTTTTTTGGGGGTTTGATAGCGCAATCCAGGCTCTTCAACTTTCGGCACAATTGAGGAAATTACTTAATTTTGCGTTTTTCGTAGTAAAATTTGTACTTTGTTTCTTAAGAAATCTTTTCAATATTAAAAATATAAAATATTAAAAAATCTAAAACTACAAAATAACAATCAACATCACAATAAATAAATCTATAAAAAAACGTTGACACTTATGTAAGAGGAAATACAAATCCTAAAAGTATACACTCAAAATTACCCGGGCAGCGCATGGAGGAATTGTATATCAAGACACGTTATCTGATATATTTATAACGAAAGCTGTGGAGCAATGAGGGTCCCCTAGCTATTATTTATTCTAAAAGTTTGACTTGAGTAGTTCCACCGCATAGTGGAGTAAAATATTACGTTGCACATTTCTCACCAGAGAGTTGAGAAAAGCCTGAAAGAGGCTGATATTCGTTAGTTAGTCACCTCGTCACCAGCCGGAGTTCGATTTCAGCCCGTCCACCACTCCCTACCATCTCAGAATCGTCCGAAAGCTGACTGTGACGGCCAAGCTTACGTACGTAAGCGTCAATTATTTTTCCATCCCTAATCAGAATATGTTAACTTATATTTAGTTATTTTTGCTATCATTTTGGAATTATATTCATCTTTCGGTAAACTAGTGTGGCATAAAGTTTTCCTGTTAATTTTTCGCTGAAATGTAGCTTCATTTTTTGCTAGAAAAGTACTGACGATGAGTTTATCGACCTAGTTACCTACGCTTTCGTAAAGGGCTCAACGATACAGAGATTCTGAAGATATTCTTCGAATTCTGGAGGTACTGGGAAAGGAAGAAGAGGAAGTAGAAGTTCTAGGTTTGCGTTATTATAGAAGAATGTAAACATGTAAATAGGCCGTACATAGTGTTAAACCTATTTTTTATTATATATACACTATGTGATCAAAAGTATCCGGACACCCCCAAAATCATACGTTTTTCATCTTAGGTGCATTGTGCTGCCACCTACTGCCAGATACTCCATAGCAGTGACATCAGGAATCATTAGACATCGTGAGAGAGCAGAATGGGGCACTCCACGAAACTCACGTACTTCGAACGAGGTCAGGTGATTGGGTTTCACTTGTGTCAGAAATCTGTACGCGGGATTTCCACACTCCTAAACATCCCTAGGTCCACTGTTTCTGATGTGATAGTGAAGTGGAAACGTGAAGGGACATGTAATGCACGAAAGCATACAGGCCGATCTCGTCTGTTGGCCGACAGAGACCGCCGACATTTGAAGAGGTTCGTAAAGTTTAATAGGCAGGCATCTATTCAGACCACCACAAAGGAATTCCAAACTGCATCAGGATCCACTCCAAGTACTATGACAGTTCGGCGGGAGGTGAGAAAACTTGGATTTCATGGTCCAGCGGCTGTCCATAAGCCACACATTACGCAGGTCAATGCCAAACGACGCCTCGCTTAGTGTAAGGACAGTAAAAATTGGACGATTGAACAGTGGGAAAACGTTGTGTGGACTGACGAATCACGGTACACAATGTGGCGATCCGATGGTAGGGTGTGAGTATGGCGAATGCCCGGTGAACGTCATCTGCCAGCGTGTGTAGTGCCAACATTAAAATTCGGAGGCGGTGGTGTTATGGTGTGGTTGTGCTTTTCATGGAGGGGGCTTGCACCCCTTGTTTTGCGTGGTACTATCACAGCACAGGCCTACATTGATGTTTTAAGCACCTTCTTGCTTCCCACTGTTGAAGAGCACTTTGGGAATGGCGATTGCATCTTTCAACACGATCGAGCACCTCTTCATAATGCACGGCTTGTGGCGGAGTGGTTACACGACAATAACATCCCTTTCATGGACTGGCCTGCACAGAGTCCCGACCTGAACCCTATAGAACACCTTTGGGATGTTTTGGAACGCCGACTTCGTGCGAGGCCTCGCCGACCGACATCGTACCTCTCCTCAGTGCAGCGCTCCATGAAGAATGGGCTGCCATACCCCAACCAACCTTTCAGCACCTGCTTGAACGTATGCCTGTGAGAGTGGAAGCTGCCACCAAGGCTAAGGGTGGGCCCACACAATATTGAATTCAAGCATTATCGGTGGAGGGTGCCAGGAACTTGTACGTCATGTTCAGCCAGGTGTCCGGATACTTTTGATCTCATAGTGTATATATATAAGTTTTATATAAATACCCATTTTTAGGTGAAATAGTAATGAAGAAACAAACTTGAAGGACTCAAAATGTGTTATTTTACTAACAGAAAGATAAGAAGGAATAAATTCATTTTGATGATATCGGCGATGCGGCCTACGTAATAAATATTTCTGTGAATTATTTGAGAAATATTTTTGGTCCAAACTGTGCTTGTGAAGTTTTGTAGGAATTGAAGTATTGATTATTTTCAAGCGGTGTGGTTGAAATGGACAATATTTAATGAAAATGATCAAGAATGATGGGCGGCCAAGTTTCCGTCCGTGCGAGCGTGAAGTCGACGCTGGGCCACACGAGCGCGAATATGACGCCAGGTCGCGCGAGCGCGAATGTGAAGCCAGGCCACGCGAGCGCGAATGTGAAGCCAGGCCACACTGCGCGAATATGACGCCAGGTCGCGCGAGCGCGAATGTGAAGCCAGGCCACACGAACGCGAATATGACGCCAGGTCGTGCGAGCGCGAATGTGAAGCCAGGCCACACGAGCGCGAATATGACGCCAGGTCGCGCGAGTGCGAATGTGAAGCCAGGCCACACGAGCGCGAATATGACGCCAGGCCACACGAGCGCGAATATGACGCCAGGCCACACGAGCGCAAATATGACTCCAGGCCACACGAGCGCAAAAATGACGCCAGGTCACACGAGCGCAAATATGACTCCAGGCCACACGAGTGCGAATGTGACGACAGGCCACCCGAGTGCGAATGTGACAGCAGGTCGCGCGAGCGGTTGAAGGCTAGCAATTATATCATATACAATAATTCATACGAATAATATTTTTAATGCTCGACTATGCCGAAATATAAATATTATATGCCAGAAAATTAGGCTCATTATAGTTCAAGTTTCGTTATGATACAGGTTCTCCACCAATCAGAGTTCAGATTTTCATTATGATACAACTGTTTGACCAATTAGCTGAGGAAAGCATTGCACCTGCGCTCAACGCACTAGCTTCGCACTTGTTTTCAAAATCATACATGTCGGACGCACATATTAACATCAATGCGCCTTCTACTTCCAACACTCCACAACCACACGGTACATTCCCGCAAATTCACTTCACCAACTGTACAATAAACACCTTTTATTTGAAATAAAGCTAGGTTATGATGACCATCCATCAAAGCTTTGAAAACATGTGACATTGTCAAGGTCTCTGATCCACTCACGGAAAATCAACCCAGCGCATGCGCTCGGTGGTCTGTTCAATAAATTCAACTGTCAAGCGACATCTCGACAGAAATTATAGAATTAAAAAAAATAGAGTTATAATTATCGTCGAGCATAAACAGTCGTATGCAACTCTCCTATAATTGTAATTAAGACCCGAGTATGTTTATGAAACGAGCGAAGCAAGTTTTATAATTTCCATACGAGCCACTATAGGCTTGCTGCGTAATGTACTATTGTTGTATGGTTGAAAAGTTCAAATTAATATATAGCATCCTATAAAAATTAATTCATCAACATCAACTCCGTTGACTACTTTATGTTTTCTTACTTAGAGCTTCAATCTTAAGTTGTATTTCATAGTTCGTACATTCATTCCTGCGACATAGACAGAAGTATGTTTATACTGTATGTGAGCAAGTGGAATTTTAAGTCAGGTGAAGCAGCCAGGATGCTCTGAACTTTAGTGAGATTGCGAAAGGTAATGCAACATTCAAGGCAGAAGAGAATTCTTGTAAGACCTTGAGAAAGTGATGGTTTGACGGCGAAATCCCTCTAGAGTAAGCCAGAGTGAAGAATACGGGACATAAAGGTCGATAGAGGCCAAGTTGGTTGTTGGAGCGTGATACACGGTAAGCGGGAAGGTTAATGGAGAAATGAGATTTCTTCGCTGTGGGTGTGACAGAGGTAAGGAGGTCAAAGCAGGTTTAGAAGATATGAAGCTACGGTATTAGATAAAGAAAATTATGTGGAAACTAAGAGATATAAGTTAAAAAACTTTTTGTAAAGTCTCATACTAGAGTTTCGAATGTAATGAATGAACTGAAGACAATCTGTTTGGTAATTGTGTACATAGTACTCGAATTATTTGTCGACACGCAGCTGTGAACTTGCATTCGGGAGATAAATGGTTCGAAATAAACTGTCAGCAGCCCTGAAATGATTTTCCGTGGTTTCCTATTTTCACATCGGGCAAATTAAGGTCATGTCCGCTTCCTCCCCACTCCTAGCCCTTTTCTATACCATCGTCGCCATAAAACGTAACTCTGTCGATGCGGCGTAAAGCCAATTGAAAAAAAAAAGAAGTATTTGACAAGCAACAAAACAGTGAACGAAGATAATTTTATCTAACAATAAACTATCAGAAATGTAATGAGAGAATTATATACTGCACGTATAGGTATTTACGTCTTCATTAGCCGGGGTGAGTAGCTCATATGGTAGAGTGCTGGTCTTCTGAGCCCAACTTGGCAGGTTCGATCGTGGTTCAGTCTAATGGTATTTGAAGGTGCTCAAATACGTCAACCTAGAGTCGGTAGATTTACTGATACGTAAAATAATTCCTGCGGGAAAATATTCCATCACCTCGGAGTCTCCGAAAACAAATACGTAATTGGTGGATACGTAAAACCAATAAAAAAAGGATTACCTCTTCATTATAGACTGATGCGTCTTGATCTGTCTTCCAGTGCTCAGTCTGCAAGCCTCAGTGAAGCAACAAAGGAACTAAGCAAATCAATTCCCACATAAGCTATGGAGGAATGGGTCATAAAGACTTCCACTGTCTGTAAACTTGGCACTAAGTCAGTGATATAACGTGTATCGCTCAATTCTAGACCAGTTTTCAGAGTCAAATATTCTGCCAATCCATAAGAAAATTGCACTTACACCATCAGTCTTTATGTATAGAGTAAACAGGAAATTAACCCACTGTGCTGTTAATTGCTCCCATTTAGGTGAACTTGATAGATATGAAAGTAGAGTTAAGGATATATTCCTCTCACTCCAATTCAGTAAAGTATTGAAGTGAAAGGCATAGAATCGTCAATGTTTAGAGAATATAATGTATTGCCTCCTGTTGTAAAGAACTGTAAATCGGCGTAATGTTTAAGAAAAATCTGAAGGAATATTAGCCCTATATAGATATGTTAATAAAACCTCTATATACTGTAACTTTAATTAATACGTGGATATATTGCCCATATTCGTATTCAATATCTTACAGCCATGCAATGTCTGATTATAATTCTGAAAATCTATGATGCTAACACGATAAAAAACCATCTCATAATAATCCAAAAATGTACTTGTCACTTTACTGAGAAAGCTATACTATCTGTAATGTAATTATTGTGTCGCCTTAACAGAAGTAGGTACTGTACTGTCCTATCACGAGCCATAGGTTGTAACCGTCCAGGCTTCTCCAGCCCTACTAATTTAATATAATATCATTTTACGCGATATCATTTGATATCAAGTTTATCCGCCATCGGCAATTATTTGTAATAACATATTTATTCAACGTCAATCATTTGTAATCAAGGCATTTTGGAATCATATTGTATATATGATAACATCGTTTTATTACTTAAATTATTATATTATGTAGGATAAGAATTAATTATGTTGTAAATACGGTCAATATGTTGAGACATAGTTGTTTTCATTTCATCTCATGTTTGTGTATACGGAGGGTTATTCTTAAAGCTTGAGATTTTGCGTGCGTCATGGGTTTATCTTATGAACAAGGCTAGTAAACAGCGACCCGTGCGCGAGGCTTGCAAGCTGGTCAGCTATATCATCGCCACGCCTTCTGGACTTGTCGAGGAAGAAGAGGAGGGGAGTTGATGCTTCGATCTATCGAATCAGATACTTCGTTGTATATGAGTTTTGAGATTGAACTGTTACCAAGAGTGGGGGTGAGCCCGGATATATACTGATTCTCAACACGAGAACGGGACCTGACAACCGTACGACCTTACAGCGAGATACTTAGGGAAACTCCATCACTACTACTTCTACTGTGAACATCTACTTTGTACGACGTGATTTGATTTTGATACAGTGTGTGGTCGCTCCGCGACATAGTTACTTTTGTACAATGTGTTGTCGCTTCGATACAGTACTTAGTTGCGGTTATGTTATCGGATCTACGAGAAACGAAACAAGCTTATGGCTTGTGTTATATTATTAAATATTGTGGACGAAGAACTATGTTTAGTTCAAGTCTACGGAAATTTGGTACAAGTCTGTACCGTATAAATAGTATAGCTCAGTTGGATTGAGATTTCTACTAATATGGAAAAATTCATATCTCTGAATGTTCTCCTCATACGATCAACGCTGATCAGTTATTACAAGTATAGGGCCAATGTCTAATTTAAAGACTAGGCAAGTAGGGAGTGTTAGTCCAGATAGCCCGTACCATATCAGAGAAGGAAGGAAGGATGTCCATGGAGCAAATTCAACATCGAGAAGAAGAGAACGAGTAACCACGGAAACCAGATGACGTCAACGAAAGCTGCAATTGGTGAGCTTCAATTAAATAAAGCAAGCAATAAGTAAATTCAAATTCTAAATTCCTCCACGCTTTAAGGAAACTTTTCCGATTCATCTCATTGTTTTGGTATAATAAATTCATTTGTATTTTATATTGCGTTAATTTTCTTTCTTAAGCGATACTTAATGGTTAATTATTTAAAATCCTACCCATGTGATTTAAGTATAAGTCTCTATGCTAGAAAATATAAATTTTGGTTTACAGTTTTGTTTAAAACTGTAACCATGGCGCCCAAACATTACATAGAGAAATGGGGAACCATGGAATGTTAATTGTTTCTATTTTCGTGGCAATTTGCGGGCAAGCCACAAATAGTTTATTTCATATTCATGTGTCCCAAGATAATAACTTTAATCTCCTCAAGTGTTTTGACGAGGTGGAACAGTTACAAGGTTCATGGGACCTTTTGTGTCCAAAATAAATAAATAAATAAATAAATAAATAAATAAATAAATAAATAAATAAATAAATAAATAAATAAAGAAAGAAAGAAAGAAAGAAAGAAAGAAAGAAAGCTAACTATCGTTCGTAGAAATCAACCTGGTATTCATTCTTTGGTTTGCCTCTTCATAAGTGGAAAAATTACTATTACTTTTATTTTTTAAGGGGAAGCGAACCCACGTCCATCTGAGTAAAGCACACATTTACCGCCTTGGCTTAGCAGTGCCTCTACGATCGTTCATTTTCAGCAAGCTTTATGGCGTCGTTAAATTACACCTCTCATTTTAAAATAAATTTAGCAAAACAACATTTATTGAAATATCGTTATAATTTTCGGTTATTAACACTCTAACTTAATGTAATAATATATACAGAATGGTCGGAAACAAAGTGAACCGAGTACGTGAGCGCAAGAGCGTTGGTCATACTGATACGTAATTTGAAAAACTTCTATCAGTATGTCACGCTGTTATCATTTTATCAGCTGCTAAAGTTATGACCAGTTTGAGGGAGCCAATAGAAGAAATAAACGGCTCCAGGGGAGGGACTTGCTTATCAGTATGGCCAACACTCTAACGCTCATATACCCGGTTCACGTTGTTTCCGACCACCCTGTATAGGCCTATGCTGGTGGTGTAAAGTCACACTAACGCATCGAAGAATATATGGCGCTGCAAGGAATGATTGGGAAGGTATCAGTCGTAGCTTTAATAAAGGTACAGCCCAAGCACTTGCCTGGTGTAAAAATGGGAAACAATGAAAATTCATCTTCAAGGATGCCGACGGTGGGATTTGAAACCTCCATCTCCCGCATGCAAGCTCAAACATACGGAACCCTAAGCGCATGCTCAACTCACTCGCTCAGATAAAAATAAATCGCAGGATATCTTGCATATACGAGTAATATTAATAACTCGTGAGGTACATGATTGGCATCCTATTTTTCTACATTACTGGTAGATCGGGTTGTGTAGCTCAGACGGTAGAAAGCTGGCCTTCTGAGCTCAAGTTGGAGGGTTGACTTCGAACTCAGTCCGGTGGTCTTTGAAGGTGCTCAAATTCGTCAGCGTCGTGTCGATAGACCTACAGGGACGTTAAAGATCACCTGCGGAACAACATTCCAGCACGAAAAACCCAGATTATTATTTTAATATTTATTATTATTATCATTATTTCCTGATGTGTTATGCCCAGGTAAGGAGAGTGTTTTAACTTATCAGTAATTTTTTGGTTTTTCATCTTCTCCTCCCAATATCTCTTCACCCTCTCGCTGTGTTCCTTTTCACGTTGTTCAGACCATCCTGTATTTAGTCGATGGGCTTTACAGAAAATTTGTGTTTGTGAATTAAGGTTCTGAATTTTATTCTATCTTGAATGGTTTCTTCATTATTGTCAATTTCATTTAGGTCTTCCCTGATTTCATTCAGCCAATTACTTTGCTTTTTCATTCATAAGGCTAAATTCAACATTTTCTTTGTGAGCCTGTCATTATCCATTCCATGTAAGTGATCATAAAATTGTAAATGCCGTTTCCTGATCGTATCTGTGATTTTTTCTGTAACTTGATAGATTTCATATGATTTTTTCATCCAAATTCCATTTTTTCATTTTGATCCTGATATTTTCCTGAGGACTTTTCTTCCTTGTTTTCGATCATCTTTATTCGGAATTTGCCACCAATTATAATAGTTTCAGATGCACAAAGTGCTTCTGTTTTAACTACTGTGTTTTCATGTTGTAATTTTGTGTTTTTGATATAGTTATTTTATTGTATCTGTTCTAAGTAGCTTTGGATCCTCTTTGAAGTTTTGTAAATCTTTCTTTGTTAAGCTGCTGATTTGACCCTGCTGGTTCAATAATTTCACATTGATACCTTATTTGTCTACTTGTGCGATATTTACATATTTGATGATTAATGGTTGACTGTTGAAACTTGATCTATTACCTTCAATATACTTTGTCCTTTCATAAAAATATTGCATTCCTCTTTTGGCTGTTTTTTCATTGAGTTTTATTAATAACTAGAAAATCTGTTTGGAATACTTTCTTAATAATCGACCAGATGTGTCATCGCAGGAGATTCGTTTAACACTGAAGAGAGATTGAATGCTAGAAATCGACGTCCATTGATTCATTGTCACATTAAAGAATTCCTTTCGAAGTCATAATGCCAAAATTACTCTGTCTTTTACACCAATTAGAGCAAGTTAATGAAATAATATTAGGCTATTCTCCAGCCATCTTGGGATTTTCAAATATTCCTGCGGGATTGTAATTAAGGCTACACAAATTTTCTCTTACAGACACCAGGTTAAATGAGAAAAACACAAGTAAGCTTATAGATTTACTTGCCTGTTATATATAGTCACTAATATACATCGGATATTTAAAACATGAACACGTGTTCATGTTAACGTTTATTGGTTGATGCTACCGAAGAACGCTCGCGCGGATATATTAGAAAGATCATAGCATAATGCGTCCTACGAGCATAATGTCCACAATATAATTTCTCAAAAAATTTCGGTCAGAAAAATATGCAAGAACAGCTTCCTTGTCATTAAAATAAGCGAAAATTTCAATCTTAAGAATGCTGGGTACCCATGCCCTCATGCTTGACCCGTCTTGTTGAATTTGTAGCCTCTATGGTATAGTCCGTTCGCGCCGTATTATATCTATAACCAGAATGACATCGTCCGTTCGCGAAGGCTCGATGGGGACCTTACCTCCATTCACCTCCGCAGAGTTAGTGTGGACCGTGGTAAACGGATATGTTGCGCGTAATATTAAAACTCATAGGAGTCAGAATATTAACGACATTCAGTTCATTCATTCATATCCTAAATGCAAGGCCTTGTCGCTGCAACCACATTTGTTTCTTCTCTCCTGAGCGTTTCAGATCAACATATTTTTCAAATTTAGCCTGTCCATCATGGAATCCAGATACTTCTTCCTCGGCCTTCCTGATCCGTTCTTACCCAAAACTTTTCCTTCCAACATAGTCGTAAGGAATGTGTTATGTCGAAGTATGTGGCCAAGGAATTTTGTTTTCCTCAGCAACAGCTGTAATGTTGCGTGCCTTTTATCACGTGGTGACGGAAGAGCTGAGATTCTGGGAATGGGGTGGCCTATGCGATATAACTGTCGATTGTCTTGTCCTTAATCCGAATAATATGAGCCGCAATGAGAAAGAGGAGAGAGACCGGGCGAGTTGGCCGTGCGCGTAGAGGCGCGCGGCTGTGAGCTTGCATCCGGGAGATAGTAGGTTCGAATCCCACTATCGGCAGCCCTGAAAATGGTTTTCCGTGGTTTCCCATTTTCACACCAGGCAAATGCTGGGGCTGTACCTTAATTAAGGCCACGGCCGTTTCCTTCCAACTCCTAGGCCTTTCCTATCCCATCGTCGCCTTAAGACCTATCTGTGTCGGTGCGACGTAAAGCCCATAGCAAAAAAAAAAAAAAAAAAAAAAAAGAGGAGAGAGATGAATCGACTTGGAAGTGGTTTGTTCTTTATCAGATTCTAATTAAAGTGCTTCTTTCATATTGCCATTTCAAAGCTATATTTCCCTTCTATAATTTAATTTGATTCAAATATTACATATCAAAACTATGAATTTTTCGTTATATCTGCTGCTGTGAATGATTTATTACGTATTTACATTCTGGGCATAACCCCAAATCCATCAATCTTCCGTAAATTATTTCTTTATAAGGAGTTAAATATCCAGATGTGATATGTAATTCACTTGCTATTTATTCCTTGCGGATAATCCATATCATAATTGCATTTCAGCTTCATGATGACATCGGTGGCAACCGGCAAGAGTCTGATATAATCACGACAATCAGGTGAGGTAATGACAGTTCCTAGACAAGTCCACGTGGCTCCTTCCACGTGCTCAGAAGTATTCCGGTTATTATCCAATCAACGTGAAGACCGCGGTTGGATACATGGTGTTCTTTGTTTACATCAGTTTCAGTTCTCTCGACTGCAAAGTAATAAAAGTATAAGCAACTGCACAACTGCCTGTATAACAGTAATGCTATGAGCTTTGCATAAACATTAGGGTTACGGCTCCATCGAAACCCCTAGAATTTATGTTACTCTGGCTACATTACGGAAGAACGGAACAACGACACTTTCTAATGACCAAATGAGTTTGCATTCTAAGTACGGACTAAAAATCCATGGTCTAGTCATCATAGTCATGGATATTTCACACCAGGCAATTGCCGTAATTTCGCCTTGATTTAAAACCGGTAGCTATCTTTACAGTCATAGCTCTTCCTAATATTTGCGTCACGAAAAGCATGCCTGCCTCAGTTGATGTTAAATAGGCATACAATAATAATAATAATAATAATAATAATAATAATAATAATAATAAAAATAAGAGCACTTTTTGAGATCAGAAAACTACAGCGCGCTGGTACGAGGAGGTGAAGAAAGACCTGTAAGAAATTGAAATACGAGGAAAGGAAATCAGCAACAGAAATGCTTACAAGTCTAGGATCAAAGCCACCAAGAGGTTTCAAGAAAAGTTAGATCCCGTACCCAAGCGCCGTGGACAGAAGAAAGGAGGAGATTGCAATGTGAAAGTATGAAGGCGCACTGGACGGGGATTAAAGCCCAGAAACAGATGAAATTGTGGATTCTAAGTAACATGGTGCATAGTCGGACAAAATAATAATAATATTTATTTATTTATTTATTTATTTATTTACAACTCATCTAAAATACGAGGGTTGAGTCATACGTCATGGCAACTATTTTTTTCTCGCGAACAGGAGAAAACACAGAAAATCTAAGACAGGCATTTGGAAATATAGGGCATGTACTTACGCAAAGTGCCTGAAGACAATTTCTGGCTTCATGAGATTCTCGTATGAAAATGACAGAACACAGGCCATTGGTAAATGTTGTTTTATTTTGGTATAGACAGAAAATACACATGACCACGTACAGAGGACAGGTCTCCACTGGATACAGACCTTCGAAATATTCACCCAAGGTTTCCATTGTGCGTTGCCAGTGGTGGGGCAGGCGCTGAATACCATTCACTGCATGTGTATCGCTAACGTGTGACATCTCTCTCCGAAATGCTGTTACGATGTCCTCTTTGTTAGCAAACTGTTGTCCACGTAATGGCTTCTTGTCTTTGGGGATTAGATCACAGTCACACACCTAATGCTTCCCACAGCTCTGCATGGCATTGGCGTGCATTTCTGCCGCGGAAAACTGCTATTTTAATATACGAACGTTGCTCCTGCTTCTTTACTTCCATTTTGTGACGCTCTCACTCACACACTGAACTTGGAGACATGCTTAGACCCACACTGTTGTTTACATACACCATCTAGTCGCACCATACGCAAGTACATACCGTACGTTTCCAAATGCATATCTTAGATTTTCCGTGTTGTTCCCCGTTCGCGAGAAAAAAAATAGTTGCCATGACTTTTGACTCGACCTCCGTATATTTTCAAATGTGCAGTAGGCTATTATACATTACCTTTACAGTTATTTACACCTGTAAAGCACTTAATGTGCTCTTCTGCCGGTGAAGATGTTTCATATTTTTATAAATTGTTGCCATCCTTACTGTTTACAACATTAATAAAGTTGATACATTTACATTAGCATAATAATTAGCATGGTCATCATTCTCTGAGAGTAACATTCAAAAGAGTCTGATAAATTTTTCATTCATTGCAAATATTTAAATTGTAATTTTATTTTCTATGATCCGTAATTTCACATTTTTTTACAGTATTTGATATTTTGCTGTCATGTGTGTCATTTCTGAGGGTAACTTGTTCAAAAGTTTAAGAACTAGAACTTGCTTCCGAGAATGAAACTGATAGTTTATGTATTCTCTCAAACTGTAACTTGTGCATTCTCTCTGAACGTCTGCGGCTATTATCTCGATACGTTGTTGTATTATATGTGTGCCCGTTCGCATCTCGTAGACCAACAACAAAATGGCGGCGTAGGAAGGTATGGCCCATGCGATCTACTAAGGCAATGAACTTCGTATCAATGCAACGTATAGGAGGCTATGTACGTCACGGAAAGGATAGGTTTCGAAGACACTGGAGAACAGTAGAGGCTCATTTGAATTGTTTTAAAAAATATATAGCAGCGGGTGAATTGTTTAACGAGACTCTAAAAAATTACTTTCATGTAGACAAGACGCAGATGCGAGCAGATCTACATATTCCAAGAATAGATTTGCCTACTGAAGAAGAATATTAATTATATATATTCGCGACAGCATATAATTAAAGTATTCATCGCTGTATGCCAGTAGATGAGCCGAGAAAGAAATATAAATATATAAATTTTGGTGATATACGACGGATTTGGAATATCAAGTAGCAACGTAACGATCGAAAGAATCGGAATTCACCATTGTGAAATATTTAATAACTACACACGAGAAGAGTATAACTACCGTAGCAGTTTCGTTTTTCGTTACTAGTAAAGGTTCGATTAATCTCGTTTTACCTGAGTATAGTTTACGTCACGAATTACCTGCGCAATACGATGATCATTGACAAATTAAGTATTCCTTTCGTCAGAGAAAGAGGGCATATGAATTCATATTACTGTTATTAAAAATAGAGGTTATTGACTGCGTATTTTGCTAAGCAATTCTTGAATATTTAGCATATGGTTTCGGAGTTATGGCTATATGCATGCGGCTAAATGGAAGCCGATAGGATGTTAAAGTATCGACGGTAGTGTATTGAAATGTGATTATATATTGATGAATGGTTTAAGTGATGAGATTTAGTTATGTTCTACGGGAAATGTAAGAATTGCTATTTGACGTGTTAATGATTTATTAGTAATATAAGGTGAGTTTCTATGCCATGTTTGAAAATATACGTCAAGAAGAGAATTCCGCGCAGATGACCATTTCAAGGTAAGGTAAACATGAATTATGTAGAATTGTGTATCGTGACAGTGATATTGTGTTTGACTTGGGTGAATAACAGGTACTGCGTAAGAGAGAGTGTTCATATATATGATGCAATAGACTCATGATTGATTATATATCTAGTATTTCGTGGAGCGGTGATCTTACAGGTTGATATGAAATACCTGCATTCTATACTATCCATTCACGTTCAGTAGCACGTAGATAAATGAAATATTGAGACAGTGCAGATCATAAGAGTACATTGAGCCACAATAGATGAGTGTGTAGATTAGAAACTATTCGAAGAGTTAGTTAGATTTTTTTTTATTTCTACTCAGATAAATATGATTTTAACTCAGTATATAGGAATGAAGAATGTTACAATGGTTAGTTAGGAGCCAGATATCGTAGGCACGAGGGTGGTATTGCTTTAGCTCGTAAGTCGTTACTTGTTCACACTAGAAAGATATTACCTAACACTCGGAGTTCTAACCTATGAAAGACTTTAACTTATGAATGGAAGGTCGGTGAACACTGCCACAATTTAATACACGCGAAAGTGTATACTTGGGAAACATGTCTCATATGTTGTGAGGATAACTTTAATAATTAACAGAGCAGTATTTACAATATGAAAATTTTATTTGATTCCTTGAATGCTCAATGATCGCAAATATTATTAAAAAAAATGTAATACTTTCGGAACATAGCTACGAAGGTTCACATGTGTATTTATTGGAATTTGAACTTATAAATGAGAGAATGTTAGCATTTTTTTTTAGTTTCACTATTTTATCTTAAATGAGCCAGCGCTGACTCTAACTTATTTTCAAATGATGAGATAACACGGAATTAATACTACCCAGATTTCACTATATCTCGAACATTAATTTTTGTCAATAAATAATCTTATATATTTTCTTTAGTATGTGACTGAGTTATGATTTCTGTTCTGGTAACGTTTAGAGTTAAGTTAGTTGTTAAGTTTTCTAGATGTAAGCAATCGACAAGTTCTTACAAACGAAATGCGAGATGATTTTTAGATATCGGTCGTCATTCTCGTGGATATTGATACTCCCATCACGAGTACCCCAGCGGCCAATTTCTCTTCCGAAACCACGTTAAATAATTACATATAAAATCTCAGATTTTATGGGCGGAAAAAGGATACCCTGAGAAGAATTAATGAGCTACCGGGATAATCTTGCACTGACCGTTGCAAGAGCGGGTGCAAGTAGTTAAAATGGCTGCCCAACTGTGGGGCAATTGAAGAGAAACACACTGTGGGAAAGTTATTAAAATGACGCCGCAATGTGTGACGATTTGAAGAGAAAGACACCGCGGGATCATTGAATATTGGTTGCCAGAGGTAATTTTTGACATCATAACGTGATTTAAAATGGAGAAAGATGCCGTGGGAATTGTTGGTTGCCAAAGAATAAAATGCCGCAACAGTGGAGCGAGTGAAGAGAAATACACCGTGGGAACGCCAAATAAAGTGAAAAAAGTATTGGAAACGGTCTTCACTTTGAAATAAATTAAATGTCGCATTAATGGTTGGCGCCTGAAGAGAAACACATCGCGGGAGTGTATGAAAATAGTCTGATAATTTATATTACTTAATAGGCAATCATGTGACGAAGCTCGAAATGTAGGTATCGGGTATAGAAAACATGTCACTAATGTATTGAGTAATTTATTAATTATTACCACATGGCTGAACCTGTGAAGATATATTAATAAGGAATTATTGTATTTATTAGATGAATGCCTCTTTTTAATAATAATAATAATCTAGGGTAAGGTGATTTTAAGTCAATATAAAATGAAACTTAGTTAATTTTAATTATGGTATAGGCTGATGGCCATACATATAAATATGGAATGCAGCATAACGGAATTTTAATTTATTTATTTCGTAACATGTTCCGAAATGTGAACGAAATCATAGATTTGAACTCTTGGTCTGGTTGTTGTTGGTCTATCTGGTGAGATGGTGCCGATCTCCAGGAAGGTCCATCAATATTATTATTTACTGAAGAGAAAACTTCAAACTAGTGCATATAGTGCAAACCTTGAACTATTTTTAAACCTTGTAGACTAAGTTATTGTGGTGTGTGTGATATAATATTTAATATTTTGTGAACTTAGAGGACTGTTAGGCAAATAAGTGATTTTTAACAAAATAGAGAGCTTAATATAAACTTTGAGATATTATAACGAATATATAGAAAACGACATAAAATGGCAACACAGGGTAGAGTTCAGACAAGAAGAGAACAAGAAGAGGAGATGAGAAGAGCTCAAGAGAAACAAGAGGGAGCGCCATTATGGTTTCTCGAATATTTGAAACAACAACAAGAAGAAAGACAGAGAGAAAAGCAGGAGTGTGAAGAAAAAGAGAGGAAGCTGGAAGAAGAAAAAGAAAGAAGACGGATAGAAAAGGAACGAAAACAACAAGAATTGTTTAGAGAATTTCAAAAGGAACAAGAAAAGAAACAAGAAGAATGGCAACAAGAACAACGCGAAGAAAGAAAGAAAGAAAGAACATTATGAGTTGATGCAAGAATTGCACAAGAAACAAGAAGAATGGCAACAGAAACAAGAAGAGAAAGAACAGGAACGGGAATCAAGATTCCAGAGATGCATCATTGAGATGAGAGAGGAAAGAAGAGAGGATCAGCTAAAACAGAAAGAATCTTTAGAAGAATTCGTTAGAAAAATAGAAGATGAACACAAAGGGATGATCGATGAGCTACGCAAGAAACAAGAAGAAGCGACTGAAGAAACAGCGAAAACACGGTCTGAAGTATATGAAGTTAGGAACGAAATCCAAAACATGCAGACGAGGTTGACTGAAACCATGGAGAATAGAAACAGGGAAATACACGAGGAAATAAATAAAATAAATGAGATGGTAACAGAGAGCCAGGAAACGATCCGAAAATTGGAAGAAGAGAAAATAAATGATATAACAGCTGGTATGCAAGGATTAAATCTAAGACAGCAAGACTTAGATGAGAAATATGACCAAGCGGCGAGCAAAGTAGCACAGAAAATTGATGAATTGAAGCAGAAAATAGAAGATAACAAGGTGGAATCGGAACGAAAAATCGAAAAGACGGAAGAAGTGGTGAATCAGATCAGAAGGGAAATACAGGAGATGAAGGTGGAATCACACACGGCGAAATCTATGGCCTCAAGCTCTAGTGATAGGCAGAGAACAGTAGAGGTACAGATTAATGAGAGAGAGAACACACCTTCAGGGATAAGCGACCCAAGTAGAAGAGATATAGAAATATTAAACGGTAGTAATCAGAGTGAAGGAAGTACGATAATTAATATTATTAAAAATTACGACGACCGCCCAAAACATTTTGATGGTTCGGCTAAGACCTCACCGAAACAATTCCTTAGGGACATAGAGGAATATTTTAGGGAAGGAAAAATTCAGGAGGAAAAGAAATTGAGAATTATCGAAAAACATCTGGACGGGAACCCAAATATTTGGTTCCAGGCTTTCAAGTACACATTTCATAACTATGACGAGTTTAAGGTAGCTTTCCTGAAGAAGTTCTGGGATCCTGAGATCCAGCAACAGCTAAGATTAGAGCTGTACTCAAGGAAATTTTCGACTGCAGGCCAAACTCGCTTTAGTGATTTCTTCTCCCTACAATTTCATCGTTTTCAGGACTTAGATGCTCCACCTAGCGAACTGGAGGCAATTAAAACTATTCAGAGGCAATTACCACTCGAAATACAAAGATTATTAGCAGCCTCTGATATACAAACTGCTATTGACATGGAGAGACGATTAAGACAGATCGACCTAACGTCATCCTGCTTAATAGAGAGGAACCCCAGAAATATAAGACAAATAGAAGCAGTCAATACGCTCAGCTCCGAAATCACTAACCAAGGACTAGATAAGGGTCATGAAATTAGGACAGAAGATTGTGTTAGAGCCCAAAACAAAGAACCAAGAAAATGTTATTGTCAGTATAGTGGTCAACAGCACGGAAGATGTGGGCAAATTGGAAATAGAAATAGTTTCCAGTATAGGAGTAACATTCGATATGGGAACAATAGAAGTCGACCATATCAGAGGAACAGAAGGCGATACGATGAGAGGAGAAGACCTGCACAATATAATCAAAATGAAGAGAATAGGCGATATCTTCAAGAGCTAAGAGAAGAGAGGCAAAATAGGAGCCGATGGGAGGAAGCCATCAAAAATAAGGATATAAACGGCGACCTCGAAGGCGCAGAAAGTCTCGAACTTCAGAATTATAAACGAAGAAGACAGGAAGAAGGTTGGAAGGAGCATGAAAATCATGGGAACACAGAAATTTCCCAAACATCTGAGCGAAAAAAAACGCCGATGATGAACTAGTTAAATACGAAATTGCAAATATTAAACCGTTAGTGAATATTGTCAAAATTCGCAGTTGGGTAGTAGCACAAATAGATCATTGGGACATTCAACCTGAAGATTTAATTAAAGAAGATACTTGTCACGAAACTCAACCTAAATTCAAGTTACCAGTAATAGTTGTGAGAGTGTTCAACACCCGATTGTACTGTTTAGTGGACTCTGGAGCTAGCATAAGTGTAATGTCATATACCTTATTCCAAGAGCTAAATCAGGAAATACAGATACCAGTCATACCTGTATCTGGTGTAAAAATCCGAGGCATAATTCCAGACAAGTCTGTTGAATGCAAGATACAAGCCTACTTAAGTATAAAGATCGGAAAATATGAATTTGAGCATCCATTCATGGTTATGAAGAAAATAAAATACTACGTCATTTTTGGAATAGACTTCATGATAAGTTCTAGGATGACAATTGATATGGATAAGGGTGAAATTCGATTTCCAGTGGTAGAAAATGATGGAAATAGAACTGTAGAAAGAGTTCAAATTAGTAGCACACTTGAAGAAAACGAATGGTTGAAGATCGAGGGAAAAGAAGTGGATCTATTGGACGGAGAGAGCCAAGAACTAGAAGAAAAAGATCTTAGCACAGAAATAGAGCCGGAATTAATCATGAGAATTGAGGAAATCGTTGCAATCGAAGAGGAGAGCTATGAAAAATCTGAAATTTGGGAGGCTATTACTCAAGCTGCGGTATCTGCAGAAGAAAAACGAATATTGTACAACATCATAAACAAATATATTGAAGTTTTTAGTGATAATCCTGGGCAGATTCCTAACTACAAGTACAAACTGATAGTTACTGACTGGACGCCATACAAGGGAAAAATATATGATGTGCCAGAGAAGTATTTCACTGAAGTTAAACAAATCATCGAGGAAATGTTAGTTGATGGATTGATCGTGAAGACTACCACTCCATTTCTGAACCCTATAGTAATTGTAAAGAAAAACAACGGAAAACTGCGTTTGTGCCTCGATGCGCGAGTCCTAAATTCCAGACTGATTCCAGAGTATAGTCCGGCCCCTAAAATTAAGGACATTGTGAAGAGATTTCGAGGTCAGAAATATTTTACGAGTATGGACTGCACAGCTTCATTTCACCATATTGTACTTGAAGAAAAGTCACGGTTATTAACAGGTTTTATGTTTAATAACCAAACATATGCCTATTGTCGGTTGCCTTTCGGATTAAAGGTCAGTTCGGCAGTATTGATAAGGGCACTAGACAGAAGCCTAACGAGTGAAGTAAAGGACTTTGTAAATTGTTATGTTGATGATCTAGTTTTTGCGAGCACTACCTTCGAAGAACACTGTGTCAAATTGGAAAAGCTATTAAGTAATTTACAGAGAACTGGCTTCAAAATAAATTTATCAAAATCTAAATTTTGCCAAAGCCAAGTACTTTTTGTAGGTCACGTGATCGATGGAGAAGCGATAAGACCAAATCCCGTAAAAATAAAGGCAATATGCGATTTCCCAAGGCCGACTAAAGTAAAGCATATAAGGCAATTTCTTGGGTTGACTGGATTCTTCTCAGACCATTGTGAAGGTTACACAGATACGGCTGCACCGTTACAGAACTTGCTAAAGGTCAACAATAAATGGAAGTGGAATGATGAGGCAGAAGAAGCATTCATCAACATGAAAGAGCTGATGAAGAAAAGTATCAAACTGGGATATCCTGATTATCAACAGAGATTCATAATTCAAGCTGATGCATCACACGTTGGTGTAGGAGCATGCCTATATCAAGAAGATAATGAAACCAAAAGACGAACTTATTTGGCATTTACCAGTAGGAAACTTAGAAAACATGAGCAACATTATACTACTACTGAGCTTGAACTACTCGCAATAGTGCACGCATTACAACATTGGAGACGTATAATTTATGGCTACCCAGTAACAATACGGACAGACCACAAGGCGTTGACTTTTGGGTTAAAAGCCGTCATGATCAGCGAAAGGATAACGCGATGGATGTTATTCACGCAACAGTTTGACCTAAAGATTGAACATTGCAGCGGAAAGGAAAACATCTTAGCTGATGCGTTAAGTAGAAACCCACATGAAGGTGAAGAACATGTGCTAGCAATCGAACTGGATACTCAAGACGAACAACTACTAAGAAAGTTAGAGAATCTGAGAGAATTTCAAGAATCTGACCAGAAATTAAAGATCATCATCGATAATTTGGTTAACAGGGAATCAACGCCAGAACTCAAAAAGAAATATGAAATCGTAGACGGAATACTATTGAAAGTAGTGGACAAGATCAGTAACAGCAAAAGAATTGTAATACCGGAAGAGCTACAAAGAGAATTAATCTGGCATACTCATAAGATGACAGGACATGCTGGTATAGACAAGATTATAGGGACGATAATGGAGAAATTCACGTGGAATGGATTACGAAGATCAGTAAGAAACATAGCAAAAACATGCGATGTGTGTCAGAGAGTAAAGCATAACAATTACACATGCGGACATAAACCGATCCCAATTATACCATCTAGAGCTCAGGAAATTTATGCAATAGATATTTTTGGAAAGTTGCCCACTGCTAGGAAGGGAAAGAAATATATACTTGTGGTTATCGACATATTCTCTAAATATATTTCATTGCAAGCCATACAGAGAGCCAATACTAAACAAGTTTTACACGGCCTCATTAATAAGACATTTCCTGAAATGGGAAAACCTGAGAAGATCCTTACTGATAGAGGAACACAATTTACTTCAGTTATGTTCCGCGAACGAATAAGAAATGAGGGGATCAAGCATACGTTATGCTCAGTTCGTCATCCAGCAGCTAATCCCGTAGAGAGATATATGAAGGAGATCGCTAAATTCGGGAGAATATATTGTAGTCAACAACATTGGAAATGGATAGATATGCTAGATATCATAACTGAAAGTTTAAACAACACGGTTAATCAATCAATAGCCCAAATTCCTAGCGTAGCCCATAAAAATGTTCACCCACAGAGAACATGGGACAGCATTTTCACTATGCAGCTAGAGAAAAAGCCAGATCCTCAAGAATAAATCTAAAGATCCAACAGAGACTCAAGGATCAGTCTCAAAAACGGTTAAGAAGACTACGGAATAAGAAGTTCCATCCACATTTCAAACAAGGAGATCTAGTTCTGGTTAAGACTGCACCAATATCAAATGCACCAGCAAAAATATGTGCTAAATTTCTGCCGTTATACAATGGTCCCTACAGAATCGAACGCGTACTTGGGAATAATGCGTACGAAATAGCAAGTTTAAATGGCAAATATCGTAACGTACATAATGCATGCAATATCAAGTTGTACTTCCAAGAGAATCAGCAAATGTAATAAGAACTTAAGAGAAAAGAAAGTCTAAAGCCATTAAATGACCTACCATTGTGAAATTCGCAAAGAGGAAGGAATAAATATCTTTATTACGACCACTAGAATGAAGAAAAAGCAGTTGCCAAATACATGGTTACGGGACATGTAAACAAATTAATGCAACTAGGACGTAATCGATATCAATCTGCTGATATTCGATAATCGAATAGATAATATCGCAATGGCAGAGAATATACGAGATGCAAAGTCACATTTGAGATTCAAGTTAACAATGAGAAAATATATCGTGACCAATATATTTTCTTCATGCCAGGGGGATTAAATGTGCCCGTTCGCATCTCGTAGACCAACAACAAAATGGCGGCGTAGGAAGGTATGGCCCATGCGATCTACTAAGGCAATGAACTTCGTATCAATGCAACGTATAGGAGGCTATGTACGTCACGGAAAGGATAGGTTTCGAAGACACTGGAGAACAGTAGAGGCTCATTTGAATTGTTTTAAAAAAATATAGCAGCGGGTGAATTGTTTAACGAGACTCTAAAAATTACTTTCATGTAGACAAGACGCAGATGCGAGCAGATCTACATATTCCAAGAATAGATTTGCCTACTGAAGAAGAATATTAATTATATATATTCGCGACAGCATATAATTAAAGTATTCATCGCTGTATGCCAGTAGATGAGCCGAGAAAGAAATATAAATATATAAATTTTGGTGATATACGACGGATTTGGAATATCAAGTAGCAACGTAACGATCGAAAGAATCGGAATTCACCATTGTGAAATATTTAATAACTACACACGAGAAGAGTATAACTACCGTAGCAGTCAAAAAAAATAATTATTTACGGAGAAAACTTTTTACAAAAAGAAAAACTTTAACGATTATTTTAAATAACAGAAAATGCAGAATATCATGAATAATTACTGCGCACAGGGAATTCTTTTCATTGTCAACAGATACATGATGATGACTGTCTGCTAATTCATCAAGATGGACCGAACTGGGGATATGTACCGTCGAATCAGATGACCAGGCGGAGATTATTGGACAGACCAACCAGTGGAGATGATGACGTTGGATGAGCATCGGCCAGCCGAAAGACCGGATGATACGAAGTGGTCTGACGAGCTATGTAACCAGCAGATGACCGCGAATGTCCAGTTCAGACAGAGATCCAGTTCCAATCTTAGGGTCTAGCAGCAAGTGAAGGACGGAGCAACCACCAGACCAGATGTAGCAACTGACGAGCTAAGTCCATACTTTTCTATAGTAGAGTAGTTTCTTGCAATCTGCACCCTCAATCTATTTTGGCATGTGCTGAGAGTTTGGTGATTTATGAAGTAATTAAGAACGCGTGTGTAATATAAGTAATGGGTGAAATACTTAAGATTTTAAAATTAGATGGAAGTGATGAATTAGAATGATAATATGTCATATACTGGATACTGCACTAGCACATCGACAGTGGAAATAATATCCGATAAGAGAAAGGTATGTTACTTGAGTAGAGCTAGAATCAATGAGTCTAAGTTACTAGTAAAGGTTCGATTAATCTCGTTTTACCTGAGTATAGTTTACGTCACGAATTACCTGCGCAATACGATGATCATTGACAAATTAAGTATTCCTTTCGTCAGAGAAAGAGGGCATATGAATTCATATTACTGTTATTAAAAATAGAGGTTATTGACTGCGTATTTTGCTAAGCAATTCTTGAATATTTAGCATATGGTTTCGGAGTTATGGCTATATGCATGCGGCTAAATGGAAGCCGATAGGATGTTAAAGTATCGACGGTAGTGTATTGAAATGTGATTATATATTGATGAATGGTTTAAGTGAAGAGATTTAGTTATGTTCTACGGGAAATGTAAGAATTGCTATTTGACGTGTTAATGATTTATTAGTAATATAAGGTGAGTTTCTATGCCATGTTTGAAAATATACGTCAAGAAGAGAATTCCGCGCAGATGACCATTTCAAGGTAAGGTAAACATGAATTATGTAGAATTGTGTATCGTGACAGTGATATTGTGTTTGACTTGGGTGAATAACAGGTACTGCGTAAGAGAGAGTGTTCATATATATGATGCAATAGACTCATGATTGATTATATATCTAGTATTTCGTGGAGCGGTGATCTTACAGGTTGATATGAAATACCTGCATTCTATACTATCCATTCACGTTCAGTAGCACGTAGATAAATGAAATATTGAGACAGTGCAGATCATAAGAGTACATTGAGCCACAATAGATGAGTGTGTAGATTAGAAACTATTCGAAGAGTTAGTTAGATTTTTTTTATTTCTACTCAGATAAATATGATTTTAACTCAGTATATAGGAATGAAGAATGTTACAATGGTTAGTTAGGAGCCAGATATCGTAGGCACGAGGGTGGTATTGCTTTAGCTCGTAAGTCGTTACTTGTTCACACTAGAAAGATATTACCTAACACTCGGAGTTCAAACCTATGAAAGACTTTAACTTATGAATGGAAGGTCGGTGAACACTGCCACAATTTAATACACGCGAAAGTGTATACTTGGGAAATATGTCTCATATGTTGTGAGGATAACTTTAATAATTAACAGAGCAGTATTTACAATATGAAAATTTTATTTGATTCCTTGAATGCTCAATGATCGCAAATATTATAAAAAAATGTAATACTTTCGGAACATGGCTACGAAGGTTCACATGTGTATTTATTGGAATTTGAACTTATAAATGAGAGAATGTTAGCATTTTTTTTTTAGTTTCACTATTTTATCTTAAATGAGCCAGCGCTGACTCTAACTTATTTTCAAATGATGAGATAACACGGAATTAATACTACCCAGATTTCACTATATCTCGAACATTAATTTTTGTCAATAAATAATCTTATATATTTTCTTTAGTATGTGACTGAGTTATGATTTCTGTTATGGTAACGTTTAGAGTTAAGTTAGTTGTTAAGTTTTCTAGATGTAAGCAATCGACAAGTTCTTACAAACGAAATGCGAGATGATTTCTAGATATCGGTCGTCATTCTCGTGGATATTGATACTCCCATCACGAGTACCCCAGCGGCCAATTTCTCTTCCGAAACCACGTTAAATAATTACATATAAAATCTCAGATTTTATGGGCGGAAAAAGGATACCCTGAGAAGAATTAATGAGCTACCGGGATAATCTTGCACTGACCGTTGCAAGAGCGGGTGCATATGTAATTTTTAGATTCACTGAAATACAAGATTGTAGTACCTAGTTGACCTGAAGTGATTTCGTTTTCAATCGACTGGAGCTTTAAAGAACAAATATCTCCGTTATTTGGCTAAGGAGGAAGTGGAAAATTATGTTCAAAGCTGCTCAAAGTACAGTTCGAGCCAAACTTCCCTCGAATATAAACCTCTGATCCACAACATAACGTGCTCCCTGTACTGTTTTCTCAAACAATATGTGGTTGTTGCTTCTACTGTCCCATCTCTGATCCTCTTTCGTACTGTAGTCCACCAACAGTCGTCAAAACGGTGGGCAGCAATATTGATGACGATCTTCAATGGAAGGAAGACCATCAAGTTATGTGTCAGTAAAGGAATATACTACATTAATAGAGAAGCAAGGGATGAATAGCAATAAGTATATCTAGAGGACGAGAGTGGGTGGTACCCTGGAGAGATACGTTCTTCCTTCGTCTCACAAAGCCGGCACGTTCTGCGAGCTCATATATACTCGTATTGTCACAATGAATATATACTGCTCACAAAGTGACACATTTCTTCACCCATTCTGCTCCAAGTCTCTATACAGCATCCTGGAGATACTATAAGTCTCCGTTTGGGAGATCTTTTGCTGAGAAGCTAAGATCAAATAAGTTTATCTCTATCAGAAAATTATTGACTCGAGCGGATATACTGCATCAAGTCCTTAAGACCTTCAAACCTGAAACGAAATCTCAGACAAGATCAGTGACGAATAGTACATTGGATGAAAGACACCTGAAAATGATAATAACTGTCATTAAAAAGGTAAGCTGTATAAGTTTCGAAACAACCACACGTTATTTTAATATCTCACGATTCAAAATTTTAACGCGTATTTGAACAGAGATACAAGTTGAAGCCGACTGTGAAGGAGATCAATTTGAGTTTCGAAGAAACTTAAGAATAAGTGAAACAATATTGGCCCTACGTCTTCTTAGAAGACGGAACTCGTAGACAGTTTTTTTTTGCTACTCGTTTAATGTGGCACTAACATAAGGAAAGTTTTTTTGGCGATCGATGGATGGGAAAGGGTTAGGACTGGGAAGGTAGTGGCCGTAGCCTTAATTAAGGAACAGTCCAGTATTTTTCTGGTATGAAAATTGGAAACCACGGAGAAACTTCTTTAGGTCTGCCGACGGTGGGATTCGAACCTATTATATCCCGAATACAAGCCCTAAGCTACGCGCTCCTAACCTCCATGGCCAATTCGCTCCCTCGCACATCTATAAAAAGATTGTCTAAGGTAAGAGGAATGAAATATCGAGAAGGAATGGCTATCCACAATCTGTACCTAAATCTGACTGCACTGATACGAATTGAGGGATATGAACAAGGCGCAGTTACACAGAAAAAACATAGGCGGCGTTGCAATTTGTCCCCGCTCGTTTTCAATGTTAAAATGAAGAGGTGATTAAGGATATTAAAGAGGAATTTGGAAATGTAATGGCATTCAAGCAGGAGTTATCAAAACCATGAGATTTTCCAATGATATTGTTATCTGTGTCTGTAGGTATTTCTGGAGAAACATAGCCTTGAAGGAGTTTGAGATGAAAATAAACTTCATTGGCTGGAATTCGAAATGTGGTCCAAGGGGATGTTTATGTCACTCAGCTATCACGCTCCCTGGGAAGGTATCATCATCAGTCTTAATTGAACTAATGTCCAAAAATTAGTCTTGTAATTAAACGGCGAACGACAGGAAATTATCTATAGAGGATGTGGACGATGTAGTTCAAACCCGCTAAATCAATCATCATCATCATCATCATCATCATCATCATCATCATCATCATCTGTTTACCCTCCAGGTTCGGTGCGAGGGATCCCACCTCTACCACCTCAAGGGCAGTGTCATGGAGCTTCAGACTCTTGGTCGGGGGATACAACTGGGGAGAATGACCAGTACCTCGCCCAGGCGGCCTCACCTGCTATGCTGAACAGGGGCCTTGTGGAGGGATGGGAAGATTGGAAGGGAGAGGCAAGGAAGAGGGAAGGAAGCGGCCGTGGCCCTAAGTTAGGTACCATCCCGGCATTCGCCTGGAGGAGAAGTGGGAAACCACGGAAAACCACTTCCAGGATGGCTGAGGTGGGAATCGAACCCACCTCTACTCAGTTGACCTCCCGAGGCTGAGTGGACCCCGTTCCAGCCCTCGTACCACTTTTCAAATTTCGTGGCAGAGCCGGGAATCGAACCCGGGCCTCCGGGGGTGGCAGCTAATCACGCTAACCACTACACCACAGAGACGGACTAAATCAATCATTCAGGTTTCAAATGACTGTACATGACTGGAAACGGCACCCAACTCACTCGATTATCAGCTTCTTAAAGGTATATGATTAAAAGATCAGCCAAGTAAACTGCTATTAGTTGAGATTCAGTCTGGTCCGACTCATAAATTTTAATATCGTTTATTAATATGGACACGTGAGAACTCCGAAGTTAAGCAACATTGGGCGTGGTCAGGAGTTGGATGGGTTGCCACGCGCTTTTGGTGGGTGGTAAGGGAATGGAGGAGCGGAAAGGAACTGGCCACCCTACCTCACGTAAACTCCGGCTCAGGAACACCTCTGCGGAGGTTCGGACCTGCCTTCGGGCAGAATAACCCTTACCTGTTAATATGGACAGAAAGACGACTAATGATTGACAATCCCGTTGTCCATCGCAACAAACCACGGTCACAACCAGGGAAGGGCCTTGAACATCAGCAGTTCTGGGCAAACAAGAACTGCTGGTACACACTGTCTGGACTTCATTAAGAGTAAATATCACTCGCCATCAGTAAGCCATTATCTCTCTATCATAAGCTCATCATGTATCCGGTCCCTGCCTGCATTAACAAGTCACGTTACAAATGGCATATCCCTCAAATGGTTGGACTCTTTCTGTAACCTCACCATCAATCAAATGTTGACTCTCTCCCATTTCAGTTCAAATTGTCAGTGACTGAAGGAAGCGGGCGGCGACGGGGATTCAGAAGCTAGACTTTAATCAAAACTCGTTTCGATAATGGCAACCAAGGTTCTTATATAATAGCTTCATTTCTAATGACTACGTAAAAATGTTTCAAAACATCTATTGATTCACTGAGTCATTATCTATATCATCTTCTTCAGTCATTTTTTCCCATACCACGATAAGGTTGCACATGCGGATTTGTACTGTTTAACGGCCGGCTGCCCTTCTGTACTTCTGCTGTGGCTGCTAATACGTGTATGAAGAAGTTTGTATTGTAGCAAATAGAAGTACCGAATCTCCGAGTCAAAATACGAGTAATTAACTACACTGGCGGAAATAATATCCAAACACCATGATATAAGGAATGTAGAATACGGAAAGTTTGGCAATATATTTTTCAAGATAACATATTTAATTGATTAAAGGTACAAGACTACAGGTTAATATTCGCGTGAGAAAAGCCATCGCAAATGTGCCATGCTAGTCCATTAGTAAGCGGTGTAATCGCCTGACGAATGCAGGCATGCAAACGTGCATGCATTATGTCATACAGGTGTCGTATGTCAGCTTGTGCGATGGAGTTCCATGCCTGTTTCACTTGGTCGAACAATACAGGGACGGTTAATGCCGGTTTGTGGATGACGCTGGAGTTGTCCTCCACTGATGTCCCATACGTGCTCGACTGGGGCAGATAGGGGGATCGAGCAGGCCCAGGCAACATGTAGACACACTGTAGAGCACGCTGGGTTACTACAGCTGCATGGGGACGTGAATGATCCTCTTCATGAATGGCAGCACAATAGGTCGAATCACCAGACGAAAGTACACATCTGCAGTCAGGGTGCGTGGGATAACCACGAGAGTGACCTCAGACAGATGGAATGCATGCGCTCACCTGGCCTCCTCCTAACCAACACACCGCCAAGGCACCAAGGCAGAACCGGCTTTCATCGGAAAACACAACGGACCTCCACTCCATCCTGCAATGAGCTCTCGCCTGACACCACTGAAGCCGCAGACGGAGGTGGTTTGGGGTAAGTTTGATTGTCGCCACGGGGTGTCTAGCTCGGAGCTGTCCATCAAGTAACCGACATCGAACAGTTCATTGCATCGCTGTGGTGCCAACTATCGCTCGAATTGCTGCTGCAGACGCAGTCCTTCCTCTCAGTGGTGCCACGGGAACGTCCGCAGCCCGGTCTTCTAGCGACCGTACCTTCTCTTCAGCACGTATAAACAGTGGAAACATTTCTGCCAAGTCGATCTGCAATAGCGCGGAAGGAAAATCCACCTTCACGTAGGCTTCTTATACGACCTCGTTCATCCGCACTGAGCCATTGGTACTGGCCTCTTTGTCGTCGTAAAGGCATTCTTGACCCGCTCACAGTCACTCCATCCAATCTCACAGGTAACTAACGCTCTCGCACAGTACAGCCCGTATTTAAAGCAAACCTGATATGCAACGTCATAGGACCGCTACTAGCGCCACGCTAATGAGATTTCCGAGAAATTCGAATCAGCGTCGTCTTTCAGATGTGTAAATAAGCCTACCAACGTCCGTTAATCTAGCACAACACCTTCTTGGTGTTTGGATATTTCTTCCCACTGGTGTATATGCGGTTAAAATTCCCGACCCAACCAGAAATCGAACCCAGAATCTTCTGAACGAAATGCATGCACGACGGTATGCCAATTAATGATATTATTCCCCTATTTTTAGATTGCCCTGCGAGGCAACACTTACCAAAATATGTGAGTGTACGTGGAGTAGTACTTCCCATTGTGTCCGTCCGATCCACCCACCTTATATTCTACGGACTTCCCATCCCATCCTGATGTGAAATACAGGATGTATTTTTCGTCTTGGCCACCGCTGCATTTTCGTCCCTCATCCCGATCCTGCCCATCCTGCATACTCTCAGGTGATGGGAGGAATGGGACTGTGCAGGCCGGTAATATCTTGAGGCGAGGAGATTTGAAGTTCTTACCAAGGGAAATTACTCATTGTCTTGTACAGTACACTTGTTATGCAAGATTTTTAGGAGAATTTTCTAGACGATGACAAATGTCATTTACTTTTTTTTCGGTGGAAACCCTACGCTGCATTTTTGGTTTCTAGATAATTCTAGGCTCCTGAAATTTATTGTAAATATTATGGATTGCCTTCTGACTTGGTTGTGTAATTCCTGGAGTGTTTCTTTAAAGGTTTTAGTGGTGAACCCTTGTTTAATGTAGGCTGTTCTGCTCTTCCTTACACCGGCCCGTGTATTTTTACTATGGGCGAGCGCGCGCTTGTTCGCCGCGTGCGTCTAGAGGACGCTAGCGGGAAGGTACAACAGTAACACAAATTATGTTAAGAAGTTCATTACTTGTTAAATTATGAAAGGAGATGTTCTAACTGCCCGCCTTCATTCTCCACACATTTTTGGTACCTCGTTACGACATTTTTCATTACTCGCTGTAGTTTACATTGAGGAGTTCTAGCAATATCCCGTTCCAGCTCTTCAACTGTGTGCGGATTTGTCTTGTGCACGGCACTTTAAAATAAACCCCAGATATAATAATTATCGTAGGAAAATTAAGACGGATAATTATAGGTTCCTGAAATGAACATTATGAAGTTTATGGATTGCTCCCCGACTTGCAAAGTCTGCACCCGGGAATCTTTCTTGAAGCCGACTTTGAAGTTCACGAGCTCACTGAATTAACACATGAGTCCTAGACTGCGCCGCTAAAAAACACACGAGAGATAATACACTGTATGACTAATAACAGAATTAAGAAATGCACAAAAGCACACACACACACTTGGGAACAGCTGAAATACGACTGCGACATCGAAAATATGTACAACTGGGTAACCATAGTATATTAACAATAATCAGAGGAGAAAAATGGAAGGGATTCAACACTTCAAAGACTGGAGATATTTACAAAAGAATGACAACGTCCGCCAAGGGCATGAAAATGATAGACTCCCGTGACCTCAATACGTAATACCGTCGGGATCTAAAACAGAACAAGAGTTCATCAAGGGGGGGTCAGATATGTTAGACGAAAATGAGAATCTTGGCACAAGTAAGTGGAAGCAATGCCAGGACTCAGCTTAGAGCCGTGGTCGCCATCCCACACTCCCCTGGGGTCCCTTTTTGTCGCCTCTTACGACAAGAAGGTGATGACATGGGTGTTACTCTACCACCCGCACTCTCAGGGCGACTAAAAGCCAGCACGCTAACCATTTAGCCATGCAGCTGGACGAGATGATGATATCAAAACGCTACCTACTTAGGGGTCAAGGTATTGTGAGAATTTATTTTGCTTCAAAGCGAGTTCTAGCCATATACGCAACATCGTGATGACATTGCGTTAGACATCAATGAAGGGTAATGTTGCCTGGTGTACGAATTTTTTCAAATTACCAAAATGTTTTTAAGAATGACCTTGTTTGGTATCAATGGAAGGAGGAATTCCATTTGAATACAAGTGTGCCATCATAATGCATCTCAGACGTGAATTTCACAAATAGCAAATTGCTAGGAATCATAGGACGCCCGGACCGGTACGGAATGACACGGAGTGGAACAGGCTGCGCATGCTCAAGCTATATTACAAATACATTGACCATTGTTTGTTGAGATGTTCTTTGTTTCTTCTTCTGCCACTTATCTGCGATAAATGGGATTACTGCTGCGTACTGAGTATAACAGCCTGCCTTAATATTAGTGGGAAGTAGTTGTGGAGTTAGATAACTCTCTTCTTTAGCATTCCGTTCCTCTGGTTCATACATTTTCTGACACTGCTGGTACGTAACACACTGGTCCATCATAGTATTCCAGCCCCAGGGGCTCTGAACTTTGGAGCGTGGGTTGGCGACCACGGGGTCCTTAGCTGAGTCCTGGCATTGCTTCCACTTACTTGTGCCAGGCTCCTCACTTTCATCTATCCTATCCGACCTCTCTTGGTCAACTCTTGTTCTTTTCCAACCCCGACGCTATTAGGTTTGCTAAGGGAGTCTTTCTTTTTCACGCCCTTCGTGGCCCTTGTCTTTCTTTGACCGATATCTTCATTTTTCGAAGTGTCGGATCCCTTCTATTTTTCCCTCTGATTAGTGTTATACGGAGGCTGATTGCCTAGTTGTACTTCCTCTTAAAACAATAATCACCACCAACACCACCTCATAGTATTCCAGACACCCGTGTTGCTAGGCAACCAGCCATACAACGTAATTTTGCAACAAATGAGTCAAAACATGTCAGCCGTAATTGTTTACTTTACTGAATAGCCTGTCCAAGGTTCTTTCGTTTTATCGTGCAACTTTCTAACGAAAATCCAGTTCAACAGTCCCACACTTGGCCTCCGCCATTGCCGGGCTGAGTGGCTCAGACGGTTGAGGCGCTGGCCTTCGGAACCCAACTTGGCAGGTTCGATCCTGGCTCAGTCCGGTGGTATTTGAAGGTGCTCAAATACGTCTGCCTCGTGTCGGTGGATTTACTGGCACGTAAAAGAACTCCTGCGGGACTAAATTCCGGCACCCCGGTGTCTCCCGAAACCGTAAAGTAGTTAGTGGGACGTAAAGCAAATAAAATTAATATTCTTATCTTCTGCCATACTTTTTTATTATTTCCTTGGATTTTTTTCCATGGAGCTGTTGGCAATCAGTCTCCGTCAAATGTAAGTCATTTAATGTTTCAATTTTAGTTTTTAAAACAGCATAAGGGTGTTCTCATCTGACTTGCCGTATCTTCACCTATGCTGCAGGTTAGAACACAGCACGCTTTTATCACTTATGCCGTTGTCTGAAGTAAGCTGGTGAAATTCATGTGTGATTATAAACGTCTTTCAACGCTTAGTCAGTACCCTTTGGTTGCTTTAAAATTTGGTACCTATTGGTTCCGTGGTATCATTTTCTTTCGTAGTAAAGAACCCTAATATATAACACCACCGAGCTCGATAGCTGCAGTCGCTTAAGTGCGGCCAGTATCCAGTATTCGGGAGATAGTAGGTTCGAACCCCACTGTTGGCAGCCCTGAAAATGGTTTTCCGTGGTTTCCCATTTTCACACCAGGCAAATGCTGGGGCTGTACCTTAATTAAGGCCACGGCCGCTTCCTTCCCACTCCTAGCCCTTTCCTGTCCCATCGTCGCCGTAAGACCTATCTGTGTCAGTGCGACGTAAAATAACTAGCAAAAAAAATATATAACACTCGCTTTCATACATGAGATAATAATAATAATAATAATAATAATAATAATAATAATAATAATAATAATAAAGCGCGTTTTAGAAGGCCACCTGTATTGTGTAATTCAAACCGTGAACTGGAAGAAGTTTGAACGTTTCTCGTAAAATGTCTCTACTATCTACTTACGGGCCCCCTCAGGTGGGAGGATGAACAATTAATTTTCAAAGAAATTTGTAATATCGAGGATTTCCGAACTGAAATGTTGTAAATTCTTCTTTGTATTCTTAGGTTACTAGCACTGCTATCCCTTCCTCCTTCTTCTTCTAAATTTTCGACCAATAAGGATTTTTAAAAATTTATTTTATTAACCAATATAATTTGTGGGTGCGTGCAGGGCTTCGACCCAGAGAATTCTCAAACCTTCCTCCCCGCTATAAAAGCTGGGACCTTTTGGGTCACGTTGTCTTTCGATCTCTCCGGTCAAGAGGTTTAATGTGTATTCATAGAGGAGCTAGCCTTGCCCATCTCCTGAAGCCCCACCAGCTCAAGGTAATAGCAGACAACTTTTAATCATGTAAGTCTCAGAAAGCTAATCTGGGAGGAAGGTTTCAAAATGCTTTTAAAATGTAAAATTCAATCTTTTAATGTAAATTTTCAACCAAGTTGAATATTCTTGGGGAATAAAGACTGTGAGCACTCTGTTATTCCCCTTCGAAAACTTGGTATTGGGGAGGCTATGATTTCGTAAAATTTAAAATTTCTCTCTTCGTTTTGTAATTTAAAATGTTCTCTCCATCTAGTCACCTCCGTAGTATAGGCTTAGCCTATGTAATTTCGGGTCATATGCCAAAATAGGGTTTTAAGAATTTACAAAGTGAATTTCAGAGGAGTGCAAGTGTTCGCCCCCAAATATTTTGATTTCCGGCCAATAACTTCAACCATTTTTTCTTTTTCACTAAGGCCATGTAGAATGGGCACTTATTGCCGCTGTTACAGTTAACTACTCTTGTTTGATTTCCTATTTAAATGTAACTTAGACTGTTGAGCTGATAAGAAAGTGACTACCGTTTTTTTTTTTTTTTTGTAAAAGTTAAATGGTGCATTGGAAAGGCTTGAAACTTATAAAATTATGGAGAACAGTCTCCTATTTAATTGTGTTGAGCAAAGGCGCTCTTTCGAATGTTGTAAATTTTGGAGCCCCGTCTCCTTACTTGTGATTGATTAGAGCAGTAGTGCTCTGGTAATAGAGTAACGTTTCAGCTACCTGACTCATCTCTTAAAAACCATTATGTTTGTTGTACCTGCTAATTATTAAGTTTCCATTAACTATTGTTGTAAAAACTGAAGAGCTCCCCTTCTGTTTATCGAACTGTTATTTGTTATAGTTTAACGAAGTTTAAAATCTGAAAAGGAACAAAAAAAAGAAAGGAAATAAAATTTCAAATTTTAGAATTTAAAATTAAGATTTTTATATTTTCTACGTCCACCTATTCAGGCCCGCACCTTCTTACACGTCTAAGCTCCACGGTATATCCGCAACAAGTGGTAGCAGAGCGTGGTTGAACGGATAATAATAAAAATAATGATAGTATTACGTCCCTCTAATTACTATTATTGTTTTCAGAGATGACAATGTGCCGGAATTTTGTCTCACAGGTGTTCCTTTAAGTGCAGGTAAAGACAGTAACACTACTCTAGCGTATTCAGCACCATCAAATTCCACCGAGCTGATCTGGAATCGGGTCGGAATCTTGGGTTCAGAAAGCTACCATCTAGCCTGCTTGGTAATAGAGTGCTTTTAAGGATTTAACAAGTCTTCAGTTTGACTACTGCGAGTGGTAGTGATACTGAATGATTTCGAGACTAAGAGTTTGGATCAGAAACAAGATGTTATTACTTACGAAATATCCTGGCACATCTGAGAGTCATTCGCAAAAGATCTCCTTTTCTGGAAAATGTGAGCAGGCAATCCTTCCGCGAGTTTTCTATAGACATTAATCAAGAGGAAGTAATCTAACGATAAACACAGGCAAGCCGTCCACATTGATCCTGGCTGTGTGTGTGAGCTAACAAGAACGCCCTGCCACATCCGATGGAGGAAGTTTATCAGGAAGTGACGTCATCGTAATGAAAGGCATCCATCTTGCTAGCGGTGCATAAGAAAGGTAAGGCGTTACTGTGTTGAGAGGAAATGTTTTCACACTCCATTAAAAACCGATCACATTATCGGAGGAGTAATTACATCACCTGCAGTGAAACACGCGGCGTGGAGTGGCGCTGAGCGGTGAGGTTCAAGCCTCTGTTCTTGCTTCTTCACCGCGGGGAGTTCTAATGACTTTAAGGCTCTTTATCCTGTTGGCATTCAAGAAAGAAAATTCTCTCACCAATCTTAACTTTGTGGTTTGACTTCCACGTTAATATTGAGTAGATAATGTTTTACAGAATATGAGGAATGCTTTTGGTTTGAAAATTATAGAAGTTAGCGCAAGCTCAAATGCTATCACAGATCATACAGCGCAAGCGTGAAATTCCAGACCAGATGATGGAACCCACGTGTTTCTAACGTTTAGACTGATTCTGGTATTATTTGAAAGTGCGTCTTCATAAGTGCCAGTTCGCTTTGAACCGTTTTATTGCCGAAAGAATTCATGGTATTAATTACTGTACATTTTATTGAATACTTGCTTGTAAAACACGTTAAAATATGCACATCAAAAGTCTAAAACATGCACAGTAAATTGGAAATCCGAAATGTATTCACTTATCTCAAATATATGCACTATTAACTTTAATAAGTCGTCCAATTTCACCTTCAAACTCTCTTCCTTATCGGTTTTGAAGGTCTACATATCGACAAACAATATATGCATTTGCATATAAATCCAAATTATACCGATAATGTGTTTGGTATCTCAATGAGATACACCCAGTATTTGAACAGCTTTTGATTTATGCTCGAATGAGTATTGTGACTAAAACAATCGCCAAATATTTTTCACACATTTTCATCGACACGTTTGTCTGTCATTTGCAGTGTGGTGGACATCGTTGTGCTGCGAAGGAACAAAATGAGTGCGGAATGCCTGTGAAAACCAGCAACAAACTAAAGCCCTATGGAGGCAATATTCGATCTGTGCGTCGCGAGCTTATGAAGGTGAGAGCTTGTTCGTGCGCTGCGCTTTCGTTGTGGGCGTTCTGTGGTCGTCCAGTGAAGCACTCTCAAATTTTTCAAATTACATTTTCTTGGAATTAGGTAGAAGTTGCCTCTTGTAATTTTAACCCGTGGTATTTCTCGCCATGGCATACACGCATATTGAAAATGGATCACTTCTTATTGGCAAAATCTCCTTTAAGTGATCCCAATGGCTATGAATTTCTTCAGGACTGGAATGCTCGTACCTGCAATTTTGTAACTACGCACAGCTTTACCACAGCAACTAGGTGAAACAGAGCAGCGACTTCTAGTAGGTAGGCTGTTATACTCTCAAGATGATTATATAGACTATAGGGTGAAGACGAACTCCACCGACAAACTTTCAGAGGTTGTTCAGGGATACCTTCTGAGTATATTGGTATAAGGGACCGGTGGTCTGCGGTGACTTGTTACAGAGTATCATTGCATTTCGTTTGGTTTGTTGCCCCAGTTAGCTTTGTATCTGTATTTAAATAATAATAATAATAATAATAATAATAATAATAATAATAATAATAATAATAATAATAATAATAATAATATTAATAATAATATAATATTATTATTATTAATATTATTATTATTATTATTATTATTATTATTATTATTATTATTATTATTATTATTATTATTATCGAGCTCGATACTTGCAGTCATTTAATCGCGGCCAGTATCCAGTATTCAGGAGATAATGGGTTCGAACCCCGCTATCGGCACGGTTGCTTCCTTCCCACTCCTAGCTCTTCCTTATCCATCGTCACCATAAGACCTATACATGTCGGTGCAACGTAAAGCAACTTGTAACAAGAAGAAGAAAGAAAGAAAGAAAAAATTTACTCAAAATTTTACGCCCAGTCTGCACAGAGGGAGTATGGATGAGAAGGAAGTCTCATGGAATGTATTGCCATACTCAAAATATCTCAGACACTATCAGGAAAAGGGGGTTGAAATTCTATGTTCATATTCTCAGAATGAACAATGATATGCTGACCAAAATAATTCTAAATCTTGCCGGGCGTCACACCTCCACGCCGCGAATTCAAATATTGCGCCAGTTGAAATCCCTCTACAGGAGGAAGCCTGAACTTTAACAAACTGTATTAACTCAATGGTTTCTCGGAAGATGTCTTTACTGTAAATTTTGAAGTGTTCTGAACTATGTCTATTTCGATTTGTATTTGTTTGGTCTGTAGCAAGAAGTGTGGACATTCTCTTCTAGATGGCACTACTTAAGAACTATAATTATGCACCCTAGTGCGAAGTGAAGGAACTGTTTTTTGAAGAAATTTGGTATTCATAAGTTTGTTCTTTGTTAAGTTTCTTTCATTAATTTTTTGGGTTGGCAGTATAACCCTTCTTTTTCCGCCAGTTTTAAATTTAACCAATCAGTAATTTCTGTAATTAATTTTCCACCAATCCTAGATTTCTTCTTCAGTTTTGACTTGTAATCTTTAGCCGACCAATAAAAGTTTGGGGGTGGGTTATTATTATTCATGAAAGGTCTCGAATGTTCCACGAGGGTATATAAACTGCTGATTTTCTGTTCTCGGGGCCACATCAGTAACATCTTTCTCAGTGTGGGAATATATAGCAGGGGGCGGGAAGCGCCTCTTTCTCCAAGCAGCAGTTCATCTACAAGGTTAACATCTTCATTTCTTGCTAGCTCAGCAGTTTAACTCTCGGGGAGGGTTCGAAACCTTTCGTATGTAAACTACCCTTTTAAAATGTAAATTTTTTCTGTCTATCTATAAAGTACAAATCTGTAAAGCGGGGATAGAGAGTGCTTCACCCTCTCGAACTCCCCTTCATTTTGAATTTGAGGTGACTATGCTTTCGTAACCGTTTTTCTCTTCCTTCTTAAAGTCTTAAACCTTTTTGCCAACTAGTAACCTCCCTAGTATTGGATTAGCCCCTGTATAACTGGCCGAGGGCCACCTAGGTTTTAAGAAGTTTCATGTAGGAGTGCAAGCTACGCCTCCAGTCAATTTGATTTTTTGGGCCATTTAATTAACCCAGAGTTTGTTTTCTTCATGTGAAGGCCCCGTAGGTTGGGAACAAGATACCCCTGTTTCACTGTATGTGTGCCTTAAGGGCAGTTAGGAATGAAGTTTGTTGTAGCCTTTGATGGGCTTGTAAAATTGAGAGCGGATCTACTTTTTTCCTCTTAACATTGTAATTAGGAGCAAGTGCTCCTCGTACTTAGGGGTTTTCTGCCCTTTAGCTATTGTGGTGGTGAGCTGAGAGCTCAGAAATTAATCTTGGGGCTCGAAGCCCAAATCTTGTAACAATTGTAATTTCTTAACTTGTTTTCCTGCTACTTGGTACCTGTTACTCTGTTGTTGTTATCTGTTGATTTTGAAAAAAAAAATATAACCTTTGTTAAAGTTTTAAATTAACTTTACTTTGTAGTTGAGACCTATTCCATCCCGCACCTTCTTTCACCTCTAACTACCACGGATAACTCCGTAATAATAATAATAATAATAATAATAATAATAATAATAATAATAATAATAATAATAATAATAATAATAATAATAATAATATTTACCGAGCTCGATACTTGCAGTCATTTAATCGCGGCCAGTATCCAGTACTCAGGAGATAATGGGTTCGAACCCCACTATCGGCACGGTTGCTTCCTTCCCACTCCTAGCTCTTCCTTATCCATCGTCACGATAAGACCTATACGTGTCGGTGCGACGTAAAGCAACTTGTAATAAGAAGAAGAAGAAAGAAAGAAAGAAAGAAAGAAAGAAAGAAAGAAAGAAAGAAAGAAAGAAAGAAAGAAATTGCTCAAAATTTTACGCCCAGTCTGCACAGAGGGAGTATGGATGAGAAGAAATTCTCATGGAATGTATTGCCATACTCAAAAAATCTCAGACACTATCAGAAAAAGGAGGTTGAAATTCTATGGTCACATTCTCAGAATGAACAATGATAGACTGACCAAAATAATTCTAAATCTTGCCCTCACACTGAAAGTCAAGAACAACTGGCTAAATGAAATAGAAAGACATCTTCAGGAAATCAACATCAACCATGAAACTGTGAAGGAACGATCTGCTTTCAGAACACTGATTAATAATCATTGTCTCGCGGAGCCAAAAGCTAGAACTAATAAAACCTGGACAGAAGAACGTAAGAAGAATTTCAGTGAGAGGATGAAGTGATTTTGGTAAGAGAAGAAGGCAGAATTATCAGCTAAATAAGTTCAAGCATGTTCCTCAGTTCGGCATAACGATGTGAAAGAAAATAATAATTGTATTACATCATTCGAAATGCAAGTTCTTGACATACGCTAAGGTGTCGAAAGTCTGTTCCGCAAACCAAGAGTTATTGCCCATAAGTAAACAGTTCTGCATTTTTTACGTACTGTTCTCTACAGTATGCTGATAGAACAGGTTGAATCCACTATGATTGAAGTGTACGTGATTCGTCTGAGGGTTGTTTCTTGTTGTACGGTTTGATTATTGCATATTACAGGATTTTTCACTGTTGCGAAGGTATTTTTACAGAAATAAGGATGATTGAGGTAACAAACCGGAGACTGCAACTTACTAGAAACCTTTGCATTGGCAGCTAAGGTACTGAGATCGTGTGCTGTTCTCAGATGAATCCCGTTCCACATTACCTCGTTCAGACGCAGTAGTTCGTAGCTCTGATCACCTAATTTTGTACGAAGGGATAGAGTTCTTATGAGGATCTCTCTCTAAACTGTTGTGTATCAACTACAGGGTACGCAGACTCATGATACCTTCTCCACCATATGAAGGTAGCAGACTTGAAAGTGGCGAGAATAATTAGGAAGTGGATCTGGGAAACGATCTAAGTGCCGCAAAATGCAAAATGCTTCTCTTCATTCTTTCGCTGAAAGTGATCATTGTGCCTTCGCCAATAATATAGAAAATGGTATAAGTCGAATGAACCTCCCTTTCTAGTTTAAACACACTTTGTGTCGGGCTGAGTGGCTCAGACGGTTAAGGTGCTGGCCTTCTAACCCCAACTTGGCAGGTTCGATCCTGGCTCAGTCCGGTGGTATTTGAAGGTGCTCAAAAACGACAGCCTCGTGTCGGTAGATTCACGGGCACGTAAAAGAACTCCTGCGGGACTAAAGTCCGGCACCTTGGCGTCTCCGAAGACTGTAAAAGTAGTTAGTAGTTAGTAGTTAGTGGAACATTATTATTTTTAAACACACTCCGAATTATAGAGCCCCATACAACTCCAACGGCATTTCTGTAGTGAGTGATACAAGTGCTAGCGCACGCTCTGTGGAAATGCTGGGAACCTTCGTAATGAAATATTATTAATAAACAATGTTGGAATTACTTTGCAAATATGCTTCGTTTGTTTTCTGTGATCAGCTGTGTTCTTCTGTTTTAAATGACTTTCAAACACAATAATATTATTCATTGTCAATAGCACGCTCCTTGCTCCTCACAATTTTATCACTTACTAAAGAAATTTCGCATGGCACTTTTATCGTTCCCGAAACCAGTAAATTTGTTGCATTTCTGCGTCTAAATGAGCAGGACTGTACTACACTGTTCAATATCATTACCTTTCTTTTAAATCGAATGGCCGCTGGAAAGTGTCGAAATGTAAAATAATAATAATAATAATAATAAATAATTACTATTACTGTAGATTATTGGAAATTACAGTACAATCTTGCTTATCACTCCCTACAGAATTGCTGTTGGACATGTACAAGTCTCCAGTTATCGGAGAGGTTTTGAGCCACAGAGGGAGGTTAGTTGGACTTACATTCTTTTCCACATTATTGGCGAAGGCGGAAGAAAGGGCATTTTGCATTCTGTGGCACTTGTATTGTTCCCCAGTTTCTCTTTACAATTACTGATACAAATAGATCGGGCAATGTTGAGACAGCATTCACAATGACGGGATTAAGGGTAAGTTAGGAATGAACTCGATGATAAAAGTTAGCCGTGGAGCAATGTGAGATGAATTGAGGAGGATAGGTTATCTGCGAGAATTAGGAACAAGGCTATGGCGGATAAGCGAAGCAGAAAGAGAGCTAGGAGACGATAGACAGGTTCAAATGTTGGTGATTTCAAGGAGACCACCGGGCTCGTTGTGGAAGTACATTATTAATTCACAGAGGTCTGCAGGCCCAACGGTAATTGGCACAGCAATCTCTCTGTACTGTATGTACATATTTTATCAAAATACATATACACTGGAAAGGAAGTATTTTTAGGATACTTGTAGATGAAATTGAGTTGTGAAAAGGAAGGTAGGAAGATTTCTTCAGCGCTTCATTCGAAAGGATATAGAGTTTTTCCACACAGTTTAAGAAAGGAATTAGCCGGGCTGAGTGGCTCAGGCGGTTGAGGCGCTAGCCTTCAAACCCTAACTTGCCAGGTTCGATCCTGGCTCAATCCCCTGGTATTTGAAGGTGCTCAAATACTTCAACCTCGTGTCGATAGGTTTACTGGCAAAAAGTAACTTCTTCGGGACCGAATTCTGTTCCGAAAACAATAAAAGTAGTAAGTGGGCGAAGAAACTAATACAATTATTTGTATTGTTATTTTATTATTGTGAAGAAAGGGATTTCAATTCTTGATCAAATAATTTATGTAGTGTTTTATGCACATGATACTTGTTTGATGTGTCTATAAGTTCAAATTAATGTTAAATGTCTTAAAATCTTTCCCGTAAACATTTCTCTTTTAACAATGTGTTAGCTTTACGTTGCACCGACACAGATAGCTCTGATTGCGACGATGGGAGGCGAAAGGAGTACGAATGGGAAGGAGTGGACGTGGCCTTAATTAAGGTACAGTCCCATATTTGCCTTGTGTGAAAATGGGAAACCACGGAAAGACATCTTCTGGGCTGCCAACATTTGAATTCGAACCCACTATCTCTCAGATGCAAGCTCCCTTAACCGCCCCCTTAACCGAACGGCCAACTCGCCCGGTGTGTAAACAAACACGTACAGAGATTTATTTTTCCATTAGGTCTAAGGAATACATGCGGTACAATACGTTTTCCAGTTTGACAGTGCTCCGCAGGATTTTATTCTTTACATTAGATAGAAAGTAAAATATTACTTGCCGGAGGACGGGTTTCGGTGCTCCTCGGAACATTGCTGTGTGTTCTTACCTGAAACGGAAGAAAATATTCAAACATTAGTACACACGAAAGACAAACAGAAAATCCTGTATATAGTTCCATGTAATATGCAATAAAATAATTTTTACTACCAAGTAGAAAGAACATTTTTTTAAACATTTCATGTACAGAGGTGTATGTCAGGGTACTTGAGGGTTCCGGGAGACCTCAACTGAGTATCGGCGGCGGTGGCAGGTCTTGCCGTCAAATCTATCAACATGTATTCAACAGCTACAACAACAAGGGCAGGTCAGGGTACTTGAGGGGTCCGGAAGACCTCAACTGAGTATCGGCAGCGGTGGCAGGTCTTGCCGTCAAATCTATCAACATGTTTTCAACAACTAGAACAAGGGCAGGTGTACATTTCATGAGATATGTTGGTACGTTCTGTTCCAGTGTGTTTCACATGATAAATGTACTATGTACAGTTGTGGACAACGAATCCTAACGTGGAAACAAGTGTTTACGGGAATATGTTCATATAACATATTTTCTTTTCTCGTTGTTAAAACTTGTATGATATAGCAGGTATTTTATTTTTCTGAGATGGTGGGTTAGAACCACACTGTTGGCAGCCATAAAGATGGCTTGCCGTGATTTCCCCTTTAACACACTAGAGCTGTATCTTAATTAAGGCCAAGGTCGGTCCCTTCCCACTCTTAGTCTTTTCCTCCGTAATACCTATCTGTATCGGTGTGACGTAAATAAATGGTAAAATGAAAACGTATGTTTTCCTGGCTCAGATGATTGGTACAAATTATGGTGAAAGGGTTCCATATTTGATACATTCTGCATTTTATGTTTGTAATATTTTTGTTGTTTTCTACTGAAAGATATTGGTGTCAGATCCTCATAAATGTAAAAGCCTGGTATATTCCCGGACGTATCATGCATGGTACATCCCACAAGAAATCCTCAAAATCTTCCCAAAATACTGTTTTTACGGGCACGTCATATTTTGCCCCTTGAATTTAGGCTAAACAGAAAACGAACAATGTTGGTGTCTAAATCTCCCGCCCAGAACCCTCAAAATATGGCCAAAATATTTCTTTCCAAAATAACATTAGAGATTTGTCATATTTGCTCGGTAAACATCCACCCATTAAACACAAAAATGTTCTTTTAATGTCCAAATTTTGTCTTGAGTATCCAGATTAATGTATTCTCTCTTTCCTTACGTGTGCTCGAGAAAATAAAAGGTGCTGTTAGAAGATCACGGCGGCAAGTTCTGATGTAAACTGCGTACCGCGTGAAAATAATTGTTGTTATAAAATACCAAGTTAATAAAGGGTTTGAAATGTAATATCTTAATTCTAAACAAACTTATACATCTTCAAGACCACGAGTTCCAAATCACTTTCCACCACTGAGGCAGTGGATTTGCACAGCTGCGGTTGTAGCAGTCTGGAATCTTCTGTCTCCTGGTTTAACTTGAAGACTTTCACGGTAAGTCTTTTTACACTCAACAATGATGAATTTAGTATTTTGGTAATTCTGCCTACTTGCTCTATTCTTTTCAATGCGTGATCTGTAATAATTAGGCTTTTAACTGTCCTTGTGTCGCGATATTTTATATTTTTTCTTTTTCGCACCACAATATTGTCTCAAATATTCAATATTTGGTTTCGTTTCTGAGGCATACGTGTAGAATCCACTATTATAAAACGTGCTACCATGCCATAATCCATATCTACATTAACCGCAAGCCGCGTGGCATGACAGTTTTATCACCACAAGATGGCAACATTTTGGCATTCTCTAATGACACCGTGCGGGGTCAAACTGTTGTTGATAGATACATTGTCTCTTCCTCTTTAAAATGGCATATGAAAGACTGTCGTCTCACATACTGTGTAGAAGTTATTTCAGTTTTAAAACTTTCATGTTTCTGTAACGCTCACCTGACCTGATGCAGTTCTGAAACTGTAGACGTATTCTACGCCGAAATGTTAATAATTCTTCATTAATAACGATTAATAATCATTAATGACCTTGTTCGCCTGCTTGGCTGAATGGTTAGCGTAGTCACCGTTGGTTCAGAGGGCCGGGTCGGAGATTTCAACACTAAACGTTTAATTTCCCTTGATCGGGGATTGGGTCTTTGTATCACTTCTTTGAAACTCACACAACACAATACAATACATGCAGTTTTCCAAACACGGAAGGTCTGCCCTACAGGGGCTGCACCATAATTGAAATAGCGACAGGAATTTTTAAAAAATAATCACAGTTTTGAAAATTTCTTCATACGGTGTTCAGTATTTGAGAATTCCAGCAAGTTTAGCTACGATGTTTGTCATGTATTTTACCGAGAGACTAAAATATAATTTGGAATAGAGAAGTAGAGATTCCTGAGAAGGTGATCCACATCCATTATTCATATAACTGTTATCACAGGGGAGGGAATTATTCAACGTACAGCGGCTTGCTTCTCCTGGATATGTAACAGATGGTCGTCTTCTTGGCAGACTGCCCGGCATCTCAACTCAGCTACAGCTGAATTAAATATTTCAAAATTCATAATTCAACAGCTCATTTGTGCTCGTGAACTCCCATCGCTTATCGAGTATAAATTTTGTATTTTTACTTATATCCACTTGTGTAACTCAAAATGCAATAACTGTCATCCACATATCTATGCTCATTCTACTATATTCCCAACTATTTCTCTTTAACCTTCCAACCTGATATTTAAAATAGGCTTACCTGGAAGTAACATTAAAAAGGAACACACTTTATATTTTCTTGCCAGCATGTTTCATTTTCTTAGCTATATTTCAGCGCTTGAATAACATATTTTCGGTTTTTCCCGTACATTCTATTGATTAAAACCGTTGTGATATATCACTATGGGAAAAGACAGGCTCAGGCCATTAAATTTGAATCCTTGTTCACAAAACAACTATAAATAGATGAAGGTGCAACAGCTCTAACATGTTTTCGGTGAGCACACAGATCACACTCCCCTGAAAAGTAATTATACGCGGTGTTATATTCAGTATAATTACAGAAGAATTTCGAAAGTCCGAATATTCTACTCGACATATTTAAATAAGTTATTTATTTATTGATTTATATTTGGCTTTCATGTCCCTCTAACTACTTTCAAAAGTTTTCGGGGACGCCGAGTTGCCATAATTTTATTCTTCAGGGGTTCCTTTACGTGTCAGTGAATCTACCGACAAGATGCTGACGTATTTGAACACGTTCAAATATCACCGGACTAAGCAAGGATCAAACCTGCGAAGTTGGGGTCAGATGGCCAGCGCCTCAACCGTCTGAGCCACTCAGCCCGGCCGTATTTATTTAAAATGGTCTTTAAGATAATAAACCTTACCTTCTTCAGGCGCTGAAATGAAAGTGCCACATTATTCATTTATTCCCCCGCTCGGGGACTACGTGTTTGTAACGTCCCCAACATCCTTGAAACGCTCACATCATGCACAACACTACCCTCGACTACAATAACAACGCAGTTTCTCAATCACGGAAGGACTGCCTTACACGGTATTGTACCAGGATGGAAATAATCACGCGATTTTTTATAAATAATGATAGTTTTGGAAACTTCTACATATGGTGCTTAGTATTTTAAAATTCCAGTATTTAATTGTTTAAAATGTATTTTTCAGGGCAACAAGGTCTTCTATAGCAGAGTGTCAAACAATAAATTCTTCCTCGGAGTCTTTTATTCCTGACCCGAAGTAGGGAAACCGTTTCCGTAATTCGTCACTAAAACACATTTACGTTCCGGCATTGTTTCTGTTTCTGTTTCACTTCTCGATAATCAACAAGCAAGTAAGAAAACAGCAGTCTGAAATGACCGTTGTAATTTCTAATGTCATGAAATTCTTTTTTGTCTTATGGCGACGATGGGATAGGAAAGGCCTAGGAGATGGAAGGAAGCGGCCGTGGCCTTAATTAAGGTACAGCGCCAGCATTTGCCTGGTGTGAAAATGGGAAACCACGGAAAACCATATTCAGGGCTGCCGATAGTGGGATTCGAACCTACTATCTCCCAGATGCAAGCTCACAGCCGCGCGACTCTACGCGCACGGCCAACTCGCCAGGTGTCATGAAATTCGAAGGAAGCCGCAGCGTTTAAAAGTATTCTTACGTACTGTTATAAACTCGCCGCCTCGCAGATCTCATTTCGGAACAATCGGTGCACAGTTATAGCTTCGAAATCAAAACCTTCAGTGCAGCGACGACGACATAAAAAAGACAAAATACATTTTAAATAATTAAATACTGCTAAGGGATTAAGCTGATAGTAGAGGCAACCCTTTGTCAGAAGAAAAGATGAAATTCTTGTGATTGCAATATATTGTGAGAATTGTATTTGAACACTTTGAAGCTGCATAACATGACAATGTCCCTCCCAAAAATGAACATTTCCTTATTTTGCTAAAATACCAGCTTGACAACTTTTTTGGGTTAAAATTTAGACGTCCGATAAAATGGGTAACTCTTCCATCAGATTATTTCTTTAGCAGCATTTAATGGTTTAATATTTAATTTTCAAGACAACAAGGTCTGCTAGAGCAGAGTGTCAAAGTGTCAAACAAGGATATAAATAAATCTATAAGTAAATCTGTAACAATCACGATCAAAATTTATAAATGTATACACCCCTATGGTGCAATACATGCTTGTAATTTAATAGATACAGAATATTTGTGAAATAAATTCATTCACATTAGTATTAAAAAGTTTTGACATCCAAACATAGGAGTACAATAACTTAGGTTACATGAATACAAGGTGTATCAGAACGTTACTCACAAAAACGTCAGGGATGCTCTTCGTGTTATGTTCAGAACGATGATGAAATCGGATTGGCGGAGGATATTTTTCTTTTCAAGAAAATAAGGTTACTTCTTTACTTCTGAGTGCGCGATTCAAATTGAGGAAATTGCCGTACTTGCTATGCCAGAGAGAAAGCTACTGCCGTGCTTCAGGGAAGAGAAGGGCAAAGAGGAGAAGTGGGGTGTATGATGGAGACAGAGCTAATGCTACGCACGTATGTACAAGTTTCCTCGTTGGACTCGTACAAGATTGTTCTTGCCTTTTACAGGCAATATCCACAGTTCGTTTATTAAACAGCCGTAACTGCATACACAGCACAAGAACACAGTGTAATTAAGATACGCTTATCAGTCAAGGAATGCACCAGATCGTTTGTCCTCTCGTTTGTTGGTCTCAGGAACGTTCATTATTATTATTGAACATTATTTATTTAGTCCGCCTCTGTGGTGTAGTGGTTAGCGTGATTAGCTGCCACCCCCGGAGGTCCGGGTTCGATCCCCTGCTCTGCCACGAAATTTGAAAAGTAGTACGAGGGCTGGAACGGGGTCCACTCAGCCTCGGGAGGTCAACTGAGTAGAGGTGGGTTCGATTCCCACCTCAGCCATCCTGGAAGTGGTTTTCCGTGGTTTCCCACTTCTCCTCCAGGCGAATGCCGGGATGGTACCTCACTTAAGGCCACGGCCGCTTCCTTCCCTCTTCCTTGTCTATCCGTTCCAATCTTCCCATCCCCCCGCAAGGCCCCTGCTCAGCATAGCAGGTGAGGCCGCCTGGGCGAGGTACTGGTCATTCTCCCCAGTTGTATCCAGCGACCCAAAGTCTGAAGCTCCAGGACACTGCTCTTGAGGCGGTAGAGGTGGGATCCCTCGCTGAGTCCGAGGGAAAAGCCAACCCTGGAGGGAAAACAGATTAAGAAGAAGAAGAAGAAGAACATTATTTAACATGCTCGAAGCAGTATTGTTATTATTATTATTATTATTATTATTATTATTATTATTATTATTTATTTTCCTTAAACTGTACATGTACAATTTAGGGATGGTAGATGGAAAAAGGGCAAGTCCCACATACACGGAAGTGTATGTGGGACTTGCCAATAGTTTCATTACATTGCCCAATAGTTTCATTACAACACATGTTCAATATGCCGCCCTTGTACTTCGATGCACAACGGTGTAGGAGTGCCCTTTGGAACTCTGTTCAGGATGTGTCGTGTGCCGCGCATTACCTCTGTCCCCCACTTCCCCTCCCTTCCATCCTCTGACGCACAGCAACATCTGGCAAACCGAACTTCTCCTCGGACACTCCCGGAAGCCATACGCCATTTCATTTACCTTCAACCACCGGTCTGAGTGAGAATCGAACCTGCCAAGTTGGGGTCAGAAGGCCAGTGCCTCAATCGTCTATGCCACTCACAACCCTGCGGATATTTTTGTGCGAGTTATCTAGACTTATTCTCGAATGACCTTGTCATGGCCGGATAATAAGTTTATATTTATTGATGAAGAACATTACAGGCTTTCGACCCAAATACACGTTCCCGTTACAAAGAAGAAAATGTTAAATAAAGAAAAAAGAACTAAATTTACTATGTGGACGCTCACATAGGCGGAGAACCGGGCCACATGCAAGCGCCACCCTTATAACTACCTTGTGCCCGTTACAATGAAAAAAATGCAACATAAAAATAAACTAAGTCTACTATGTAGACTCTCATACGGGCGGAAACCCGGGCCACATGGAAGCGCCACCCTTGTAACTACCTTACTGACCGGCCGAGCCGTCCCAACCCCCTCCAGTGTTGAGGAAAACAAATAGGAGCCACTCTCCCTGGAATGACACGTCCTGGCCGGGTAATAGGGATAGTAATAATGACAACAGCAATTTTAAATTTAACTTAATAAGCGCTGATCTTGCTCACCTCCGGTATAGTGAATACGTTTAAATAATCCTGTGATTGAGTGTTTAAATGTTGAGACATTTTTGTGATATTTGAAGAAAATTTGAAATTATTATGAATTGCCGTTGAATACACGGTTAGGCCGTCGCGGCTAGAATTGTTTGAAGTATACAATAGATGGTGGAGCACATGGTTAGCTTGGTTATTGCCATGTACTCAAATAGCATGCTAATGTAGTGACGGGAATTTTAAGGACACTCAGCTAAAATGTCAATTGAGTAAAAGCCCACGCCAGACGAGATGAAGTTTATTTAAGAGCAAATAATTCATTTTCTTACTTACTCTAACAGTGTAATTAATTCTTGCATGCACGATTTCTGTTATTTCACGAGATGGATCTAACAAGTGACACATTGTTAATTCGATCATACACTCAATAACAGCCGGTGAACTTTAGATAAAACAATTTATATGATACTCAATTAATCGACTCTTGCTTGTATGCTTGTAGTTTAAAGGGGCCTAACTTCGAGGTCATCAGCCCATTAATCGACTCTAGCCTATCCTGACATTAAAGAAGATCATAAAAATTTAAAAAAAAGTTGTGACTCGTTTAAAATAACTTCTTTAAATAGTGTGTGTCTTGGGTGTGTTGATTATGGATATAATTTTTATTTTATTTCGTCCACTCATTTGCTCGTATTGGTGAGTATTGTGTTTTGTGATTGTGCAGTCGTTGTGTGACGACTTGCCGTTGCGTTGTGCCGTTATGGAGCTGATATGAACGTGGAAACCACGGAAAACTATCTTCAGAGCTGTTATTATTGGGGTTCCAACCCACAAGAGCCCGGATGAAAGCTCACAGCTGCGCGCCTCTAACCGCACGGCCATCTCATCCAGGAGGCCCCAGGGGCTCTGAACTTTGGAGCGTGGGTTGGCGACCACGGGGCCCTCAGCTGAGTCCTGGCATTGCTTCCACTTACTTGTGCCAGGCTCCTTACTTTCATCTATCCTATCCGACCTCCCCTGGTCAACTCTTGTTTTTCAGACCCCCGACGGCATTACGTATGGATACCTAGGGAGTCTTTTATTTCACGCCCGTGGCCCTTGTCTTCCTCTGGCCGATATCTTCATTTTTCGAAGTGTCGGACCCCTTTCATTTTTTTTCTCTCTGATTAGTGTTATATAGAGGATGGTTGCCTAGTTGTACTTCCTCTTAAAAACAATAATCACTACCACTACCACTCACCCGGTATTTTGATTTTTCAGCGCTGTTTTAGTATTTCTGCCTGAAATGGAGCGTGTCTAAATATTGTACTGTTGTTAAACGTGAAAGTTGTTGATAAGTGTGGCAAGATAGTCATATATATTAGGATTAGGGAAATCGAACGAATTTCGCTGAAGAAGTGATGTAAATTAGACTCTTAAACGACTTGTAATTCAAAGGAAGATGTAAATTGAGTTAGGAAAAGGAGTGAAGAATTTTATATGTTAAATATTCAAGACTGAGAATTCACTTTTATTTTAAATATTTATTTTAAATATAGACAGACTCAAAGTTAATTTTCCTGTATACATTTTGCTAGGACATCAGCTGCATTATATATTTTTTTGATCAGTTATTGTGATGAGTGTAATCTTTCAATAAGTTAATCTGCAATGATGAGTGATAAAGCGAAATTTCATCGGCAATTATTATTTAATTGAATATCGAGATATTAAATGCGTATAAGCGAAAGTCAGTGACATTTAAAGCCATTTTCATATATGCAATACAGTGAGGAAACTCACTAATACATCAAGTCGTTGTTTCCAATTTATGTTGGTTTAATGGATTTTGTTATTTATTATTTAACGTCACGTTTTTAGTATTTCTCAATAAATTCTCATTCCATATTTGTTTGTTAATACTTGCATCATATTATTTTATACTACCTTAATATTTAAAATCCTTCCTAGATGGAAAAATTGTCTTGTCCCTTTGAGATTTGCGAAGTTTTCCGAGAAGAATCGCCCAGAAAGAGAATACGGCAGACACGGTGGAGAGATTGATAGATTTGTCAGGTCAGCAGCAGTCCAATTTAAAACTACGCCAAGAGCTTATCCAATTGGACTCTGTCAATGGCAAACACAAAGCAGACGTTTCGCACCACATGCGGCTTGTCTTTCATCTGTGGCCGTCTTGAAAACTACATCTTTCGCAGACCATTGTGATTACGTTCTTGAGCTCTCTGCGGGGGATCAGATGAAGTATTGTTTCTCCTCATTGCTGTCCTCTCCAACAATCAGCCACCGAGGGTGTCGTTGAAACAAAGCTATGACTGTGACAGGTTCGTCGTATACAGTTGCCTTCGATTCAGAAGGCTCCAGGTTTGATTTCCAACTGGTTAGCGATTTTTTTTTTTTTTTGCTAGTGGCTTTATGTCGCACCGACACAGATATGTCTTATGGCGACGATGGGAGAGAAAAGGCCTGGGAATTGGAAGGAAGAGGCCGTGGCCTTAATTAAGGTACATCCCCGGCATTTTCCTGGTGAAAATGGGAAACCACGGGAAAACATCTTCAGGGCTGCCGACAGTGGGATTCGAACCAACTATCTCCCGGGTGCAAGCTCACAGCCGCGCGCCCCTAACCGTACGGCCAACTCGTCCGGTGTTAGGGAATTTTAATCACGTCCGGTTAATCCTTGTAGCTCTGGAACTGGGTGCCAACCTTAGCCTTCATTTACAGGCATCACGGTACCGTAGTGATTGTAATCCTCCACAGAGGTTTGGCGTCGGGAAGGGCATCCGGTTGTAAAACTGAGCTCGAACCAAACATCGTACTGATCCCAAGTAAAAGTGATGAGGTCAGGAAAAGAAGAAGAGTGAGAAGAGGTGCAAATTTAGAGTAACATAAGTTCATGGCATTGTTCTGAGGTGATGCAGCTTATTTGACACCTCCCCCCCCCCCTCCCAGTGAACGTGTATTGCATGCATTTTTTAAACCGTGAAGGGTACGAGCCTTCACTAAGCTTACATTTTAGCAAGACTGGGAATAGAACTTGGGCTTCCAAGAACAGCAGCAAATAGGCCCTAGCGCTAACCGCTGCACTTTGCAGGACTGAGTTAAATGAGAAGAGATCGTACGTTATTTCTACTTCAACTTTCACAAGTTCATTCGCAGTTTCGCATCCAGTGATTCGAACAAAATTCTTCATAATATTGTGGCTAAAGGCTGCCGTGTGGGAGTTCTTGTCTTAATAATATTGACGTATCTTATCTTCATCCAGCTAATTAAAGTATATTCTCTTTTATTTCCTTATTTATTAGTACATACATTACATAATATTCACTATATACTGTTATGCCTTTCAGTGATGAAGAAGATATCCTGACCCTACCTAGTTTTTATCCCTGTAAAATGAGATCTGTCAGAAGATAGAATAATATAAGGTTAGTTTTCTAATTACTGTAAATTTAATCTCTGCACTATTCTTTTAATTCTTCTAAAAACTTGCTTTACGTCGCACCAACACAGATAGTTCTTATGCCGACGATGGGATAGGAAAAGCCTACGAGTAGGAAGGAAGCTGCCGTGGCCTTAATTAAGGTACGGCCCCTGGTATGAAAATCAGAAACCACGGAAAGCCTTTTTCAGGGAATCCGACATTGGGTTCGAACCCACTATCTCCAGGATGCAAACTCACAGTTGCGTGCGCACGGCCAACTTGCCCGGTTTAATTCTTCTAATTCGTTAATTCCTTTGTGGACCTAGTAACGTTTCCATCCATGTTATGCAGTGAGTTGTAGTTTCATGTCATAGACAACTATTCTCTGCAGCCATAGCACTGTTCGTAGTCTATACAATAAACAAAAAACTATGTTCTTTATCTGCATGACGCTGCAGCCTGCCTTCGTTATTGGAATTCCTGCCAGGCTGTATACGACGCCGAGCGTAGCCATTGGAATTCAGATATTTAGCTTGACCACTACTGTTTACTCATCCGCTCAAATGGAAGCCCTACTGATTAGCATCGGCTGCACTGCGGCTTCCTCGACTGGAAAATATGTATCAGTAGTGTAGTGAAAGTGCCAATAATGATAATTCTCTGAATCCATATGTGAGAGCTTAAGCGTTCCTCAGGTAGATCCCTGTGATATAGTATTTCAATTCTGGACATTAGTCCACAACATTTGTGTTATTCAGGATCGTGAAACAAAGCAAAGGATAATAATAATAATAATAATAATAATAATAATAATAATAATAATAATAATAATAATAATAATAATAATTGTTACCGTGTTTTAGTGGTAGGTAGAGGTGAAAGAAGGTGCGGGCGTGAACGGGTCTCAAACTACGGAATCAAAGTTAATGTAAAATTTAACAAGGTTATATTTTCTTTTCAAAAACAAAGAAATAACAAGCATGGCAGGTACAAAGTAGCAAATCAAAAGGGGAGTTACAATATTTACAGGATTTGGGCTTCGCGCCCTGACTTTACACTGCTTGGGCAATCAGCTCAGTTTTACCCCAAACACAAGTTTCAACAGAGGGGCAAAAAACCCCATTCATGCCTAGGAGCCCTTGCTCCAAATTACACAGAAAAGCCTCCTCGAGGCATGCAACACTCAATTTTCAAAAGAGCCACACGCTCTCAAATTTAAGCCTCTCCCAGGCCACACCAAACTCCACCTTCAAGTTGTCCTCACTGGACATAGACACAGGGGTAAAATACCCAACCTACTGAGGTCTATTACATGAAAAGGGGCAATTACATGACCTCTAAAATAACAATTTGAGAGGAGGCGATCTTGCACTCCTAATACACTTGTTTTTTAAAACCTAATCTGGCTCTAGGCCACTAATGCAAGGGCTAATCCCATACTACAGAGGTGACTTTAGAAAAGAGCAATTGATTTTACATTAACGAAGAATAGGTTGAGAAAATAAGTTCACCTCAAAACAATGTGAGTGGGAGCTCGAGAGGGTTAGCACTCTCTATCCCAATATGCAGCTTAAAAGAGAATAGATGAAAAGATTGGTTACATTTTAGGAAAAGGCTACATGGTGGAAACGCTTCGAACCCGCTCCGAGAGTTAAACTGCCAACCTAGCAAGAAAAGAAGTTATTAAGAGGCCATTACCTGGTGTTGAACAGCTGGAGAAGAAAGAGGCGCTTCCCGCCCCCTGCTATGTACTTTACACACTGAAAGATGGAACAGAAGTGGCCCGGAGACCCAAAAATCAGCAGTTTATATCCTCTCGCAGAAGTTTCGAGGCGTTAGGGGAATGAAAACACCCTCCCGCAAATTCTTTATTGGCTAGGGTACAGAAACATATCCAAGTTGGGGGAAGATACATCGGATTGGTCGGAAATAACTCAAAGAAATTCGGGATTGGATAAATCTAGAACAAGGGGAAAAGGAGGGGTATACAGCCAACTTAAACAATAACAGAAAGAAATTTAGCAAAGAACAAACATTTGAAATAAAAATTTCTCCAACAAAATAGTTCTTTGACTCCGCACTAGGTTGCACTATTGGTGATCTTCAGTAGTGTCCTCTAGGAGAGAAAGTTCACACTTCTTACTTCAAGCGAAACAAAAACACATCAAAAATGACACAGTTCAAAAACTCAAAGTTTTCCATGTGGTGACATCTTCAGAGAAAGTAGAGAATTAGTAGCGTAGATAAAGGTCAGACTTCCTCCAACAGAGGGGTTTCAACAGGCGCACATTTTAAATTAGCGGAGTGGAGGTGTACCGCCCGGTACAGACCTCCCCCCCCAAAAGTTCCTCCCGGGGTGACACATGAAATGTTTGAAAACAAGGTCCAAGTTTTGATGTAGATATGGAGATTAATTGCCAAAAAAAATTTATAAGATTTTCTTAATTTGGTTTGATTCAGTTTCAAAATTTTGTTGTTGCAGGTGAAGTATAGTCTTTAAGTTTGTAGAAGTAGAATTCTGAAGATCAACTTTTAATACTCAAAAGTGATGAAAAATTTTGCAATGTCCACCAAATATTGCTGTTGAATTCCCAAGTGTAGTCATTGCTTATAGTAACTGTTCATGTAGTTGATGTTGATGAAGTTGGATGGCCAGACCGGCCGTTGCAGCTTGCGTCCAAAGGAGGCCGCTCGGACCCCTCAAGTACCCTGAGATACCGCTCGCCCGCACTATGAGGGGAGCAGAGGTGTTGAAACACGCCGCGCCCGCGGTGAACATATACAGGCTGCGGGCAAGTAGCAGGTCGTGCGCCGCGCCTCAGCCTTGGCCGGGAGGAGAGCTCCGGCTCGCCGTGCACCTGACGTCCTCGCTAGAGAAGAGGGGGCCCGTCCTCTGCCCCAGTTGCTGCACGGCGCCGCGCGGCTGCGGGGGCACTGAAATATTAAAGCTAGGCGGCAGAATTGTGTTGGACCATCATGTTTCTTTTGAGGGCACAGGCATGTAGAGAGATTGAGGGGCCAGCGGCGTGCAGATATCCATGGCATTTCAACTAAGCCAGCCACTGTGTGTAGTGGAGCAGGAGACGGGAGCGTGGTAATGGCCGTGGCAAGGACAGGATGGCAGTTTAACAAATCGGGGGAGGTTTCACACAAATGCTTACATATAAACAAAATAGAAGGAGCAGAATGCCTTAAGAGGGGAAACTCAAAAAAAAAAAATATAACCTTCATATTCCTATCAAATTATATGAAGCAAGTTGACACAAAATTTACACCGGTTTCACCTGGGACAGGTGAACTCTAAATATCCTCTCGGTGGCTGGATTACTTAACAATAAGGTAACCGGCGTAAGGAAATCAAGAATAATGCATGGCCCATGAAATCTGGGGGCAAGCTTGCCCGCGGGAACAAAGTTCTTGACCATCACCTGGTCACCTACCTTCAAAGTGGTGGGTCTCCGTCTACGATCATACCTTTCCCTAACCTTTTCATGAGATACCTTAAGATTGGCTTTAGCCTTCTTCCAAAGATCTTTAATGTTATCCGGATCTATTGTCTCGGGTAGAATGTCACTCAGAGACCAGAGGTTAGAGAGCGGCGTGTTGGGAACAAACTTGAACATCAAGGAAGCAGGAGTGAACTTATGAGATTCATGAACCGCCGAATTCAAAGCAAAAGCTAACCAATGCAGGGACGTGTCCCACCTAGAATGATCTTCATGATGATAGGCAATAAGTGCGGACCTGAGATTACGATTAACCCGTTCAGCCAGAGATGGTTGAGGGTAATAAGCAGAAGTAGTTACATGAGAGATGGATAAGTCAAAACAGAATTTACGAAAAAGATTTGATGTGAACGCCTTAGCATTATCAGACACAATATATTGGCACGGACCAAAAGAAGCAAAAATAGAATTTAGGCAAGTAATGGTGGACTGAGCGGTAGCCAGCTTAGTCGGAAATAACCAAGAAAATCTGGTAAAACCATCTACGCATACAAGGATGAACTTGTTACCATTACCCTTTGACTGGGGGAAGGGTCCTACATAATCAATATACAGGCGTTCCATGGGGCGCGATGCTTGCTGAGAAGACAAGAGGCCTACCTTGGTGGACATGGTCGGTTTACTAAGCAAACAGGATTTACAAGCCTTTACTAGTTCACGGATTTCACCGTCCATACCTTTCCAGATGAACATTTCACGAATCTTTTCACGAGTTTTAAAGATACCAAGATGCCCTCCTAATGGGGTCTCATGATAATACTTGAAGATCATGGGTACAAGAACCGCTGGAACAACAACTTTCATCATCTTATCATGCCTCGAAGGGCAACATAGAACACCATTCCTCAGAACATAAGGGACAACATGTTCCCCAGAAGAAAGGGTTTCCATTATCGGAGCCAGCGTCGGATCTTCACGTTGGTATTTCTCGATATCCCTAAAGAGCATGGGATCATCTGTTAGGATGGCGTTAACCTCAGATAGTATGGACTCGGAAGGTGATGAACTGTCGACCGGTTCATGGGTCTCGACGTCGTTAGAAAACATACGGCTGAGTCCATCAGCAACAACATTTTCGGTACCTCTGATATGTCTAACATCAAACTGGAAGGCAGAAATACGAATGGCCCAACGGGCTATACGACCAGTACGACGCGGCCTACCTAAGACCCAGCTTAAGGCTTGATTATCTGTCTCCAGGTCGAATTTGACATGTTCTAGATAGAGACGGAACTTCTCTAAGGCGAATAAGACTGCCAAACCTTCGAGCTCATAGATGGAATACTTGGCTTCTTGAGCCGACAATGTCCTAGACGCATAGGCGATGGGTCGCCTCCCTAGTTCAGTCTCTTGAAGAAGGACTGCAGCTACTGCTGACGACGATGCGTCGGTTTGGACAATGAATTTCTTCGAGAAATCAGGCATAGCAAGTACAGGGGCATTACAAAGAGCTAATTTAAGGTCTTCAAAAGCGGCTTGTTGAGAAGGTCCCCACTCGAATTTGATGCCTTTCCTACGAAGAAGGTTTAAGGGCGCCGCTCTATTAGCGAAGTTAGGAATAAACTTCCTGAAGAAATTCACCATACCAATGAACCTGGCGATACCTTTAATGTCTTTGGGAGGTTTAAAATCACGGATGGCCTGTGTTCTAGAATGATCGACGGCTACACCATCAGATGACACAATATGCCCTAGGAAAGACATAGAGGGCTTAGCAAAGGCGACCTTGGACAACTTAACAGTTAACCCAGCCTTACGAAGGCGATCGAGAACTTCTCGCAGATGATCTAGATGCTCTTCAAAAGTCTCTGAAAATACGACTACATCATCCAAGTAGTGATATAAGTACTCAAATTTGATGTCGGAGAAGACCCTATCTAGTAGCCTAGTGAGTACAGCTGCTCCCGTGGGGAGCCCGAAAGGCACGCGGTTGTATTCGTATAAATTCCAGTCCGTGGCAAACGCTGTAAGATGTTTAGACTCTTCGGCAAGGGGAATTTGATTACAGGCCTGATTCAAGTCCAAGATAGTAAAGAACTTGTCTTTACAAAACCATGAAAAACAAGAATGAAGGTCAGGAAGGGGCACAGATTGCAACACCACCTTCCGATTGAGAGCCCTATAATCAATTACAGGCCTGAAGCCTCCTTGGGGTTTCGGAACTAGAAAAATAGGCGAAGAATACGCCGACTTAGAGGGCCTGATAATACCGTCCTTCAACATCTGATCGATGATTTCTTTTAGAGCCTTCATTTTAGGTGGAGATAGCCTATACGGTGGAAAACGGACAGGAATCGAATCCGTGACCTCAATTTTGTATTCGATCAGGTCAGTAACACCAAGAGTATCAGAGAACACCTCGGGAAACGACTGACACAATTTGCGAATACTATCAGCCTGCTCCTCAGGTAGATGTCTAAGGTCTAACAACATCTCATCCTGGGTAGGCGAAATAGAAGAACATGATGCAGAAATACACTTTAATAGAGGGATATTACAATTAGAGGCAAATTTGAAAGTGCAAGACCTACTCTGAAGATCGAGCACAAGACCAGTGTGAGAAATAAAGTCCGCTCCCAATATAATGGGGCAAGACAAGTGCTTGGCCACAAACAATTTAACTTTCCATGTGAATTTAAAAATACGAATTTTGACATATAAGGAACCGAGAATTTCTAATGGAGAGGAATTAGCCGAAACGTATTGGATCGCCGACAAACAATAGTTAGGAAGCTTACAAACAGATTTCAATTTTGAATACCAATCAGCCGAAATAATAGAACAAACACTACCTGAATCTAAGAGAGCTGTTATAGGCTCGTTATTTAACTCAATTTTGAGAAAGGGGACCGGTGCGGGGGTATCTGCCGCAATCCTAAGACACTCTTTGGGACCTTCAAAAGATGAATTTGAAAATTGCTCGTTCCCTGAATTTACAACCTGTTTACCAGGGGCTGAGTCTCGGGAAGATGGATTAGTCGACTCAGCCGAAGCCACTAGTCAATTTTTATTATTGGCATAGGTGGAATTTGCACCAGAAGTTGAGCAGGAGGGGGTGCTATTTGAATTGGGACAATTCTTGGCAATATGTGAGAAAGCCCCACATTTAAAACAGCCTTGTGCTGAACCAGCTCCATTATTTGCCCTACTAGTTTTGACCAATGGACATTTATTGCGAAGATGGTCAGACGACCCGCAAGCATAACATTTACGGGGTGTGACTGGTCGGCGAGGTGGAGGCCGAGTATTACTAAACGAAGGAGGGGGTTCTTTTGCTACACGCAAAGAATCGGCGTACCTAACTCCTTCCGCTGAGACGGCCAACGCTTCAAGTTCAGAGAAAGTTTGCGGGCATGCCGCGAAACACAAATATGACCTATAAGATGGTGAAATGCCTTCTACAATGGCTTGTACAATCTGGTCCTCAGGGAAGTGCAGAGCAAACACCCTAGTATAAAACTTAATGTCCTGTATGAAATCAGCCAAGTTTTCATCCAAGCGTTGTACACGGTAATAGTACTTCTGAATAAGGGAAGACCTGGCCCTAGCCGGGATGAAGTTAGCTAGCAAATGGGCATGGAAATCCTCAATAGATGATTGCTCGGCAATGGCTCTTACGATTTTATCTGAGAGAATACCAATAGCATACGGATAGATAATTTGCAAAATTTGACATGGAGAAAGAGAAAACACAAGTGCATGATCCTGAAATTCAATTAGAAATCTTAAAAATGAAATTACATCACTGGTGGTATTAACAGAAAACTTAGAGATTCCTCTGAGCAACATTGCCAATGGATGAGGCAAGCTGCTAAACCCGGGTGACATAGTAGGTAAAGGTTTCAATGGCAAGGAAGTTAATTCAGAACGGATGTTACTCAACGATGCACGGCGTTCAGACTCGTTGTCCAATGGGGCAGAGATAGTTTGAGCAGCGATGGTTTTCCTATTTACTTCTCCCTTAGGAGGTTCTTCCTCGCCACCTACATTCACTATGGTGGGTTGATCAGATTTGGGAGGAACTTCCCCAGTTAACAATTGAGTGACCTTACTAGATAATTCGGAAATATTTTCCAGGAGCGTACTAGCTTCCTTCCTCTGAACGTCATTCAGTTTTAGAGACAACAGATCGTTAACCCTATTCGAAAAATGATATAGCCTAGCTTGCACACGCTTAATTTGATTAGGAGAGGGATCATTTTCATCAAAAAAACTAACTACAGAAGCTAGCCCAGTAATATTCTCGACGATCGTGGAAAGAGAGTCGTCAATATCTTTCTCTCCAAATGTGGGGATGGAAATGGGCAGATCAAGGGACTCTCTAAGCTTATTTGTATCTACTGCAACCGTGCCTCCAGATTGCACATTTCTAATAGTCAATTCGTAGATCAACTCCTCCTTGCGCAAATAGTTAAGATGGAGAACATCGCGAGGGCCGGGCATGATGACAGAACAATTTTGAAAAGGTCAAAAAAAAATTCCAGCAACTGAGAAAATTGTTAGAGTTCGGAACAAAACAATGTTTAGCCGTCAAAAGGGGATAAATTGTGACCCATTCAACCACGCTCTGCTACCACTTGTTACCGTGTTTTAGTGGTAGGTAGAGGTGAAAGAAGGTGCGGGCGTGAACGGGTCTCAAACTACGGAATCAAAGTTAATGTAAAATTTAACAAGGTTATATTTTCTTTTCAAAAACAAAGAAATAACAAGCATGGCAGGTACAAAGTAGCAAATCAAAAGGGGAGTTACAATATTTACAGGATTTGGGCTTCGCGCCCTGACTTTACACTGCTTGGGCAATCAGCTCAGTTTTACCCCAAACACAAGTTTCAACAGAGGGGCAAAAAACCCCATTCATGCCTAGGAGCCCTTGCTCCAAATTACACAGAAAAGCCTCCTCGAGGCATGCAACACTCAATTTTCAAAAGAGCCACACGCTCTCAAATTTAAGCCTCTCCCAGGCCACACCAAACTCCACCTTCAAGTTGTCCTCACTGGACATAGACACAGGGGTAAAATACCCAACCTACTGAGGTCTATTACATGAAAAGGGGCAATTACATGACCTCTAAAATAACAATTTGAGAGGAGGCGATCTTGCACTCCTAATACACTTGTTTTTTAAAACCTAATCTGGCTCTAGGCCACTAATGCAAGGGCTAATCCCATACTACAGAGGTGACTTTAGAAAAGAGCAATTGATTTTACATTAACGAAGAATAGGTTGAGAAAATAAGTTCACCTCAAAACAATGTGAGTGGGAGCTCGAGAGGGTTAGCACTCTCTATCCCAATATGCAGCTTAAAAGAGAATAGATGAAAAGATTGGTTACATTTTAGGAAAAGGCTACATGGTGGAAACGCTTCGAACCCGCTCCGAGAGTTAAACTGCCAACCTAGCAAGAAAAGAAGTTATTAAGAGGCCATTACCTGGTGTTGAACAGCTGGAGAAGAAAGAGGCGCTTCCCGCTCCCTGCTATGTACTTTACACACTGAAAGATGGAACAGAAGTGGCCCGGAGACCCAAAAATCAGCAGTTTATATCCTCTCGCAGAAGTTTCGAGGCGTTAGGGGAATGAAAACACCCTCCCGCAAATTCTTTATTGGCTAGGGTACAGAAACATATCCAAGTTGGGGGAAGATACATCGGATTGGTCGGAAATAACTCAAAGAAATTCGGGATTGGATAAATCTAGAACAAGGGGAAAAGGAGGGGTATACAGCCAACTTAAACAATAACAGAAAGAAATTTAGCAAAGAACAAACATTTGAAATAAAAATTTCTCCAACAAAATAGTTCTTTGACTCCGCACTAGGTTGCACTATTGGTGATCTTCAGTAGTGTCCTCTAGAAGAGAAAGTTCACACTTCTTACTTCAAGCGAAACAAAAACACATCAAAAATGACACAGTTCAAAAACTCAAAGTTTTCCATGTGGTGACACCTTCAGAGAAAGTAGAGAATTAGTAGCGTAGATAAAGTTCAGACTTCCTCCAACAGAGGAGTTTCAACAGGCGCACATTTTAAATTAGCGGAGTGGAGGTGTACCGCCCGGTACAATAATAATAATAATAATAATAATAATAATAATAATAATAATAATAATAATAATAATATACCCACTATCTCCCGGATGCAAGAACACAGCCGCGTGCTCCTAACCGCATGGCCAACTCCTCCCTTTCAAATATCGCTAGCGTGTTTCGAATCACGTCTCAGGTGAATATTATCTTGGCAGATAAGTCCATGCCTGTATACACTGGGCAGTGATAGCCATGTATGTTGTGCATGTTAGGTATTCAGCCTGAAGGCTGGGTTGATCTTCCACAGCTCCGCCAACAGCCGTCATAGATAGCCTAGGCGTCACTGAAAATAATTCAGCTGCTGCAGTAGTGATAGAAAAGTTTGATCAGATATATCCTTAAGCTGGCTTCTCAAAGTCTAGGTTCGTCCTCTCAAAAGGATCAGTAGAACATCTTCTGTTCCTGTTTAATTATTCTACACTTTCACCAAAACTCGCAATAGATATTACGAAGCCGTTGGAGTGTCTGAATTTAGCCCTTAATAGAGGATTCCTTCACGTGTCAAGCAATACCGTATACTGATCCGGATCTCTCGTATTGAAGCATTCTTACATTCCAAAATGCGACGATCTGACCCCGCAATTTTGAGCGTAGCGCTTCAACCAACTTTATAGGTTCGGAAAGATAATGTCAGCACCGCTACAATTTGTACCTGTCTTTACTGACAGTGGAAATGCCACTTGTACAGAGTATTTCAAATATGCACATCATAATTGCAGAGCTGGATTCCTCACATAAAGAGGAGGACAAGTGTGTATATAAGCATGGATCCAAAAAAGCGTACTTTCCGAGATACCAGACTCTGTCGTGCACTAAAACCTGAGGTGGTGTAGCCTATCTTACATGCACTGATGTACTCCGATCGTTAGTTTATAAGAGATATTCAAAATTCTCGCCTCCTGCCATACTGTAGGCGTATGCTCGTCGTCGTATGGACTTATGAACACGCTCGAATATGCCCGTGTCTCAAGCATTGCTTCATCCCCCACAGCAGTCGCGTACACCAAAGACTTCGCACTTCCTCATAGAAACATGTCCAACGGGTTCAGATCAGGTGATCGTGGAGGCCAGAAAGTCTGCATTTCCGAACGCAAGTTCATATACCCTTTTTCCTTCTCTACATGTAAGGAATCCATCCCTGAAATTATGCCATGTATTTTTTAAAAAACATGTCTACCTTCAAAGTATTTTTCCTCCCTTGTTAACCACTATCTATTAAAATTATGCAAGGCATGCTTCACCCATCAGCACGTCCATCTCTGGTGATATAACGCAGTGAACGCTCTACGGCACGGACGATGGCTTTTCTTTCGAAACGCTTCCCAAGAAGTGGTTCTATCACATTTTGCAAAAATATCATAGTCACACGGACTCATATCAAAATTGGCAGTGTCGGTAATATAATCAGGAAATTTAGACGCAGAAGTTTCTTTCAGGTGATGTTTAGAACAAGAATGAAGATAAATTCGCCTCTGTGGTGTAGTGGTTAGCGTGATTAGCTGCCACCCCCGGAGGCCCGGGTTCGATTCCCGGCTCTGCCACGAAATTTGAAAAGTGGTACGAGGGCTGGAACGGGGTCCACTCAGCCTCGGGAGGTCAACTGAGTAGAGGTGGGTTCGATTCCCACCTCAGCCATCCTGGAAGTGGTTTTCCGTGGTTTCCCACTTCTCCTCCAGGCGAATGCCGGGATGGTACCTAACTTAAGGCCACGGCTGCTTCCTTCCCTCTTCCTTGCCTATCCCTTCCAATCTTCCCATCCCTCCACAAGGCCCCTGTTCAGCATAGCAGGTGAGGCCGCCTGGGCGAGGTACTGGTCATACTCCCCAGTTGTATCCCCCGACCAAGAGTCTGAAGCTCCAGGACACTGCCCTTGAGGCGGTAGAGGTGGGAACCCTCGCTGAGTCCGAGGGAGAAACCGAACCTGGAGGGTAAACAGATGATGATGATGATGATGATGATGATGAAGATAAATTAAAGAGTGAAAGAGTATACACTGTGTAGGTTTGATCATTAGTATTAAATCATTCCAAGTCAATGGTGCAACTGGAAGAAATATTCCTTAATGGAAAGTGACGATTAGGACAGAGCAACCATTACCGAAACGTTGAATACTCGTTCACGGGTAGAAAACGTCAAGTTCTTTGGACCTTCTGTCCAGAGGTCTCAGGTTCAATTCTCGGTAACATGGAAGATTTTGGCCACGTCAGGTTAATCCACATGTCTTGGAAATTTGGTATTTGTATTTGTGTTGGTACACACCTGATCACATACACACAACAACATAACACACCGCTCTACACTTCCTAGAGACCACCACAGAAGCACGCCATAGTAAACACATCCCTATAAATAATCTTGGTGACAGGAAGAGCATCTGGTCGTAAAACACGTTAAGTCTGCATGCACTGTATGCCACAGTTAGCACTCACAATCTGAACCCTGAGGGAAAGGCAGCAACAGCAACAGCAACAGCAACAGCAACAGCAACAGCAACAGCAACAGCAGCAGTAGTAATAGTAGTACAAAGGTAGAATTAGGTCAAAGAGGGATAAATGTAAGGGTTCATCAGTCTGGCCCCGCGGTGAAGGGGGCAACGCGTCCGTCTGTCACCCGGCGGCTCCGGGTTCGATTCCCGGCCGGATCAGGGGTTTTTAATTGTAATGATTAATATCCTTGACCTGTGTTTGTGAGGTCCTTAATCTTCCTTTCCTCACATACAACATTCTACACTACCGCCATTCCAATTACACGCAGGTTCATACAATATGGTGCCAGGAGGGGCAAAAAATCCACATGGGTCGGCGCCCCGAACAAATAGCATTTTAAAATAAAAATAAAAAACGGTTCATCAGAAGATAGTAATACCAATAATTTTAAATGTTATATTATTATTTACATAAATATATATTTAGTGCCCATTTATTGTGCTTGAATTTTTCCTTTTATTATTTATTTTGATTTTGTCATTGATTTTCAAAATATACATTTTGTTTGATTGGTTGTCAGAGTGATTCTTACTATTTAAAACAGTACAAAATTAATTTAACGAGATAAACTTAGAAGATAAATAATTCGGGAGATCGTGGGTTCGAACCTCACTGTCGGCAGCCCTTAAGATGGTTTTCCGTGGTTTCCCATTTTCACACCAGGCAAATGCTGGGGCTGTACCTTAATTAAGGCCACGGCCGGTTCCTTCCCACTCCTAGCCCCTCCCTGCCTCATCGTCGCCATAAGACCTGTCCGTGTCGGTGCGACGTAAACCCCCCCCCCCCCAAAAAGAAGATATAATCACAAATCTATGAACAGTAACAAGACAACAAGACACACCAAGTTCCGTCTGAAGTTGCTAATTTTTAGTCGACTTACTGTACAAAACACGCTCCAGTCGACATGCTATCGTTGACACACATGATAGACTCTAAACCTTGTATTTACGAAATACGTCCTGAATGTGCCTAGTTTGAAGTACTTGGCACCAGACTTCCTGATTTGCTCAACTACTGTGTATAGCAGTTCATTATTCCTTGTTAAACCTGTTCCAGTGTCACGCCATATCCCCATGTAGTGCAGTTGGTGGGGTAATATTTTATATTAATGGGAGGACATTACCCGCTAATGTTCAGAGTTCAGTAGTGAAGTGCGTGATTTCATAAAGCTAACAAAACAGCTCGCTTGCTATCAAAATATGCTCGAGGGACATTAATAAAAAATAATTTCCAAAATAGCCGAGAATGGACTTCATATCGATGCAAGGACGCTATATTTCCTGGTAAAATATATCATTGTCGATAACATTTGTCTTTGAAGTCTCGCAGAATTCCTTATCTAAAATTACGTAGTGTATTGTAATTGTATTGTACCTCTGTCATTTTTGGAATAACTATTAATGGACATTTACCATGTTGTGGCTAATGTATTAAATTTGCAAAATTTTGTATAATAATAATAATAATAATAATAATAATAATAATAATAATAATAATAATAATAATAATAATAATAATAATAATAATAATAATAATAATAATAATAATAATAATAATATGGTCTCAGCTACTGACCGTTCCTACAAATATAAAAGTATCTGATTGTATGACCAAACTTAGTTCTTTCTTCTTTCCTAACCTGTGGTTGGTTTTCCCTCGGACTCAGTGAGGGATCCCAACTCCACCACCTCAAGGGCAGTGTCCTAGAGCGTGAGACTTGGGGTCCCGGGGATGGAACTGGGGAGGAAGACCAGGTCCTCGCCGAGGCGGAAACATACATGCTATATTGAACAGGGACCATGTAGGGAGATGGGAAGATCGGAAGGGATAGACAAGGAAGAGAAAAGGAAGGGGCCGCGGTCATTATTTAGGTACCATCCTGGCCTTTGCATCTAGGAGAATTGGGAAACTACAGAAAATCAATTCGAGAATGGCTGAGGTTGGAATCGAACCCCACTCTATTCAGTTGACCTTCCGAGGTTGAATGGGTCCAGTTACAGCCCTCGTACCACGTTCCAAATTTCGTGGCAGAGTCGGGAGTCGAACCCGGGCCTCCGGGGGTGGCAGCTATTCACACTAATCACTACACCACAGAGGCGGACACCAAACGTTGTACTCGCACTATTTTCAATTGATTATTCTATAGTTTGATTCATTTTTTTAAAAGCATACTTATTTTTAGAATGTGTTGTGAAGGATTCACACTGATGATTTATTTCCTGTCCTTAAATCTGGGAGAGTATTCCCACATTTTCCACATATGTTGAGGTCCTTCCACACACTAGTTTTTATTCAGTAGTTCCCTCACCAAACTTTACAGTGTCAACGTTCAATGCACAACTGAAGCTGAACTTAATAATGACTATCTTTCAAAAATCAGTCACCATAAAGGAAGTATCTATATGATAGACTAGCAGAAATATCCGTTCTTCGTACGGGTTATCAGAAACTGGCTTTAGTTACTCAAACTATCTGTGTGACTGACTTCATTAGATATTTACATCACTGGTGTACTTATTAAGTACGTAGAAATTATTTGTCATGTTTGGAATTATAGTGTATCTTCGTCTTTACTTCATGGAGGCCTCTAAATATTAGTTCCTAATTAGCGTCGACCTCTAAGATCTTTTGCTGCCATGTTTTTCCTTCAATCCCACCTAGATATACCTGCTCCCTTCACAAAGCTGCAGGTTTAGTGTAAGTATACTTCCGCTAGATAGTACCACAAATATAAATATTATTGAATATATTTGTTTGATCCGACATTTCGTAACTATTACAAATGATCAAGGAAATACGCGATGTATAAAAGGAACGACTATAATTATCGAGAATTGTAACTCTCTGGGCTTGTCACTCATGTCGCACATTATATAATGAATCTGAGTATAAATGTTGACAATTGTGTACAGTATATAGGTTTCATGGTTACAATAATCGTAATAGTGGACCAAAATATCGGCACTAATAACATCAGTGATCCTACTACTCCATGATTTGATAGAAAATAGTTTAAACTATGGGTAACAGACTCCGTAAAATGCTGAAACTTAAGGCAGTACGTAAAAACGGAGGCCCGTCGGCAACCGCTGGTCGCTGTACTACGGAGATCTCCGGGGCAATTATTTTTATACTTCACTCCCTTTCCATCCCCGCCCAAAGGAGTGCTATGAGCGTCCTACACAACAGTTTATTTTTTCCAGATAGTAAGTCATATGTGTATCAATTTTAGTTGGCAGCTATGCCCAAACGTACATGCATAATCTAGCTGCTGTAGAATCCTGGAGTTGACGTTGCCATTGTTACGGCCGTTCGTTTCTTTATCTGATTCCTAGAGCAGGGGTAGTGTGGTTCCAATATCTCCATTACGGTTGGTTTTAGGGCCTTAAAACATGGTTTTCGGGCCCGAAGGGTTTACCGAGTTTTGTTCTTAGCGTCAAGGGGCTTATAATGAGCTTTGTCTCGTCCTTGTACGACAAATTCGATTTCGCCTATATTAGCCTATTATTTTAATATTTTCATATCACCCCCCGTCGCCGCCCCTCGAATTGTTTTGAAAATAAAATACAGCCCATGTTACTCACTGGCAATGTAGTTTTCTATAGGTGAAGTAATTTTTAAAATCGGTTCAGTAGTTTTTGAGTCTATCCGTTACAAACAAATATACAAATTTTTCCTCTTTATGTATTAGTATAGAAGTATAGATTTCATCTCTACGCATACGGCTGGCGTCAGGAAGGGCATCCATCCGTAAAACAGGGTCAAATCCTCGAGCTAGAAGACTTAACGATACGCAGTTACAATACCTGATCCGAAGTCGGGTTTCTCTGAACTGAAGGTCGCTATTCGGAACATTCAGCCAAGTAGCTGGACATCAACCGCAAGGTATCAAATCTTTAAAGTAATATTTCTAATTCGATCCTGGCTCAGTCCGGTCGTATTTGAAGGTGCTCAAATACATCAGGCTCGTGTCGGCAGATTTACTGGCAAATAAAATAAATCCTGTGGGACTAAATTTCGGCACCTCGGCGTCTCCGAAAACCGTAAATGTAGTTAGTGGGACGTAAAGCAAATCACATTATTATTATTATTATTATTATTATTATTATTATTATTATTATTATTATTATTTGTAGAGGCCTCCGTGGCTCAGGCGACAACGCGCCGGCCTTACACCGCTGGATGCCGTGGTTCAAATCCTGGTCATTCCATGTGAGATTTGTGCTAGACAAAGCGGAGGCAGGACAGGTTTTTCTCCGGGTACTCCGGGTTTCCCTGTCATCTTTCATTCCAGCAACACTGTCCAATATAATTTCATTTCATTAATCAATCATTAATCATTGCCCCAGATGAGTGCGACAGGCTTCGGCAGCCAACACATTTAGTATCCTCGCCGCTAGATGGGAGCTTCATTCATTCCATTCCCGACCCGGTCCAATAACTGAAGACAGGTTGTGGATTTTTCATTATCATCATTTTTATTTGCTTTCATATCAAATACCCGTGAATAAAATAAGTAAGTTTGTAGTATTACATGGCTGGTTTACTTTTTTTATGACAACTTGCTTTACGTAACACCGACACAGACAGGTCTTATGGCGTCGACGGGACAGGAAAGGAATAGGTGTCGGGAGGAAGCGGCCGTGGCCTTAAATAAGGCACAGCCGCAGCATTTGCTGGTGTGAGAATAGGAAACCACTGAAAACCATATTCAGGGCTGCCGACACTAGGGTTCCAATCCACTATCTCCCGGATACAAGCTCACACCTGCGCGCTCCTAACCGCGCAGCCAACTCGCCCGGTACATGGCTGTTGATATCATAACCACAGTCATCGAACCTCAGTTTTACGTAGAAGTTTACCCATAGAAACGTGATTTTTCATTTCAAACGACACTATTTCTTTTGGTGTATCACGCTCCCAAATTAAGTATCTTTTTTTTTTTCTATTCTTCCCAGCGTTTACCTCACCCAATTATATGATCAGGTTCTCTACCCTTCTTTCTTCACTTCGTGCCAACTTTATCATCATCTGCCGTGACACCCACTGGGTTCATGTTATCCTTCGCTAAGTCGAGCCAAGTCTTCCTAAGCCGTTCCCGTGGTGGGCGTTCCCGGGGATGCAAATACAGTGCTGCCCTTGCCACCACAATGATATTGCTATGTGGAACTCTCTCCCTATTTTTATCAGAAACTCAGACCACTCCAAATGACATCACTCCCTTTCTTAACGTAGACTTACGGTCCTTGACAACGGGTACATGGAAAGAACTTACGATGAAATGTCGTATGGCTTTTTGTGCCGAGATTTCCCAGGACAGGTTCGGCTCGCCAGATGCAGACCTTTCTATTTGACTCCCGTAGGCGACCTGCGCGTCGTGATGAGGATGAAATGATGATGAAGACAACACATACACCCAGCCCCCGTGCCATTGGAATTAACCAATCAAAGTTAAAATCCCCGACCTGGCCGGGAATCAAACCCGGGACCCTCTGAACCGAAGGCCAGTACGCTGACCGTTCAGCCAACGAGTCGGACAGAACTTACGATTATGTTTAATGACTCAAGTGACAGATATAATATAATGCTACCTATTGCAAAATAAAATAATAATAATAATAATAATAATAATAATAATAATAATAATAATAATAATAATAATAATAATAATTGTACCGCGGGTACACCTTCTCCGTCCCGTTGAACTGCACACCTTCTAGAAAGCCATCTGTACTACGAATCTCGAACTAATGTAACTCAAGGTACTTGGACCTTCAACCATTAGATGTCTCTACTATCGGCCTATGTGCCCCCCTCCGGCAGGTTTAAGGATAATTAATTCTTAAGGGAATTTCGATTGTTTGAAGGTGGCAAAGCTTAAGTTTTTTAAATTGTTTTTTCATGCGTTAAAGTTGGCAACATTCCTACGACTTCCTTCTTCCTTAGTTATTAACCAATCAGGAATTCCGTATATATTTGTCTAGCCAATTAAAATTGCGGTTGTATATAAGCATTCAGCCTGTCTACAAAGAGTTCTGGAAATTTCCCCTCTGAGATGCTATAAATGCTTGGCCCTTTAGGGCCGTATTCACATCTTCATCGATCCACATGGGCGCCCATATCCGGGGGCAAGGTGGGGACGCGACCCCCCCCCCATTAAGGAAAAAAATGTAATATAGTCAGCTGTTTTTCTTTCAAGAAAATGGTTTAAAATCGGTATTATGTAGAAGTGGTAGGGGATACCGTGTGTGGTATTCTACCTGGAGTACAAGTCGACATTCATCTTCCAAAATATTAAAAATACTACATACCCCCAGGTCTAGCCCCCCCCCCCCCCCCCCCGCCCTACGAACTATCCTATGGTCGCACATGTCGCTCCAATTCGGCGTTATTAGGAGGCAGGGGATGCCTGCCGTCATTCATAAGACCCAACTATTCAAGGTAATGGCAGAAATGTCTTAACATATGATAGCTCCAGGCAGATAACTTGAGGGGAAGATTTCACATTTCTTGTATTAATATAAAGTTCTGAAGAAATTGTTTAAATGTAAATTTTTGGCAAGTCTGAGGAATCTGTTCAAATCCCTGCTGGGAAACATGCAAATTAAGGGAACACAGAATGTTCTCCCCCTGTTGATTCCCATTCAATTTGTTATGGGGTGACTAAAATTATCTAAAACTCTATAAACACTCCTTCGGCATTTAATATTTTTCGCTTAGTCACACGTATGTAGTATATGCTTAACCTCTGTTAATTTGGAACATAAGCCCATTTAGAGTTTTAAGAGTTTTCCTAAAAAGAGTGCAAGTGTTTAAAGTGTAATTATTGACTATTGAGCAGAAGTGACTGCACACACTGTATTTGAAAGTTGTAAGACGTAATTTTGTAAGAAGCTTATGCCTCTTAGAGGCTGGACTACAGTAATCCTTCGGAGCTAGATGATGATGATGATGATGATGCTTGTTGTTTAAAGGGGCCTGACGTTTAAGATCATCGGCCCCTCCTTTCGGAACTACGTCTCCTAGAATGTGAGTGGAGCAAATGTGCTTTTGTAAAATACTCATCCCTTACATATTATCTTGTTGATAATTCTATCCAGTTCTTGTACCTGATTTTTGGACTTATAGTCAACTGTTGTTATCAGAGCTGACGAGATCAGTAAGGTAAGGGTGTATTCTGCCCGAAGGGAGGTCCGAACCTCCGCAGAGGTGTTCCTGAGCCGGAGTTTACGTGCGGTAGGGTGGCCAGTTCCTTTCAGCTCCTCCATTCCCTTACCCCCACCAACAGCGCGTGGCAACCCATCCAACTCCTGACCACGCCCATTGTTGCTTAACTTCGGAGATCTCACGGGGTCCGGTGTTTCAACAAGGCTACGGCCGAGATCAGTTATTCCATTTAACTGTTTTTTTTTTTTGTTGCTTCTTCATATTTTCTACCTACCAAATTTTAGAATAAAAACAGGAAAGAAATAAAACTTCAAATTTTAGTGTTTTAAATTATGCTACGATCTTTTCTCTGTCCATACGTTCAACCCAGCACCTTCTTACAACTCTGCGTTCCACGAAATCTCCGGAACAACAACAAAAACAACAACATCAACAAAAATAATAATAATATAAATAATAATAATAATAATAATAATAATAATAATAATAAAAATAAAATTTGAAACCTAGTTTTTATTAAATAGTGCTTCAAAGTAAGACCAAATTTGTGCTAAATACGTGACGTCACACGCACACTCTGTTATAAGATGGCGCTGTGTTGACTTGCGCTCTCAATTGGAGGTTAGCTGAAACTCACAAAACCCTGCGGCCGTTACATCAGTTTTTTCAGTTGGCTTTACGTCGCACCGACACAGATAGGTCATACGGCAACGATGGGATAGGAAAGGGCTAGGAGTGGGAAGGAATTTACCGTAGCCTTAATTATGGTACAGCCCCAGCATTTGCCTGGTGTAAAAATGCGATACCACAGAAAAACCATCTTCAGAGCTGACGACAGTGGGGCTCAAACCCACTATCTCCGTAATGCAAGCCGAAAGCTACTTTTTCGAAATGGCCCAGCCACTTGTTAGGTACTCAACTCCTTTCAGTGTGTCTGGAGTAAGGATCATTCTATAAATCTGTAATTTTCAATAATAATAATAATAATAATAATAATAATAATAATAATAATAATAATAATAATAATAATAATAATAATATTTCCTTTACGTCCCATTAACTACCTTTACGGTTTCCGGAGACGCCGAGGTGCCGGAATTTAGTTCCGCCGGAGTTCCGCCACTGATTACACGGAATTTATTTGACTATTGCACTTAGCAGAATTAACAATGCAACATAAAAGCTAACTACAAATAATAATTCAAACCCAGCTTTTAACGAATCAACTGTATCCAAATGATCAACATGTGTAATAGGTTATAAACATTGCCAGAGAAGAAATTGAAGTCGGACGTTACAACATATATTAAAATGTCATTTTATATATAGACGAGGGACTGCAATTCACAACATTGTTTTTATTCTTACATCTTTACTAGTAGATAATTTTCAGAACTATGAATTTTTAGCTATATACTCTATAAACGTAGCAATAATTTATAATGTTTTAATTCTAGAATAATCCACTGAGGATGACTCAGAGATAAAAGGTATATTATATAGGAGGATATAATAAATGTTTATATTACTGTAAAAGTTTTAATCGTCACGAAATGTTTATAACCTGTAATGTATGTATGTATGTATGTATGTATGTACAGTATGTAATTTGTAAGTACCGGGCGAGTTGGCCGTGCGACTAGGTGCGCGCGACTATGAGCTTGTATCCGGGAGTTAGTACGTATGACTATGTATCTCCGTGGTTCTCCATTTTACACCAAGCAAATGCTGGGGCTGTACCTTAATTAAGACCACGGCCACTTTCTGTCACAACGTCACCATAAGACCTATCTGTGTCGGTGCGATGTACAACAAATTGTAAAAGAAAATAGTGATTTGTGTTCATAACTGAATGAATGAATGAATGTATGAACGAATGAATGAATGAACGAATGAATGAATGAATGAATTAATTAATTAATTAATTAATTAATGAACGAATGAATGTATGAACGAACGAATGAATGATTGAATGAATGAATCTATGAACGAACGAATGAATGATTCTATGAATGAATGAATGAATGAATGAATGAATGAATTAATTAATTAATTAATTAATTAATTAATTAATTAATTGAGTGAGTGAGTGAGTGAGTGAGTGAGTGAGTGAATGAATGAACATTCTTCTCTCCCTGTCACGGAAAGCCACCAACTGGGAGAGCGTTTCACGAATGAATGAATGTTATCGTTCAATTACCTGCTCTTTTATGGATGTATGTATGTAAGTTTGAGTGCCGTCTGATATCTTTCCATGATGGCGGATTAAAGTCGTAATAAGACAAATACAGGCTTTCAGTGATGATGGGATGATGGTATTTCCTTACATAAAAATGCGGAACCACGGAAAACAATCTTCGGCGACACCTATAGAATTAACGTTACACGCCCTGTCCCGTGCATACAGCTCACTTGATCAAGGCAGTATTAACATTACTTCGTGCATCTGGGAGTGCATTACCCCGGTCTGAGTGGCTCAGACGGTTGAGGCGCTGGCCTTCTGACGCCAACTTGGCAGGTTCGATCCTGGCTTAGTCCGGTGGAATTTGAAGGTGCTCAAATAAGTCAGCCTTGTGTCGGTAGATTTACTGGCACGTAAAAAGAACTCCTGCGGGACAAAATTGCGGCACCTCGGTGACTCCGAAGTCCGTAAAAGTAGTTAGTGGGACGTAAAGCAAATAGCATTATTATTATTATTATTATTATTATTATTATTATTATTATTATTATTATTATTATTATTATTATTATGGAGTGCATTACAACCAATTAAGTACCAAATTTATGGAGGAAACAGTTTGAGATAAAACTCCAGATAGCAGTGGAAAACATTTTAATTGAACCGCAAAATAGACACAATACTTCAACCTATTAGACTTAGATAGCCATCCAGTTTACGAGACTAAATTGCCCTTTCATATACCCACACTCAGTGTAGTTGTTATGAATAGAGAAGTATATTATCATGGAGTTTTTATTAAATGTTGTAAAGCTGCGAAACAAGCCATGCACTATTTCATATTTCCCAGGAGACTGTATATTTTGCGAAGAGAAAGGAGAAGCCCTTTGTTTAGGAAGTGTGCGCTCTTCCCCGTGCAGATTGTCTCATGTGGGATGTATTGTTTTCAACTCTCAGACCATTTGTTTGTCTGCACATCATTCACCGTTGCAATGTTTGCACAGCAATGATTAACTTAGAGCACTTCTGCTGTGAGTAATCCAACGGTTGTAGGAGTAATATTGTAAGTTGTATGCAAAATTTCTCCTCATTGTGACTGCTTACTAATTAGAGATGGGAAAATGTTAATGTTGTTATCATTTGTCCTGCAATGGAACAGGTTCCGCTGCTTTGCAAGCCAAACTCCTCTTGGTTCTATTAAATGCATCGTTTGGAACACGATGAACATAGCGCATGTCTCCTTGAAGGCGATCAAGCCAGCGTTTCTTGGGTCGACCACGTGACCTTTTTCCAGATGGCGTGATGAGAAGTGCCGTCTGTATAAGATATGTACCTTCTGTACGCATTACGAGGTCATATCACCGAAGTTGAGTCTCACACATCTTGTCTACGATCGAGATAACTCCCATAATTTTCCGGATTTCTAGGTTGGTGACATGATCTAGTCGGGTCAGACCAAGTGGCCAGCGAAGCACGCGCATCTCCATGACATGGAGTGATCGTTCGTGCTTCACTGTTGCCGGCCAGCATTCAGAGTCACACAGAGCGACTGGGCATACAGCAGTCCTGTAAACCTCGGACTTCAGGTGGATTGGAACCCGGCGATCGTAGAAAACACCAGTAGTTTGCCGCCACTTCATCCAGGCCGCATTCACTCGTGCACGGGAGTCTGAAATAGTGGCACACTCAGCGTTGACTAAAGAAAATGTTAATATTCCTTTGTAATTCCGTGCACTTCACCATACTTCCAGCTCACTCCGTGGTATAGGGGTAGCGTGTGAGCTTCTTATCGAGAGTCTTCGGATTCGATTCCTGGGCCGGGTAGAATGGCTGAAATGTTATAGTTCTGACTTTCTCAAATTGAATTTATCGATCCTATCCCAATCTGTTGGTTCAGAAGGTAGAATAGAAAATAATACTACCCTCAGGACTCGAACTGAAATACTCTCGAGACGGTTGCCCTAGATAATGTACTTGCTATAATCCTCCTAACAAGGTAAGTCTCAATCCCTTAAAGCCGAAACCTACCCTGAAACTTTGGTGATATAACCCACGTGCTACGAGAGTTTGGACTACAAGAACTCGATATCGAAGCTGGAAACCTAGTTAGCCAGACTGCAACGCGGCGCAGCTGGACGTTCCTGCCTCGCTGGCGAGCTGTGTGGATCTTGGCTCACTGTTTACTGCTCGCCGCTTATTGCTGGCTTGCCCACAGAGAGAGCTGTTCATTCTAACCTGTTGGGACGGGTATCCGTTTTCTATTGTTTTTATGAGTAATTTATGGGTTCATTTCTTAACCTTGCAATGCACACTGACAGCTCATTTTCTGCATGTGGCCTTCTCGTAGCAAATCGGTTATTTCAGCAAAGTTTCATGATGATTTCTGAATGAATGTTGTGCCATTTCACTAGCAATTATAATTCATTAAACTGTTGAACGATTTCCTCTACTTTGTTTCCTTTATATTCTCCCTTACGTCGGACCGACACGGACAGATCTTATGGCAACGATGGGTTGGAAAAGGATACGAATGAGAAGGAAGTGACCGTGGCCTTTATTAAAGTACAAACCCAGCATTCTCCTCGTGTGAAAATGGGAAACCACGGAAACCCACGTTCATGGCAATTCTACTATCTCACAAATGCAAGCTGAAAACGACGTGACTTTGATTTCTATTAATAAATGTTTGCACTTGATCACCCTTTTAAAATACGTTTTATACTGTGCAATGTTTTCTTTTACGAAAAATTACGTGCCAGGAATAGGTGCCGACGAGTTAGGAACGAAGTGGCATGCAATTATGTATGTTGATGTGAGTGAGATAAGTCTTGAGGGAAATATTCATGAACGTGGATCCGATAAATAGCAAGGAGACCTCAAGTACAGTTCCAGAGTTACCAAAGTTACTTTGTATGATTAGACGAATAGCTTTTATTATTATTATTATTATTATTATTATTATTATTATTATTATTATTACGGGGATATCCGTGGAATGCAGAAGTGAAAGAAGGTGCGGGCTGGAATGGATCTAACTACAAAGCTGAGATATTGATTAAAATTGCATTAAAGGTTATATTTTCAAGAAAAAGCAAAACTTAATAATTTTCACATAGAATTTGAACATTCAACAAATAACAACAAGTCAACAAATAATCAGGTACAAGACCAGGAGAGACAAATTAACGATCTGTGCTTCGAGCCCCACTTTTTACAATCCCTGAGCTCTCAGCTCACAACCACATATTTACCAAAGGGCAGAAAACCCCTAACAACATGGAGCACTTGCTCCCACCTAGCAATGTCAGGCCTCCTAGAGGCACATATTCAGATACTAGAAAGAGCTGACCCGGTCTCAATTTTTCAAGCCTATTTAAGGCAATACAAAACTTTTACACGAGATTGCCATCAAGGCACCACTTACAATGAAACAGGGGTATCTTCTACCCAACCTACTGGGCCTTAGTAGGAAAATAATAGATTAAGTTAACGGCCCAAAATGCAAAACTGAATGGAGGCGTGAATCTGCACTCCTACATGAAACTTCTTAAAACCTAAGAGGCACTAGGCCGATGAATCCGGGGCTATTCCCAAACTATGGAGGTGACTCGTATACAGAATAAATAAATTTAACACAATAAGGAAGAGTAGATAAACGGTTACGAAAACGTAGTCACCTCAAATCCAACATGAAGAGGATCTCGAGAGGGTAAAGCACTCTTTATCCCCGCTTTACAGTTAAAGGTATGTGAAGTTTTACAAAAGCGATGGCAAATTACATGTTTCAAGATAGGTTACATAATAAAGGTTTCGGACCTTTCCCGCGGTTTAAACTGCTGAGCTAGCGAGAAATAAAGATGTTAAGTTGCCATTACCTTGTTGAAGAGCTGTTGCCGGATGGAAGAGGCACTTCCCGCCTCCTGCTACACTTCCATACACTAGGCTAGAGGTTGTTCGAGTGGCCCAGAGACAAGAAAATCAAGCAGTTTTTATACCCTCGTGGAAGATTCGAGACCTTTCATGAATAATCAACCCACACCCTCTTTCTTTATTGGTCCGTCTTGAAAATACACTCAAAGTCGAAGAAGAAATACATGATTGGTCAAAAATTAATTAAAGAAATTCTGGATTGGCTCAATTCAAAACAGGCGGAAAGAAAAGATTTATATTGCCAACCCACAAATGAAAGAACGAAATTTAGTAAAGAACAAACTTATGAATACAAAATTTCTTCAAATAAAGTTCTTCCACTTCGCACCAGGGTGCATGGTCATAGTTTTTTAGTAGACATCTATAAGAGAATGTCCACACTTCTTGATCAATGGAAAACCAAACAAATTGAACTCCACACAGTATTGACAACTTCGTAATCACAAAATTTACTGTAGTGACAACTTCTGAGAAACTAATGACTTGATCCAGTTTTTAAAGTTCAGAGTTTCTCCCGTAGAGGAGTACTTATTGGCGCAATATTTAAACTTGCGGCGTAGAGGTGTACCTCCCAGTACAATTATTATTATTATTATTATTATTATTATTATTATTATTATTATTATTATTATTATTATTATTAATGTTGAAAACATTTCTTAGCAGACAAAGTAGTGGACACCATACGACGAAAAACGTAAAACTAAGCAAATTGTGCCCAAAGTTGAAGGGATAAAGGGCCCGGAATGGTTCCAAATTTTGTGTCTTGAACATATTTATCAAACTAAAAGAGCAAATTTCGAAAATCACTTCCGGCCTAAATGCAGTTCCGGAAAAACGGCCTAAAATTGCTTGTTCTTTCATTCCTTTCTTTCTGACTCAAATGCTAACCAAATTTACTTATTTACGTAATTCTTCCTGCAATGCGTTCCTTAGTTCAATACCCCCAGGAATTTTTAATTTTTGAAAAATGTCTACACCGAATGTACAGTTGTTTTAAAGGCTTAAGTGAAACTCTGCACTGAATCACATTAAATCACATTCGCACTCGTAGTGGCAGAAAAAAGGCAAACTGCTAATCTAATGGACCGGATAACGATGATTAAGAAAAGATTTGTAATTTTTAGGAATAAATAAATAAAAATGTTTTCATACATTATTATATTCATCTAAAACTCGCAGCTCATATCCCTAGGATACTTTCAATATTAAGTTACTTGACTGAAGGGCTAGAATTGTGGATTTTATTATTCCTAGCCTTTTCCCAGTTATTATGCTCCATTTCACGGCTGGATCCTTGTCCACTATGCACTCACTATTGCGTGTTCTTTGGCAGTTCGTACTAAGACGATCACAGACAGACAGTCCCATCCTGGAGGAATTAACCAGATGCAGCTAAAATCCCCAACCTGGCCGGGAATCGATCCCAAGATTCCTACCAATCAAAGGCAACTAAGCTGAGCATTCAGCCGAGGTTTATTTATTTTGTCGTAGATGTTAACAGAGTTCTATAGTCTAGGACAAACATGTATCTTACCCTCCCTAACTTGCATTAGTGCTAGCTTACTTTTGTGTCACCAGTGTTTATAGAGTTATCCTACAATCACAACATATATTTTGAATGAATTGAATAATGAAAGAATGACTTCGAGCTTAATTATGTGTTGGTGAGTGAATGATTTCATGACTGAACTGTGCTCGTGTATGATTAAATAAGTAAGAGAGTAAACCTTAAAGGAAAAACGACAATTTAGAAATCGGATTGGAATAGTTAATAAGTGTAATTGTAATGTTTAATGTAATAACTAGAGCCCGGATTTTTATGCAGTAACAGGTTAGATTGCAAACTGATTTGGTTAGCAGGGAGTATCGGCCACCCGCTCTTCGATAGTGTATTAAGAGTAACATAAATCATAGGGGTTCGGATAGACCATACCCCTAATGCTTATGCAAACCCCATAGCATAGTGGTTGTGCAGGTAGACTATACTTGCTACTCCCTTCAGTAAATTTGCATTCTAACCTATTAATGCATAACAATCCGGACTCTAGTAATAACAGATAAATAGTAATAAGGGAAAAAATGAATGTATCAAAACGCATTTAGGATTCCAATATATGATTACTCCATCCCCAGTTTGAAGTGTTCCGAACTTTGGGGACGGGAGTATTCTATTCTATCCTATTCAGCCAAGGAACCGGACGGATAACTTTTTTCTCGTCAATGACATATATATATTTTCTTATTTCTATAAATATGCTACATTTAAAAACAAGTTGGCGGCATTATAATCCCCCCACCATGCCACTATAGTCGTGAAGGGCCCTGAAAGGCCTTGGCCTACCAAACGACCGCTGCTCAGCCGGAAGACCTGCAGATTACGAGGTATCGTGTGGTCAGCACGACGAATCCTCTCAGAAGTTATTCATGGCTTTCTAGACCGGAGCCGCAATCTCTCCGCCAGATAGCTCCTCAATTCTAATCACGTAGGCTGAGTGGACCTCGAAACAGCCATCAGATCCAGGTAAAAATCGCTGACCTGGCCGGGAATCACACGCTACCCCTACACAATGGGACCGGCTGGCTGCATTATAATGCATACATATTCAGCAAATGGTCGGTATAAATCTCACCGTCGGCATTGCTGAAAATACTTTCCGCGATTTCCCATTTTCACACTAGACAAATGTAGTGGCTACCTATTTATTAGCCCTTAAATGCACAGCATTCCAAATGTGCAAAGCGGAATTTACTTGCTTGTTACATCTGTTTTACGATTTTATAAGTGTGCAATTACTTCTACCTTGCAGACAAACTCGCTAGGTGTCGCTAGTGTATTAAAAAACGAACAATCTTTTATGTTTTTCTTGCTAATCAGCTGGAGTGAAATGTAAACTTTAAACAGTTAAAGTAAAACATATAAAATTTTGTTTCCTTCAAATAATTCGTGAGCAAGGACAACCCCAAGATTAAAGTGTGGCAGTAACTACAGTAATCGTACAACTTTGCATATATCGGTACGTAAAACATTCAAATCTCTTAACATTTTAACTGAGCCATATAACTAAATAACATAAATACATATTTATTTTTTCAAATCATCTTTTCTTATACTAATGTGTTACTTTTGGAATGAAAAACCATCATATATAAAACAAACAATAAATTGCGAATATTAGGGTTAAGATCATGACCTTATCCTCTCAAGCCTCGTGCTCTATTTTCCTATCATCCCTAAAAAATTCGGAAGAAAAAATATCGCTAGTGAATGTGTTTGAACACGGAGCCAAAAGGATGGCGCCATAGCAAGTACGTACGGAGACACCGGCTGGAAAACACTTTGTGTTTATGTTTGATGCTGATTCTTCGCCATCGGTAGATGCTAGGCGCTCGGTCATTTGCGAAATGTTCGTTAAACAGCCATGTGGCATATGTACAGTGAACTTGAACTCGCAATACAACCCAAGCCTTCTTCGATTCAGTGGCGCGATTGGGAATTTGAAGCGAGGGGGCATACAAAATTGTAGACAACAAGAACTCCCCGAGTCTAAGGGTGGCACGCAGCGGGCGGAAGTGGCGATAGACATCAAAATTGAAAGAAACAACTATAAAATGATAAGTTTATGATGCTCTCTGAGCGAATTTCGATAGAGGGTTGACAATCTACCTATTGAAGTTATTATTATTACGCAACACCAACACCAACAACAACAATATAAACAACAAGAAATTCTATGGAAAGAAAATCTTACAATAAATACTACTTTTTTAACATTCTAAATCCAACATCATCATATACAAATTCACACACAACTTAAGTATTTCGTGTGCTTAACATTACTGCTTAAAATAAGTTACTATAGGTTCAGCTTTCTATTAGCTTAACATAACAAGTGATAATAAAGTAAAGTTAAAAGGTAACTGCCCAACAAGAGTACATGATGTCCATGATGGTAACATAGTATTTTAGGCAACTATCCATCGACCTCATGGTGTGTTTAGTATTCACAACTCTCAATATATGGCATTTTCTACGAAATTGACTCCTCAGTTATCAGTCACGTTTGCAGAAAGGACCTGAGACTATCTCATTTAAAAAGGCTCGCAAGCACGCACGAGAGAAAAATGACTCTCTTTGTTCAGCACACATGTACCGTGGGCAGGAAGAGCACGACTCATTAATCTCTGGTAGCCGCCGGGTCAGCCTGACAGTGCTCGGTATCTCCCAGACGCTAGAGGCTCTGGAGACAAGTACTTCCTTCATAGGGAGCATAGATCAGCATTCCACTTTATTGCCTGTCGGAAGGTATGCCGCACAATTTTCCGCTATCAGCCAAGTCACAACGCTGTGTGAGACATTGTGCTGTATATTTACTATCGCTGAGTGCTATTTCGGTAAAGGAAGGTAATACAAATCCCGTACTAGTATTTTACTGTTTTTTCCTGTCCCCCTTTACCGATTTAATAAAAACAAGAAAAAATTCGCTACATTTCTCACTTATATCTCACGTCATTTGATCCCAATTCCGTCCGGCTCCATGGCTAAATGGTTAGCGTGCTGGCCTTTAGTCCAGAGGGTCGGAGATTTTAACCTTAAAATGGTCATTTCCCTTGGCTCGCAGACTGGGTGTTTGTGTTGTCCCCAACATCCCTGCAACGCACACACCACACATAACACTATCCCACACCACAATGACACGCAGTTACCTACACACGGCAAATAGCGCCCTCCGTCATCGGAGGGTCTGCCTTTCAAGGACTGCAGCCGGCTAGAAACAACCATACGAAATTAAAATTTAAAACCCCAATCCCTCTAGATTTTTTACGATCTTTTTTACATCGCACCGACAAAGATAGGTCTCACGACGATGATAGGGGAGGGTTAGGAGTGGGAAGGAGTGACCGTGGCCGTAATTAAGGTACAGCCCCAGCATTTGCCTGGTGTGAAAAATGGGAAAACTGGGTCCGTCCGGTGGTATTTGAAGGTGCTCAAATACGTCAGCCTCGTGTCGGTAGATTTACTGGCTCGTAAACGAACTCCTGCGGGACAAAATTCCGGTACCTCGGCGTCTCCGAAAACCGTAAATGTAGTTAATGGGACGTTAAAAGAATAACATTATTATTATTATTATTATTATTAATCTTATTATTATTATTAAATGGAAAACAACCGAATATCATTTTCAGTGCTGCCGACAATGGGGCTCGAACCTACTATCGCTCCAATGCAAGCTAATAATTACGTAACCCAAGCTACACAGACACTTACTCGCTCAGATGATTGTGTTTTACTACCCTTCTGTTCATACGTTCATCATTATCATGCCGATACTGCAATACAGCTGCACGTCACATTAGACTGAGTTCCATTGCCGGGCCTACCACAAATGTTCAGGTCTCTCTCTCTCTCTCTCTCTGAGTCAGTACATAACAGAGATAATAGGTTTACAAAACTACACTTCAAATTCCCCTTCATCGTACCACTAAATTTAACAAATCGTTTGTTTGCACTGCATCACGTATCCTTAACGTCCTTAATCTTCACCGTTTCGCAAATAACACAAACTGTACACAACTAAAGCAGTCCTTAACTCTTATCTTCCTGGAGGAGTACGCAAGAGGCTGAGATCAGGCATTCTTGTGTCTAACAATCAGAAGTATGTATATTTCGAAGAAAATTGTTTCTCTGTTTTAGCGTTATATTGTTTAGATTCTTGTAGTCCAAAATAATAAATAGGCTTAATGATATACTCTCTTAATTCTTATATAATTTATTTTTTAATTTTAATGTTTAATATATTAATATTATAAAATGTAGTTAGTGTGTTCATAAACCTGTATTGTATTATAAGATGATGCTATATAAAGGGGCTTTTCAGCGCCAGTGGCATGTACATCATCAATAAAGTTATATTCAAATTCTAGTTGACTATTTAGCTCATGGCTTCAATGACCAAACCAGCGGAAAGATCTCAGAACTTCAGCCAATCAACAGCTGCCGTATATAATTATGGCGTTTGGCCTCAGGAGAGGACCTATAGGTGACCTACGCATCTGTGATGATGGGGCCGTATCTACTGTACAATGAATTATAATGATAAGGACAGCACAAACACCCGGTACCCGAACCAATGAAAGTTAAAATCACCGACCCGGCCGGGAAACAAACCCGAGACCCGATGGATTATTGTGGTGATGGTGGTGGTGGTTGTTATGGTGATTACTGTTATAGGAGGAAGTAGGACTGGGCAATCGTTCTCTATTAACACTAATCAGAGGGAAAAGAAGTGGAGGGGGTCCGACACTTCGAAAAATGAAGGTATCGGCCACAGAAAGGCGTGAAAATTAAAAACTTCCTAGATATGGACACCTAATACCGTCGGGGTCAGAAAAGAACAAGAGTTGACCAAGGGAGGTTGGATAATATAGATGAAAATGAAGAGCCTGGCACACATAAGTGGAAGCAATTCCAGGACTCAGCTACGGGCCACGTGGTCGTCAAACCGCGTTCCCAACTTAACAGCCCATAGGGAGCAATTCATTCCCCTCTGATAATAGGTAGGGGATACCGAGGATGTTATTCTACCGCCCCCACCAAGAGAGGAATCTCTTGGAACAGAGGCCAGCTCGGAGCCGAACAAAGAAATCTGGTGTGCAGCTCCTTTTAGGCAAAACCCTAATGGCGGTGAGCTCCATGTACCGTTTTCATTATACCGTATATCAACTCTCCCGTCATTCAGGCTACTGAGTGCGGCATTTAATCTTTCTAGGAGTTACGCTACGGTGGCGGACAATCAGCTGTCTATCAGTACAGTGTTATACAGTAGATTACCTATTTTATTTTTATTTGTTTTTTATATAAATTGATCATAAGAGCGCAATGAAACGATATCAGTAATACATTTGACCACACATCGCACACTCTGATGTTCTGATTAAACAGACAGCCAGCATACTTGAAGACTAGAGCCCCAAGAGGGTAAATGCTAAATTAAAGCGGTATCTTTCAGAGCTCAAAGTCCTGTTGTCTCTATGGGTTAATGTATGTGATTTATTTTATATTTGTGCACTTTTATTATCATCTTGACATCTAAATTATCAAAATAAGAGCAACTCGATAAAGTTTGTGTGTATTTTTGGTAAATTCGTGAATCGTGGAGTATTCATTAATAAAGTAGTTTTGTTTATTATTTATGTATGGCTTCTAGTGCTGGGAATGTCTGAGGATATGATCGGTTCGATACTTCTGTAACTGCTATTCCTCGTTCATCCTATGGGGTAATACCTCTGCATGAGGCTGTTCTTTGTGGGTGTAGATATAACTGTATTGGTTAGAAATGCGAAAGAAATGGCCACGGCCTAGAGAAATGTACCATTCCAGCATTTGTCTGGAGCTGAAATAAGAAACGACGGAAGACCATTTCAAAGTTGGGTGACGGTGGATTTAACTCCCTGTCTCCCGACTACAGAGCAAGGAAAAACAAAAGCTGGCTGTGCTTCAACGCACTGTTTGGTATTACTAAAGATAATATCGATCATCGTCATCATCCATCTCCATAGATAAATGGATAGCGTGCAGGCCTTTGGTCACAGGGGTCTCGGATTCGATTTCCGGCAGTGTAGGGAATTTTAATCATATCTGGTTAATTCCTCTGGAACGGGGCCCGGGTGTATGTGTCGTCTTCATCACCATTTTTTTTTTTTTGCTACTTGTTTACGTCGCACCGACACAGACAGGTCTTATGGCGACGATGGGACAGGAAAGGCCTAGGAGGGGGAAAAAATCGGCCGTGGCCTTTAAATAAGGTACAACCCCAGCATTTGCCTGGTGTAAAAATGGGAAACCACGGAAAACCATTTTCAGGGCTGCCGACAGTGGGTATCGAACCTACTATCTCCCGAATACTGGATACTAGCCGCACTTAAGCGACTGCAGCTATCGAGCTCGGTCATCACCATTTCATCCTCATCACGACGCGCAGGTCGTCTACGAGCGTTCATTCAAAAAACCTGCACCTAGCAAGCCGAACTTGTCCTCGGACCCTCCCGCTACTAAATCCATACGCCAATTCATATTTTATCATCATAATATTCATCATCATCATCATCATCATCATCATCATCATTGGATTTGTGTAACTTCGTACTCTTTAGTCAGTCAGCAATACTGTGTTCTCACTAGAGTGTAAATTCTTTAGGATTACCTCAGTTATAGTGAAGTCTACGGTATAGTACGTATTCATTTTTATTGGAAATGAGATAAGAATTGAAACTCATGGAGTCTTGAGAAAGTTGCCGCGTACATGTTAGTAAAGTATGGAAAAAAAAAAAAAAACAACAAGCAAGTGGCCGTGCGGTTTGTGTCACGCAGCTATCAGCTTGCTTTCGGGAGATAGTGGATTCTAAACATTTTCACACGTGGCAAATGCAGCGGCTGTACCTTAGTTTATTTGCTACTTGCTTTACGTCGCACCGACACAGATAGGTTTTATGGCGACGATAGGATAGGGAAGGCTTAGGTACAGCCCCAGCATTTACCTGGTGTGAAAATGGAAAACCACGGAAAAACTTCAAGGCTGCCTACAGTGGGATTTGAACCCACTATCTGCCGGATGCAAGCTCACAGCTGCGCTACTCTAACCGCACGGCCAACTCTCCCAGTGTACCTTACTCCAGGCCATGGCCGCTATCTTTCCACTCCTAGCATTTTCTATCCAATCGTTGCCATAAGACATCTCTGTATCGGTGCGACATGAAGAAAATTGTATGAAAATAAAATAAATGGAAAACCACTTAGAGACATGGGCTTCTCCAATGCATGGTCACACTGATCCAGCACCTTAATACGCTTAGCTATCACGGTCGATTCAATCTATTCCATTGGGTTTACGCAGGGATTACGTTTGAATATCTCTCCCGAGACCACGTAATATTTAGGAAAAATATTAAATCTTTAGCTATAAAGACTGGAAGCTGTTCACTAGAATGGGAAGCAAATAGACTCTCCCGAAAGTCATTCCACATACCATGAGAAAAATGTAAATTAACTTCGAAAATTACGTCTGTCTTCACGGGGGGAAAATTATTTTTGCATTAACTTAAAGATCGTTAAGTACGTTGTTATTACACATACAAATTCCCGATAAATTAAGTTCATGTAATATCTCATTTTATCGCGCTGCCTCTTCACAGGAATAATAATAATAATAATAATAATAATAATAATAATAATAATAATAATAATAATAATAGAGAAACAAGAGAGGAAAATTCTCAGAAAAATCCTAGCACCAAAGTTCGAAAATGGAATTTGGATGAAAGAGAAACCACACGAAATTTTTCAATTCGCAGAAAAGAAAATCACAGATACCATCAGAAAGAGACGACTAAAATTCTACGGACACCTACACAGAATGGATAACAACAGGCTGGCAAAGAAAATTCTAAATCTAGCTCTAATCCTGAAAATCCGCAACAATTGGTTAGCAGAAATTCATGAAGATCTACAAGAAATGGATATTGAGGGCAAAAACATTCAAGATAGAATGAAATTTAGAAGCTTAGTAAACAAACATAAATTTGCAGAGAAACCAACAAGAAAAAATACAGGCTGGACAGAAACACGCAAAAAGGAACAAAGTGAAAAAATGAAGAGATATTGGGAAGAAAAGAAGAAGAAACATTGTGCAAAATAAGTTCAAACGCGCTACACAGTTGGGCACAACGAATCAATAATAAAAATAATGTGACGTACCCACTTGGCCCACAGATGTATGACAAAATTATCACGTGGCGGGTCACTTTAATATTAAAATAAATAAATGATATGTCATTGTTTCTCCATAAACAGTATCCCAAGGGCGCCAGTCTTCAAGCTTATGGCTTGAAAACAAAAGTAGATAATTAATAATAATAATAATAATAATAATAATAATAATAATACGTAATGAGACTCAAAAACTCCCAGGGGTGAGGTGAACGGAACACAAATCATTAAGTACACTAACTTGGAATTTAAGGATCATTAATAATAATTTCAGAACATAAAAATTAAAACAGCTATTTATTAAGATGAAAAACGTGACGTAACGGCGTTTTAACGACATCTGAACTTACAGAAGCAAAAGAAAAATTGAATGAAATTAAATTTAAAAATGAACTGTTGCGCGAAGACTTGCAGTAACTTATGCCATAAGCTCACCATATGTAGACTCTGTTGTCTTGAAGCTGATGATGTGTGGATCTCGTACCGGCTGCCTTCTCTGTTGTTGGATTCCAGTCCTACTTCTACATTTCCTGTCCTTAACACTTCCTACTGTACTCCTTACATAAAGTCGTAATGAGTCCTAATTTTAAATGCAAAACCACCATGGGTTATGTTCATGGAGAGAATACACTTGTATTCTTCCGTATTACGGAGCAGTAGCGTAGCTAAATTCATAATAAAAGCTCTCCTCCCCTATACTGGTCAGAACCGGTCTCCCGTTGACTACCTCTCGTCATTGAGATATCAAGTCCCAATGAGAGTAACTTTTGAGTAGAATATACTCAGATGCGAAGTGAACTAACTTAAAATCTTCTCCGATGTGCAGACGTAGAATCGTAGTAAGAGTGTCTTCCAAGAGTGAGAATCAGAATCAGAATGTCCGAATACAAGTGACAATCTGCTCACGAGTAAGAATAAGAGTATGAATCTCCTCTCCAGCTCTTGTCGGTGGTATATATCGGTTCAAAAGTCTCCTTCCATCAGCCATATCACATGGTCCATTAAGATTCGAGGTCTCATCCCTTCTCCTATGTATTGCTGTGAATCCATCATGTTGCTTCATTACGTTCATTCACATATGCTGAACTTTCCCGCTGAAATAAAGCGTCCCGAAGCGAAGTTTGAAAAGTGGGTGTTAATAATGTATCAACTGTCTCTTCATAATGGTAGAGAGGGTGAAGTCTCTCGTAACCTAGATGACGTACTTTTCCTGGAATTGGGCTGAAATTAGCCTGCTGACTCTGGTCACCTCACAACGGCTATTGGAAAATTTACTGCAAGTTATAAATATGCATGATTTTGAAATACTTTACCCAATAATTTGTTCGCTCAGAATACGTTATAGCCGCGATACAAAGAAATGAAATGATGATTGAAATGGATGATAAAACCCTATATATACATACACATATTAATTTAAAAATGACCTATCAGTGATTAAATATATACATATTATCAATTAAATATATAGTTCAATAATTAAAAACATTCAGTGATGTTCCAAACATCACAATAATAATAATAATAATAATAATAATAATAATAATAATAATAATAATAATAATAATAATAATAATATAAGAAGGACTGCAATGCCCGGAACTCACCAACGGGAAATACCAACTTAGAGGTGGACAGGAAATCAAACAGGAAATCAAGCAATATACAAATATTCACAGTGACATTAGAAAACGCAGGCTAAGATTCTATGGACATATTGAAAGAATGCACCCAGGGAGACTTACCAAACAAATAGCCGAATTTTAGAGGAACATGAGTAAGGCTACAACAACAGATACAAGGAAATGGATTGGAGAAATCAAAACCGATTTGAAACAGGCCGGAATTACACCAGCATATGTACAAAAACTGGGTAATCTTCAGATACAAAATTCACAAATAGCAAGTTGACCAAGAGGAAAAACCAAAGGAGAAGACTAGAACAACCTGTTCTGAAGACATAAAAGAAGCCCACTGCAAAAGAATGAAAGAAATATGGGCACAAATGAAGGCATATGCACCCCTCTATGTGCTTTGCGTAGTCCTAATGGGCATATTCGCTTATATAATAATAATAATAATAATAATAATAATAATAATAATAATAATAATAATAATAATAATAATTATTATTATTATTATTAATTATATTAATGATATTATTATTATTATTATTATTATTATTATTATTATTATACAGCTCCACCTACAGTGTGACGCCATTTAGGTTGCCCGCGAGTCAAATTTAACTTCCGTTTTACTCTACCATATGATCAAGAAATACGAACTCTGCTGAATGACCTTAATAAATTTGTCGAGTAAACACTAAATGTGTCACTAGAGATCTTCAACATAGCGACGTCGTACGACGTCTAGTGCCGATATTATGATCTGGAAGCAGACCCTTTACTACTGATCTACAGAGAGAGAGCAGTCCGCCTCCGTAACGTATCGGTTAGCGTCATTAGCTGCCGTCTACTGGCACCCAGGTTCGATTCCCAGTACTGCCATTTAAGAATTGCAGGAGAGTTGTAATGTGATTAAAATGTTACACGCAGCACACCTCCATTTGAGGTGTGCCTGAAAAGAGCTGCACCACCTCAGGACGAGGGCACGAATTTACTTTTGCAGAAGGAGTAATGATTTACAACTACTGTATATGGCAAGTCTTGAATTTTTCCATGTTTCCAGAGCATGAGATTAAAAGTGGAGACTCTACACTGTGGATGATCATTGCCACCTCCGTGGTTCAAACTTACTGTAAGATTTCTGTAATACCGCCACTCATTATTTGTCACTATACATAATAAGCCGCGTTAATCAATACAGGCAGCCTCCGTGGTTCAGGCGGCAGCGCGCCGGCATCTCACCGCTGGATACCGTGGTTCAAATCCCGGTCACTCCATGTGAGATATTTGGTGGACAAAGCGGAGGGTGGACAGGTTTTTCTCCGGGTACTCCGGTAATAATAATAATTTCGTGTGGCTATTACTAGCCGAGTGCAGCCCTTGTAAGGCAGACCCTCCGACGAGGATGGGCGGCATCTGCCATGTATAGGTAACTGCGTGTTATTGTGGTGGAGGATAGTGTTATGTGTGGTGTGTGAGTTGCAGGGATGTTGGGAACAGCACAAACACCCAGCCCCCGGGCCATTGGAATTAACCAATGAAGGTTAAAATCCCCGACCCGGCCGGGAATCGAACCCAGGACCCTCTGAACCGAAGGCCAGTACGCTGACCATTCAGCCAACGAGTCGGACAGTACTCCGGTTTTTCTTGTTGTATTTCATTCCAGCAACACTCTCCAATTATCATTTCATTTCATCTGTCAATCATTTATCATTGCCCCAAAGGAGTGCGGCAGGCTTCGGCAGCCGGCACATTTCCTATCCTCGCCGCTAGATGGTAGATTCATTCATTCCATATCTGACCCGGTCGAATGACAGGAAACAGGCTGTGAATTTTAATTTCCAATCAATACAGGTTATAATGCAACTATGCGGACAAAAATAATCAGGAGTGCTGTTCGTGTTACGTTAAGAACAATGCTGCAATCGGATTGGCGGAGAAAAGTTATATTTTCCAGGCGCACGATTCAAATTGCCGAAATCACCGTATTTGCTATGCCAGAACACAAGGCATTACCATGCTGTAGGGAAGAGAATGGGAGGGAGGGAGGGGAAGTGGGGTGTATGATGAAGACAGAAATAATGCTCTGCGCATATGCACAAGTTTCCTCGTTCGACTGTCACAGGCTTCTCCTTGTCTCTTACAGGCAATATCCACAGTTCGTTTATTAAACAGCCATAACTGCACACACAGTACTAGAACACACTGCAATTAAGGCACACTTGTCAGTCGAGGAATGTACCAGATCGTTTGTCCTTTCGTCTGTGGGTCGCAGTAACATTCTTTATATTATACTCGATGATGCAACGCTGCCGTCCTTCGATTGTGATATTCTTCACTCACAACATTTAAATGGAACGAAATACTGAATGAAGGAAACAGTACGTCGAATGGTTTGATTAGAGTAGACGTACAATGTGCCCCCTCGTATTTCAATGTTCAGTTCACAGCGGTGTAGCAGTGACTTTTGCGCTCTGTACAGGATGTGTGTTGTGTCACGCATTACCTCATTGTACCTGAGGCCCTTTAAACCAAAAACCCACTATCGGCAGCCCTGAAAATGGTTTTCCGTGGTTTCCCATTTTCACACCAGGCAAATGCTGGGGCTGTACCTTAATTAAGGCCACGGCCGCTTCCTTCCAACTCCTAGGCCTTTCCTATCCCATTGTCGCCATAAGACCTGTCTGTGTCGGTGCGACGTAAAGCCCCTAGCAAAAAACAAAACAGAAAAACAAACGCTATGGTGATCATTCAACCAAAGATCCAGGAATGTCAGATACACTATACTTACTTACAATTACCAAAAAATTAAAGTGGAATAATGCCCTTATTCGTATTACCAGCCGAGTCGGTACAACTTCGGATAATTAATTACATCAACGTAATATTCCTGTGAGGACAAAATTATCTGGTTCGGCAAACTGTATCTTGAGAGAAATAAGAGAAGACAAATGCTACTTTCATTTACTATAGACTTAAAAAGTCCCTGGAGTCCCGAAAATATTCTCTAACGTCCTGGAAACCAACGACATGAACTTGAAATAAGAAAGTCAACATCCGCAGGGACCAACACGTGCTGAGAACAAGAATTGCCTATTCCACGGAGCAGCGTCTGGAGCTCCCTTACAGTGACGATTGAGTAGCCCAATGTTCTAATTCCACCGTGCGAACTGCCTGCATTTCTAGAACTTGTGTTTCTTTTAATGCCTTGGTGAAAGAAGTTCCAAGAGTTAAATTTAGAACATGACCCGTAACTGTGTACTTCCCGACAGAATACGTCGAGCTCACCCGCAAGGCAGGAATGAACTGGTACGGCTGCTACATTTACCTCTTTTGCCAGCAGCGAGTATTATTATTATTATTATTTTCGTGTTTTAACGTCACAAAGCGGGCGAGTTGGCCGTCCGGTTGGGGACGCACAGCTGTGAGCTTTTATCTAGGAGATAGTGGGTTCGAATCCCAATGTCAGCAGCCCTGAAGATGGTTTTCCGTGGTTTCCCATTTTCAAGCCAGGCAATTGCTGTGGCTGTACCTTAATTAAGGCCACCTCCGCTTCCTTCCCACTCCTAGCCCTTTCCTGTCCCATTGTCGCCATAAAACCTATCTGTGTAGGTACGACGTAAAGCAAATTCTATAAACTAAATAAGGGAGATATTTAGTAGAAAGGAATTTATACTGGTAACAAACAATGAATAATACACTGAGCAATTTCGCTTCGTGGTACGGAAAATGGAATTTGAAACTTGCATTCGGAAGACAGTGAATTCTGATCCCACCATCAGCAATCGCGAAAGTAGTTTTCGAATTTCCTTATTTTTATGTCTGGAGTTAATTAATTAGATTCTGCCTGGCCGAGGTGGTAATGACATTCTCAGTTCACCTGGAGAAAATAATCGAAAATTTAAGAAACGTGTTTTCTAATTCCGGAAGTGCGTATTGTTCTGAGGTTCACTCAGCCTACACTATAAATGAATACTTTGTTAATTCCACCCCTTAAGGAACTTCATGAACTGTACGGAGATGACTTTGTTTTCAGTTAATTACTTAATTACTTCATTAATTAATGGCAGGACAGCTTCCTACCCAGTTCATTCATTTCCTACCCCTTCATCGCCGAAAACATATATATATAGGTCTGTGTGACTTTAAACCACCAGCAAGAGGAATAGATTTACAAATTTAGTATAATACTAAACAATGAAACTATCCATAGTTAACATTACAGTGTCTTAAGCAGATTTGTAAGTTATTTCACTCTCTGACGTCGAAAGGTAGCATAAATTGTGCGTATACCCTCGTGCCTTCTGGAAATTTATCCAGCAAGCTACTTTACCTTCACAATGTTTTTATTTTCCCATCACAGTAAGAGTCATATCACTTAAAAAGATGATAATATTCAATTTCTCGTTCACAGAATGTAACATGTCTCTCACTTAATGGATTCGAAGACTAATTTTTGAAAGGAGACATCATGCATTTTGCTTCATATTAACAGTTTTGGTTGACTGAAGCAGATGGTAAAGTGGCGATTTATTGTAAAAAATGCGTTATTTCTATTATCTCTTGCCAAATGTCGGGAAGCCGTTGCGGTCCACTGGCATGACGTTCCCTATTTATAACAGCGAAGGAGCGCCCTACTGCGCGGAGTACAGATGCCACGTCAGGAAATCGGCGATCTCGAAGAGGTTCCTTCAATTTCGGAAACAGGTCAAAGTCACAAGGACTCATGTCTGGAGAGTACGGAGGGTATTCCAAGACCTCCCAATGCCATCGTTGCAATAAGAGCTTGACTTTTTTTGCGACATGACAACGTGCGTTGTCATGCAACACGATGGGGCCATCGTCTCGTGATAAACATGGACGTTTGCGCCGCATAGCTGGACGCAGATGTCGCCCCAGAAATCGGCAATAGTAGTTACTCCTGATGGTGTGTTCTTCAGACATAGCATGCGTAAGAATAACACCGTTGTATTCGTATGCCACAATCAGAATAAGCTTCACCCGACTGAGTCTTTGTTGAAATTTATGTGGACGTGGCGAACCCGGGCGACGCCATTCATTCTATTGACGCTTTAATTCAGCCTCGTAGGATCGTGTCTACGTCTCTTCAATGGTGACAATACGCTGCAGAAATGTGTCTCCGTATCTGTCCAGATGGATGCCAGCCAGTGTATACCGGCGCCATTTCTCTACGTCGGTGAGATGATGTAGAACCCAATTGGACGCAATATTTCTGAAGTTAAGACATTTCGTCAGTATGTGCTACACCGTTTGATGACTGAGACCAACCTCCAAAGATAATTCCCGGATAGTCCATCAATGCTCTACGGAAACGAGATCACTCACAAGGTCAATCTCATCTGGAGGAATGGGCGGCGGACCAGTTCGGTGCAAAATCCACAGTCTCATCCCAACCCGTACGAAACGCCTTGACCCGTCGTGCAACCGTCCGAAATGGTTATGCATCCTCGGCACAAGATTCGCGTAATCCTCGATAAAATTCTGATCCATTTTCGCCACGGGGAACCTTAATTTAATCCACGAATGCTGATCACCTTTTGAAAACATGCTTTAGATGAGTAAAATAGGCACTCTTCACTTCAACGCCACACAGAAACAACACTCCCAGTTGGATACCCATCAAATGCACACTGTACGTCGACAACAGCGTCACCTGACCGCTCCCATATCCTATATGCGAATACGCGATATCCTTCGAGTGTCTGCCTTTACTTCATTTACAGCCCTCGTAAAATCTAAACAAGAATCTGTCAGCTTTCTCGTTTGAGCTAACAAAATATATTAATTTATGGCGACAAGAGTTAGCCTTTTTTTGCTAGTGGCTTTACGTCGCACCGACACGACGATGGGACGATGGGATAGGCCTAGGAGTAGGAAGGAAACGCCATGGCCTTAATTAAGGTACAGCCCCAGCATTTTCTTCGTGTGAAAATGGAAAACCACGGAAAACCATCTTCAGGGCTGCCGACACTGGGATTCGAACGCACTACCTCCCGGATGCAAGCTCACAGCCGCGCCTCTAACCGCATGGCCAATTCGCCCGGTGACAAGAGTTTGTAATACATCATATTTTAACTTCATATTTACATAAATAGTAGTATTTAAACCTTAATATTTTAAGCATTTATTCGTATAATGCACGTCTTAGTAAAACAGGTTTGTAGAGTGCGAAAATGCCTACGTGTTGTCGAAATCTCATATCCAGTATAATTTTTTTTATATAACTTTAAAATTGAATCATCTGTATATTTCTACAGTGCCTACGCAAGGTCATACTTTAACTCCTCCAAGATGCGTTGTTAATTTTTAGTAGTTTTATACCAGTATCTTTAATTGGAACAATGATGGTTACCATTCAAAGTAGAAAATTTTCATTTGTCATTCACGTAGGTTTCATTGGAGACTGATTCAACCAGCACAAAACCATGACAGGGACACAAACAATAAGGAAGTAGAAGATTTATTTGGCATCCTTTACTACACAGTAATTTGAGCAACATGGAATGGTCATTAATAGGAATAAGATAACGATTATGGTGATCAGCGTAAGAGGGAAGAGCATTGTGCGAGTCCAGGAAGAAACATAAGAAGTTTCAGCTTTAAAATACCTTGGAATCATAATGACAGAAAATACTTAATGTTGCAGGGAAATGTGGATGCTGATGGATACGAAAGGAGAGTAATAACGTTTCAGATGTGGCTGTGATGGGGAATGGAGAGGATTTATCGGATAGAAGATGTAATGAATTAGGAGTTGTTGGAGAGAGTTAGTGAAAAGAGAAAGACGATTAAGTGTCCAAATATCATCACTGTAGAGCCCGCTTGTTTAGGCAGTAATAGGTAATAGTAGGAGGTGTCGTCTAGCCCGTTCTTCAGTAATGTAACGAGAGTAACATAACTTTCAGGGGTTGTAAGAAGCCAAGCCTCTAAATCAGAGGTGCTCACGGTGGGTATTGTATCCTGCGGACTGTCAGGCAGGCGATGAATGTATGCGATTCAGCCATAGTGACGTTGTAGTTACGTCACAAGCCGTGAAGGTTGGGCGAAGTTCTCCTACTAACTCTCGGTCTCTGCGGCGATACACGAGTTTGAAATGGAGGCAGAAAATAAGGAAGAAAAAAAGGCAGAAATCCATGTCATTTTTAGTTGACGTTGTAAGAAGTTATGCAATTTCCCTGCAGTTTGTGCGCTTTGACCGGATACAATATTTTTGAATGTACGTAATGATTTGCAATTTTCACCTCAGAAGCATTTCCAACATAATACAGAGTTTAGGTGAATAAGCTCGTTGTTGCGTGGGTTTAAATTATCTGATAAACTCACTAATCCAATGATGCGTACTGTGAATAGTTTAATTATTTGAAGGCATACTGTACATGGTACATCTGCTTGGGAGATATATTTACATTGTTGTTATATTTTAATCTTGGATAATGAATATCTATGTCCCCACTCGTGATAAAACTCCCTCGCAACTTAGAGGCTAGCTATTATCATAGGACGTCTGACAAATTTTAAATAGTATTTTCAAATTCAGTGAACAGGAAGATTTAAACAACACTACAACACTGTGCAAAATCATGCAATAAACGTGTTGCATAATGTAAATATATTAAATTTTGCTGAATGAAAAACAAGAATTTTGCTTTTCAAGAAATGGAAATTCTGCCGTTCCCATCCAAGAATTGTAAATTGTAGCCTGTACGCTTAAACCCTGTACCCTTGTAAATTGTAACACAAAAATTACAACGTGTTAGTTTTCTTTGAATGTATATAGGAAAATAAAACTGACTGTTTATACCGAGCGCACTGTATGCAGTAAAACTTCATCCAATATAACCCTATACTGTAATTTACAGCGTTCACACTTCACAATATCTCAAAAATAATACGGACCAAGCACACCGGGATTGCATATGGCTCCCCAGACTGTTATATCAGGAATATTTATTTCGTCATAAATTCCTTCATGGCGTCCGGTCCCATGGCTAAATGATTAGCGTGCTGGCCTTTGGTGACAGGGGTCCCGGGTTCGATTCCATGGAATTTTAAACATCATTGGTTAATTCCGCTAGCATGGGGGCTGGGTGTATGTATCGTCTTCATCTTCACTTCAAACTCACCATGACGCTCGGGTAGCCTACGAGCGTGAAATCAAAAGACCTGCATCTGGCGAGCCGAACTTGTCTTCGTAGATTACTGGCACTAAAAGCCATACGCCATTTCATTTTTCCCTTGTTGGAGATTCTGGTCAGAACAGTTCCTTTCGTTTAACTTGATACTCGCCTCAGCAGGCTTTATGGCTCTCTGGTTGCATTCAATCAAGGGAGAATACGTCACAGCAGGAGTCAGTTCGTAGCGACAAACGGTTCATATCAACGTTACAGCAGGGTAGCGGATTACGCCGCGCACTGTGCACTTGAATTGTGATATGAGGCATTTTCCTCATTGACAGGACGCCATAGAACACGCTCAAGTAGTAAGTGCCATTATTTGTGTCTGATGTCTTATATCATGTGGCACAGTCAATACTGACCTGCATTTAGGCCAGTCGCCCAGGTGGCAGATCCCTATCAGTTGTTTTCCTAGCCATTTCTTAAATAATTGCAAATAAATTGGAAACTTATTGAAAATCTCCCTTGGTAAGTTATACCAGTCCCTCTCCCCTACTTATAGACGAATATTTGCCCCAATTTGTCATCTTGAATTCCAACTTTTTCTTCATATAGTGGATTTTTCCTACTTTTGAAGACACTACTCAAACTTATTCATCTCCTAATGCCATTCCACGCCATCTCTCCATCGACAGCTCGGAACATACCACTTAGTCGATCAGCTCTTCTCCTTTCTCCCAAGCTTTCCGAGCCCAAACTTTGCAGCATTTTTGTAACGCTACCCTTTCGTCGGAAATCACCCAGAAAATATCGAGCTGCTTTTCTTTGGATTTGTACCAGTTCTTGAATCAAGTAATCCTGGCGAGGGCCCCATACACAGAAACCATACTCTAGTTGGGGTCTTACCAGAGACTTATATGCCCTCTATTTTACATCCTTACTAAAACCCCTAAATACCCTCATAACCGTGTGCAGAGACCTGTACCCTTTATTTACAATCCCATTTATGTGATCTTTCCTCATATTAACACGTAGGTACTTACAGTGATCCCCATAAGGAAGTTTTACCCCGTAAAAGAAGTAATTAAAACTGAGAGGACTTTTCCTATTTGTGAAACTCTCAATCTGATTTTTAACGGCATTTGTCATCAAACCATTGCCGACTGTCCAACTCACATTAACGAGGTCATTTTGCATTTGCGGGTTCGTAACTAACTGGAATTAAGTTTAGGACCGCTTTAGTTTCAATTACAAGTATTATATCGGTATATACACGGAATTTATGGAGTAAGGTAACGGTTATTCTGACCGAAGGCAGGTCCGAACCTCCACAGGGGTGTTCCTGAGCCGGAGTTTACGTGCGGTAGGGTGGCCAGTTTCTTTCCGCTCCTCCATTCCCTTACCCCCACCAACAGTGCATGGCAACCCATCCAACTCCTGACCACGCCCAATGTTGCTTAACTTCGGAGATCTCACGGGATCCGGTGTTTCAACACGGCTACGGCCGTTGGCAATTTATGGAGCAAACGACGGTAAACCAACAAAATGGGTGAAATCACTCTACTTCACATTTTCACTTAAAATTTCAAGCCTCGTGCCAGAATTCATAGAAAGGAGTATCGAGACGAGAACAACGAGTTGGCTGGCTAAAATACTAACAACTTGACCACCGGGTGCCGGCTCATTTATATGATCGTATGCTATGGAAACGATATGATTAGGTACGTTAAATCAAAGTAAATATTGAACAATTATATTGGAAAGGCAATGAGAGAAATTTTAAAGGCATATTACGTTACATGAATGGAAACTTTTCCAGTGATAGTGGGAATGTATCGTAAGTGTATGCTGTTTGGTGTCAAGTGATTGACTATTAAGTAAAGGGAACTCTGTTATAGTTAATAACACGATGAAAGGTCGTACTCAGCGTATTGTTTTCTAATAACACAACCTCACTACCCAGTAAAGTTTGCGCAGTACCAACTACGAAAAGAGAAGCAGAGAAGTTGCAGATAATAAGCAATGTTTTGGAATCTAACAGATGTCGTACGCGTTGTCGACGGGTTAGTTTTGTATAATCGCAACAGTAATGCCATCTAGCGTAGAACAGAACTCATAGAATTAGAGTAGGTAAAGAATTCAGATCCAGTAGTTCACAGCGATATTGAGAAAAAGAGATGCTTTCAGCAGCTGAAATTGGTGCCAGTTATAGAGTGTTAACATTCCTCTCCAAGAAAAACAAAATTAAACTTCATGGTCACGACTTTTGTACTTTTTTAAAGGAAAATAAGTTTCTTCAGCGAAGCCGTTGTCGCTTATTCGCCATGATGATGGAGGTACAGAGCTATATCTATCGGCATGATATCAAACTGTGTACACCCTGGTTTCTGCTGCCTTCCATAGATATGAGAGAGTTAAACTGGTACCAGGTATTGGCTACAAGAACAATGCAATGATGACCGTCATACTGGAACTGTTCAGTGAAAAATACTATTTTTCAGTGAAATTAATGAATCATTTCTTTCTTTCATTACCTCTATCCATAAGCACGACATAGAGAGGTCCACCTGGTCGTAAATGAAATGGCGTATGGCTTTTAGTGCCGGGAGTGCCCGAGGAAAACTTCGGCTCGCAAGGTGCAGGTCTTTTGAGTTGACTCCCATAGGTTACCTGTGCGTCGTAATGAGAATGAAATGATGATAAAGACACATACACCCAGCCCCCGTGCCAGTGGAATTAACCAATTATGGTTAAAATTCCCGACCCTGCCGGGAATCGAACTCGGGACCCCTGTAACCAAAGGCCAACATGCTAACCATTCAGCCATAGAGCCGGACACCTTGTGGCAATGGTCGTTAACGCTTGAAGCCCATATGGTTTGACACCGTGATTAACCCGTTCCTTGAAAGTTTCTTACCATCAGAGTGTTAATATTTTAATGTTATTTGCTTTGCGTCACACTAACTGCTTTTACGGATATTCGGAGACGCCGAGTTGCGGGAATTTTTTTCCTGCAGGAGCTCTTGTACGTGCCAGTGAATCTACCGACATGAGGCTGGCATATTTGAGCACCTCCAAATACCACCGGACTGAGCCAGGATCGAACCTGCCACGTTGGGGTCAGAAGGCCAGCGCCTTAACCGTCTGAGCCACTCAGCCCGGCTAATGCACTTCTGTTTTGATTTTATACACTTCACAGACCTCGGAGACGATCTAGGGGATCTCCGTTCGCATCTTCAAAAGCGTGTATTGCCACCTCTTGCACCAATGATGGCATTTAAACTTTCGGGCATGCTCCTGACTAATGCAGTTGAGGAATCATCTCCCATTGTTCGAGGAAGGCGTTCCGTAGGTCCTGTAGGGCCTCTGGATAGAGCTCCTCTCCCCAGCTGGTCCCAAACGTGCTCAATAGGATTGAAATCAGGGCTTCGAGCTGGCCAAGCATAGCACGAATCCCGGTTCCATCCAAAAATTCTTGCACAATTCTCGAAACATGTGAGCGTGCACCGTCGTGCATTAGTGTCAAAACATCACCAATAAGTGCGGCTCCATGGCTAAATCGTTAGGGTGCTGGTCTTTGGACACAGGGTCCCGGTTTCGATTCTTGACAAGGCCGGGAATTTTAGGCATATTTAGTTAAATTCGCTGGCACGGGGGCTGGGTGTATGTGTCGTCTTCGTTATCATTTCATCCTCCTCACGACGCGCAGGTCTCCTACCGGAGTCAAATCAAAAGACCTACATCTGGCGAGCCGAACTTGCGTCGGACACTCCCGGCACTGAAAGTCAAACGCCATGTCATTTCATTTCATCACCAATAGAAAGCGAAAGGCACAACATGCTCCAGAACGATTTTCTCCACATACCGATGAGCGGCAAGGCCCCTATTCTCCACGAAAACCAAATCCGTCCTTGCAGCTGTATTGATTCCTGAACACATCATCACAAAACCACCCTGAAAAGGCGTCCTGAATGAGAATGTGCAAGGGGAATACCTTTCCCCTGGACTTCTCCAGTCTCTCTCTCTTCCGTCAGGTGACCGGTGGCCAAATCGCGACTCATCGGTGAACAACACTTGATCCCACTGTTGTACTGTCCAGCCAAGATGTTCCCTTGAGGAACGTAGTCGAGCTGTGCGATGCTCTCTGATGAGTTCCGGACCTGTAGCAGGTCTTTTGGAGTTACGATTGGCTTCTTCCAGTCTTCTTTGAACGGTTCTCTCAGTAACATTGACCCCTCGAGCTTGCTGGAGTCGATTTCGTGCTTGAACGGTGGTGGTGTGACAGTTGCGAAGAACTTGGAGTTGTAAGAAGCAGTCAACTCTCTCCGATGTTTCCCTTCTAGGGCCTGATCCTGGTCTCCTCGAAAAGCCTCCAGTTTCCCTGTACCTTCGTACAGTTGTGGAAATCGTGGAAGGTGTAGTCCTCAACAAATCTGAAATGTAATGCATGCTGCGACCAAGTTCCATCAAAGCAACACCTTTCGCAGCTTGTTCAGAACGGCATATTTACCCCAGAAAGCTGATTAAGACAATCACAGAAAGATCCTACAAACACGTGTGATTGAAAGGGGAACTGTTATTAAAGGTACAACAATAAGCGCTACAAGAGCGGGCAAACATCACTGGCTCACATCCACCGATGTGTTTTCCAGGTTTCGCGGGAAAAAAACAATTGAGGCTAGTGCAATAAACAATCAACACTTCATTGTTTGCTCGCAAAACAACGCCAATAACAGTCTTAAAAAATGGTTTAAATGCTTCACTTTGATTAAATAGATAATTACACAATAATTAGACATCATTTATTGGGTGTTGCGTTTTTCGTGCCGCTCAATGTACTAAACGTCCATTTAGAATTTTCAATTACTTTATACTGTAGATCAGGGCCTCTCAGAGTGCATGCACCAACTGTGCGCGGTGCTAAAGACGACTGCGCTTGGTTGACCAGAGTGCAGCCCCCACTCCTCGATTTGGAGCAATAGCGCTGTCTCTCTCTTTCCCCACGCCTGTCTCGCTCGCTCTCCCTGTCTCCCTCTTCCTCACTTGCTCCGTAGTGTTCCAAATCCGAGCCGATTTGAGACGAGTTGAGCCGAGCTTAGCCGAGTAGCCCAGAGACGAAGCGTTGGTCCGAGTCGAGCCGAGCGGGAGCGATGCACAGTGCACGGAGCTCTTGCGCCTCCATTTGCACGCGTGAGATTTTGGGCGTTTGAGAGGCCCTGCTGTAGATAGTAATTTCGACAGTCGAAGACAGGCTTCTTATATATATATATATTGCCTTTCTTATATGGCGGGGCTCAGGCTATGAAGCCTGCTATTATGCCAAACCATATTATACAACAGCTTTATAAAATCATTTTTACATGTATTTCTAAAACTCACTAAAAGTAATTTACTTAACCTCTAAAATTTCTATCCTTATTGATAATTAAGAGCTAATTATTAAATTTTACGTTGGTGAAATCTACTATTTACATATTTGAATACCACATTAAACATTTCCTTTTAAATAGCCTCGGATTGCCTATGCCTCTAATTTCAGCTGGGATTGAGTTCCAGGAACGTATGGTAGCAGGTATGAATGAGTTGTTGTACGAGTTACTGTGGTGAATGGGAATGGACAAGAGGGAACGTGTGGATGACCTTGAGGGAGCTCTATCGGAAGGGGAGAGGTATTTAAAGTCTGTTCTAAGATAATCTGGTTTGCTCGTTTGCAGAATACTGTGGAGAAGGGAAACAGCGTGGTATTTACGTCGTTCAGTCAATCTTAGCCACGACAGCTGAGAGAGGAAAGGGCTAATATGAGTTTGTATTGGGATATTTAATACGAATCGAGCACAAGCATTGTAGGCTCGCTGTAGTCGACATGAATGTGTTTTGCTCATACTATTATAAACTACATCTCCGTAGTCAAATATTGGAAATATTAGACTCTGTACTAATAATTTTCTTGTGTTTCTTGGAAGGAAGTCCCTCATCCTTTTTGCAGAATGTAATGAGTAGAATACTCTTTGACAAATTTTTGTGACGTGTTCCGACCAACTTAAATATTTATCGAATACTACTCCAAGGTTCTTTACATGATCGCTAAATGTTACTGGTATTCCACTGAGCATAACACTGGGTATATACATGTTTTGTATTTTAGCATGAGATTTATATGTGCCAATTATGATGGCCTGTGATTTTGATGGGTTCGTTTTCAGGCCATGTCTGCTAGTCAACGAGCTAGAATAACATAGAGGGGCTGTAAGCCTGTCATCGGCGCTCCCTGCTTGAAGCAAGTTGATAAGGGGCAGCCATGTTAACGGTTGTCAAAACAAAGCGAATTGGCGCGAGAGCATATGTTGAGGTGACAGAGAGATTGCGCATGCCAATTTAATTCCCTAAGTTTTAAGAAGTGAAAACATAGATTCTCGCTTTCAAGAATGCCAGCCGTAAGCTCAACGTGTGGTTGTTCTAATCGGAGTAATAAAACCAAGGATATATCGTACTTTAAGTAAGTATTACTGAATTATAGCCGAGATTCCTTTTTGTAATTTCTGTTTGTAATTAAATCCATTTTATTGTTTACTTAGCGAAACTACGGATAGCCACGGTAATTATTTGTCTAATTTGGTTTCAGATTTCGTTTAAAGAACAAGGAATTAACGGAACAATGCGTTGTGAGGGCGAAAAGAGATAAATGGTATCCCACTCAATTCAGTTGCTTATGCTCTGTACATTTCCAGCCCTATTTAATTTTCTTTCACATTTACAAATAAAGGAAATGGAGCGCCCACAACTAAGAAAACGTAACCACAAAAAACAAAACAAAAAAAAACACTTATTTCTTTCAAACGTACACTAAGTATGGTAAATACAGTATTTTACTGCAATTCTTCAAATGTATACAGCCTTTATTGTAGATGTCTGTTGCCTTGGTTTTTAAAACTATGGCACACTTCATAATGGATAACTTTCAAGCTTACCTTTCAGCTAGTAATCCCAGTATGATATGGTAATGGGAGAAACATGATATCCCCCCCTATATTATAATAAATAATTACACTAAACGATTATTGTGGTAAAGTATTCATGGGCCGCCTCTGTGGTGTACTGGTTAGCGTGAGCAGCTGCCACCCCTGGAAGCCCGGGTTCGATTCCCGGCTCCGCCACGAAATTTGAAAAGAGACACGAGGGCTGGAACGGGATTCTATCAGCCTGGGGAGGTCAACTGAGTAGAAGTGGGTTCGACTCTCACCTCAGCCATCCTCGAAGTGATTTTCCGTGGTTTCCCACTTCTCATCCGGGATGGTACCTAACTTAAGACCACGGCCGCTTCCTTCCCCACCCCCCACAAGGCCCCTTGTTCTGTATAGCATGTGCAGCCCTCCCTCACACATGTATCCCCCGACCCAATGTCTCACGATCCAGAACACTGTCCTTGAGGTGGTAGAGGTGGGATCCGTCGCTGAGTCCGTGGGAGAAACTAACCCGGGAGGGTAAACAGATTAAGAAAGGAACACAGTACTCATGAGGATGCAATAATTTTAAAAATATGAACAGAATGAGGTTGTAACTTATTGTAGGTCCCTATGATTTTAAGGCTTCCTGTCATAAATATTTATGTCCATCGTTTTTATTCTAATTTACGCTTAACCACAACAGCCAAGCAGGGTAAAGCTCTTGTTCCGATTTCGAGTCCTATTCGTATGTCACTGTGCGATGATGACTACCGGTACCCTACAATCAACTGATCGTGATGTTGGCCTCGTGCCGCAATATGATGAAGTGGCGGTATTCGCTTTAATGCTTCAAGCTATCGGCAACGGTCTTTAATTCTCTCCCAGTGATTCTAAAATGCGTATTTTCTACACTTTTCGTCATTTAAAGGCCATGCCCCCTCGCTTGTGTGACAACAGGAAACATGGCGGACTTTCGTTCTATTAGCTTCACCCAGGCAGCGCTTCCGCCTCTCTATGTTATTCTAGCTCGTTGCTGCTAGTCCAGTCATTAACATTTGCTAGGTCTTCGTTTAACTTAGTGATTGAATTGTTTAAGTCATTAGGCTTTGTGTGAATATATAACTGTATATCATCTGCATACAGGTGGTATTTACAATTGGTCAGCGTCTCAGATAAGTCGTTCATGTACAATGAGAACAAAAGTGGTGACAATACTCCTCCCTGAGCCACGCCCATCTTAGTGGTTTGCCACGAAGATGTATCGTTTCCCACTGATACGCGCTGCTGACGATCACTAAGATAGGAGTGTACCCAGGTTAAAGTGCTGTAAGAAAATTTCAGCGCCTTAAGTTTAGCGAGTAATATGTCTCTATCTACACAATCGAAGGCTTTGCTTAAGTCCAAGAGAACAAGTATAGTCATTTGTCCTTTATCTATCGCTAGTTGCATGTCATTTGTCACTTTAACTAATGCAGTGGCAGTACTGTGGTTTTGTCTGAATCCCGATTGATATTTGTCAAGTAAGTTGTACTGTATAAGATATTCAGTCATTTGTTTATGTACTATTTTCTCCAACAATTTTCCTAATATAGGAAGGGTACTTACAGGACGATAATCTTCGGGACTGTTGGGGTTGTTGTTTTTAGGGAAAGGTCGGATGATTGCATGTTTCCAATTAGAAGGAAATACTCCAGTCATGAGTGAGTTGTTAATGATATGCGTGACCGCTGGAAGAATGATGTCTATGATTCTTTTTAAAAGAGACAGGTTAATTCCATCATGGCCAGTGGACCCTGACTTTATTTCACTGAAGACTTCCCTAACATCACTGGGGGTCACATGGGAAAAGTAGAACTGCTCGCCATTATGTCTTATTTTTGAGGATATTCTGTTAATTACTGCTGCTTTGGTCTGTTCGTCAATCTGAGAGGATCGTGAGCTAAAGTATGAGTTTAGGTCAGCTAGTGGTACATTACAGTTGTTGTCATTTGTCTTGTTTTTGCATAATCCCATTTCGCGAAGAGATTTCCAAATCTGAGTAGAATTTTGAGTGTTCAAAATATCATAAGAGTGACGTATTTTAGCATTTCTAATTAACTGTGTTGTTCTGTTTCGGAGTTTTTTATACTTTCCGAAATTGTCAGATGTAGGATATTTCACGTAATAATTATAGGCTGCGTCTCTTATTTTCATCTGGTCACGTATTTCTTGGGACAGCCATGGGTTTGAAGGTCTCTTTACCCTAACAGTGCGTAGTGGTGCATGTCTGTCATACAGAGTCAGAAGTAGTTCGTTAAAATGATTTACTTTTCTGTCACTGTCATTTATGAATTGAATGTTGTGCCATGGTGTGTTAAGAGCATCTTCAATAAATGCGTCTTCATTAAAGTGTTTAAAATCTCTATATGTAATTAATTTCGGCTTGAATTTAGGACACTTCAAGGAATATGCAGCGTAAACCATGTCATGTCGGGAGAGACCGGGAACGGGCATTTGTCCATGAGTTAGGATTCGGTTGGTATTATTAGTAATTATTAGATCGAGGAGCGTGCGTGAGTTGGCAACATGGTGTGTAGGGTTTAGGGGTAGTATTGTCAAATTAATGGATGAAAACATCTCAGTCAATCGTTTTGTTTCGGTAGATTTGTTTGTCAAATCTGTATTAAAATCTCCCATTAAAATCAAATGCTCATACCTGGGTGTTAGATCATGTAGGGCTTCCTCTAGACTTGTGATGTTACCAGTCTTCGGTGGACGATACACCACACCAAGCAAGCACTTCGTACCGCGAACTATGAGCTCAACGAACAAGAATTCGGGGCTACTGGAGAACTCACTGGGGGATTTTAATATCACCTTATACTTCACATCATCCCGTATGTACATACCGACTCCTCCACCGAGCTTACCGCTCCTGTCATTCCTAACTAATGAATAACTATTCATACTAACAAGAGATTAAGGGATAGACTGACGCAACCACGACTCGGAGAATAGTATGGCATGCAGGTTGCAGGTTGAGAATATTTCAGAGAATTCCGGGAAATGCGGGAGAATGCTCTGAGTGTTTACATGAGCTATTTGTAAGGAGGTAGGGTAAGGCGAAAGAATGTCTTGAAGGTGATTAGCGGTACTTAGGGTGGGGGCTGGGAGATACAGGTAGTGACCTGCTTGGGACTGTGGGTTGGAGAGGCTGAAACTAGAGGCATTTGTTTCCTGGTTACTTGTTGCTGCCAACTTAAAATTTAACTGTGGTTATAAAAGGAAAAACTACACTAGATAAAATTAAGAAACTAAAAACTGAAATTAATGATAAAAATGTAGGCTATAGCTAGAGTTGAAATTATGATTAAAATTCTATACAGCGGTATTTAGTTTACAGAATGTAGGCTCATGGTTAGCAAATACGATCGAGATCTTCGCGGTTTGACACAGGTATTTTACGAGTTCCCTGCTTAACATAGATTATGCCATCCTTCGACCACACGTTCCGCACACTGAACTTACTTATAGCGTCCTGTAGAAGCCGCAGTCTCTCTGGGGTTAGGTCCTCTCTAATTGTTTTATTTGTACCCTTGAGTTTCTTTTTGTTTATAAACATCGCATTTCTTTTCCGGTACGAAACAAACTTCACAATTATGGGTCTTGGACGGCCAGTTTGACTTTTCCCTACCCTGTGCGATCTGTCTATTTCGTCCACTGAGAGATCCACCCCAATTTCACGAGCAATATCAATGACAATATTGTCGGTGTTTTCTCCTGCAGTTTCTTCCACACCGAACACACGCAAGCACTGTCTTCTTTGGTACTGCTCTAAACTGTCTGTTTTAATTTGCAGCTCCCTTTTTAATTCCCTTATAGTCGTGTCTCTTTCTTCCAGCGCACGCTTTAGTTCCTCGATCACGCTCGTATTGAAATTTATGGTTTCTTTCAGTTGCTCTACAACTGTCTTCGTCACCTGATCTTGGATGAGGTTGGCAAGCGTGTTGAGAGTCTCCTTACTGCACAGCGCTTCCTGCACTGCTTGCTTCACAATGGCTTCCATTGGCACCTCTTTAACTTTGGGTGGCATGGTTGTTTTTGTAGATATTTCGCTTCAGGTTTCACTGAACACTTCGCGAACACTCTGACGTGAATAACTGTACGAGTTAGAGTAATGTGTCACACTTGCGACTGTCAAACTGCTAAAATTCACCTCCTAATGCCACACAAACCACGAGCCTCGTATTTCGTGACTATACACTATCCGCCATTACTGAACGTTATGCACAAATGTTTTGTAAGTTAATAGCTGTCGTACCCATTGTCGATGTATTAGTTTTGTATAATTCTAACAGTAATGCCATCTAGCGTCGAAGAGAACTCTTGGAATTAAAGTGAAGCATTCTGGTCTAGTAGTATATTATCACTATAAATTATATTCTAATAGACTGATGTCCTATTATCATCTTGAATAATGAACCAGTAACGCCATTTAGAATTTTATGCAACGATTGGTAGCGTGCAATTCTCGAGCTATGTTCTCTTAGTAATAATGACAAAACTCTTTAACTCAGAATTATAGTCGAGTTACCGAGTTTATTCCGTTGAAATATACCATTTCGGAAAATTAATTTCACAGTCAGTGATGCCTACATGGAGAATGAATATGCTAAAGTGAGGATGTGCAGTCGAAATCTGGAAATCCAGCGTGACGTACCATTACTGAATTGATGAATATTAATGCTTCAAAAACACCGTCACACCCAGCTACTGTAGAGGAACTTGGAAAAGCTACAGATGTGGCTGTCACTCAAGCTGCTGCTGGCGATAATAAGGATTTAGAGGGAGACGGAGATTGGAAGTGAATTCTGTCATATGAGGTAACAAATGACAGAAATTTTACGTCTCGCTACCATATTCGATGGCTCAATTCAATCGTACTGTACTTTTTTCTTTTCTTTACAAAATGCTTTGCAGATAGGTCTTATGGCAACGATGGAATAGGAAAGGCCTAGGACTGCGAAGGTAGGGGCCGTGGCTTTAATTAAGGTATAGAACCAGCATTTGCCTCGAGTGAAAATAGAAAACCACGAAACACCATCTTCAGGGCTGCCGACACTTCGAAAAATTAAAATATCGGCAAGAGATAATAATAACAACAACAACAACAACAACAACAACAACAACAACAACAATAATAATAATAATAATAATAATAATAATAATAATAATAATAATAATAATAATAATGTTTTGCCGGGCTGAGTGGCTCAGACGGTTGAGATACTGGCTTTCTTACCCGAACTTGGCAGGTTCGATCCTGGCTCAGTCCGGTGGTATTTTAAGGTGCTCAAATATGTCAGCCTCCTGTCGGTAAATTTACTGGCACGTAAAATAACTCCTACGGGTTTAAATTCTGGCACCTCGGCGTCTCCGAAAACTGTAAACTGGAACGTAAAGCCAATCACATTATTGTAATAATAACATAATACTACACTGATCAACCATGATGACCATCTACCTACTATGGATATAAACCCGTCCAGGCGATAGCGGCGTCATCTGACGAGGAATGACTGTTAGTCAGACACACGCGCGGTGCATGTAGTATCAGTGAGCGTGCTATGTGTGTGTAGAATGGGGAAAGCGCGCGTGAGTTTGACCGAGGATAGATTGTGAAACTGCACAATTTGTCGGGTGTACGAAGAGTACTGTGGTGAGTGTCTTCAACAAGTGGAGAAATCAAGGTGAAACCACGTCCAAACGTCGAGGGCTTGGACGGCCACTCCCATTACAGCGGATGTCGGACGTCGTAGTCTGGTCAGACTGGTTAAATAGGACAGGTGGCGAACTGTGGGGGAACTAAAATCAGACGTTAATGCTGGGCAGACTACAAGTGTGTCTGAACACACAGTGCACCGAATACTCCTAAGAATGAACCTCGGCAGCCGACGACCCATGCATGTGCCAATGTTAACACCACGACATCGGCAACTACGAGCGAGATAGGCACGCGACCATCGTCACTGGACGTTGGTACAGTGGCAGAGCGTTACATGGTCTGATGAATCCCGATACCTTCTTCATCGTGCCGATGGGAGGGTGGGAATACGTCATCTTCCAGGGGAACAGCTCCTTGTCACCTGTACTGCGGGACGGATACAAGCTGGCGGAGGCTCAATTATGGTCTGGGGAGCACTCATGTTGGCATCTATGGGTCCAGTGGAGCTCGTACAAGGCACCATGAAGGCAGAAACGTATCGTACATTGGTTGCAGACCACGTACACCCCTTCATGACGATAATGTTTCCCAACGGCAGTGGCGTTTTTCAACAAGATAATGCGCAATGTCACAAGGCCAGGAGTGTCATGGAGTGGTTCGAGGAACACAGTGGCGAGTTGCAATTGATGTGCAGGCCCCCAAATTCGCCAGATCTTAATCCGATCGAACACATCTGGGATGTGATTGAACGTGGCGTCAGAATTTACGTGAATTAGTTGACTTGTGCGTGCAGATGTGGTGCCAACTCCCTCCAGCGACTTATCAAGGCCTCATTGCTACCATGCCAAGACGCGTCGCCGATGTTATCTGTGCCAAAGGTGGACATACCGGCTATTAGGTAGCTGGTCATAATGTTGTGGGTGATCAATGTATATTAACAACAATAATAATGAAGTTACTGTTTTCGCGTCCCACTAACTACTCTCGACGGTTTTATGAGACGCCGAGCTGCAGGAATTTATCCCTCAGGAGTTATTTTACGCGCCAGTAAATCTACCGATACGACATTGACTTATTTGTGCGCCGGACTGAGCCAGGCTCGAACCTGCCAAGTTGGGGTCAGTAAGCCAGAGCCTCAACCGCCTGAGCCACACAGCCCGACATCGGCGAAGGAAAGGGAAAAGCTATGAATGGTATGATAATCAAAGACTCCCTAGGCCTCGAAGACCTTAAACCGTTGGAGTCAGAAATGAACAGGAGTTGGCTAAAGAAGGTCGGATAGGAGGAAAGACTGACACAAGGACGTGGAAACAATGTCACGAATCAGCTAACAGAACCATGGTCACCAAGCGTTGCTCCCAAGTTGAGAACCCCTAGTTTCGCTTTTAGTCGGCTCTTACGACAGGCAGAGGATACTGTGGATGTTTTTATACAGCTCCCATCTATAACGGGTACTTGTAGAACTCACTGAGAGGAAATAAACAAACACCGCACATGACGTGTTACCATGAAGCAACACGGTGATTTTACTACCTTAAAATGGCGGTGTTATTATATTACCCAGTGACGTCATATCACCTAGGTCAGACTCTAGCTACTAGGTACATTGGTTCTTCCCCTTGCCGCCAAACTTGCTGTCTATGTAAATAAATTTCTAGGGGGCCTGTTGTCTGTAATTTCGTTTGTTATGCCAATTTCTCGGATATTTATCCGATTTAGGTAAAGTCCAGCCCGTATGAGTGGTTTTTAGGTTCCGTGTCTGTCTGTCCATTTGTCCGTCTGTTCCACCACCACGGTGAAACGCCTGGATATATCTCGACCACGCCTCATATATAAAGTATACTTATCCAGAGGAAGGTTTATATATGCATGTGCTTTAAAAACCACTGAATAGAATGGGGGTTTGTCGGGAAATCGTAACAGTTTCCTTCCATTTTCTCTTATACTATTGATTTTCTGTAAAATCCATGGACTACATATTAAACATCCCTCCTTCATTTTAAACAACATTTATTATGAGTATAAATTCGATTACTGTTCAAATGACGGAGAAAATTACTACTTTCTGCGGGTTTCATGCTCTGCATGGAGTGGCCGACAGACCGACAACGAAACTACCGGTTACCATGGCGACGTCTCTGGCTGCTTGCCAGCAGGGAAGTAACCTAGGCTAATGTCCTTTTCGTCAAAATTACTGTAAACTCGCGGTTGTTCCTTGCGTAGAAGGCAATAAAGACGTCATACTACCATTCTGCGGCATATTTGCGGAATCCCGTTAGAATAGCTCTAAAGGGGCCGTTAATATTTGAACATTAACACCGAGTGTAGCCCATGATTTCACACCGTAAGGTGTTTTCTGGCATTTGCTGTACATTTTACTGTATTTCTCTTCTACTTCTGTTTTTCGCTTTAATTTCTTGCCTCTTTACAGTTAAATTAATAACACCATAAGTCATCTTCTCATCTGTTTACCTAAGAATCCCTGCGCCAAAATTTCTCATCTGTTACTGCCTTCTTATATCCGTAACTCATATCATCACAATTTACTGAGGAAAATTTCCCACTTGGTATTTACGTATTTGTTCCATCCATCTGTCCTTAATTATGAACCTATTTTTTTTTAAATTTCATCTTTCTTAACTGTAATGCTTTCTTATTTAATTACTCCGTATGTATGCGAGTGATAATCCAGATACCTGGACATTCTTCCCTTTGAGGGAATATTCCAGGCTTTTTAAATGTATAACTATTAGGCCTCGAAAAATGCCGAAGTATGGAGGCAGTTTCAATGACGTTGCAGACCTTCGTTTCATGGTAACTGCTTTCTAAGCGGTTAGTCACTTCACAAAGCAGATTACACAATCGCTGCTCAATTTGGAGAGATCTTAAACTTTGGTCATATGCCTTATTGTCGAATCTCGATTCTTCATGCTATAGATAGCGCAGCATTTCTCCAACTCGATTGTTACTGGCATTAGGAAAGAGGGCCTGTCATTATAATGAATACTATCGATCTATATTGTGAATGGCAATAGGAAATGTGGCCTGTTATTAACATCTAAATTTTCCCAACGTTTCTCGGATAGCGCTAAGAGACGTGTAGTTTAATATAATCTTACTCACTGCGTGCGCTGTAACTTACGTAGAACTCCGCATACAAGGTATAATACCGTAGTGAAGCACGGGTACATTTACTAGTCTGGAAATAATTTTGATTTTGAAATGTTCAAATAATTGTAACGCTCACCGGCCGATCTACGATTTCGAACTATATACGTCAAAACGCTACTAGTTTTCAGCCGACAAATGAGGATTTCCAGGAAAATAAAATTTCGATATATTGAGAAATATGTCTCAGTTCTAGTAGAGCATTCCGTAAAACGGGAGGTCTCGTGGTTATGATCACATCAACACTCACGTAAATTTGTTGGTTAGAGCCGGCCATCTCCAGATGTAAGATATCGCGTAGGAAACAGCGTTATTCTATCTTCTCTCAAACATTTTCTAATTAGAGAAAGAGACAGACTCTTTCGAATCTTTCATTCAATTATGTATGGATCTGTTGTTGTCGTCGTCGTCTCTTCTTCTGGCGTCATCACAGAAGGGTGTCGAATATCCTATTCTGTTTTTCCCGTATCAGCATTACCGTCTCATGGATGATTAATCCCTGTTATCTGACATTGAGGCCTTCGGTTTAGAGGGTCCCCGGGTCAATTACCAGCCGCGTCGGGGATTTTCATCGAGTCTGATTAATTCTTCTGTTTCGGAGACTGGGTGTTTGGATTTGTCCAATCACTTTCCCCTTCAAATTCAGACAACGCTGCACAATATCAACCACCAAAAACACACGCGGTAGTGATTACTTCCCTCCACATAGGGTTTGCGTCAGGAAGGGCAACCAGATAAAAAATAGGGCAAAATCCACATGTGCGACGCAATTCGCACGCGCGACCCCACAGGTGTGTGATAAAGAGGTAGAAGAAGAGGAAGAAGAAGCAGAAGAAGAATGGATAATGACTGTTGGAGGTTTAACGCCCAGGATTACCTTCCCCACGCCTGCCCCATTGTCTAAGGGTAGTGAGTCTGCTTCATATCCGGATGCCCCGGACTGGATTACTGCCTAGTTCACTGATATTTACCTGGATCTGAGCGATAGTTCGAGATCCACTCAGCCTACGTGAAAACAAATGAGCAGCTATCTGACGGTGTGATAGCTCCAGTATAGGAAGACAAGGTTCAGAGGATACAATGCGCTGACCACGATTCTCCTTATATGCTGCAGGCCTTCGGGAAGAGCAGCAATCATTTGGTAGGCCAAGGTCCATCAAGGCCATAGTAAATAAATAATGGGGTGTCGCCTTTCTAGTTGACGCCTTATAGGCGACCTGCACGTCTGTGAGGATGGAGTCCTACCTACAATGGATTCTGATGATGAAGACTGTACACACGCCTAGCCCCCGAGCCATTGGAATCAACCAGTGGAGGTTAAATTTCCCGACCCGGCTGGGAATCGAACCCGGAATTCCCTGGACCAAAGGCCAGCACTCTAACCATCTAGCCATGGAGCTGAACACGGCTATAGTAGTGACATGGGGTTGATATGGTTTCGTTTGCCCCACGTCCACTTTTACCTCCTTTCTTACTGACGTTCTATGATAAGTAAATTTGTTAGACTGAACCTGAACCTCAAAAACAGTATTAGCCTACTCCATAATTAGAAACCTGAAAGTGTTTTTTAAAATGCTATTTGTTCGGGGCGTCGACCTAGAAAGATCTTATGGCACTACTTGCACCATATGTGAGGAACCTGCGTGTATTTTGTAAATGGCAGAAGCGTAAAGTGTTGAATGTGGGGAAATGAACGTTAAGGACGACACAAACACCCAGTCCCCAGGCCATGGATATTCATCATTTACAATTATAAACCCCTGATCCGGCCGGGAATCGAACCCAGGGCCACCGAGTGACAGGCGGACGCGTTGCCCTCTACACCGCAGGGACGGACATTGATTTTAGAAAGTTCGTGGACAAACCCTTTGTAAAATTCTCGAAGAAATAGAACTATACAACAAAACCCGAAGACCCATTCTACAAAGTCTGACTAACATATATTCTAAAGTTAAATTCAGGGGTGGAATCTCTGACACCTTCGAGATCGGCAAGATTATGGCATTCCTCACTCCTCTTCAATTACGCCTTTGAAAAGTTGTGAGGGAGAGGTTTCGTCGCACTGACCTCCTGTAATATTACATGACATCAGTCTCTAACTCCAACTCTCCGAAAGTATCAGAGACTGCCAAACATTATAGACATCTCACTCCAAGTAACAGAGATAAATTCTATTTCATATACGTACACCCTTCACAGGTAGAAAAAGCAGTCAGATCAATACGAACTAAAGCTAAAGGTCCAGATAATATTCCAGTATCCATGATTTCTACCTGCATGGACATATTTCTTCCTGCCCTTGTGCACTTATTTAACTTCTCTCTACAGAATGGAGTTTATCCCTCAGAGTGGAAGCGTGCCAATGTACGTCCTGTGCCCAAAAAGAAAACACCAACAGTCTGTAGTGATTTTAGGCCTATCAACATCCTCTGTGCACTTAGTAAAGCACTAGAAAAAATTGTTCATGAGCAGATATGCGAATATTTGTCTAAATACAACATTTTAAATCCCTACCAATCTGGCTTCAAAAAGGGCCATAGTACTACTACTGCTCCTCTGAAGGTTACAGATGATATTCGCGCGGCCACCGATAAGAGGCAGCTTACTATCTTATGTCTCTTTGACTTCTCTAAGGCATTTGACTCTGTTAATCATGAGTTGTTTCTTGCTAAGCTGAAGTCAATTAGCTTCTCCCAGAGTGCTCTCTCGTGGTTTGAATCATATCTGTCAAATAGATCACAAAGAGTCACGTTCGTTGACAGTCGATCCTCTAGCTGGAAATCAGTAAACTGTGGCGTACCACAAGGATCAGTCCTCGGTCCTTTATGTTTTTCTATTTATATTAATGACATATCTGAAGTCTTTAAAAGCAGTACCTTTCACATGTATGCGGATGACTTACAAGCTTACTTCCACTTTTGTCCCACTAACGCATCTTCTTGTATAACGCATTTTAACCATGACATCTCTCGGTTGATTGAATGGAGTGCAAATTATAACCTCCAATTAAATGTGGATAAGACCCAGCTTATTTGCATAGGTTACACAAAACTCCTGAAAACTGTTGACCTCAAATCCCTCCCAGCAATAAAAATTCTAGAGACAGATATTCATTATAGTGACACCGTTAACAATCTAGGTCTAATTTTCGACAGAACCTTATTCTGGTCTGATCATACGTCAAATGTAATCCGAAAAGTTGTGCCATCCATCTATATTTTGAAACGTAACGTGTCATGTACACCACCTTTCATGCGAAAACTACTTGTTCAAAGTCTTATATTTCCAATAATTGACTATGGTGCAGTCGTATACAACGGCTTATCTGAAACTTTGAACATAAAACTACAGAGGGTACAAAACGCATGTGTTCGTTACGTTACAAATGCCAGGCGTGATGAACACATAACACCCTATTACATACAGCTACAATGGTTGAAACTCCATGAACGTCGAGAAATCTCAGTAGCTGTTGCCACGCAGAAAATTCTCAAACTGAAGACACCATCCTACCTTTATAATGCATTTAAACCTATGGAGTCGGTACATAACAGAGATAATAGGTTTACAAAAACCACCCTTCAAATTCCCCTTCATCGTACCACTAGATTCAACAAATCCTTTGTTTGCACTGCATCACGTATCTTTAACGTCTTTAATCTTCACCGTTTCGCAAATAACATTAACTGTACACAACTAAAGCAGTTCTTAACATCTATCTTTCTGGAGGAGTACGCAAGAGGCTGAGATCAGGCATTCTTGTGTCGAACAATCAGAAATATGTATATTTCGAAGAAAATTGTTTCTCTGCCTTAGCTTAATATTCTTTAAATCCATGTAGTCCAAAATAACAGAAGAGCTTAATGACTTAATTTCTTACTTATTATATATTGTATGTCTTAACCTTACTGGATTTGGTATCTGTATTTTCATATTTTTATGTTTCATGTTTAGTTTAATACTTTAATATTATAAAAATGTAGTTACTGTGATCATAAATCTGTATTGCATTATAAGAAGACGCTACATAAAGGGGCTTTTCAGCCTCAGTGGATGCAAATCATGATCAATAAATTCAATTCAATTCAATTCATTCCTGATCTGCAAGTCTCCGGGTTGAGCATGGTCACTTGGTAGTTCATTCTTGCACTCCGAATTTTTAAATGTGAACTTATAAAATATTTCTTTCAGTTCTGCAATTTGTGTTCAATAGTAGCGGATTGCTCATTTTACCCAATATCTGTTGTTGAAAGGATACTTATCTGTATTGTAAGGATTATGGACTGTCGACGAAATGTTATGACTTGCCATAGTTTCCAACGCGTTTTTGTAAGTTGCATAGTACTGTATTTATCATCACTTTGCTCTGACTTAAATGGTAGAGACGAATTTCGGCTTCGTCTTTAAGATAAGAAAATTCCTCCATTGCCGGCATTTGAAAGTACTTAATTGCTTTCATCGACGCGTTAAATAACTCCTAAAGACCGCTGTAAGTTGTTGAGACGTACTCACCTTCTTCTTGTTATCAATTTACCCCCTTAATTTTATTCAATTATTTATTAATTAATCGGTGCAATAGGCCCCACTTGAAGTATCGTCAGGTATTGGATTCTCAAGTGGCAATTCCAGGTAGCTTCTGCTTGGTTTTATTAGGAGAAGGCTCAAAATATTACAGATTCATTACGACCTCATTTCTCATTAGCTTCTCCGCGACTGTTAACTAAAATGTGGAAAGATAAATTATGAACAATTCTTTCTTCAAGAAAAATGACTATTACAGCTTCTCGAATAAGGAATTAATGAAGGGCAAACTGAAAATAGAAGGTATTTTTCTTCTTTGATAAAACGGCCACCATTCCCCTTGTCCATGATTTTATTGAGTTTCCTAGGAACAGAGAAGACCAGATAGCGATAAATGTGAGGGCGCGTCTTTATTCTCTCCCAGAATTCAAGATCAAGGCTACTGAGAGACTCAATAGCACGTTCCTGACCCGAGTCAAACCCCTGAATCTTAATGTGAAATGTGTTCGATGAGATTAAGATTTGGGATTTCGAGGACCAGTCCAGCGCCGATACGCCTCGCTGCTTTCGGATCCAATTGCTGGTAATGTGCAATGTTTCACGATACTACAGGGACATTATTTTAACTATTCAGGGGATTATCGCCCGCCCGGTCGCCTGGGCTGTGAGCCTGTCTCCCGCCAAGCACTCTGCCATAATACGGCCAGCAGTCAATCAATCAATCAATCAATCAATCAATATTGATCTGCATTTAGGGCAGGCTCCCAGGTGGCAGATTCCCTATCTGTTGCTTTCCTAGCCTTTTCCTAAATGATTTCAAAGAAATTGGAAATTTATTGAACATCTCCCTTGGTAAGTTATTCCAATCCCTAACTCCCCTTCCTATAAATGAATATTTGCCCCAGTTTGTCCTCTTGAATTCCAACTTTATCTTCTTTTCTTTTTTTTTTTTTTTTTGCTAGTTGCTTTACGTCGCACCGACTCAGATAGGTCTTATGGCGACGGTGGGACAGGGAAGGCCTAGGAGTGGGAAGGAAGCGGCCGTGGCCTTAATTAAGGTACAGCCCCAGCATTTGCCTGGTGTGAAAATGGGAAACCACTGAAAACCATTTTCAGGGCTGCCGACAGTGGGGTTCGAACCTACTATCTCCCGAATACTGGATACTGGCCGCACTTAAGCGACTGCAGCTATCGAGCTCGGTAAACTTTATCTTCATATTGTGATCTTTCCTACTTATATAAACGCCATTCAAACTTATTCGTCTACTAATGTCATTCCACGCCATCTCTCCGCTGACAGCTCGGAACATACCACTTAGTCGAGCAGCTCTTCTTCTTTCTCTCAATTATTCCCAACCCAAACATTGCAACTTTTTTGTAACGCTTCTCTTTTGTCGGAAATCACCCAGAACAAATCGAGCTGCTTTTCTTTGGATTTTTTCCAGTTCTTGAATCAGGTAATCCTGGCGAGGGTCCCATACACTGGAACCATACTCTAGTTGGGGTCTTACCAGAGACTTATATGCACTCTCCTTTACATCCTTACTACAACCCCTAAACACCCTCAAACCATGTGCAGTGGTCTGTACCCTTTATTTACAATCCCATTTATGTGATTACCCCAATGAAGATCTTTCCGTATATTAACACCCGGATACTTACAATGATCCCCAAAAGGAACTTTCACCCCATCAACGCAGTAATTAAAACTGGGAGGACTTTTCCTATTTGTGAAACTCACAACCTGACTTCAAACCGCGTTTATCAACGTACCATTGCCTGGTCTCCATCTCACAACATTTTCGAGGTCACGTTGCAGTTGCTCACAATCTTGTAACTTATTTATCACTCTATGGAGAATAACATCATCCGCAAAAAGCCTTACCTCCGATTCCACTCCTTTACTCATATCATTTATATATATAAGAAAACATAAAGGTCCGATAATACTACCTCGAGGAATTCCCCTCGTAATTTTTACAGGGTCAGATAAAGCTTCACCTACTCTAATTCTCTGAGATCTATTTTCTAGAAATATAGCAACCCATTCAGTCACTCTTTTGTCTAGTCCAATTGCACTCATTTTTGCCAGTAGTCTCCCATGATCCACCCTATCAAATGCTTTAGACAGGTCAATCGCGATACAGTCCATTTGACCTCCAGAATCCAAGATATCTGCTATATCTTGCTGGAATCCTACAAGTTGAGCCTCAGTGGAATAACCTTTCCTAAAACCGAATTGCCTTCTATCGAACCAGTTATTAATTTCACAAACATGTCTAATATAATCAGGAAGAATGCCTTCCCAAAGCTTACATACAATGCATGTCAAACTTACTGGCCTGTAATTTTCAGCTTTATGTCTATCACCCTTTCCTTTATACACAGAGGCTACTATACCAATTCTCCATTCATCTGGTATAGCTCCTCCGACCAAACAATAATCAAATAAGTACTTCAGACATGGTACTATATCCCAACCCATTGTCTTTATATATCCCCAGAAATCTGATCAATTCCAGCCGCTTTTCTAGTTTTCAACTTTTGTATCTTATTGTAAATGACATTGTTATCATATGTAAATTTTATCACTTCTTTGGCCTTAGTCTCCTCCTCTATCTCGACATTATCCTTGTAACCAACAATCTTTACATACTGCTGACTGAATACTTCTGCCTTCTGAAGATCCTCACATACACACTCCCCTTGTTCATTAATTATTCCTGGAATGTCCTTCTTGGAACCTGTTTCTGCCTTAAAATACCTCTACATACCCTTCCATTTTTCACTAAAATTCGTATGACTGCCAATTATGCTTGCCATCATGTTATCCTTAGCTGCCTTCTTTGCTAGATTCAATTTTCTAGTAAGTTCCTTCAATTTCTCCTTACTTCCACAGCCATTTCTAACTATATTTCTTTTCAGTCTGCACCTCCTTTCGGCCGGTACTAAGTCGTAGAGTGTTTACGCACAATATTTCCTGTATTTTATGCACGTATTACGTACATACACTTGCTCACGTAATCAAAATGGCATTAGAACAACACACTGAGCACTAAACACATGAACATTTGACTAAACTGAACCTTACGCTGATAAAGCTCTCAGCAAACTGCATAGGAGGGGATCTTGTAGCGCCGAGCAGCGCATTACGGCGAAGTGCTTGGCGGGAGACATGCTCGCAGTGCAGGCGATCGGGCGAGGGACAGTCACCTGAATAGATAACATAATGTCCCTGTATTATCGTGCTCGAAGTTTACAGAAGACATCTCGTCCATTCGGGTATTTGGCAGCATACACTCCTGCAGGGTCTACGTATATTCCACCAAATCCATCCTGGATGAGACCTGAGCTAATTCTCCCGCTGTAGCGGTGTTCATTCGCCCCAACAGAACAAACTGATCCTTACACTCCATGGTGTGGCAGCAACGTGTTCGAGGGAGTAGCGCATGATGCAGGGCCTCTTACCATACTCGTCCGACAAAGATACCTTTTCATCACTCCTGATAACTAACTCCTAGAATTCGCTGGGAGGAAGGCTGTGGGTAAGATCTTCCCCCTTTTTGGCGGGCCTGTTGATGGTGGATATCAGCAGCGTGGAGACATTGACAGAATGTCATCGAAAATACTGGCAAATTGAGATATCCTGCAATCGCTGCAACTAGGAGAAATGGTTTATTAATTCTGGCTTCCTCAATGAACCTATCCTGATCCTTAGTGATCTTACTCGGTCTTCCCAGCGTTTGGCGTGTCTTGAGACCTTCCATGCCTTCCTCCTGAAATCCCTTACCCATAGTTTCGAAGTTTCTCCTGACGAGGGGAACCCGCCAAGTGCAACAGCCTGATTTGCCAGAAACGTCGCTCGGTGGGAAAGGGGTCGATAAAAGCGAACACATGTCTCGGCTTATCCGTAGACACTCAACAGTTTCCGAGAAAATGACGGTAGGAGTTTCCTACGTGCTTTACCTGTCTATCACCGCGTAGCAAATTGAACCGATGCGGTGGCATAGTGGCCTTCGCTGCGGGTGCACGCTTTTGCGCCCCGTATTCAAATCCCGATGAAATGTGTGTTTTTTTAAAATTTATTTCTTTGTACATGGACAATTACTACACGAATGATTTTGTTCAATGTATTTTGAAATATTATGGTCCTTTTTCGTCTATTAATATTCTGCCCGGTAAATGCATTTTAAAACTCAATTGTTCTACCCGGCTCTGTGGTGTAGCGGTTAGCGTGATTATCTGTCATCCCCGGAGGTCGGGGTTCGATTCCCGGCTGTGGCACAAAATTTGAATAGTGGTACGAGGGCTGAAACGGGGTGGTCAACTAAGTCCCACTTCAGCCAACCTCGATGTGGTTTTCCGTGGTTTCCCAACTTCTCCTCCAGGCAAATGTCGGGATGGTACCTAACTTAAGGCCACGGCTGCTTGCCTATCCCATCTAATCTTCTCATCCTCTACAAGGCCGCTGTTCAGCATAGCAGGTGAGGCACACGGGCGAGGTACTGGTCCTTCTCCCCAGTTGTTTCCCCCGACCCAAAGTGTCACGCTCCAGGACACTGCCCTTGAGGCAGTAGAGGTAGGATCCCTGGCTGAGTCCGAGGGGAAAAACCAACCCTGGAGGGTAAACGGATTACGAAAGAAAGCAAGAAAGAAAGGAAGGAAAAAAGAACAGTTCTTCTACACTCATTGCACAGCAGAAGTGACTCACGACTAGATGCGGCGCATTAAAAATCCACTCATTGCTTCATAATCAATTGCAAGCGCAGGTTTTTGGAAAAATGATCCATTAGGCGTGGTTTGTCGTGAGCTTATTGCAAACACGTGAAATCTTTAGCAATATTAATGACGTTTCTTTTCCCAGTGACATCCCCAACCAGAAATATAACTGTGGTAAACCTGCCTTCGCGCGAAGCTTGTGGTGTGCAAAATTTCTATATTTTGAATGTTTCGACGATGGGTATCATCGAAGGGAATGCACCGTACCTCCCTGAAGCGTTAATATGATGATGATGATGGTGCTTGTTGTTTAAAGGGGCCTAACATCTAGGTCATCGCCCATAATGGTACGAAATGAGACGAAATATAAGGACAATTTAAAAGTCCAAAATCATCCAATGACCAGAATTCAAAACGTGATAATGAAGAATGAATGGATGAACATGTATTTAAAACAATCAGTGCATCCGACCCGCAACGACCCACCTTTCCAGAAACTATCATAAAAAATAGTATTACTGACCAAGGGACTGCTTCTAAAGCACAATCCTGAATCGATGTTGTTTGTTGCCTAAAGGTGTCCAAAATCTAGGTCTACGGCCCCTCATAATGGTACTTATCGCTAGGAGAGTAGAACAATTGTATTTCTCATGTTGCGGTACAAATCAAAGGTACCGTAGACTCACGGTGTTCTACACATTATGGTACAACTCACAAATATTGTACGTCGCACGGGTAACACGCAGGCCTATGGTGTTTTTTACATCATGGCGCCAATCATAGGCAACGCAAACCCACGGTGTTCCTCACCTAGGTGTACTAATTGCAGGCAACACAGACCCACGGTGTCGCTCATATAGTGGTACTAATCACAAACCCATTGTGTACCTAACATAGTGGTACTAATCGCAAGTAATGGTGACCCATGATGTTCCCCGTGTGATGGTACTAACCACAAGTAGTGCTATGGTTCTAATTAAATCATCCCTTGGTCGCCCCTTTTAGTTGCTTATTACGACAGGCAGGGTATACTGTGATGGTGGTAGTGGTGATTATTGTTTTAAGAGGAAGTACAACTAGGCAACCATCCTCTATATAACACTAACCAGAGGGAAGAATGGAAGGGATCCGACACTTCGAAAAATGAAGATAACGTCCAAAGGAAGACAAGGGCCACGAAGGGCGTGAAAATGAAAGACTCCCTAGCCCTCGCAAACCTAATAGCGTCGGGGCTGAAAAGAATAAGACTTGACCAAGGGAGGTCTGATAGGATAGATTAAAGTGAGGAGCCTGGCACAAGTGGAAGCAATGCCAGGACTCAGCTGAGGGCCCCGTGATCGCCAACCCACGCTCCAAAGTTCAGAGCCCCTGGGGCCCCTTTTAGTCGCCTCTTACGACAGGCATGGGATACCGTGGGTGTTATTCTACCGCCCCCACCCACAGGGGGAGGGATACTGTTGACGTATTTTTCGTCTGTGCCCCCCACCCACAGAGCGTGAAGCATCAATGTAAGAATAAACTTCCTTTTTTTTTTCTATTTGCTTTACGTCGCACCGGCACATATATGTCTTATGGCGACGATGGGATAGGAAAGGCGTAGGAATGGGAAGGAAGCGGCCGTTGCCTTAATTAAGGTACAGCCCTAGCATTTTCCTGGTGTGAAAATAGGAAACCACGGAAAACCATCTTCAGGACTGCCGACAATGGCGTTCTAAAAAACTATCTCCCAATTACTGGATACTAGCCGCACTTAAGCGTCTGCAGCTATCGAGCTCGGTATAAGAATAAACAATGTTACCCTGAAAATAAAATAGCATATAACACTTGTTGTGAAACCAAGTTGTAATTTTACAATCAACATAACGCCCTTGTATTCACTAACTGAATAAGAAACATTCGTGTAGTGATCGTCAATGGACATAAATAGATATATAAAAAAAAAGGTCAATTCATCGGAATTTGAACACGGGGCGCAAAAGTGTGAACTGCCACCGCGTCCGTTGAACCTACCCTACGCGCTTAAGTAGTCGGAAATTATGACCGTCATTTTCTCAAAAACGGTCCAGTATTTACGGATAAGCCGAAACCTGTGTTCGCTTATTTCAACCCTTCTTTCGCTGAGCTAATTTCCTGGCAAGTAGCGTTCTTACACTTGCCGTGTTTTCCTCGTGAGTGGCAAAATGCTTTGGGAATTACTGGAGACTGGACGGCCGCATAATTTGAATGCGGCTCCTAGTCGCCTCGGGTGCAATGGGCTTGGCGGAAGTATATCAGCCTGCTATTGCTCCTACGGTATACAGGTAATGAAGTAACTCCACACACCAGCGGCTTATTGGCCAACCCGCTGCGACTAATGTGGCACGAGAATAAATACCTCGCCTGACATTTTTACTACTTTTTATCCACCTGAATTAAATCCTGGCATCTTTAGATACCTGCTCCCCAAGGAAGAGAAAAATTGAATATTAATTTACGAAGTAGTTGTACTAGTGCTCAGAACACAGATTCTTCTTCTTCTTCTTCTTCTTCTTCTTCTTCTTCTTCTCCATCTGTTTACCCTCCAGGGTTGGTTTTTCCCTCGGACTCAGCCAGGGATCCTACTTCTACCGCCTCAAGGGCAGCGTCCTGGAGCTTGAGACTCTGGGTCGGAGGATACAAAGGGCAAGGATGACCAGTACCTCGCCCAGGTGGCTTCACCTGCTATGCTGAACAGTGGCCTAATGGGGGAATGGGAAGTTTGTAAGGGATAGAGAAGGATGAGGGAAGGAAGCGGCCGTGGCCTTAAGTTAGGTACCAGCCCGGCATTTGCCTGGAGGAGAAGTGGGAAACCACGGAAAAACTCTTCCAGCATGGTTGAGGAGGGAATAGAACCCCCTCTACTCAGTTGACCTCCCGAAGCTGAGTGACCGCGTTCCAGCAATCGTACCACTTTTCAAATTTCGCGGCAGAGCCGGGAATCGAACCCAGGTCTCTGAGGGTGGCAGCTAATCACCCTAACCACTACACCACAGAGGCGGACGAGTACAGAGTCAATTACTAATGTATAAACATACAGATTATCGGCATGGTTCAACGCAGAAGTAATATAGTTCGTAATCATTTGTCACAAATCTATTACGTAAATAATACCGAAAGGCACTATTTGGAACAAATGTTATGTGAAAACAAAGTATTTATTAAAATTTGCTTTACGTTCCACCGACAGATAAGTCTTATGGCGACGATGGGATAGGAAAGGGCTAGGAGTGGGAAGGAAACGGCCGTGGCCCTAATTAAGGTGTGAAAATGGGGTACAACGGAAAACCATCCTCAGGGCTTCCGACAGTGGGGTCCGAACCCACTATCTCCTGGATGCAAGCTCACAGCTGTGCGGCCCTAACCGCGCGGCCAACTCACCCAGTAACAAACAACGAAGCAATCAAGAAAGGCGCTTCATGTTTTTGATAGTTTTATGACAAAGGAGATTAAATTCATCAACCCATGCCCCGAGAAAATAGACACACCGGAAAGAAACAGATTTATGAAGTCAAACGGAGACCACGTGTAGCAATGGATTAAAAGTGAATGAAGTCATAGTGTTCCATGTTTATTGTTCACATTATAAAATATTTTATGAAATATCCAGAGTGCCTCTGTGGCTCAGGTGACAGCGCGACAGCGTCTCCGGGCTGGGTTCCGTGGTTCAAAGTGGAGACGAAGGTACTCCGTTTTTCTCTGCCATGTTTCATTCCAGCACTAGTCTCCAATATTACATCTGACAGTCATTAATTATTGCCCCAGGAGAGTGTGACAGCCTCTGGCAGCCGGCACAGTTCCTGTTCTCACCGCTAGATGGGGGCTTCATTCAATCCATTCCTGTCCCGGTCGGAACCGGAAACAGGTAGTGAATTTACATTTCATACGAATTTCATTGAAAAATGAATAAGTTGTACTGTGTATGGCCGAAATTGATTGGAAAACAGGAATCCTTCTATTTCGGAATATTACACAGAGACAGAACGCTCAAGCAAATTCATTTATTTTGAAAGCAGGGCAAGTGAAAATTATTATAACTGGGTAGATTATCACAGAAACACTTACAACTAGCAAAAGCGTTTAGAAAAGCAATACATACAGTTTGAGAGTTTTTTCAAATTTTTGTCCAATATTCTATAGGTATATAATAAATTTATCGTTCACGTCCAATTACATAACTTTCAATCATTGGAAAATGTATCCTATTGCGAATTTCTCAATCGTTGAAAAAGCGGACATCAATTTCATATAAATACGAAGCCAATTTGTTGAGAGGAGTTAGTTAAACTGCAATTAGAAATAATAGCATTCATTTCTACAAGAAATGTCAACTGCGATTTTGAAAGATTTGCTCCGAATAGTACGAAATTATCTGTATAACATAACAGTAATTTGAATAAATAGAATCCATTGGCGGAGGGGCCAGGCGTTAGCTTCCCGAAAATTAATAAATGTTGCAACATTTTTGAAAATTCCAATGAAAATGAATTCAGTGTACTTTCTTATTATCCTTATGGATTAATCAGTAGGCTGAATCTTTCTGTTTTCCCTAGTGTTAGGATTCACATTCTCTCAAGTTAAGATTTCTTCCCTGCCAACGCTTAGGTTGAAACAGGTCAGGTGACTACCACCTAAATGGGATTAGCTTGTTGTTATTGCAACAGTAATGCCATCTGATGAAGATGAGAGGCAGAAAAATAGACAAAGCACCCCTCAATTTACAATAATAGTCAGTCGGTGATTTAACAAGTGAAGGCAAAATATCTTGAAGAACCACTAGAATTAAAAAAAACTGACTTTTAAAGGCAGATAACTGAACCTAATCCCATGGAACTACAGACCTGAAGGGCCTTGGCCTACCAGGCTACCGCTGCTCAGCCGAAAGGCCTGCAGCTTACGAGGTATCGTATTATGACGAATCCTCTCGATCGTTATTCTTGGGTTTCTAGACCGGGACAGCTATCTCACCGTCAGATAGCTCTTCAATTCTAATCACGTAGGCTGACTGGACCTCGAACCAGCCCTCAGATCCAGGTACAAACCCCTGACCTGGCCGGAAATCGAACTTGGGGCCTTCGGGTAAAAGCCAGGCACACTATTCCTACACCACGAGGCCGGCTTTAAACACACATGCTAGATTTTATTTTGTAAGAGGATTAATTAGACCAGCTGACACGCGAACACGACGTCTGTGGCACGACAGTCAAACCACATATTTTAATGTGTTTCAACTTGTAATAAATAGGCCGTAAATTTATCATCATCATCATCATCTGTTTACCCTCCATGTTCGGCTTTTCCCTCGGACTCAGCGAGGGATCCCACCTCTACCGCCTCAAGGGCAGTGTCCTGGAGCTTCAGACTCTTGGTCGGGGGATACAACTGGGGAGTATGACCAGTACCTCGCCCAGGCGGCCTCACCTGCTATGGTGAACAGGGGCCTTGTAGGGGGATGGGAAAATTGGAAGGGATAGACAAGGAAGAGGGAAGGAAGCGGCCGTGGCCTTAAGTTAGGTACCATCCCGGCATTCGCCTGGAGGTGAAGTGGGAAGCCACGGAAAACCACTTCGAGGATGGCTGAGGTGGAAATCGAACCCACTTCTACTCAGTTGACCTCCAGAGGCTGAGTGGACCCCGTTCCAGCCCTCGTACCACTTTTGAAATGTCGTGGCAGAGCCGGGAATCGAACCCGGACCTCCGGGGGTGGCAGCTAATCACGCTAACCACTACACCACAGAGGCGGCGTAAATTTATCAACATAGCATATTTTAACATTAAGCTTTAGTAAATAATTATGGCTCAATTAATTTTCTTCCTGTATTTTTTTTACAAATTGTATTACTGTAGTTTAAAGCAAGACATATACCTTATTCTTAAAATCTTCCTGTTTTCAAAATGCAACATTCACTGATGACCGCAAAACATCCACTCGAATGGATTTATATGTTATGCAATTTGATACGCAAATGAACTAAATGAGGCTTTCATTATGATTTTAAAAGAAAATAATCGATGGCACAAACTTGATAGTAAAACGTAATACGTACACAAGACCTCAATTGACACGCTAGTCGGTAAAGGTTTGCCATCCCTGACCTAGCATAACCGTTTGCACGTTAACTTATTATTAGCGGATAAAAGATACGCAATGTCAGTAAACATCTACATATCTGACGTGATCTTTATCTGCTTCCCTGTTTTCAGGTCACCGTTGATGTCGGAAATAACACAAGTGAAAATTATTACACTTGGCAGGTATTTCAGGGCGTTAAATTATCACTTTCTAAGCAATAACTCCAGCAGTATACCGTGTTCTTAAAAACCAAATACACCTAAATTAACACTAAAACTATACAATTAAATAATAATAATTTCTTTACCGAGCGAGTTGGCTCAACCTAGCGAAGTCGTCTTTTGCACCTTGCGCCGCGCAATGCATCGGTGCGGGCAACCTGAGAGGCCTTATATTATCTCAAACTGATCCAATTGCCGTCCACCATCATTCCTGAAAGTTACCAACATTATCACGGACACACACTGTAGAGAGACAACGACTAACAGTGTCTGCCACCGAGATTGATATATAGATTTAATTTAGAAAATAACTGAATTATCGTCCGACTCGTTGGCTGAATGGTCAGCGTACTGGCCTTCGGTTCAGAAGGTCCCGGGTTCGATTCCCGGCCGGGTCGGAGATTTTAACCTCCATTCGTTAATTACAATGGCCCTGGGGCTGGGTGTTTGTGCTGTCTCCAACATCCCTGCAACTCACACATAACACTATCCTCCACCACAACAACACGCAGTTACCTACACAAGGCAGATGCCGCTCACCCTCATCGGAGGGTCTGCCTTACAAGGGCAGCACTCGGCTGGAAATAGTCACACGATATTACTATAATTATCATACTGAATTATCACCTCCATGTACATTTAATTTCTCTGGGCCTGCACACACAGTAAGTTTTTGTCGTCCAATAACTGTGGTAACGCAGCAGAACAAACGCTACACTAACACACGATATATACACGGACACTAAAAATAACGGGAGCACCTTGAGCTCTTAATATAAATCACTGATTACAAGCAATTCCTTAACATATTTGGCTGAAAAGAACTGTTTCGAGGAAGGGAAAAAGAAATGGAAATTATAGCACATAGCTAGAAAGTTGATTGCACAGTAGAATTTGCAATAACATTCTCAGTTAAGAGAACTGTTTGTTAGTAATTCGTAAGCATAAACAAGGTAAACACCCACTTGAGGACGAGTTCTGAGGGAGGCACGTTCTGAGTTCTGCCTGCGCCTGTTGCGTCGGTTCAGGAGGACGGTGTATGAAGCCGCCATTGCACACACAAGTTCTATTCACTCACTCACAGTAAGAACACGTCTGAGACGAGATAGAATCACACTCGTATATCCGCAGCTCTCTGCGCAATGCTGTTCGTGCTGGTTGCCAAGTAAATGTCTCCCGAAACAGAATATTACCATCATTGCTAATTCCGCCAAGTCCAGCCTAACTGTCTCCGCCGGAGCGGTCCATTTCACCACTTTCTGGGTCAAGGATCGTTGACTCATTACTCTGTGGTCGGTCAGTTGGAACTGAAAGAAACTCATGAATGTTAGAAGTTCTGAAGGGAGAAAACTGGATTTCTACTGTCCAATTTGTTACATTTCTTGGTTTTGTGAATGATTATTCACATGTTACTGACTGTTAAACTCATCAATAAGTACCGGATTATTTTGAAAATGCGTATGCGCATATGAAAATGCATACTTTATGGATTTATTGGCTTGGTTGCATTTTCTAAACATAACAGCACATTTGAGCACATATATTTGAAATTAAGTATCATTTAAAATAGATCGAACATAATTGGTTTCACCAGCGTGTTGGACATCCCTTGTAAGCAACGTTCTGAATTAGAGAAGACGAGATGACAGTATTTTACGCAAGCACGCTGCATGGCTGTTTCTTTTTTCTTCTCTTCTCTTTTTTTTGCCATTGGCTTTACGTCGCACCAACACGGGTAGGTCTTATGGCGACGAAGGGGTAGGAAAGTCCTAGGATTGGGAAGGAAGCGACCGTGGCCTTAATTAAGGTACAGCCACAGTATTCATGGCTATTTAAATAAAGAGATGGGATATTCCTTTCATCATCTCGGCAGTCAGGAGCCCGGGGTTAATTTTGTGCGGAGTTTCTTCAGTTAATGTTATTCTTAGTCTGCGTATCCTTCACTCAAAATGCCTGAAGAAAAGAGCATCAAGAAGTATTTATTAAACCAGCGAGTGTCATGTAACAGTGATTATTCTACTGATTGCGATGTCGTATATGGTCAAGTATGCTCCAAGGAAGTGAAATGTGAAAAGTAATTTCAACTTGAACAACATGCAAAAACGACTGCACATAATGGCAGGGCCTCTCAAACGTCCAAAATCTCACGCGTGCAAGCCGAGGCTAAGCTTGACTAAGGTCGGCTCAATTCAGCTCGGATGGTGAGCGCTGCGGAGTAAGCGAAGAAGGTGGGGACAGGCGTAGGGAAAGAGAGAAACAGTGCCATTACTCAAAACCGAGGAGCGGGTGTCTGCACTCTGGTAAGTGGCGTATGGCTTTTAGTGCCGGGAGTGTCCGAGGACCTGTTCGGTTCGCCAGGTGTAGGTCTTTCGATTTGACTCCCGTAGGCGACCTGCGCGTCGTGATGAGGATGAAATGATGATAAAGACGACACATACACCCAGCCTCGAAGCCAGAGAAATTAACCAATGATGGTTAAAATTCCCGACCCTTCCGGGAATCGAACCCGGGACCCCTGTGACCAAAGCTCAGCACGCTAACCATTTAACCGTGGGGCCTGACTGCACTCTGGTCAACCTAGCGAAGTCGTCTTCTACACCTTGCACCGCGCAATGCACTGGTGCATGCATCCTGTGAGGCCCTGTATTGCGGGAAAAGAGGGAAAGGATCTTTTTGCAATTTGCTTTACGTCAGACCGACATAGATATGACTTATGGGGACGATGGGATAAGAAAGGCCTAGTAGTGGGAAGGAAGCGGCATGGCCTTAATTAAGGTACAGCCCCAGATTTTGCCCGGAGTGAAAATGGGACACCTCGGAAAACCATCTCCAGGGCTGCCGACAGTGGGTTTCGAACCCATTATCTCCGGAATGCAAGTTCACGGATGCTCCCACTAACCACACAAAGGAGGAAAAAAAGAACTATATACTACAACTACTTCTTACGCATGTAAAACCGAAGTCTGCAGTGAGTGAAATTCGCTTAATCTTAAGTTCACGTTTCAATTTTTAATGCATATTTTGATTGTTTTTTATGCATAAAGATTCAGTCCCTGCTCATCAGATTTGCTGAGTTGATGGCGCAGAACTTCTAAGAGATCAGGCATGATGCATGAATCTATTATTTTGAATCTCAGTGACGAAAGCCGATCATACTCATTTCGATCAATACAAGGAATCACTAAACAAGATTTGATAATTCGCTACAAATTTGCATTAACAAAATTAATCACCCGCTTTCTTTCCGCTTATTAGTAAGTAGCTTAAGAACTCTTCTTTGACGGGATAACTAGTTAGCATGTGCATGATTATACTTTTCTCCACCCCTTATGTTGTGTGTCCCAGATTCTGACGCGCGTAGGCGGATATGCCTCTGGCTGTCAACAGCTTACTCGCTTCCTTGCTCTCTCTGACCCTTCGCAGCTTCATTCAATCATACATACATACATACATACATACATACATACATACATACATACATACATACATCATCTTTATGGACCGTTATGCATTTCAGCGTTCAGTCTGCAAGCCTCTGTGAATTTAATGTCCGGCTCCATGGCTAAATGGTTAGCGTGCTGGCCTTTGGACAGAGGGTTCCCGGGTTCGATTCCAGGCAGTGTCAGGAATTTTAACCATTACTGGTTAATTTCGCAGGCACGGGGGCTGGGTGTATGTGTCCTCTTCATCATCATTCCACCCTCATCACGAAGCGCAGGTTGCCTACGGGAGTCAAATCAAAAGACCTGCACCTGGCGAGCCGGACATATCTTTGGACACTCCCAGCACTAAAAGCCATAAGCCATTTCATTTTGTGAATTTTATAAACGGCGCCACAGTCCTCTATTTGCAACTAGCGTTGTGGCCACATTTAGTTCTATACCTCCTACCTTCAAATCGTTAGAAACTGCGTCTAACCATCGTCGTCTTGGCCTCCCTCTACTTTTCTTACCCTCCATAACAGAATCCATTATTCTCCTAGGTAACCTATCCACCTCCATTCACCTCACATGACCCCACCACCGAAGCCGGTTTATGCGTACAGCTTCATCCATAGAGTTCATTCCTAACTTAGCCTTTATCTTTTCATTCCGAGTACCCTCCTGCCATTGTTCTCATCTGTTTGTACCAGAAATCATTTTCGCTACTTTCACGTCTGTTACTACTAACTTATGAATATGATATCCTGAGCCCACCCAGCTTTCGCTCCCGTAAAGCAAAGTTGGTCTGAAAACAGACCGATGTTAGTTTCGTCTAGGAGCTGACTTCCTTCTTACTGAATACTGTTGATCGCAACTTGTCAGGAAATCATATTGTCTACAACTTTTGTAATGTAGGATTTGTCGATAAGACCACTAATAACGACGATATTTAAATATTGCATTTTTTTTTTTTTACAATTTGCTTAACGTCGCACCGACACAGACAGGTCTTATGGCGACGATGAGATGGGAAAGACCTAGGAGTGGGAAGGAATCGGCCGTGGCCTTAATTGAGGTCATCACAAGCATTTGCCTGGTATGAAAGTGTGGAACTGCAGGAAACCACCTTCAGGACTGTCAGCTGTGGGGCTCGAGTCCGACTCGTTGGCTGAACGGTCAACGTACTGGCCTTCGGTTCAGAGGGTCCGGGTTCGATTCCCGGCCGGGTCGGGAACTTTAACCTTAATTGGTTAATTCCTACGGCACGGGGGCTGGGTGTATGTGTTATCTTCATCATTTCATCCTCATCACGACGCGCAGGTCGCCTACGGGAGTAAAATAAAAAGACCTGCACCTGGCGAGCCGAACCCGTCCTGGGATATCCCGGCACTAAAAGCCATACGACATATCATTTCAGTGGGGCTCGAACCCACTATTTCCTGGATGAAAGCTCACAGCTGCGTGCCCCTAACCCAACGGCCAACTTGTCCGGTAAATTTACATTTCAGGCCTTCCCCTAAATTACCATTTATCCCAGAGTGAATAAAATTGCGTATAATCTAGACTACAGTGCCTTATACCCCAACTTTATACGCAGATTTTCATTGAATTCTGTTCAGCCATTTACTGGTCTCGGCGTTGATATGGACGAAGCATCAGGAATCTAAGTCCATGAATATCTCTCTTATCATAGCCGGTACGATAAAACTATACACGACCTACGTGGTCGTAAATTGTATTATCTATAACTTTTTATGTAGTGTTTATCGATATTTAAGAATTACATTCTAGGCCTTCCCCTACACTACGATTCCACCCAGCCTGAATAGAAATATTTGTACCGCCGACGTTGCGTACCAATTTTAAATCACTTATGTTCAACTCTCCTCTCGTGATGCACGTACAGACAGACAGACAGACAGACAGACAGACAGACAGACAGACAGACAGACAGACAGACAGACAGACAGACAGACAGACAGACAGACAGACAGACAGACAGACAGACAGACAGACAGACAGACAGACAGACAGACAGACAGACAGACATTATGGAAAATTAAAAATTACATTTCCTTCTTACTGTGCACATGACTGATTAGCTAACTTCAGCAGGTGATAAAGTGATAATGGTGCAAGATAAATAATTTGAAAGACATAATTCGATATCAGTATGACCAACTTTCTACTCTCATATATCCGCTTCACGTTGTTCCGACCACCCTGTATATGCAAACTTGCTAACTTTTCTTGTAGAAGTTAGAAGTGCATTTTGTACACGAACTAATCTTCATTGGCAGTCGTTAGGAGGCTTCCTTTATAATGCAAACATCAAATGGGTTTTAGTGAATTTTAGGTACATAAGTTTCATTGTTTTCAGCAACGCACTAATACCTAATTTAGAGCTTTTTCTTTTTTTGCTTTACGTCGCTCCGACACAGGTATGTCTTACGACGACGATGAGATAGGAAAGGCCTAGGAATTGGAAGAAAGCTGCCGTGGCCTTAATTAAGGTACAGCTGCGGCATTTGCCTGCGAGAAAATGGGAAACCACGGAAAACCATCTTCACGGCTGCCGACAGTGGGGCTCGAACCCACTATCTCCCGTTTACTGGATACTGGCCGCACTTAAGCGACTGCAGCTATCGAGCTCGGTACAGCAAAATTAACACTGTACAATAATAATAATAATAATAATAATAATAATAATACGGATTATTAACTATTTTTACGGTCAACGGAGACGCCGAGGTGCTTTAATTTTTCCCTAATGAATTCGTTTACGTGCCAATAATCTACCGACATGAGGCAGGCGTATTATAACACCTTCCTACAGCAACGCACGGAGCCGGGATCGAACTTTCCAATGTGAGCTCAGACCAGCCCTCAACCGTCTGAGCTAGTTAACACGGCAATATGACGGAAAATGATTCGATGAAATCGTTAAATTGAAGCATTTTCAGAATAAAATATAACCTCACCAGAAAATAATTATCCGATGCTTATTGAAACACTGCAGGATCATCTTAGGAGAAAATGTTACCCTGTGAATTCAGACCAAACATCACAGTTTTATTTCTTAAAAAGTATTTCTGTTTACGTTTGTATATACTTCGTAATTCACTGTTTGCTTTAATCCGATAGGGTTTCAACTGATCACACCTCATACATGAATTAAAGATTTATTTATTGTTGACTTCGAGAGTACACCCCAAGTAGCAGACCATAAAAAATCTATAAACAAATAGAGCTTACTTGGAACTTCCTGGTTGTAGACTAGGTTCCTATTTAGGCTATGGCTTTAGAAATTTTTATCCTGATGTTTTTTTATTTTTCTTTACAATTGGCTTTACGTCGCACCGACACTCATACGTCTTATGGCAACGATAGGATAAGAAAGGGATAGGCGTGGGAAGGAAACGACTATGGCCTTAATTAAGGTACAGCCCCAGCATTTGCTTGATGTGAAAAAGGGAAAATCTTTGGGACTGCCAACAGTGGGGTTCGAACCGACTATCTCCCGAATACTGGATACTGGCCGCACTTAAGTGACTGCAGTTGTCGAGCTCGGTTGTTGGAAGGTGATGAGTTCAATCACTGCGTGAGAGAATTCGGAAGGGAAGTGGTACAAAAGGGTGACACATGGCCATTCTCGATATTGCTTTCGTGATTTCCAACAGTGGGTAGGTCACTTGCACTTCGAAGAAACAAAACAAGAGAGTACGATAAAGCGATCCTTGAACTCCACCGACCGACCGACCGACCGACCGACCGACCGACCGACCGACCGACCGACCGACCGACCGACCGACCGACCGACCGACCGACCGACCGACCGACCGACCGACTGATTGACTGAGTTGATTCGAAGTGACATCAAAAGTCAGTATAGTTTCGTCCCAGCACCGTGGTGCCACTTTTCGGTACTTACACGGTGGTGGTGCTAGTAACTCACACGACCTGGGATCTCCCAGTCGGCTTGTAGGATAGGACCGGCCTTTCCGTGCATTGTTATCGTCGGTCGGCTTACATGTGAGTTTCTTGGAGATTCAACAGGAATGTTCTGCCTCTAGTGACCTCCCGAAAATTCTAGCTAAAATCACACGAGCTGTAAAAAGGGAGGCTAGCCGCGGACAGAGTGTGACAGTTCGGCTTCCGGGTGGAGGTAGAGTCAGTGCTGGACTCCGTGTGAGACACAGTGTGTTGGAGTTCAGTGGCTGGGCTGTGGGCGACAGACGTGTTGGCTATCGCCAGTGTCCCACCGAGGTCTGAACGAGGAGCTGTGGTGTCGGAGATCCCCTTGAGTAGATGGACGGGAAACAACGGAACGGAATATGGTGTACTGCCTGAGAGTACTGTGTGTTTGTGTATTTCTCTAGACTGAGAATAGCCGAGAGCGAGCGAGAAAACCCGCTATCGTGAGTGCGAGGATAAATGGACCTGTGTTAATGATCGCTGTTTTGAGTATCGTCCTGCTGTTGAATGATGCTGAGCTGTTTAGTTGTTCGCTGCATGTGACTGTGTGAATTACTGGACTGTCTGTGGAGTCGAACCAACGAACAGTCGTCGTGTGTCCAATGGTCCGTAGCCCTGTGTTCAGATCCAGCGATCTACACACAGCTGCTGTATGAGGCGACTGGACTTGGGTAAGTGAAGTTAAGGATTAAGTGTCCCCGGGCAGAGCAACGGGCTGGGCCACTTACTGCGCCATCAGGAGGAGCAATTTGTAAATAGACAGTCATTATTAAGTGCCGGGCTGAATGACTCAGACGGTCACTTGGCAGGTTCCACCCTGGCTCAGTCCGGTGTTATTTGGAGTTACTCAAATACGTCAGCCTCGTGTCGGTAGACTTACTGGCACGTACAAGAACTCCTGCGGGACCAAATTCCGGCACTTCGGGGTCTCCGAAAACCGTAAAAGTAGTTATTGAGACGTGGCCATTCATGGTTAATGTGTGTGTATATGTGTGCATGCAATTATTGGGACATTCTGAAATAAATTCAAGTAGTGAAACAACATGGAGTTTTATTCGTAACAGTATTTACAGAGGAATGCCAAATCCAAAATATTGGTGTGAGGATTTCACAACTTCTGGTAATATGTACCGGGATTAACTAGAAGAGTTAGGAGAATTCCAGTTTATTCGCGAGGCGTTTACGTAACAGGTTTGTATCTCCTCATTTAGAGCGTGATATGCAGAAGCTATTTATATGGAACCGTGGTTTGATTCACACACCTATGACGAGACTGTCACAAATTCGAACAGCTTAATTGCAATAACGTGGACTACGATATCACATTAACTTCACCGTAAATGAACTAGTACGCTACATATTTCGGTTGCTCACTGATTATATAGAATGTTTAATCAAGTATTGGTTTACAAAGTTGTATCTTTGATGAAGAGAACAACGCAGTGGAGCATGTTTTGTTCTATATCAGAACACTCTATATGGGCTTCATTCACCTGCAGCTCTGCACGAGTTCCAGTCTCGTTTCAAAGGAATATTTGCATAGGACAAACTGTATGATATTGTAATATTGTGTATTAATGTAATCAGCATACTGAAGCCTTCGTGGTTAAGGCGAGCGTGGCGACTTCCGTGGTTTAAATCTCGGTCACTCCATGCGCGATTTGTGTTGGACAAAGCGGAGGTTGGACAGTGGGTTCGAACATCATTGTCGGCAGCCATGAAGATGGTTTTCCATGGTTTCCCATTTTCACACCAGGCAAATGCTGGAGCTGTACCTTAATAAAGCCACGGCCGCTTCCTTCCCATTCCTAGCCCTTTCCTGTCCTATCGTCGCCATAATACCTATCTGTGTCGGTGCGACGTAAAGCAACTCGCAAAAAAAAAAAAAAAAAAAAAAAAAGAAACATAGGTGAGACAGATTTTTCTCCGGGTACTCCGGTTTTCCCTGTCATATTTCATACCAGCAACACTCTCCAATATCATTTCATTTCATCTGTCATTCATTAATCACTACCCTAGAGGAGTGCGACAGGCTTGGGCAGCCGGCACAATTCCTATCCTCGCCGCTAGATGGAGGCTTCATTCATTCCATTCGTGACCCGGCCGAATGAATGGAAACAGGTTGTGGATTTTCAATGTAATCAGCATACAAAGTACGCATCTTCCGCATACATTTGCTGTTCACAAATTAAACGTAAATATATCTCATATTTAAAGAGATGGGGATGAATCACAAGGATGGTGCCATCCATTTCCGACCCTCCGATTCGCATAAATATATAACCATGTATTATCGTAAACACCAACAGTGCAGTATGCCTCTAAAGTATAATTCGCAGTTTTCATGCAGTCAAAGTCTGTGGTCTTTTGACGAATAATAATAATAATAATAATAATAATAATAATAATAATAATAATAATAATAATAATAATAATAATAATAATAATAATACTGTAATGTCTGCCTCTGTGGTGTAGTGGTTAGTGTGATTAGCTGACACCCCAGGAGCCGGGGCTCGTTTCCGGCTCTGCCACGATATTTGACAAGTAGTCTCAGCTTCGGGAGGTCAACTGAGTAGGAGAGGGTTCGATTCCCACCTCGGCCGTCCTCGAAGTGATTTTCCGTGGTTTTCCACTTCTTCTCAAAGCAAATGCCGGGATGGTGCCTAACTTAAGGCCACGGCCACTTCCTTCTTTCCCTCCTTCCTTCCTTCCTTCTTAATTTTCTATCCCTTCCGATTTTCTCATTCCCCTACAAGGCCTGGGCAAGGTACTGGTCCTCCTCTGGTGTTGTATCCCCCGACCTAAAGGCTCACGCTCCTGGACACTGCCCTTGAGGCGGTAGAGTTGGGATGCCTCGCTAAGTCCGAGGGTAAAACCAACCGTGGAGGGTAAACGCACAGAGAAATAATAATAATAATAATAATAATAATAATAATAATAATAATAATAATAATAATAATAATAATAATAAATAATGATACATAATAACTGTACAGAGCGAGTTGGCCGTGCGGTTAGGGATTCGGAGCCCGCTGCCGGCAGCCTTTAAAATATTTGCCCATGGTTTCCAATTTTCACGCCAGGATGTACCTTATTTAAGGCCACGGTCACATTTTTCCCACTCCCAGCCCTTTCCTAAACCATCGTAACTATAAGCCCTATCTGTGTCGGCGTGACGTACAGAAAATTGTAAAAAAAAATGGGGCATTAAGATGATATTACCATTTTGACACTGCAATAACTGTGGCGACCACGAGGCCCTTAGCTGAGTCCTGGCAATGCTTACACTTAATCGTGCCAGACTCCTCACTTTCGTCTATACTATCCGACCACCCTTGATCAAGTCTTATACTTTTCTGTCCCCGACGTTATTACATATGGAGGCCTAGGGAGTCTTTCATTTTCACGCCCTTCGTGGCCCTTGTCTTCCTTGGCCAATATCTCCCGGATGCAAGCTCACAGCTGCGCGCCCCTAACCGCACGGCTAACCCGCTCGGTTTTCTTAAACGTACCTGAAGCTAACGACATGGAATTGTTACATACGAACACCTCAAAATATCACCTATTTCAGTTAGAGTTGAAGCTCCTAAGATTACGAGTAAAGCAAAGTAATGTAACGTTATCTCCGATACTAAATTAGTGTGAGTGGTTAAGCTCTACGGCTGGCTCTCTCTGCCTCCATAAATTAGCCAAATAATCATTCCTTTTTTTTTATTTCGATGGGTGAACCTTAGGGAAATGTGTCAGTCCAGAAACGGAAATCTCATTTCTAAACGTTTCAATTTCCTGATGCGGAATCGAACCCATGCCCTTCCATATGAGCCAAGTACACCTTTAACGGTAAGGCATCACCTTTTAAGGGCAACAACTAATTTACTGTGTCATCAAGGTTGACGTGAAGGAAAATTCACTTCTCCAGTCGTGAATTTAAATGGACTTCCATATTGAACGAAACGACGAGAGTCCATTGCATCATTAGTACAGAACGAGAGGAAATTTACGAATCGGGAGGAAGCAGTGTAATAGTTGAAAAACATAGTAACTTCGTGGATGGCCGTGCTTCAAATTTCCATAAATACATGTGGGATTATTATAAAGAATCGCTTTCCTATTGTTCGGATTTCACGTAAACCAAGAAATCCTATGGCTATAGTAGCAATATCCTCATTCACTTACTTACGGCCCTGTGAGAGCCTTGATCTCCTTGAAGATAATCACCCATCATTCTTCTCTGTCTTAAGCTCTCCTCCTCTAACCCTGCAATTTCAACTCCCCGAGGTCCTGCTCGACATTCCCTTTCTCCGTCCATCTCACAATTGTTCTTCCTACTCTTCCCTTCCTTCAGAATTCTCGTGTCATCTTTTATTATCACATGGCAAAACCACTGTTGCCCTCTCCTTATAACATCTGAAACTAGGTCTTGGTTTTAAATAATTCGCTTCCATTATCTATAATAATAAAAGGAGGTGTTTGTCTGTGCGCGATGTCCAGCAAAATCTACAGCACGCAGAGATCTGAAATTTTGAATATAGGTAGATGGAAGGGGGTCTGAATGCACCTCGAAGCCGGAATTTTCATTTTCGCTTTCGTTGATGAGTTATGAACGAAAAACCATCGGAAAACGTGTATTGGGATAAGACAATCGAACGTGCTGTCACCAAGCTCCCCTTGAGGGTGGGGGCGGTAGAATAACACACCCGGTATCCCCTGCCTGTCGTAAGAGGCGACTAAAAGGGGCCTCAGGGGCACTAAACTTTGGAGCGTGCGTTGGCGACCAAGAGGCCCTAAACTGAGTCCTGCCATTGCTTCCACTTACTTGTGCCAGGCTACTCACTTTCATCTATCCTGTCCGACCTCCCTTAGTCAACTCTTGTTCTTTTCAGACCCCGAAGGTATTACGTATGGAGGCCTAGGGAGTCTTTCATTTTCACGCCCTTCGTGGCCCTTGTCCTCCTTTGGCCCATACCTTCATTTTTCGAAGTGTCGGACCCCTTCAATTTTTCTCTCTGATTAGTGTTATATAGAGGATGGTTGCCTAGTTGTACTTCCTCTTAAAACAATAATCACCACCAGCACTTGTCACAAAGATTATATGCATAGAGTTACTGTCGCTAGGCAACTTACATAAGATAAGTAGAGAACACAATTCAAAGAGCCATTTTACGTCCATCGCGTAGGAAGCCGTTTTTTGGTATTATATGGTGTGAGGGTATATGACTCTGTCGGCTGGAGATGTAAAATCTTGAGCTATTCGAGAGGAGTGGACTATGTGCCGGCGCCGGGTTTCATCCTCTTCATTCTTACTATCATATATCATGTCATTCAATTCATCTCATTAACTCATCTGATTAGGTTGACGTCATGAAAGATATCCGTTCGTAAACACTCGCTACGAAGATTTATCTCACTTCATACCCAAATCGCGTAGTGAAAGTGGCAAGGGGTGGACGTGTATACATTTAGAGGAAATATATAGGACACAAGATAGACGATAAGAATACACAAGGATTAATACATATATGCCATTTTAAATCCGTGGAATAAGAAGCCATTTTCCTTCGGTCCATGATCTCTGTCTGTCTGTCTGTCTGTCTGTCTGTCTGTCTGTCTGTCTGTCTGTCTGTCTGTCTGTCTGTCTGTCTGTCTGTCTGTCTGTCTGTCTGTCTGTCTGTCTGTCTGTCTGTCTGTCTGTCTGTCTGTCTGTCTGTCTGTCTGTCTGTCTGTCTGTCTGTCTGTCTGTCTGTCTGTCTGTCTGTCTGTCTGTCTGTCTGTCTGTCTGTCTGTGTGCGATGCCCAGCCAAATATACGGCAAACAAAGATCTGAAAGTTTTGTCATAGTTGGGCACAGTTTTCACCTAAGACGCATGACTGTGTCTAAGAGCAATTCTTTCACCAAAGCATGAAGCTGTCAACGTCATCAATAAGCAACACTCACTTCAATTAGAGAAAACATAGGCTAAAGTAAAGAAGATTAGATTTTAATATACACGCACAGATCTGAAGTTTTTAACATTCGTGGCCACAGCATTTCACCAATTACGTATGGCTGTGTCAAAGAGCAATTCTTGCTCCAAGAAGTGAAGCTCTCAATGTCATCAACAAGCAACTTTTACAAGAATTACCCGATGTTCTACAAAGTTACAAGTCTATCGACTACACGGCAGAGCTATTGAAAGACTCGGAGTCAACTGGAGTACTCTCCAGCATCTTAGAGCAGACGATTGTGGCACCGATTACCCTTCTTAACAATAAGAATCCTGCCCTCTGCAATGAACACGACTCTGAGACTGATGACTAATATTATTGAAGCACATGTCATGATTGGGCATGCTGCGAGCGAAGTAATATTCATTCCTCGGAATCGAATAATTTCTTCGGATATAGAGTTTAAGTTTAGATGCCTGCAGTTCCCCCTTTGTTTCAGTTTAGCTATGAACATCAACAAGGCACAAGAACAATCTCTTAAAGTTGTCGGACTCCATCTTCGAAAAGGCTGCTTCTCCCATTGTCAACTGTACGTGGTTTGTTCAAGACTTGGAAAGGTAAACACACTATATATCTTAGCTCCATTTGGAAGGACACTAATGTAACCAGAAGCTCTATAAGGACAAAAATAGTTTACTATTACATAAAACAGTTGAATTAATAAACGCGGGAAAAGCCGCGGGTACATGCTAGTCTATATTTTAAGGGAGTTTACCAAAAACAGCTTTGGCAAATCCGTCCGTCCGATCTACTGGACCGATTTGGTCTATTTCTGTTTTATTCTCTCCGGAATTACCTGCCGGTGAATCGTGAGACATTGATAAGTCTCTAAGTTCAGCCAGGTTTGAGAAATCATAAAATCAAATCATTAAAAGATCACTCCAATTATTGCAGGCGAGGGTTTACTTCTGTACTTAGCTGTTGCTAAGCGACTGGCACTTTCATCAATAGTCTGATATACGTGATTTTCATCCTTAGTAATGTCAAGTTTGATTATTACCTGTCAAGCCAGAGAGTACATATTTCCTCCGTTCATGGAAGAATATACTCTTTGATTCTCTGACCTTTCTCAGCTTCTTAATGCACTCAAGAGATGGCAGAATGTTCCTAATGGCTTACAAGCTGCTAATAGAGAACATCGACGTACGTCCAGATGGGAAGGTATCAAGTCGACCAGCCTTCTGTATGACCACTACCAGTAATAAAGCGCAGGGACAACCTCTTGATAAAGTGGGTATCCACTTACCCGAACCAGTATTCAGTCACGGTCAGTTGTATGTTGCTTTATCTTGGGCAAGATTGTTTAAAAATGTTAAGATCCAGATGGTCGAAGCACAGCGAATGCCGTGTGAAAGGAAGTGTTAATTAGAATCCGGATTTATAGGTTCTAATAGGTTAGAATGCAAACTTACTTAAGCGAGTAACAAGTTTATACAACCAGCACAACAATCATGCTATGTGATTTGTATAGATATCAGGAGTACAGACGATAAAACTCCTACAATTTATGTTACCTTTGCTACGTTATGGAAGAACGGGTTGCAAGATACTTTCTATTAATGGAATTAGTTTGCATTCTAACCTATTACCATCTTAAAATCCGAGGATTTTATAAACTACATAACGAATTAATCAGTTATTATGTAAAGGTATTAGGCCTAAACGATCATAACACTATCGAAAAGGACAAGAAAAACAATGACTACGACAGGCATGTCAAGACGAGTTATCTGACCTGTTTATAACGAATGCTACGGAGCAGCGCGGGTCCACTAGTTAGTTCTTATTCTTAAGGGTGGACCTATACCTTTGAACATAGAAAAAATGGGGTGTGTTAAACTTTCTGTCGCAGCAGTGGTAATGAATACTAAAATGAAACTTGGTATGACTAAAACATTATTTCTTAATAATATGACTACATTTTTACACATCATATAAACCTATGCCATTATCATTAATTATTAACATTATTCATTAACACATGAATATTTTTCCATGATTATTTTTTATTGTGATAAGTAATGTTATACCTACAACGTGTACTAGAATCAGTGAAGTCCATCACGTAAAAATATATATCCTTCATGAAGTTATTTTCAAGTAGTCAATTCCTTCATTTGAAAATATATATTTAAACATAACCACTGAAGTTAGTTGAATAATTCTAGTACATGCTCTTCGTCTCTATGAAATATATACGCATGGGAAATTACATCCTAATATCTTAGAAACTTTGAGAGTTATCAGGGAAACGATCAGCAAGCGTATCGATAAAGGGCTTGCTTGGGTGACAGAGATTCGCATCGGTTTTTTCATAACTCCGGAAGTATTAGACATATTAACAAATATTTTGCACTGTTATAAAGAGAAAAGTTCAATATTTTAAACAAAAATAAATGAAAAATCACATTTTTGGTCGGTCAAAGGTGTTGGTATCCCCCTCAAGAATCATATTCTTCACCATCAGTCCATACATGCATCTTTCTTTTCTCAGTGAACAGCCACGGAAAACTGAAGCATAGCTTGGATTCTGAGAAGTACTTGGTCAGAAGCAATCTTATTGCGTTCATAATCGAGAGTGGAGTGGCCTCCACACCGCAATGACAAGTTAATAGCTTGCTTATGCCTGAAATACCTTTTCTTAACTTTCCATAACATCCTTCACCATATCACGTGATACAAACAGTTACAGAGCTAATTCAAATGATCTTTAACTGCGGGGATTGCGGCTCTTAATAATTCTCGTTTAGAATTTAGATATGCATCTGCTCGTAAAGATACGTGCATGTCTCCTTCCCCACACTTCTTGCTTTACATAACAAAGACCTTTCTAGACAAGGATCTTTCCTTCCTTCAAATAACACTCTACTTATCGCTGCAGTAATACATTCACTTGTCAGCAGAGAGAAGTTCCAATTTCAGCAATAACAGTTTTCAAATGGGACTCACGCTTAGTGACTCCTTCCTATGTTACATTCTGTTTTATGCCAAAGTTTCCAGGAATAAACATATCATTTCAAGTGACGGTAAAGTGATGACATTTTCTCTGAATTTCTCTGAAGTGTAAATTATTTTGTAGTCAGAAAAGAGGACTTCAAGGGCGTTGAGTACTAGAATATCATTCTAATAGAGATGTTCCTAAAGTGTAATTTTATTACTATTATTACTATTATTATTATTATTATTATTATTATTATTATTATTATTATTATTATATTCTCCTTCTTGCGTTCCGGCCTTCTAAGGACCACGTTACAATTTCAATTCTTCCTCCGTAGTTGTTCTTTCCTTTTCTTCCAGTATTCTTTCATTGTTTCACTGTGCTTCTGTTTCCTGTCTTCAGTCCACTTTGTGCCTGTTTTCTTTTCCTTCCTCCCTTGGAATCCTTCCATTTGTAAGACTCTCTTCCTAAGAATCTTTCTTTCCAATAATTCTTCTTCTCGTAGGTTGTTCCTTTCCAGGTCTTTCTTGACTTCTTGAATCCAGGTGGTGGTTGATTTCTTTTCCCAAAGGTACTTGAAGATTCGTTTAGTTAGTCTATTGTCATCCATTCTGTAAATGTGTCCATGAAATAGCAATGTCCTTTTTTCTTATTTTTTCTGATATGTTTTCTATTTTCTGGTAAATTTCGTTGTTACTTCTTAATTTCCAAAACTCTGCAATTCTTAGAGGACCTAAAATTTTCCTTATAATTCTTCTGTCTAATATTTCCAATTTATCGAGCTTGTAGTTCAGTGCTAGACATTCGGTTGCATAAAGGCATTCTGGTTTCACTACGGTGTTGTAGTGCTTTATTTTAAGTTTTTTTGATAAGCACTTTTTGTTGTAAGTATTCTTAGTTATACCGTACGCTTCTTCCATCTTATGTATGTATCCTCTCCTCTATAGCAGTAGTATAATGGGAGAGTTCGGGCGCCTCCTCCTCCTCCTCCGCCTCCTCCTCCGCCGCCGCCCGCGGGAAATTTGAATTTTGGCGGGAAATTTGAATTTTGGCGCGAGATTTGAATTTGTAAACAAAGCCACGTGCTTTTTGACAGCTGTCATCGACAACAACGCAACGCTAACCTCACTGCTGCCATCTTGACGGGCCTAAACCTCACTAGTGCCAACTTAACCTAACTAGCATGAGGTAAACAAAGCCACGTGTTTTTTGACAGCCACGTGCTTTTTGACAGACAACAACGCATCGCTAACCTCAGTACTGCCATCTTGACGGGCCTAAACCTTAATAGTACCAACTTAACCTAACTAGCATGAGGTAAACAAAGCCACGTGCTTTTTGACAGCCACATGCTTTTCAACAGATTTGTAAACAAAGCCACGTGCTTTTTGACAGACAACAACGCATCGCTAACCTCAGTACTGCCATCTTGACGGACCTAAACCTTAGTGGTACCAACTTAACCTAACTAGCGCGAGGTAAACAAAGCCACGTGCTTTTTGACAGCCACGTGTTTTTTGACAGCCACGTGCTTTTTTGACAGCTGTCATCCGCCATCTTTGAGCACGGTGCTGCCCTCTTTCGTCACCTATCATCGGCAGTGCTGCCATCTTGACGGGTCTAAACCTTAGTGCTACCAACTTAACCTCACTAGCGTGAGATAAACAAAGCCACGTGCAGCTGTCATCCGCCATCTTTGAGCATCGTGCTGCCCTCTTTAGCTACTTACCTTTGAAATGTGGTACGTTATCCGCCATCTTGCATCCGAAACCTCAGTGCTGCGCTCTATGTAGTGGCGGCAAATTCCATGTGCTCTTGTTTGGAAACAAAGCCACGTGCAGCTGTCATCCACCATCTTTAATCACCGTGCTGCCCTCTTTAGCTACTTACCTTTGACAGTTGTCATCCGCCATCTTGCATCGCCAACCTCAGTGCCGCACTCTATGTAGTGGCGGCAAATTCCACGTGCTCTTGTTTGGAAACAAATTCACGTGCTATTTTTCTGACAGCTGTCATCCGCCATCTTTGAGCACCGTGCTGCCCTCTTTAGCTACTTACCTTTGAAATGTGGTACGTCACAGCTGTCATCCGCCATCTTTAATCAGAGAGAACAGTGCTGCAATCTATGTGGTGGCGGTAAATTCCACGTGCTTTACAAATCAACATGCTTTTTTGACAGCTGTCAACCGCCATCTTTAATCACCGTGCTGCCATCTATGTGGTGGCGGTAAATTCCACATGCTTTACAAACCTATATGCTTTTCTGACAGCTGTCATCCGCCATCTTTAATCCAGAGAGAACAGTGCTGCCCTCTATGTGGTGGCGGCAAATTCCACGTGCTCTTGTTTGGAAACAAAGCCATGTGCAGCTGTCATCCGCCATCTTTGAGCACCGTGCTGCGAGCAATTTCGTCAGTTGTCATCCGCCATCTTTAATCTACAGAACACCGTGCTGCCCTCTTTATGGCTACTACCTTAAGCACGTAGTAGCGGGCAATTTGAAAAGTTCTGTTAGCTATCATCCGCCATCTTTAATCACCGTGCTGCCATCTTTAGCTAGATACCTTTGAAATGTGGCGGCGGATAATTTGAAAAATGCTTTTTGACAGCAGCTATCTTTGAGCACCGTGCTACCCTCTATGTGGTGGCGGCAAATTCTACATGCTTTACAAACCCACGCGCTTTTTTTTTCTGACAGCCATCTTTAAGCAACAGAGTACAGTGCTGCCCTCTTTGTTGTGGCGGCAAATTCCACGTGCTCTTGTTTGGAAACAAAGCCACATGCTCTTTTGACAGCTGTCACCCGCCATCTTTAACCAACAGAGCACTATGCTGCGGGCAATTTCGTTAGCTCTCATCCGACATCTTTAATCAACAGAGCACCGTGCTGCCCTCATGCGGGGTAATTTCGTTAGCTGCCATCCGCCATCTTTAAACACCGTGCTGCCCTCTTTATGACTACTACCTTAAGCACGTAGTAGCGGGCAATTTCGTTAGCTGTCATCCGCTATCTTTGAGCACCGTGCTGCTCTCTGTAGTAGCGGGTAATTTGAAAAGTTCTGTTAGCTGTCATCCGCCATCTTTGAGCACCGTGCTGCCATCTATGTGGTGGCGGCAAATTCTACGTGCTACGCGCAGCTGTCATCCACCATCTTACATCGCAAACCTCAGTGCTACACTCTATGTGGTAGCGGATAATTTTAAAAAGAAAAATTCTACAGCAGCCATCTCTCGACGCTAATTGCACAAGATGGTAGCTATACATGACTCCTTAAAGGTGCTCATGCAAGATGATCGCTATACATAGACGCCCTTGGGATGCTTGCGCAAGATGGCGGTTATACAAGGCTCCTTATGAGGGATGCTTGCGCGAGATGGTGGTTGCTCTTATGAGGCGGCTCAAGGATCCATGGCTAGAGACGCCCTAAGGATGCTTGCGCAAGATGGCGGATGCAAGATGGCGGCTATACATAGCTCCTTATGAGACAGCCAGTACAACATGTGATCAGAACATTGATTGATGTGTTCAGAACACTGTACTCGATACAACATGTGATTAAAACATTGTGTGGTGTGTTCAGAACACTAATCGAACGCTGTATTAGGGGATACCTTTGTTTAGATTGAAACATAACAAGACTAGAATTGAACACTGCACATTGATTGATGTGTTCAGAACACAAAATAAGTAGAATCGAACACTGTACTCGATGTCGTTAACTTCAACATGTGATTAAAACATTGGCTGGTGTGTTCAGAACACTACATAAGTAGAATCGAACGCTGTATTAGGGGATACCTTTGTTTAGATTGAAACATAACAAGACTAGAATTGAACACTGCACTCGATGTCGGAAGATCAGATTGAAACATAACAAGACTAGAATTGAACACTGTACATTGATTGATGTGTTCAGAACACAAAATTAGTAGAATCGAACACTGTACTCGATGTCGTTAACTTCAACATGTGATTAAAACATTGGCTGGTGTGTTCAGAACACTACATAAGTAGAATCGAACGCTGTATTAGGGGATACCTTTGTTCTAAGAAGATCAGATTGAAACATAACAAGACTAGAATTGAACACTGCACTCGATGTCGTTACATGTGATCAGAACAATGATTGATGTGTTCAGATCACTAAACAAGTAGAACCGAACACTGTACAACATGTTAGGGGGATACCTTTGTTTAGATTGAAACATAACAAGACTAGAATTGAACACTGCACTCGATGTCGTTACATGTGATCAGAACAATGATTGATGTGTTCAGATCACGAAACAAGTAGAACCGAACACTGTACAACATGTTAGGGGATACCTTTGTTTAGATTGAAACTAACAAGACTAGAATCGAACACTGCACTCGATGTCGTTACATGTGACCCGATACAACATGTTAGGGGATACCTTTATCCTAAGAACCGAACACTGTACAACATGTTAGGGGATACCTTTGTTTAGATTGAAACTAACAAGACTAGAATCGAACACTGCACTCGATGTCGTTACATGTGATCCGATACAACATGTTAGGGGATACCTTTGTTTAGATTGAAACATAGCAAGCCTAGAATCGAACATTGTTTGATGTGTTCAGTACAACTTCAATGATTAACATACACACTGTGCACATATCGCATAGCTAAAAACACTGTGCACATATCGCATACCTAACACTTCAAATGATTTGCTTAGTACGAAAATAAAAATAAAAAATCTATACCGCGTAGCTAACTCGTTCATCACACTGCTAAGACGCTTAGTAATTGTGAATACACTCATACGAAAATCAAGAAAGCACACTGCGTAGCCAACTCGCTCGGCACGAAAAAAATCTATACCGCGTAGCTAACTCGTTCATCACACTGCTAAGACGCTTAGTAATTGTGAATACACTCATACGAAAATCAAGAAAGCACACTGCGTAGCCAACTCGCTCGGCTCACTCGCTTAGTAATTGCAACACACACGGATAAGAATGTTCCGAGATACTTACATGTTTTTTAAGGGGGGGTGAAAGATCATAAATTATATGTACACACATGTTGTCTCCTCCAAGTTGTAAGATGAAATAGACGCAGTACTGCGAGTTTCCGCTCTAGCTGGCGAACGGAAGTAGCATGATATCTCAGCAAAAAATAAAAATACGCGTGAGCTTGCAAGTCAGACACAATGATGGATACCGCGATTCAAATCCTGGTAACTTATGCCGTCGGGAAGGGCATCCGGCTAGATCATGTAATGATGATCGCACAGGTCCCACGCCTAGCATTTACAGCTTCCAGTTCGAACCCGCTATCATCCGAAGTAGCGAGAATGATTGAAGAGTGTTTTAGTGTGATTCATTTGTTGGATGGAGGCGTTAAGCTGCCTTCTTCGGTAGGAGTAGGCTATGTCGGGATATCGATTTAAAATCCTAGTCAGGAAGGGCAGCCGGTCGTAAAACTATGGTGTGAGGCGGGGTGTGCAAAAAAGCTAGCAATAAGTAAGGGCTGTTGATGGGGACGTTAAACCTTGTGCAGACTCCTTCGAAAATTATTTTTTGAGTACAAGTGTGTTGATGCTGATTCATTTGTCGGATGGAGGCAATAAGCCTTGTGCAGGCTTCTTCAGTGGAGTAGGCTATGTATCGGTACCGGGATATCTAGTTATAAAACCCGCTACAACAAATTTATCGCGTATACTGCGATTTAAAATCCTAGTCAGGAAGGGCAGCCGGTCGTATAAAACTATGGTGTGAGGCGGGGTGTGCAAAAAAGCCAGCATTAAGTAAGGGCTGTTGATAGGAGGCGTTAAACTATGTGCAGGCTCCTTCACCAGGAGAAGCCTACATGCCGGTACCGTGCAGGTTCTTTCGATAGGAGTAGGCACTGTGTGTGTTTTAACCTCTCCGTAGAATCATGATACTTTACGTTAGGAACTTACATAGGCTAAATGCTACACATTCCGTGGCAGAGCCGGGAATCGAACTCGGTCGAAAATTATTTTTTGAGTACAAGAGTGTTGATGCTGATTCATTTGTCGGATGGAGGCAATAAGCCTTGTGCAGGCTTCTTCAGTGGAGTAGGCTATGCATCGGTACCGGGATATCTAGTTATAAAACCCGCTACAACAAATTTATCGCGTATACTGCGATTTAAAATCCTAGTCAGGAAGGGCAGCCGGTCGTATAAAACTATGGTGTGAGGCGGGGTGTGCAAAAAAGCCAGCATTAAGTAAGGGCTGTTGATAGGAGGCGTTAAACCATGTGCAAGCTCCTTCACCAGGAGAAGCCTACATGCCGGTACCGTGCAGGTTCTTTCGATAGGAGTAGGCACTGTGTGTGTTTTAACCTCTCCGTACAATCATGATAGTTTACGTTAGGAACTTACATAGGCTAAATGCTACACATTCCGTGGCAGAGCCGGGAATCGAACTCGGACCTCCGAGGGTAGCAGCTAACTACTACACCACAGAGGAGGACTATTTCAGAATATTTTACAACCTTAATTAGTACTGTGTTTTAAGAGCTTGAATGGTACTCAGCTAAGAAGACGTTCGCGAGTTACAAGCCGCTTATCAGTGTCCTCGTTCAAGGCCGAGCCGGAAGATACGTGTACAATTTCAGCTAACACACGCATTCCGCTGCTCGCTCTGCGCTGATACGACTTCATGGACAGTAGAACAAACCCATAGCCTACAGTATGCATGTCTCTCACCCGGTAGTCTCGGGTTCGATTCTCTTGGGAATAAAAATGTGTTTAAATCGCAAGAATTTGTTGAGTTGTCCTTTGCACACTCTTGCCTTCGCGATGCGTGTTCGATAATTGTTTTCAACCGGTTGCCCTTCCTGACGTCAAAGAACTCGGATTAAGAATCTGTCGAGAATCGGGGGTTTTACTGCTAGATTTTAAATCACGAACTATTGTTTTACTGCTGGATGCCCTTCCTGACTAAGATTTTAAATCGCAAGAATTTGTTTTAAGACTCAAGTCTTGTTATGTTTCTTTTCGTAATCTGCAAGTCTAAACAAGCATATCGCTGCACACTCTTGCCTTCGCGATGCGTGTTCGATAATTGTTTTCAACTAGTTGCCCTTCCTGACGTCAAAGAACTCGGATTAAGAATCTGTCGAGAATCGGGGGTTTTACTGCTAGATTTTAAATCACGAACTATTGTTTTACTGCTGGATGCCCTTCCTGACTAAGATTTTAAATCGCAAGAATTTGTTTTAAGACTCAAGTCTTGTTATGTTTCTTTTCGTAATCTGCAAGTCTAAACAAGCATATCGCTGCACACTCTAGCCTTCGCGATGCGTGTTCGATAATTGTTTTCAACCGGTTGCCCTTCCTGACGTCAAAGAACTCGGATTAAGAATCTGTCGAGAATCGGGGGTTTTACTGCTAGATTTTAAATCACGAACTATTGTTTTACTGCTGGATGCCCTTCCTGACTAAGATTTTAAATCGCAAGAATTTGTTTTAAGACTCAAGTCTTGTTATGTTTCTTTTCGTAATCTGCAAGTCTAAACAAGCATATCGCTGCACACTCTTGCCTTCGCGATGCGTGTTCGATAATTGTTTTCAACTAGTTGCCCTTCCTGACGTCAAAGAACTCGGATTAAGAATCTGTCGAGAATCGGGGGTTTTACTGCTAGATTTTAAATCACGAACTATTGTTTTACTGCTGGATGCCCTTCCTGACTAAGATTTTAAATCGCAAGAATTTGTTTTAAGACTCAAGTCTTGTTATGTTTCTTTTCGTAATCTACAAGTCTAAACAAGCATATCGCTGCACACTCTTGCCTTCTCGATGCGTGTTCGATAATTGTTTTCAACTAGTTGCCCTTCCTGAAGTCAAAGAACTCGGATTAAGAATCTGTCGAGAATCGGGGGTTTTACTGCTAGATTTTAAATCACGAACTATTGTTTTACTGCTGGATGCCCTTCCTGACTAAGATTTTAAATCGCAAGAATTTGTTTTAAGACTCAAGTCTTGTTATGTTTCTTTTCGTAATCTGCAAGTCTAAACAAGCATATCGCTGCACACTCTTGCCTTCGCGATGCGTGTTCGATAATTGTTTTCAACTAGTTGCCCTTCCTGACGTCAAAGAACTCGGATTAAGAATCTGTCGAGAATCGAGGATTTACAGCTAGATGCTCGCCGGATACCCTTCCCGACGGCATAAGTTACCAGGATTTGAATCGCGGTATCCATCATTGTGTCTAACTTGCAAGCTCACACGTATTTTTATTTTTTGCTGAGATATCATGCTACTTCCGTTCGCCAGCTAGAGCGGAAACTCGCAGTACTGCGTCTATTTCATCTTACAACTTGGAGGAGACAACATGTGTGTACATATAATTTATGATCTTTCACCCCCCTTAAAAAACATGTAAGTATCTCGGAACATTCTTATCCGTGTGTGTTGCAATTACTAAGCGAGTGAGCCGAGCGAGTTGGCTACGCAGTGTGCTTTCTTGATTTTCGTATGAGTGTATTCACAATTACTAAGCGTCTTAGCAGTGTGATGAACGAGTTAGCTACGCGGTATAGATTTTTTTTCGTGCCGAGCGAGTTGGCTACGCAGTGTGCTTTCTTGATTTTCGTATGAGTGTATTCACAATTACTAAGCGTCTTAGCAGTGTGATGAACGAGTTAGCTACGCGGTATAGATTTTTTATTTTTATTTTCGTACTAAGCAAATCATTTGAAGTGTTAGGTATGCGATATGTGCACAGTGTGTTTTTAGCTATGCGATATGTGCACAGTGTGTATGTTAATCATTGAAGTTGTACTGAACACATCAAACAATGTTCGATTCTAGGCTTGCTATGTTTCAATCTAAACAAAGGTATCCCCTAACATGTTGTATCGGATCACATGTAACGACATCGAGTGCAGTGTTCGATTCTAGTCTTGTTAGTTTCAATCTAAACAAAGGTATCCCCTAACATGTTGTACAGTGTTCGGTTCTTAGGATAAAGGTATCCCCTAACATGTTGTATCGGGTCACATGTAACGACATCGAGTGCAGTGTTCGATTCTAGTCTTGTTAGTTTCAATCTAAACAAAGGTATCCCCTAACATGTTGTACAGTGTTCGGTTCTACTTGTTTCGTGATCTGAACACATCAATCATTGTTCTGATCACATGTAACGACATCGAGTGCAGTGTTCAATTCTAGTCTTGTTATGTTTCAATCTAAACAAAGGTATCCCCCTAACATGTTGTACAGTGTTCGGTTCTACTTGTTTAGTGATCTGAACACATCAATCATTGTTCTGATCACATGTAACGACATCGAGTGCAGTGTTCAATTCTAGTCTTGTTATGTTTCAATCTGATCTTCTTAGAACAAAGGTATCCCCTAATACAGCGTTCGATTTTACTTATGTAGTGTTCTGAACACACCAGCCAATGTTTTAATCACATGTTGAAGTTAACGACATCGAGTACAGTGTTCGATTCTACTAATTTTGTGTTCTGAACACATCAATCAATGTACAGTGTTCAATTCTAGTCTTGTTATGTTTCAATCTGATCTTCCGACATCGAGTGCAGTGTTCAATTCTAGTCTTGTTATGTTTCAATCTAAACAAAGGTATCCCCTAATACAGCGTTCGATTCTACTTATGTAGTGTTCTGAACACACCAGCCAATGTTTTAATCACATGTTGAAGTTAACGACATCGAGTACAGTGTTCGATTCTACTTATTTTGTGTTCTGAACACATCAATCAATGTGCAGTGTTCAATTCTAGTCTTGTTATGTTTCAATCTAAACAAAGGTATCCCCTAATACAGCGTTCGATTAGTGTTCTGAACACACCACACAATGTTTTAATCACATGTTGTATCGAGTACAGTGTTCTGAACACATCAATCAATGTTCTGATCACATGTTGTACTGGCTGTCTCATAAGGAGCTATGTATAGCCGCCATCTTGCATCCGCCATCTTGCGCAAGCATCCTTAGGGCGTCTCTAGCCATGGATCCTTGAGCCGCCTCATAAGAGCAACCACCATCTCGCGCAAGCATCCCTCATAAGGAGCCTTGTATAACCGCCATCTTGCGCAAGCATCCCAAGGGCGTCTATGTATAGCGATCATCTTGCATGAGCACCTTTAAGGAGTCATGTATAGCTACCATCTTGTGCAATTAGCGTCGAGAGATGGCTGCTGTAGAATTTTCCTTTTTAAAATTATCCGCTACCACATAGAGTGTAGCACTGAGGTTTGCGATGTAAGATGGTGGATGACAGCTGCGCGTAGCACGTAGAATTTGCCGCCACCACATAGATGGCAGCACGGTGCTCAAAGATGGCGGATGACAGCTAACAGAACTTTTCAAATTACCCGCTACTACAGAGAGCAGCACGGTGCTCAAAGATAGCGGATGACAGCTAACGAAATTGCCCGCTACTACGTGCTTAAGGTAGTAGTCATAAAGAGGGCAGCACGGTGTTTAAAGATGGCGGATGGCAGCTAACGAAATTACCCCGCATGAGGGCAGCACGGTGCTCTGTTGATTAAAGATGTCGGATGAGAGCTAACGAAATTGCCCGCAGCATAGTGCTCTGTTGGTTAAAGATGGCGGGTGACAGCTGTCAAAAGAGCATGTGGCTTTGTTTCCAAACAAGAGCACGTGGAATTTGCCGCCACAACAAAGAGGGCAGCACTGTACTCTGTTGCTTAAAGATGGCTGTCAGAAAAAAAAAGCGCGTGGGTTTGTAAAGCATGTAGAATTTGCCGCCACCACATAGAGGGTAGCACGGTGCTCAAAGATAGCTGCTGTCAAAAAGCATTTTTCAAATTATCCGCCGCCACATTTCAAAGGTATCTAGCTAAAGATGGCAGCACGGTGATTAAAGATGGCGGATGATAGCTAACAGAACTTTTCAAATTGCCCGCTACTACGTGCTTAAGGTAGTAGCCATAAAGAGGGCAGCACGGTGTTCTGTAGATTAAAGATGGCGGATGACAACTGACGAAATTGCTCGCAGCACGGTGCTCAAAGATGGCGGATGACAGCTGCACATGGCTTTGTTTCCAAACAAGAGCACGTGGAATTTGCCGCCACCACATAGAGGGCAGCACTGTTCTCTCTGGATTAAAGATGGCGGATGACAGCTGTCAGAAAAGCATATAGGTTTGTAAAGCATGTGGAATTTACCGCCACCACATAGATGGCAGCACGGTGATTAAAGATGGCGGTTGACAGCTGTCAAAAAAGCATGTTGATTTGTAAAGCACGTGGAATTTACCGCCACCACATAGATTGCAGCACTGTTCTCTCTGGATTAAAGATGGCGGATGACAGCTGTGACGTACCACATTTCAAAGGTAAGTAGCTAAAGAGGGCAGCACGGTGCTCAAAGATGGCGGATGACAGCTGTCAGAAAAATAGCACGTGAATTTGTTTCCAAACAAGAGCACGTGGAATTTGCCGCCACTACATAGAGTGCGGCACTGAGGTTGGCGATGCAAGATGGCGGATGACAACTGTCAAAGGTAAGTAGCTAAAGAGGGCAGCACGGTGATTAAAGATGGTGGATGACAGCTGCACGTGGCTTTGTTTCCAAACAAGAGCACATGGAATTTGCCGCCACTACATAGAGCGCAGCACTGAGGTTTCGGATGCAAGATGGTGGATAACGTACCACATTTCAAAGGTAAGTAGCTAAAGAGGGCAGCACGATGCTCAAAGATGGCGGATGACAGCTGCACGTGGCTTTGTTTATCTCACGCTAGTGAGGTTAAGTTGGTAGCACTAAGGTTTAGACCCGTCAAGATGGCAGCACTGCCGATGATAGGTGACGAAAGAGGGCAGCACCGTGCTCAAAGATGGCGGATGACAGCTGTCAAAAAAGCACGTGGCTGTCAAAAAACACGTGGCTGTCAAAAAGCACGTGGCTTTGTTTACCTCGCGCTAGTTAGGTTAAGTTGGTACCACTAAGGTTTAGGTCCGTCAAGATGGCAGTACTGAGGTTAGCGATGCATTGTTGTCTGTCAAAAAGCACGTGGCTTTGTTTACAAATCTGTTGAAAAGCATGTGGCTGTCAAAAAGCACGTGGCTTTGTTTACCTCATGCTAGTTAGGTTAAGTTGGTACTATTAAGGTTTAGGCCCGTCAAGATGGCAGTACTGAGGTTAACGATGCGTTGTTGTCTGTCAAAAAGCACGTGGCTGTCAAAAAACACGTGGCTTTGTTTACCTCATGCTAGTTAGGTTAAGTTGGCACTAGTGAGGTTTAGGCCCGTCAAGATGGCAGCAGTGAGGTTAGCGTTGCGTTGTTGTCGATGACAGCTGTCAAAAAGCACGTGGCTTTGTTTACAAATTCAAATCTCGCGCCAAAATTCAAATTTCCCGCCAAAATTCAAATTTCCCGCGGGCGGCGGCGGAGGAGGAGGCGGAGGAGGAGGCGCCCGAACTCTCCCATTATACTACTTATAGCAAACTTTTCTAAACCATTTTCTTGAATTGTCTCACCCAAATATTTGAATTTCTTTTGTTTTTTCTATTTGACCAATATCCGTTACTAAAAACTTTGGGGAACTTTTTATATTCGTCAAAAATTTTGTTTTCTCGGCAGAGATTCTCAAGTTTGTCATGTTGGCTGTCTTTTCAAGGAGACTGACTTGCAATGCTGCATCTGTAAGGCTTTCTGAAAGTATGGCAAAGTCATCTGCAAATGCTAGGCAATTTATTGCAACACCTTTGTTCTTCTTCCTCAGCATGAGTGGCAATATTTTGGATTCTTTCAGTTTTTCATTGCAATTATTATTTTTATTATTATTATTATTATTATTATTATTATTATTATTATTATTATTAACAAATACATCGCAATTGGGAAATATCCTGGTGGCAACGGTAAATTACAGTACTTTGATGATAAATTAAAGTTAAAACATAATTACCCAACAACAACAAAGCTACAACAAGCAATTCAATGGAAAGAACATAATACAAGGAATACTACTAGTTGAATATTCTAAATCTACCTTCGTCATACAAATCCATACACGAATGAAGTATTTTTAAGTATTTTGTTCTATTCTCGTAAATATTGCGTTTTACTGCTAAAATTAACGGAAAAAAGAGCGAGAAACTGAACACGTAGTGCCACAAGGCCAAAGAAAGAAAGAAAGAAAGAAAGAAAGAAAGAAAGAAATTGGCGATGTCAGATTTTATTTCACCATCTGCGTGCTGACTCACCATTGATTTGTCACTGAGCCATATGGACTTCATATCGCGTATATTTAGATTACAGGAGAGAATATGGAGTTTGGGTTACGTAACTATCAGCTTGCATTCGGGAGATAATGGGTTCGAATTCCACTGTTGGCAGCCTCGGAGATGGTTTTCTGCGGTTTCCCGACTTCACACTGGGAAAATGCTCTGACTGTACATTCATTACGACCCCGGCTACTTCCTTCCCATTCTCAGCACCTTCCTCTGTCATTGTCGCCAAAAGAACTATCTAAGTCGGTGCGACGTAAAGCAAGAAGTTTCAAATCTAACGTCAAAGGAGGAAATAATGAAAATAAATAAAGCATAAAGCATAAGAGAGAGAGTGGTCATGCATTAAAGAGGTATCTGTCGGGCTCCATAGCTATGGTTAGCGTGCTGGCCTTTGATCACATGGGTCCCGGGTTCGATTCCCGGCGGGGTCGGGAATTTTAACCATAATTGGTTAATTCCGCTGACACGGGGTCTGGGTGTATGTGTCGTCTTCAACATAACTTCATCCTTATCACAAAGCGCTGTTCGCCTACGGGAGTCAAATCAAAGGACATGCATCTGGCGAGCTGAACTTGTCATCGGACACTCCCTTCACTAAAAGACATACGCCATTTCATTTCATAGACATACCTGCATAAGTCTGTCATGCCTCTGCGTTTAAGTCGCCCTTTCCTCTCTTAGATTCATCAAACATCTTCTTTTGTTGGTAATAAAAGCAAAGCAAAGCAAAGGCATCTCCGTACAGGCCATGAAGGCCCTTGGAGGAGTGGAAGGTAAAGGCTTCCACTATCCGTAACCTCGGCACTTGATGGGGTAGAGTGGTTAGCTCTACGCCCAGCCACCTTTGCCCCCAGGAATTAACCTGGTACTCATTTTTGGTGCAGGCTGAGTGAACCTCAGGGCATATGCACCTCCGGAAGTGGAAATTTTCTTTCTTAAATTTTACGACTTCCTGACGGGGATTCGAACCCACGTCCTTCCGGGCGAACCGAGCACGCCTTTACCGCCTCGGCCAGGCAGCTCCTTTTTGTTGGAAATACCTTAGACAAATAAAGCAAATATGAAAAGGAATCTGTTATTGAAAATTCTCACAATGGCAGTCCAAACAAATATCTATATATTAAAAGAATTTACTAAAAACAGCTTTAGAAAATCTGTCCGTCCATTCTACTGGACCAGTTTGCTTCATTTTAATTATATTCTCTCCGGGAAGTCATTAAATTATTACTCCAATAATTGCAGGCGAAGGCTTACCCTAACCCGCAATACATTCTGCACTTAGCAGGTTGCTAAACGACTAATATTTGAATTACTATTCTGATATGGGTCTATGTGATCTTCATGCTTAGTTATGTCATCGCATGCACCCATGTTTGACTACTACCTGTCAAGCCAGAGAGTATACACTTCCTCCGTTCACGGAAGTTCCCTGCTAGATACTCTTTGATACTCTAACCTCTTCCAGCTTTCAAATATATTCAACAGATGGCAGAGCATTCCTAATAACCTACATGATGCTAAAAAAATATGCGTAGAAACAGACCCCATTATGACATACGCTTTAGACATTATATTCTGGTAACACCTATCGAAGAATAACCTACCTACATTGGAAAGAGTGAAGGCCAGGTATTTTCAAAGAGTTCTCTCCCTGGCAATAAACGCCCCTTCGTGACTAACCTTTGAGCTCACAAGACAACTGCTCTATATAGAACTGCGATTAAAAATAGCATTATCGTCGCCATAAGACCTATCTGTGTTGGTGCGACGTAAAGCAACTTGTAAAAAATACCTTTGACTTACATAACAAAATATCAAGTTTTACATCAAGAACTGTAGGATTTTAAAAAAAGCTAATTTATGGATAGATTTTTTTCCGAACAGACGGCATGACGACATCAGAATGGATGAATTGTGACAACGAACTGTGGCATATCAAAACGCGCTTCTTATTGAATGTCCATAAAATCATTGAAAAGGACAGGCAAAACAATATGACAGGAATATCAAGAAGAGTTTTCTGACCTATATATAACGAATTCTGTGGAGCAGTACGAATCGTCTAGTATACCTTTAATAATCACTCCACACGACACAATAATACTTTATATTTCTTCTTCTTCTGACATTGTGAATACTTTATTAATAATCTTGACCATGATGGTCGGGATTGGATCCGTATTGACTTAGTAACAGTAAATATGTTGGAAGATAGTCCGCCTAGTCAATACTATTTTGAATAGTATTACTATACTATACAGTATACTATACTGAATAGTATTGACTAGGCGGACTATCTTCCAACATATTTATTGTGAATACTCTTACTATAACGATGCACATTCAGCAAGATAGCGTCACCTTCTTTATCAAGAACGTAAAGTTTAACGTGGAGGAATATCACATCGCAACCAATCAAAGTACTCATATAATTGACATCCTGTCAATCAATAAGGAAACTAGATCCTTTTCTTTTTAATATTTGTTCAATATGCCTTTGCTGTCGAGATGTAGTGTTTACAGTGCACTGTGTCTTCTGGTATGGGCTATATCAAATTTGTTACTTTCATTGACCTGTCTCAGTCTCATCCTTGGCTTTGACAATATGAAAGTGACTGAGGTATGAGTGATGTATCGCTCATAGGGTCGGTTGGTGCATGCATTTCAGCGGGCTTGGCAGACTGATATGTAACAGCAGCGGCTGGCTCGGTGAGGAAAGTAACAGGAAACTACCTCACTCCTCATTTCCCTAGTACGGCTCTTCAGTGACGCCTAGACTATTTATGACTGCTGTTGGCAGAGCTGCAGAGGATCAAACCAGGCTTCGGGCTGAATACCCAACATACACATTTGTTCAATGTCGCACTAACTGTTAGAAGGTTTTCGGTGACGGATGGATAGGAAAGGTCTATGATTGGGAAGGTAGGGTTGTGACCTTAATTAAGGTAAAGGCCGAGCACTTACCTGGTGTGAAAATAGGAAATCATGGAAAACCTCCTTCAGGGCTGCCGATGGTGGGATCCGAACCCACTATCCGAATGTAAGCTCATAGCTGTACGCCCAGCACTAACCGCACGGCCAACTCACTCCGTAATACGAAATCAACATTGATGGTTGATCCCAGAAGAGTCGATGTGAAATGCATAAATCTCGATTAATACTAAGTGACCAAGAAAAAAAAAGATGATTTATGAGCCCACGGTGACTTTTTTCGAGAACATGAACAACTCAAAATTTATTACTGTTATGATGATTCAGGTGGGATGCAGGGGAAGAATTCCCAGATTGTTTATTGACTTTTGAGCCTTCTTCGGTAAAATTAAACAAGTAGTTCAGGACGTTGTTATATTAACAATGAAGGATTCCCTTCAGATTCTGAGATAACTCTCGTATACTCCGCACACAGTGGTTGTCTGACAAGAAGTCGCGTGAATGCGGGGTAAAGGGAGGGAGGCAGCGAGGGGTGAGCAGGGCTGTTGCGCGCATGCGCCTAGTTCAAGTCTCAAGGCTTGACAGTAAAGATCTGTTCCGTCCGCTGTGACTCTTGCGAATCGAAGTGCAGTTTTGAAGTTTCAGAGTGATAGTGCATTAGTGCTTTACCTACACATAGTACTGCATAATAAACAGCTTAATAATGAATGTGCATCTGTTTCAGAGAGCTCGCAATACATGTCACGACGTAGGCCTATGTTTGTAGCTTAGAGTGTAGTATCTGCTACTTGTACTGCCCCGCCTTCTCGTTATACTTATATAGTAGCAGACTGTAAATATTTCCTCCGAAACCCCAGGCATATGCATAAATTAGCAATTTTTTGATGACGACGATGATGCTGATGATGATGATGATGCTTGTTGTTTAAAGGGGCCTAACATCTAGGTCATTGGCCCCTAATAGTACGAAATGCGACGAAATATAATCATAATTTAAACGTCCAAAACTCATCCACTGACCAGAATTCAGAACGTGATGATGAAGAATGAATGGATGAATATGAATTAAAAAATAATCAGCGGACCTTCCCAGAAACGATCTTAAAACAATAGTATTACTGACCAAGGGGCTGCTTCCAAAGCACAATCCTGAGTCGATGATGCTTGTTGTCTAAAGGGGTCCAAAATCCAGTTCACTGGCCGCTCATAATGGTACTTATCGCTAGGAAAGTCAAAAGCATATTATTTCTCATGTAGCGGTACTAATCATGAGTAATGTAGACTTACGGTGTTCCACACTGTGTGGTACTACTCATAGGTAACGTAATACACACAGGTAACGAAGACCTGCGGTGTTTATCACATTACGGCGCCACTCATAGGCAGCGCAAACCCATGTTGTTGTTTTTTTACATAGGTGTACTAATCACAGGGACTAGCAATATCCCGTGGTATTCCTCACATAGTGAGTAATAATCACAGGTATCGTAAGCCCGTGCTATTCCGCATATAGCGGTACTAATCACTAGTACTGTGAAACCCATACTCATTCACCCTCTGTTGTTACTCATCACTAGAGCCCGGAGTTTTATGCAGTAATAGGTTAGATTGCAAACTAATTTGGTTAGTAGGAAGTGTCGGCCACTCGCTCTTCATAATGTAGCAAGAGTAACATAAATTAAAGGGGTTATGCTGGGCGTACTCCTAATGTTTATGCAAACCTCATAGCATAGTTGTTGTGAAGGTAGAGTATACTTGCTACTTGCTTCAGTAAGTTTGCATTCTAACCTATTAATGCATCAAAATCCGGGCTGAACTAATCACAAACCTATTGTGTACCTAACATAGTGGTACTATTCGCAAGTAAAGGCTGTCCATGGTGTTCCTCGCGTGATGGTACAAATTACAAGTAGTCTCATGGTTCTAATTCAATCACCCTTAGGTCTCCCCTTTTAGTCGCCCCTTACGACAAGCAGGGATTACCGAGGGTGTATTCTTCTTCTGCGTCCCCCACCCACAGGGGGTAAAATAATATTGTGTTATGTTTTGTCGCAGTGGGAACCCACAAAGTGGGAAATAATTTAATAAAATTCCCATCCATGTTTTCAGAATGCGTACAGCATTACATGGAGGTAAACATTTTTAAGGACTTCAAACATTAAAACTGAAATTTATTTTCAAGCTGAGTACATAAATATTGCTCCAAGAAATGCCTATATTATCACAAGGTTCAATGTCTGGTGGCGAAAGCTGATGAAACCAGCCTACGCCGGTTGTGATATCAAGGGTGGGGGCGGCGCCAACCCACATCGACGGCGGGACCAACGGCGGCTAATCGATGGACGCCGCGATGCTGCCGGCAAGATCTGACATTTCCTTGCACAGAGGCATCCACACTGAATCTTTCATCTCCCACTCTGGCTGTAATTACTCTTGCTATCTGCCTCATCCTCCACCTCACAACCACATACTGTCACGATGTAGGCTATTCGCAATGGATGAGAGATCAAAGACGAAGCGAACTTCTCTTATATCCCTCATTGTCTACTAGAGTAGATCTACATTACCGACGAACAGTGTGTTTCATGCACACGTTCACTGATTCTGACATGTTTCTTCTTTTGAAACTTCAGAATGGACACCTGAAATCTTTAACCGTGGAAAGGGACATTTTTTTTTGCTAGAGGTTTAACATTGCACTAACACATCGAATGTTTTCAGTGACACAAGGAAGGGAATGTAAGTGGCCGTGACCTTAACGCGGCACCAACACCTATGACCGACCAAAAACACGATTTTTCAATTTATGTTTTCATTCAAAATTGAACTTATCTCTTTATAAGAGTGCAAAAGTTTTGTTCATATGTCTAATACTTTAGGAGTTATGACCAATAGCCCGAAGCCCTGTCACCCAAGCAAACTCTTTATCGGTATGTTTGTTGCTCGTTTACCGTAAATTTTGTTTTTCCAAACCGTTTCCCTGTTATTCATCATTGGCTGAATGGTCAGCGTTGAGGCTTTCGGTTCAGAGTGTCCCGAGTTTGATTCTCGGCCGGGTCGGGGATTTTAATCGCCTCTGATTAACTCTTCTGGCCCGGAGACTGGGTTTTTGTGTTCGTCCCAATACTCTCCCCTTAATCACACTACACTACCAACCACCACAAGAACACGCAATATTGATTACTGATTACATCCCTCCATATAGGGTTGGCGTCAGGAAGGGTATCCGGTCGTAAAATTGGTCAAATCCATATATGCGATACATTTTGCACCCGCGACCCCACAGGTGTGGGAAAAGGGGTAGAAAAAGAGGAAAAGAAAAGAAGAAGAATACATAGATCCTAAATTTAGAATACTGATCCGTGAATTGGATGCGTACAATAAATAATCATTACTTACAACTTACAATAATAACATTGACAATAATAATTGCAGACCCCTTGGATTATCGACGTGGCCCGTCAGGGGTCCACGGACCACAGTTTGGGAATGGTTGATCTAGACCACCCTTCCTACAGCCCCGACCCGCTACTCGGTGATTTCGACTTCCTCAGACCGTTGATTTCTTCAATGCCGACTCGATACCTTGATCTAACGTTGGAACAAGTGCTTGGACAAGGATGGTGACTACGTTGAACAGTAATTCGTATCAGTGGTCTACTACTGTGTATCCGTGGACCTGCTTGAAAGTAAAGTTTCTTCGTGCGAGCTGTCGTCAACTTATTCTTTCCTCCTTATGCACCTTGTACGCCTCATTATCAGTCATCAGTGGCGTTTGCTGTTTCCTTACTACCACATCATCTTTTATGATGCAATTTGAGGATTCAGCTCTGTCCGAGACTTAACACAATTGAAAGTTTGGCAACGACTTTTGCATTCCTCTTCCAGAAGAAATCTGAACTGAAGAGAATTGAAAGTCTATGTCAGCCAAATGTTACGTGGTAAATACCCCATCCCTCGATCGTTGGCATGCTGTATGGACTATCCGACGTAGGGCCTACTCCGAAGATAATTTGATGATTCAGTATATTCGAGATAATTAAAACGGCCATTGTTCCTACGGAAAATGTGAAGAAATATACTCCAACAAGTTCTACGAGTTTGAATTGATTTATATGGCAAAACTTAATAATGATGAACTGTATAATTATTTTCCAAAGTCACCTCCCATGTTTACGAAGTGCCGGTGGAGCCGGGCGTTCAAGGCCAGATCCTCAAAGTAGTCGGAATTCAAATGCAGGAGACACGAGTAGAATGTCAAGTGATTAGACCACTGTGTCAGCACCTCCTCCAAATAATAATAATAATAATAATAATAATAATAATAATAATAATAATAATAATAAATGCCTTTACTGATGGGACCTTGAGTTTACAGTGCACTAAGACTTCTGGTGTAAGCTGGAGCAATTTTGTTATTTTCATTTATCTGTCTCTGTCTCATCCTTGGCTTTGACAATATGAAAGTGACTGGGGTATGAGTGATGCTAGTAATACGATTCCTGATGTAGCCCGTCCCTGTCATGAATGGTATGAAACGTTGCTCATACGGTTGGTTGGTGCATGCATTTCGGTGGGCTTGGCAGACTGATATGCAATAGCAACTTCTGGCTTGGCGAGGAAAGCGACGGGAAACTGCCTCACTCCTCATTTCCCTAGTACGCCTCTTCAGTCATGCATAGGCCATCTGTGGCGGCTGATAGCGGAGTTATTGAGAATCCAACCAGCCTTAGGGCTGAGTACTCAACATACATACAATAACAATAATAACAACCCACACCATACATACTTACATGCATCATTGTGCACTGCGATATTGCTAAAACCATCAATCCCATAATATTTGAAATGAGGGTTGATATCCTAATCAAACATGGTTCGAAGCCATTGGACGAATCTTCGAGACCTACTTTACTCAAAGCTAATATCGAAAGCATGGGAAAGACACTATTCAATTAGTCTTAAATACGAACACGATTTAATTAAATAAGGCATCACAGCCGTGTTCTAATTCTAATGGATTATTACGAAGTTCATTAAATTAAAAGCTGCTGTAAAGCTTCGCATACATATTGAATTTGAATGCACATTAAATGTCGTCGCCTTCATATGGAAAGTGGGTCATGTTCTGCAGTCGTTTGCATTAAACTTCTGACAAATGGCGTACCCACGTTGGAGAAAGAGATGCTATGAGATCACTGAAGTTAAGCAACATTGAGTGTGGCTAAACGAGGAGCTGAAAGGAACTTACTACGAGTAAACTCCAGCTAAGCCTGCCTGATTAATGGATTGATGTCTTATCTGTGGGCACCAAGTAGGTACTAGGTTGAAACTAAATGTAAAATAAAATAAGGGTAATACTTAAGAATGAGCTCTGCAGTAAATGAACACGGTTCTCTGAAACAGTTGAGACCGAGCTTGATAGCTACAGTCACTTAAGTGCGGCCGGTATCCAGTATTCAGGAAGTACTTGGTTCGACCCCCAAGGAGGACACTCAGTACAGTTCTGGAGCCTTTTCACAAGCAAAATTGTAAGGAAAAAGTATGATCAACTTTAGAGTGCATTTTCTCAGAATCACCATTTCCGTTATTAAAGTACACCTTTCTCAGAAAGTGGAAAAGATGGAGCCATGATTTTTGGCATCCCCATTGCTGTGTGTGTAACAAACATATACACAGGGCCAAATTTTTATATCATTCCTGTACGTCGAGATATACAATAGTGGGTTCGACCCCCACTGTCGGCATCCCTGAATACGGTTTTCCGCGGTTTCCCGTTTTCACACCAAGCAAATGCTGAGGCTGTACCTTAATTCAGGCCACGGCCGCTTCCTTCCCACTCCTAGGCCTTTCCTCTCCCATCGTCGCCATATGACCAATCTGTGTCGGTGCGACGTAAAGCAAATAGAAAAAAAATCTCATATAAATATTAGTATAATAATGACTACGTCAGGAGACTCAAATATAAATAATGATTATTCTACTAGTTTTAGTTGATCTTAAAAACAATTAACATAATTCCTGATGTATAAATCTGTAAAGCACAAATGTATACGACAGTAAGGACATTGAAGACTCCATGGTTCAGGTGGCAGCCCGTTGGCCTCTCACGGCTGGGTTCCCTGGTTCAAATCCCTGCCACTCCATGTGATATTTATGCTGGACAAAGCGGAAGTGGGAAAGGTTTTTCTCCAGGTACTCCGGTTTTCGTTGTCATCTTTCATTCCAGCAACACTGCCCAACCTCATTTCATCTGTCGGTCATTAATCATTGCCCCAGAGGAGAGCGACAGGCTACAGCAGCCGGCACAGTTCCTATCCTCGTCGCTAGACGGGGCTTCATTCATTCCTTTCCTTACGCGGTCGAATGATTGGAAGCAAGCTGTGGATAGTATAGTAAAGACATCGTATACGTGATTAAGAGATGAGCAACTCGAAACTTCAGCGTCCCATGTAAGCTCACCGGACAAAAAATGAGTCACTCTAGTGCGCATGTACAGATGGGTCGTTCAGCCCGTGCAGATGGAGCAGCGAACGAGTCCCGTGCTGAGCCTAACGCGCACTGCCTCAAGACAGTAGCGATCAGTGAGACATTGATGTTTCAAACTGGCAGTGAACGTCAACATGGGTGGATGGAAGGATGTGACAGAGTGTCCAAAAGGGGCAATCGTGTTTGGCCTTGCTCATGGCCATTTGTTGGATATGTTGGTGTTTCATAGCGGACTGTTCAACGTGTCTACAACCAGTGGTGTGCTACACGTGGCCACGAAACACAACGTCAGAATTGTGGTCTGGAAAACGATCCAGACTGATAGGGACTGGAGACGCGTTTCACGGCTTGTGAATCAAAATCGCTTTCAAACCCGCTAGGAATTGCAACAGTTGCTGAATGAAGGTCCATCCCAACCTGTTAGCGAGAGAACATTGCGAGGAAAACTGCATGCAATGAACATTCGGAGTCTGTCAACTCGCATGAGACCATTGCTCACACAGAATCATGAAGCTGCGCGTCTTCTGTGGGCTAGAAATTATCGAAAGTGGACATTAGCTGACTGGCGGAACGTAAGATGGGTTTTGCCTGTATTCCAATGATGCACGTCGTCAAGTGCAGACGAAGGCCAAACGAAGCATTTCACCCTGAGTGTTTGCAAGATCGGGTTCGAGCCGGAGGTGCATCTATGATGTTTTTGGGGGTATTTTTCATATCATGGATTGGGCCCGCTCACTGATGTGACCAGCAACATGAACCAGCATGTTTAATTTTTGTAAATATTCTGGATGGTCAGGTGTTATCTTTCAGTCTTTATCTGCATGATGAGTCTGCTATGATACCCTGAATTTTCAAGATGACAACAGCAAGATTCATTTCGGCTGGACGCATATGTGACTGGTTTTAGGAACAATCCCTGTCCTATTGCATCTCAATTGACCTTGAAAATCACGTGATTTGAAACCCATTAAAAATTTAAGGGATGTTGGAACAGTGGAAAAAACGCCGACATTAGCATCCCCGCAATTTGGTGGAACTGCGCGATCAAATTCTCAGTGGTTGGCTTAACCTGGATAAGACTTACCTGCACAACCTTGTGGACTCACTTCCTTACAGAATCCAGGCGGTTATCAAGTGCATAGGTGGAATTCCACAGTATAAAATGATCCTTGTAATAATTTCTTCAGGGGTGACCTTTTTTTTGTCCGGTGAGCTTGATATTGTCAGGAACATCAAAGGCACCACATTCAACTAGAAATGTAACTTTGTTCCAGATGTGCTTTTTCATGTTATTGAGTATGTGGGCACTGAACTAATTATATAAGGTAATGAGGTTGATTAAAGCACAATGGCTCTAGAAATCAATATCAATGATGTAAAACTCACTCGCGAAAATGTTTGGAGGACGTCTTCAATCAATGGAAACAATGTACATCCAGTGGTTGAAGAAGGGATATTGCACCAGGTAGAATTGTTATTACCTTTATCCGGAATAACGAAAATATTTTGTAGATGGAGAAAAAATGAACGAATCAATATGGGCAATCATTTATGGCTATTTACAAAACATGAGATAAAAACACGCCAGGCATTTCACAAATATCCATGCAAGGGTCGGCTTTAATGCCGTGATTAAATTACTCAGAATTGTGTTATACTATAGTTAAGCAGAGGCAAAGACGAAGCGAAACCACCTCAGCACAGGCCGTGAAGGACCGTAACGTCGGCACCAATTGAGATAGAGGGGTCAGTTCTACGCCGGGCCGACTTGGACCGCAGGAATTAACGCGGTACTCGTTTTTGGTGTAATTTGAGTGAATCCCAGTGCCATGTGCCGCTCCAAAATTGGAAATCTCTTCGCTTCAAATTTTAACATCCAGACGGACAATGGAAGCCGTGCACTTCCAGATGGTCTGAGCACGCTCCTACGGCCTCAGATAGGCACCAAGAACATTTCGTACTTACTCGATGAATGTGTGTGTTCTTCATGTTAGTACGTGAATTTCAACGATCAAATGATAGAAAAGGAACAGCTATGCCGTTTTAAGGTGGTGAATATTGTTTTAAGATGAATTAAAACTAGGTGGTGATGATGATGCTTGTTGTTTTAAGGGGCCTAACATCGAAGGTCATCGGCCCCTAATGGTACGAAATGAAAGAAACAAAATTCCAGAGGCATCCATTGACCAAAATAAAAATAAAATATGTCATGAAGAAGGAATGGATGGACAGGAACCCAACAAAACACAAATAAAAAACAAACAAACAAAAACCAGTGGATCAGACTCAAAACGTATCGAAAATAATATTATTACCGACCAAGGAACCACTTATAAAGCACAATGATGCTTGGTGTCTAAAGGGGTGCAAAATCCACGTCTAAGGCCCCACAGAATGGTACATGTCGCGAGTAAAATAGAACCATGGTATGTGTCATGTTGGGGTATTAATCAGAAGTAGCGAAGACTCACGGTGTTCCACAAAAGATGTTACTACTCACAAGTATTGCAATACGTACAAGTAACGCAGACCTATGGTGTGTCTCACACAATGGCGCAACTCAGAGTCAACGCAAACCGAGAAGGTTCCCCACCTAGGTGTACTAAACACGGGCGCCGGTATTCCCGTGGTGTCCCTCACATAGTGGGTACTAACCACAGGCAACGCAGACCCACGGCGCTGCTCATATAGTGGTACAACTCACAGGCTACGCCCAGACCCGCGGTGTTGCTCACATGGGTACGACGCACGGGTACTGGAATCCACCAGGCCAGGCTTTTACTGCTACTAATCACAAACCTATTTCGTACCGAATTTACTGGTACTACTCGCAAGTACAGGCAACCTATGGTGTTCCCCGCGTGATGGTACGATTCAAAATTAGTTTCATGGTTCTAATTCAGTCCGCCCTTGGTCGCCCCTTTTAGTCGCCTATTACGACAGGCAGGGGATACCGCGGGTGTATTCTACATGTGCGTCCCCCACCCGCAGGGTGTAATATATAACACTACTGAGAGAGGAAAAATGAAAAGGATCCGAGACTTCGTAAGATGTAGGTAACGGCCAAAGAAAGGCAAGGCCATGAAGGGTGTGATAATGAAAGACTCCCTAGGCCTCGAATGCATTAATACCATAGGGATCGGAAAACAACAGGAGTTGACCAAGGGAGGTCGGATAGGACAGATGATAGTGAGTAACCCAGAACAAGTAGTGGAAGCAATGCCCCGTAGTCACAACCCACGCTCCCAAGTTGAGAGCCCCTGGGGCTCCTATTACTCGACGACAGGCAGGGGATACCGTGGGTGTTATTCTATCGCCTCCCGCCACTATCTGGAAAGCACTGCAGTAACATACATTCTGAAACCGTCGGTCTGAGGACTAAATTAGGGGTGCCGTCTTCTTCTTCCAATATTATTATTATTATTATTATTATTATTATTATTATTATTATTATTATTATTATTGTCGTTCAGTTAAATTTTTAATTTAGTTAATTATCGGTAGTTTAATTCTATAACTAATCCACCGAGTAAGTGGGTGCGTAGTTTTGGTCAAGTAGCTATCAGCTCGCATTCGGGAGAGAGTGGGTTTTCAGGCCAAGCAAATGCTGGGCCTGTACCTTAATTAAGGGAATGGCTGCTTCCTTTCTACCCCTACCCCTTTCCTATCCCATCGTCCTCATAAAACCTATCAGTGTCGGTGTGACGTAAACTAATATCATAAAATAATATAATTTATCTACTAATTATCTGTAAATCAGCGGGCAATGCATAGTAAATCGATTAATATTTTTAAAAATAAAGTTCCTAGAATGAAACCATAATTTATTTTCATCGACTGAAAATGTTAATCACACTTAAGGTCTTTAAGTCTTCAGGCTTCTTCAGTCGCTAAATCACCAGGCGTTCCAGCTATGAGCCCAGTGCTGCACTGAGGCGAAGCGCTGGTGATTTCGCCATTGAAGAAGCCTAAACACTTAAAGACTTTAAATGTGATTAACATGTTATTTATTTTAAAACTTCCCGACGACATTTTCAGGGTGGCATGACGTTAAAGTGTACATAAACATACACTTATTTAATATGCAACATTAGCATTTAGAAATCCTACATCAAAACGTGGGGGAAATCAACCTACAATGTTCATGAGCATAGTTCTTAACCAATAGAACTTTTGATCACTGTTATGGCAAGTATGAATACGAAAGGTTTAGAACATTCAAGTTAATTACAAAAGTCGGGAAAATATTTGAGAATGATCCTTTTGGCTCATATCAATAATCCAATTTCAGTTATTGATTCGAAATTGTACGTTTTGGGGAATAAAAGAAAATATAAATAATTATACATATTTTGATAGGAATGGAGAAATGGACTTTTTATTTACAAATGTATAACAATTATGTAGTTACATTAAAAGAATATAGTATGTAAACGGCAATATTTTAAAGCACAGTGTTTAGCTTTTACAATTAAGGACTTGACGTTAATTTGAATAACTTGTACTCAACTTGTACTCGACAGGATTTTCCAAAGCTCTTGCGCATTTTCATTTTAGATATAAATTTAATTTACACAGCAATTAAATCACATCTACGTCGTTATTTTTGGGACAACGTAGAGCTATTATCAATTAATTTTCTTGACAATAAATTGAAGATATGATTACCACTTCCATAAAAGGTCTCAAATGTTAACTCCCACCTAGAAACGAGAATGCAGTACTGAGAAAAGTGACTGTGCACAAGAAGAAGGATCTAAAGAACAAACGAGAGAGATTATTCAAATCTATGTGAAAAATGGCCAAAATATATCAAGACACATGTTACTTATTCTTCCCTCATCTTGGCGTTGTGTTTGTAGGTAGTCTTGTGTATTGCGAGTCAGGTCCTGTCTGTAATGTTTGACGACGTGAATAGGGAAGTTGAACTCAGTTTGTAACTGTATTACTTCCATCACTATAAAATTACAGTAGCTTCCTTGCATTAAAATGGAGTCCAACACCACCTTCACGAGTATCATGTTTACTTAGTAGTGAGATTAACCAATCCACATACATTCACTGGAACTTCAGAAATTGGCGTTGAACATAATGTTTAGTTTCAAGAAATCTTAGGAAGTTGAATGGATTTATCGCATCGCACGGTACAAACGAGGGATATTATTCAAAGCTACGTGAAAAATGACCAAACTATATCAAGACACTTGTTAATGATACTTCCCTCATCTTGGCCTTAATAACGCGTTATATCTTGGAGTTGTGTTCTTACCTTTCGCATCCTTCAAACAAAAAATTAGAAGATTTCTTTGAAGTATTCTCCAGGTTTTCATTTTCTTCCGTCCATCCAACCCACGTCGTTTCTTATTTCTAACTCTGTAACCGACCCTTGCCTGTTATTGTTGCCACTGTTGTTACATTGTTAATGTTAATAACTTACGTTTATAATATTGTTGTTTATACAGATTTAAATTTGTTGTCATTATTGGTGTAAACTGGTCCTCCATAGGCTGTATCTAATAATTAATTAATTAATTAAATAAGTAAATAAATATATCGTAGGCTGTGATGCACAGACGTATTCATAACCTCAAGGACAGGAATGAGCAATAAGTTTCCTTGCGGAAACTGTTTAAAAAAAGCCTATACATACTTCACTTCAATGTTGATACCTAATTTACATACTTATGAGAGACCAGTTAAGCAGAATTTTCACATCGGTGGACACAGGCGAAGGCAAGGCATATCATCCTCTGTATGAAAACAACAGCAGTTACCACCGAAATAAGTGGAGTGAGTAAATCTTGACAAATTTCTCCTCACCGAGAGTCCACCCGTGACTGCTCCAAGAATATTGGATCGGAAATGAATGCACGATTTCAATTATTAAACCGCCACTGGGGACCTGGGTTGTGATGTACTCTAGGGTCAACTGTTCCTCCTGCTTATCACAGATAGCAGCGCTTATTTGGTATCTTTTTTGTACCGTCTGAGAAATCACATTTCCACTGGTCCTCATAGTTGACACAACAAGGATGAATTATATGTACTTCATTTAAGGGGAGTCGTGATGCTGTACCTCGTCAATGTTAAAATAGTTCAATAAATGAACATTTTTATCATTAGCCGTTGAATGTAGAAAGATGATTTTTGAATATCATGTTAACTCTTGTATACACTGATATAGAACAACTTTAAAATATATGCTACGAAAAAAGTAATGATGTTTTCAAAATATTCCCCACTTTTTTCTGCAGATATTTTATTATCAAAATAAATTATTCAAGAAATTTCAACCAAAGTAGACCCATAATACCACAACAGCATCACATAGATTTGGTAAACATTTAATGGAAATGCACCCAGTAGTTTCTGAGAAAAGGAAGCATTTGTTTCGGAAAAAGTGATTTTGAGCAAATTGAATTTAAAAGTAAAAATGTCAGTAAAGCTCACCTACTCCAGAATAGAAGCTTTAGAAGATAAATATTTCGAGAGCGTCCCATTCCACATCACTAGTCACTCACAGTTTTTAGTGTCATCACTGCTGGGTGAATTCGGGTAACTGATGATCGACCAATAGTGTGAACTGTCTTTATGTCAGTTTTTCATGAAAATACATTCCGATTTATAGGAGATGGCTTTATGCATGGTACTTCATTAATCATCCTGTGGCTGCTTCTTGGTGGATGGAGTATTTTGTATTTGCATAGGCAACTTCCACCATAATCTCAGCCTCTTTTACGCCTGTGATAGTATTGGAGGTGCTGAAGTATGTGTGGCGCTGAGTAATGTCATTCGAAACACGACTAGTACATTTGGAAGTTATGTTACTCATACAGAGGAATGTGCTTCAACAGCACTTAAGGTAAGGGGCCAAATTCTGTCCCCGTCCCTAATTTCGTCCCCCCTAGGTATTTCCAGTTTTCACGGTTGGTACTTAATATTTGCTAGTTGCTTTACCACGGAAAACCATTTTCAGGGCTGCCGACAGTGGGGTTCGAACCTACTACTTAATGTTCAGCCGCGCACACACGCGAAGCCTCATCCCCTTGTCTTGGTATGAGAGTTAGTTGTGTGCATCACGTTTACTTTGCATGTCCAAGGAAAATTCATTTTTCATGCTGAGCTGAGTTACTGCAGCATTCAAATTAAGAGTATGTTATTCCTAGTGTGAGCACTGATATGTGTATGAAATACTAGACTGCATTTCAATCGTGTGTTGTAGTTCCTGGCGTGTAATCGCTACAGTGAGGTGGTTGGTGTAGCGGCCATCATAATAAATCTGGAAATGTTCGTAATTTCATCCCCCTTCATTTTATTTCTCATTTATGAAGCTTATTATTATTTTCAGATAAAAAAATGCAAATAGTGGGATAAGGGGGCCATGAAAAAACGCTATTAAGGCAGTGAGGGACAACATAATGGGTTACAAACTTGCAAGTAAAGATTTAGCGTCCCAAGAGTAACGCTGTACGACTATGCTAAAAGGGATAAAAAGAAAACATTTTTTTAAATGGCCTTCAAGTAATTCATTCTAGTGAAAGTGTTTGGTAAGGTTAGAAAGGAGAAATATATTAAAATTAATTGTACTTTTAATAAATTTGGTGGGGGCGAAATTACGACACATTTTTGGTAGTTTAGTTTTGTAGTGTTTGTGTCAAATATTGACTATCTTACATTATGACAGTTTCATTGTAACTTACCCGTAAGTGGTGAATATATTCAGTATAACAATTTCTAGCCTTCTCCGTAATATTGCTGAATTTCTAGAAGTCCAAATCCGCTAAGGGGATGCAAAGTGGGCCCCATACCTTACTAGCTGAGTGAAAGAAGCTGCGATAAACTACCTCACTCCTCGTCATGGTTTTCACGTCCCATTTTGGCACCGTCATCGGTTTTTGTGTACCCCTATGCTACTGGTGTTCTTTTTAAGATTAAACCAGCCTCCGGAATGAATATTTAACGTACAGACATCAGTAGCACACTCAGTCATAGAAGAATAGTAAAACTGTCCATGGAATCTAATGCGATTGTATGGCGTCCACTTAGCCGAAATCTATACTAATATTATAAAGAGGAAACATTTGTTTGTTTGTAACGAATAGACTCAAAAACTACTAAACCTGTTTTAAAAATTTCTTCACCTATAAAAAGCTACATTGCGAGTGAGTAACATGGGCTGTATTTTATTTTCAAAACAGGCATGAAAATTGCTATTTGGAATCCCCTTCAAAAATAAAAGAACACAAATATTCGTTTTCAGAAAATCCACTTAAGGGGGGGGGGGGTGAAAGAAAGTGCGGAAGGAGTTGAATTATTTATATGAGGATACATATATCTCAAAAAAGAAAATGTTACAGACTTTAGAATTGGTACTTGGAATCTCCTTTAAAAATGAACACACTCTTTTTGAAAAATCCATTTAAGGGGGTGAAAAGAATAAAAAAGCTAGTGAATTTTAAAACATCTTCTTCTATCGCTTTAAACACACCTGTGAGGTTGCGGGTGCGAACTGTGTCGCACATGTTAAACCCTGTTTTACGGCTGGATGCCCTTCCTGACGGCAACCGTATGTGTAGGGACGTAATTTATACTTCTATACTAATATTATAAATAGGAAAAATGTGTATATTTGTTTGTAACGGATAGGCTCAAGCACTACTGAACCGATTTTAAAAATTACTTCACCTGTAGAAAGTTACATTGCCATTGAGTAACATGGGCTGTATTTTCTTTTCAAAACAATTTGAGGTGGGGGGACGGGAGGAGATATAAAAAATATTAAAATAATAGGCTAATATAGGCGAAATCGTATTTGTCGTACAAGGACGAGACAAAGCTCATTTTAAGCCCCTTGACGCAAAGAACAAAACTCGGTAAACCCTTCGGGCCCGAAAACCATGTTTGAAGGCCCTAAAACTAACCGTTATGGAGATTTATGAACCACATTACCCCTGCTCTAGGAATCGGATAAAGAAACGAACGGCCGTTACCATGGCAACGTCAGCTCCGGGATTCTACAGCAGCGAGATTATGCATGTACGTTTGGGCATAGCTGCCAACCAAAACTGATACACATATGACTTACTATCTGGAAAAATTAAAATGTTGTGTAAGACGCTCATAGCACTCCTTTGGGCGGGGATGGAAAGGGAGTGAAGTTATAAAAATAATAGCCCCTGATATCTCCGTAGTACAGCGACCAGCGGTTGCCGACGGGCCTCCGTTTTTACGTACTGGCTTAGGCTTCAGCATTTTGCGGAGTCTGTTACCTATAGTTTAAATTATTTTCTATCAAATCACGGAGTAGTAGGATCACTGATGTTTTCAGTGCCGATATTTTGGTCCACTTTTACGATCATTGTAACCATGAATACAAGCCCATGGCTTGAAAAAATTTCTTAATATTTATACTCAGATTCGTTATATGATGTGCGACATGAGTGACAAGCCCTGAGAATTATAATTCTCGATAATTATAGTAGTTTCTTTTATGCAACGCGTATTTCCTTTATCATATTTGTAATAGTTATGTCGGATCAAACAAATACATTCAATAATATTTATATTTGTGGTACTATCTGGCGAAAGTATACTAACACTAAACCTGCAGATTTGTGAAGGGAGCAGGTATATCTAGGTGGGAATGAAGGAAAATCATCGTTGCAAAAGATCTTAGAGGTCGACGCTAATTACGAACTAATATTTAGAGGCCCCCATGAAGTAAAGACGAAGAAGATACACTATAATTCCAAACATGACAAATAATTTCTACGTACTTAAGTAAATACACCAGTGATATATAATGAAGTCAGTCATACCGACAGTATGAGTAACTAAAGCCAGTTTCTGATAGCCCGTACGAAGAACGGGTACTTTTACTAGTATGAATGATGCGCAGTAATTTAAACAAATCAAAAATGGTCTACATAATAATAAATACTAAACATGAATTTCAAAGGCCAAATGGAGAAACTAGAGCTTAAAGAGAGGAACATTGTATGAAATACGATAGGACCAAAATTTCTGGATAATAAGATAATGTATATCGAGAATGAAACACCCTACAAGAAAAATGAAAACTCTCAGACAGACTAATATGCGAAAAAGGAGAAAAAGAAAGTTACAATCTTACGGTCATCTTCTTCTCAGAATGAACTCTAATAGATTAACCACACAAATATTTGACTTCTTCCGCAACCGCGAAACAAAACCCAACTGGTTTAAGGAAACTGAAAAAGACCTAGTAGAATAAAAAATTACAGAAAATTCACTATTCGATCAAACAGCTGAAGTAATAAATAAAGACCAATATATAAAGTTCTAAGACAAATATACATTAAAAATTAAAGCTATTATCTCGGAAGACGAGAGGATACGAAGACCAGAAAGAATGAAGTAATACCGGGCACTAGGAAAAGAACAACACACAGAGAAATGATTGGTTCAACGTACCTCAGAGAGGGTGAAACAAATGAAGAAGAAAAATAAAATATGCTCCTTTTGATGCTCATAATTTTCTTTCTGTCGGTTAAATTCATTTCACTTTATAAATGTATTTCTCTGTGCTGGAGGGCTGAAAGTATGAGAGAACGAGGAGAGTAGATGGAAAGAGAGGCGTGAAATATTCACTGCATGTCAACCCTATAATTAGGAGTGTGACAGGAACGGAAGGCGGGAGAACTCCTTGGCCCATACACCCCATTATTGACCTTAAACCTGCCAACACTACTACTGTCCTATCACATAGGCAGCAGAGTGGAATACGTTCACGGTATCACCTGCTTTTCATATGAGGCTACTGAAATAAATGAGCAAAATTATTGAACAATGTCATAGGAACACAAAGTTAGGGTATAGCATAGTTGATTCAGGTCAGACTACTACAAAACGATGGACTGTTTGTCCGATAATCACCGCGATGTGTCCCTCCAAAAGCCACTCATTTCATGCACGATTTACATTGATTCGAGTACACAGGATAAGTGACCAGACAGGGAAACCCTATCGTGCGCACTAATCTTATACAAAGTCACGGATATATATCTTATTCAATGTGCTCTTTGGTACTTCCTTTTAAGACTACATGCAAAATAATGACTCTACAATTCACTTTATACCTCAAGTGAGCTGTGTTACTAGTTCCTCCTAAATCCAAGCGATGGATCCGCTAAGCATTCGAACTTTTGTTGTTTTACATGTGTCACTTCTCACAAGCCTCATATGAATCCATTAAAACTTTCAAATATTATTGTATTTAAGTTTTCAATGAATAAAATCGTACATTTTTAAAATTTATTTTTCTCGTTCCTTAATGTTTATCATTCGTGCAATTTATACAGTACATATTACGACAGATATATATTTCCTGTGAGACAATCTACGAGAAGACTATTTCATCCTCCAGATTTATTATTCACAATAAAAATATCGGTGTATACTTCTTGGGTATTCTGTTTTAGAACGTGGCTGTTATTTGATCTTTCTGTACAATAAATAACATTGTTTCCAACGCAGGCCACGATGTTGAAAACAAGGAAAATAGGACAGTCGAGAGAAGAAAATACTCCCGTCCTTGGAAGATAAAATAACGCTATATAGCAGCAACATATCCCAAGCTACGCCGCACGTTTTATGAGCCTGCTGCTTTTGTTATGTTAGCCGGCTTTTGTGGGGAGAGGTGAAGAAAACAAGTTCCCCCTGCTTGCACAGAATATTGTTCTCGGTGGATATGATACTGAACCATTCGGTTTAGTTGGACGCTATCGTCGGTATAATAATAATAATAATAATAATAATAATAATAATAATAATAATAATAATAATAGTAATAATAATAATAATAATAATAATAATAATAATAATAATAATTTCCCTTTGCTATTGTAGTGATGATTAGTTTTCACACTAAGGGAACTATTTAGGACTAGTTCCATACGTCTGGTAAAAGCAGTTCAAGGAAGAATCGTATATTATTATCTTTACGATTCCATTTAAAATTTATAGTCAGTGATCTTCTAGAGACAATGTCCATGACATCGGTCACTGACACATAGACGGATATAAATATGTTACTAAAATCCAGCTCGATATTAAAAATTACCCACCGAGCTCGATAGCTGCAGTCGCTTAAGTGCGGCCAGTATCCAGTATTCGGGAGATAGTCGGCTTGAACCCCATCGTCGGCAGCCCTGAAGCTGGATTTTCGTGGTTTCCCATTTTGAAGCCAGGCAAATGCTGAGGCTGTACATTAATTAAGGCCACGGCCGCTTCCTTCCCACCCCTAGTCCTTTTCTCTCCCATCGTCGCCATAAGACCTAGCTGTGTTGGTGCGACGTACTTGTAAAAAAAGTTAAAAGTCACCAAATCTTAGAATGTTTTTGAAATGCTTCACGCAAATTAGATTTATAATTTCTTAAATACTCTATCGACGGATTTACAACATGACGCAAACTTTTCTGTTTACTGAAATATGTATATAATTGGATATGCTGAAGTAAATTTATATCTTTAATATTCGAAACCGGTAGTTCATAAATTCTCATTAATGCAATAATTCCTCATTTCCATAATGTTGCTTTAATTAACTATAGTTAACACTAGAACCACCGGAGCGGTCAAAATGACCGCTACACATTTTCCAAACTAAATTTTAACTACAGTTTTCATTGTAGGATATTGAGGTACAGTGACTTTTCTTGATTAGTGGTAAGTAATATCCATATTAAATATAATTAATTTTGCATCAATGGATGCATTGCGGTCATTTTGGCCGCTGTATTAATTGTCGTATTATAAGTTATTATAACATATAGCTCTCGCTGAGATATAACCATATGCTCATAATTATCCTCTCAACAACAGTAATATTCAAAAACTCAAAAATGGAACTATGATCTATTACGAATTGTACGAACAGTATTTCCGCTGCCTCTCCGGTAGTGTTGTCTTTCGTAAGCTTGTTACAGTACATAAACATGTCTCGTAAACCATCAGTTGCTGAGTCTATTGCATGGCATTTCTGAAGATATGTCTGATGTAGAATGTGGTCCAGATACAAAGGACCTAAAAAGAGAAAATGCATACGAAGACTACTACCAATCAAAGGATAACTCGGAATGTAGTGATTCAGATCACGCTGAAAACCGGATTATTCAGGTTGAAAGTAAGTTGATATTAGTATCATTAAAACTATCAGGATATCAACTTCGGTGAATTTCCTTGATTTATACCGTATTCAAATCATAATTATGCCTCGCATAGGCTGAGTACTGACGAGCTTTCAATTATTCTATTACAGCCGTAGAAACAGTAACCCGTAAAGCATGGTACCATAGAGGATGCGACAACCAAGGTAACACCCTCCCATGGCCAGATAATGTGTCATTTAGTAGTGATGGCATCACGGAGTGAAATGTAGCAGACTTTGGGAAGACTACACCCGGTAGGTTTGCTCACCATACCCCTTTGAAGAAAATCCAGGACTTAGTCCATATGCAAAGCGGCATGTTTCTGACGACAGTGTAACGAGTGGATTGCTTCTTTTTATTAATGAATCGATATTGAAACTCATAAAGCAATGTACAGAAACAGAGACAAATGGATAATAATGAGGAACTGTGCGTATCGAGAATGAAAATATAATCATTTCAATAGCGGTCAAAATATATTCCAGTGGTTCTAGTGTTAATCTGTGGAGATTAGGTCAAGAATTTGAGATAAAATAAACTCTCACATGTGGGATGGAATGTCTGGAATCTCTCGTGAAATACGCATTGTTCTACTGAACGCTTATTTGTGCTATGGTCACCAAGTCGTCACTAGAGACCACTGACCGTCGTAACCAGCATGATAAAGAAACTACACTTTTGGATGGAAAATGTGAAATAACGGAATATTTTCCTGTAAAAATAATGGAATATTTTCCTGTAAAAATACTTCACAAACATCTGGAAATGAATGAAAGGAACTGCAAATATGCATCTAGTGATAGCTCGGTAGCTGTAGTTGCTTAAGTGTGGCCAGTATCTAGTATTCGGGAGATAGTATGTTCTAACACCACTGTCGGCAGCAGCCTTGAAAATTGTTTTCAGTAATTTCCCATTTTCACATCAGGCAAATGTTGGGGCTGTGCCTTAGCTAAGGCAACGGCCACTTCCTTCATACTCCCTGCCCTTCCCTGACCCATCGTCACCATAAAACCTCTCTGTGTCGGTACGACGTAAAAGAAGCAAAGTCATCTCCGTACAGACCGTGAAGGCCCTTGGAGGGGTGGAAGGTAAAGGCTTCCACTATCCGTAACCTCGGCACTTGATGGGGTAGACTGGTTAGCTATACGCCCGGCAACCTTTGCTCCCAGGAATTAACCTGGTACTCATTTCTGGTGTAGGCTGAGTGAACCTCAGGGCCATATGCACCTATGGAAGTGGAAATCTCGTTTCTTAAATTTTACGACTTCCTGACGGGGATTCGAACCCACGTCCTTCCGGGTGAACCGAGCACGCCTTTACCACCTCGGCTAGGCAGCCCCTGTTGAAGGGCTAGGGAACCCGAAAATGTTTTCAAATTGTGAGTCTTGGGTTGTTCTATCAAAATAAACAAACACATTTCGAAAATCACTTCCGGCCTAAATGCAGTTCCGAAAAAAACCTAATATCGCTTGTTTCTTTACCCTTTTCCTGTCCGCTTCCGTAGCGTAACGGTTAGTGTGATTAGCTGCCGTCCTCGGGGGCCTGGATTCGATTCCCGGTACTGCCAGAAATTTAAAAATGGCAGGAGGGCTGGTATCTGGTTGAAATGGTACATGCAGCTCACCACCAATGGGGGTGTGCCTGAAAAGAGCTGCACCACCTCGGGATGAGGACACGAGTTTACTTTTACTCTTTTCCTTTTTTATTCAAATCATAGCCAAATGAACTTATTTTAATAATATTCTTTCTGTAATGCGTTCCTTGGTACAATACCCTCAGGCATGTTTCTTTTTTTTTAAATGTCCACACCGGATGTAGTTATAAGGGTTTAAGTGAAACTGTGCATTGACTCACATTAGCGCTCGTAGTAATAGCAAAAGGCAAACTGCTAATCTGATCGACCTGATAACGATGATTAAAAAAAGAATTGTAATTTTTAGGAATAATTAAAGAATATATTCTAGTTCTTTATTATATTATATTATATTATATTATATTATATTATATTATATTATATTATATTATATTATATTATATTATATTATATTATATTATATTATATTATATTATATTTTATCATATTTTATTAACCTAAAATTCGTAGCTCATATCCCTAGGAGGTTTTCAACATTGAGTAGCTTGCCAATGGCTAGAACTGTGGATTTTTCAAAATGTCTTCCCTTTCTCCCCCCCCCCCCCCTCTAGCCTTTTCCTGCGTTAAAGTTGGCGTTGAACACCAACGGCTGTTTGTGGTTAATGTGTACCACTTTCCATCAGTGTCCCGTTAAGATGTCCTCCTTGTTTGTAAAACAATGTCCGTATAACGACTTCTTCATTTATACAACGAGATGAACGTGCGGTTTTTTCATGAAAGACTACAATATTTTCACGTCTAATCTCTGTCAAACTTTTAAAAAATGCTATTTGTTCGGGGCGTCGCCCCATGTGGATCTTTTGCCCCTACTGGCACCATATTGTACGAACCTGTGTGTAATTGGAATGGCGGTAGTGTGGAATGTTGTGTGGGAAGAAAAGAAGATTAAGGACGTCACAAAAACCCAGTTCCCAGGCCAGGTATATTAATTATTACAATTAAAAATCCCTGAAACGGCTGAGAGTCGAACCCGGGGCCACCGGGTTACAGGTGGACGCGTTCCCCGTACACCGCGGGCCGGACTCTGTCAAACTTTACTGACATCAATTTTGGAGCATAGCTGGCTGTAGGCAATATTTTTCTCGCTCTGTGTCACCAATGCACGCAAACGCCATCTGTCGGTGGTATTCAGTGTGTGATATAAGTCTTTCAGCTTATGTCCGGCCATATATTTGGAAAAACATAACATGCTTAAGACTTAGGAAACCATCCTCGTATATCGATGCGGTTTCTAGGTTACAAGACAAAATTATTACTATTATTATTATTATTATTATTATTATTATTATTATTATTATTATTATTATCATCCCTAAATGTTAGTGATATTCTGTATTCACTATGAGGGCAAGACCTGAAGCGTGTTCGTATACCGGAAACGAACAAAAACTAGCATGAGCACATTTTCCAAATTGTTCAAAGAAACGCCGGAATATAAATGGCAGTATAAAGGTTACTAGGTAAGTAAAAGGTCAAGACTTGGTCGTTCGCTGGTAAGGTCATGTAATAATATAAGAATGATTTTCGAGTCCGGGAATAACTCATACAATATCATGGTCCCATTTCTGGATATATATATAAATTACTTTCCCTCAGAAGTTAAGGTGAAGTTGGATTCATAAAACAAATATTTTCTTAGTTTAAGGTTATAAGGAAGCATTGCATAAATGATGAAGGACCGAGCTCGATAGCTGCAGTCGCTTAAGGGCGACCAGTATCCAGTAATCGGGAGATAGTGGGTTCGAGTCCCCCTGTCGGCACCCTGAAGATGGTTTTCCGTGGTGTCCCATTTTCACACCAGGCAAATGCCGGGGCTGTACGTTAATTAAGGCCACGGCCAATCCCTTGCACTTCCTAGGCTTTTCCTATCCCAATCGTCGCCATAAGATCTATCTGTGTCGGTGCGACGTAAAGCAAATAGCAAAACAAAAAAACAAAACAAAAAAAGGTCCTATTGAACAATGCAGCGCACAGGTTGTGCTTGAAATTCGATTTCCCAGAAAAAAACTTTCATATGAATTTTCTTTGGAACTCTAATAGTTTTGGAGATAGATACCGAGCGAGTTTGCCGTGCGGTTAGAGGCGCACGACTGTGAGATTGCATCCGGGAGATAATGGGTTCGAATCCCACTGTCGGCCGCCATGAAGATGGTTTTCCGTGGTTTTCCATTTTAACACAAAAGTAAATGATGGGGCTGCATCTTAATTAAGGCCACGGCCGTTTCCTTCCAACTCCTAGGCCTTTCCTATCCCCTCGTCGCCATAAGACCTATCTGTGTCGGTGCGACGTAAAGCCACTAGCAAACATTTTTTTTGAGATATCGAAAAAAATATGTTTTGCTTTATTTTGGCGCACGCTTCATCCTTGGTCTCTTTGTCTTGGTTTCATTCATATATACTACTTGACGGAACGTGTTCAAGTTTGGCAAGCTTACAACTGAAACATTGCATCGTAAAAAGGCTGTGCAGAAAAATATGTGAAGTAAGTAATAGTTAATTGTACGCTTGGGACTCGGTCTCATGGATGTTCATTCAAAGGCAAAACCTTTTCAGACGATCAGAAACTACTTGAAATTAAATTTCATACTCCTATCTGGCGACCATCACAAGTATTGTATCATTATTCAGAATTGTCTATTAGAGAGGCGAGCACGCGTTGAACTTACGATCCTGTTCATGTTTTGCTGGCTTGGAAGGTCCACATTATGGCTCTAGGATCCATACTCACGGATGCAGTAGTGTGCGTTATAGAATTTTATGACATTGCTCTCATCACAGAAAATGAACAGATGAAGGCATTTTTCCAGGTTTTTTAGGGTGTTAACCGGAATAGCATACAGTACATCACACTTTTCATGTGACCCCACAGACAAAGTTTCAGTCGATTAAGCTCATTAGACCGGGCAGGAGAATGCACTGGATGTCAACGCCTGAGCCACCGTCGCAGAAGGTGTTCACGAGAGGACATTTAAGTATAGTCTGTGCTATGCATAAATGAAATATAGTAAGCCGATAAACTGCCTTGCTAACCAGGATGCTTCTAAACATTTGTAACATATCCTACAATACGTTATTACTCAGTTACATGCCAGAGAGTTACGAGATGTGGGCCTACATCGCTCTCATCAAAGAGATGAACAAATGAAGCCGCTTTTCCAGGTTGTTGAGGTTGTTAACCGGAGTGTGTGCGTGTGTGTGTGTGTGTGTGTAATGCAAGTTTATGATGCCATATCTTCCGAATGCGGCTTCCATTCAATTGTCGGGGTGACATATATGGGCCGACAAGTTCATCGTAGGATAATACCACTTTTCATGTAACTCCACAGACAAAATTTCATCTGATTAATGTCAGGAGACCGGGAAGGCCAATGAACTGAATGTCAACGCCTGAGCCACCATGGTAATTAGGTCTTCACGATAATTGTGGTGCATGAAAACTGAAGTATCCTGGATCCCCATCATTCATGAGCCACATGACGTGGCTTGGGGGCATATGTTCTAGTAATACAGGCAGCGGGTCCCTTCAGGAGGTCATAAACGCTGGTCTATTCAATTGTCGGGGTGACATTAATATGACTTCTCAATAAACTGGCCACCTAGTGTTGCTGTGGCGCTTTTCAGCGGAGATGTTGCACCACAAGATGGCACTGCGACAGTCCTTCGCTGCAACTGCGTGCATACAGAATAAGCACAACTATGATCTTTGTTGTGAATGGGAATGGAATGTGAGAATGTTCCAGTTTGGGCAACGAAGAAACATCAATTAGGCGAATCCGCTAGCGGAATGTTTCAGATAATGAAGCTGAAATCACCCTTTTTGCCACGACGAAGAAAGACAATAGTGATCAAGAGACAAGATGATGCTTGACCTGTTTTCTGATTCTAATTATGCACATGGAGTTCACCTTACCACAAGGGACAGTAAACGCTAACAGCTAAAATAGCCTTTGCGTCAATGCGAATGAATTCGCCGTAAGTGTTCTGAGCTGTGATGGACGAAGAACACAAGGATCATACACATCGTTATGTGCTTGTGAAGCAGGAACTGGCAAGACAACAGTTCCCCGTTTCGCCATTACCTCCAGATTCACCTGGTCTTAAAGTATGTGATGTTCTGCTTTTCCCTGCTTGAAACTAAAGCTACGTGGGCGTAGTTTCCATTCCAGTGAGAAGGAGGACACTGCCGAATGAGTATCAGGACAGGATCTGCTCTCCAATATATTTAAAAAAAAAATTCAGCGGTTATACTAACGTTGACAGATATTCATAAGGACCAACGGAGACTATTTTGAAAGACGATGTGGGACTCTGCATATGCACGCCGTGTTGCGTGGCAGTGGCTCTCGAGGCTCCAATCCACGAACTTACTGTCATAGTGCAGGCATCTTCAATCGAGAGCCAGTTTGCTCCCCGCTCTCGAGGAACAAGAGCAGCTTAGCGAGCAAGTAGAGGAAGAAGTGGGGGAAGTGCATGACGTAGTACTGTATGTACTGAAGGCCAGTGGCGCAAGTACAGTACGGCCACGGTATGCAACCCACCTGACTGCTGCTCTCTTGTCACGTGACAAACACCCGTCCCGAGCAGAGCAAGTAACACCGGCTCCCTAGACCAATTACGTGATGACGTCTGTCATAGTTTATAGTTTACAAGGAAACCCTTTCATCTGTAAGTCTCCGACCTCATTAATATTTGGTACAGTGACTTCGGTGTGAATATTTTATTCAGCCATATCAAAATTTGATATCCAATAGTATATTTAGTACCCATTTTGGGGTGTCAACATTTGCTCCCTGAAGCACCCAGTAGACAGGAGTGAGCTGCGGGAAGCAGGTAGAGGTGGGGAAATAGGCCTCATGTGTGTGCGAGAGGGAAAGAGTGAGAGTGTGGCAGATGAACTGGCCAAACATGACACCCCAAAACACGTGCTAAATATATGATTGGGCATCTAATTTTGATATGACTAAATAAAAATTTCAATGAATAGAATTTTCAAACAGATCGGAGACTTCCAGATGAAATGGTGTCCTTGTTAGTGTAGCGACGAAAATTGTTTTTACCTTAACCGGGCAGCTATAACTTTCTCTACCTTAAGTTTAGAAAAAATCAATTTGTTATAGCTCACCAACCGTAAATTCTGCTAATAATAAACCATGTAAAAATTAGAAATTTATTATCAATGGTCACGACATAATATCCTAGAAATTTTAGAGAATGCTTGAGTGAAAAATGAAATATTATGTATAGGTAGTTTAAGGCAGAAACAGGTTCCAATAAGGACATTTTAGGAATCATTAATGAACAAGGGGAGTGTGTATGCGAAGATCTTCAAAAGGCAGAAGTATTTAGTCAGCAGTATATAAAGATTGTTGGTTACAAGTATAACGTCCAGATAGAGGAGGTGACTAATACTAAAGAGGTATTAAAATTTAACTATGACAGAAGTAACAGACATGAAAGTAGCAAGAATGATTGCTGATACAAACAGGTGGGAACAATGCCAGGAGGGTACTCGGAATGAGGAGATAAAGGCTAATTTAGGAATGAACTCGATGGATGAAGCTGTACGCATAAACCGGCTTCGGTGGCGGGGTCATATGAGGCGAATGGAGGAGGACAGGTTACCTAGGAGAATAATGGACACTGTTATGGAGGGTAAGAGAAGTAGAGGGAGACCAAGACGACGATGGTTAGACTCGGTTTCTAACGATTTAAGGATAAGAGGTATAGAACTAAATGAGGCCACAACTCTAGTTGCAAATCAAGGATTGTGGCGACGTTTAGTAAATTCTCAGAGGCTTGCAGACTGAACGCTGAAAGGCATAACAGTCTATAATGATAATGTATGTATGTATGTATGTATGTAACAATTACATTTACTGTAAGGTACAAAAGTTGAAAACTAGAAAAGCAGCTGGAATTGATAAAGTTTCGGGGGATATACTAAAGACAATGGGTTGGGATATAGTACCATATCTGAAGTACTTATTTCATTAATGTCTGCATGAAGGAATCATACCAAATGAATGGAGAGTTGCTATAGTAACCCCTGTGTATAAAGAAAACGGTGATAGACATAAAGCTGAAAATTACAGGCCAGTCAGTTTGACATGCATTGCATGTAAGCTTTGGAAAGCATAGTATCTGATCATATAGGACATGTTTGCGAAATTAATAACTGGTGTGATAGAAGGCAGTGTGGATTTAGGAAAGGTTATTCCACTCAAGCTCATCTTTTAGGATTCCAACAAGTTATAGCAGATATCCTGGATTCACGAGGTCAATTGGACTGTATCGCGATTGATCTATCTAAGGCATTTGATAGGGTAGATCATGGGAGACTACTGGTAAAAATGACTGCAATTGGACTTGACAAAAGAGTGACTGAATGAGCGGCTATGTTTCTAGGAAATAGAACTCAAAGAATTAGGGTAGGTGAAGTTTTACCTGTACCTGTAATAATTAAGAGGGGAATTCCTTTATGTTTTATTATATATCAATGATGTGTGTGAAGAAGTGGAATCAGAGATAAGGCTTTTTGCAGATGATGTTAATCTGTACAGTGTAATAAATAAGTTACAAGACTGAGATCAACTGCACAATGAACTCGATAATATTGCGAGATGGGCAGTAGGCAATGGTATGATGATAAACGGGTTTAAAAGTCAGGTTGTGAGTTTCACAAATAGGAAAAGTCCTCTCAGTTTTAATTACTGCATTGATGGGGTGAAAGTTCCCTTTGGGGATCATTGTAAGCACCTAGGTCTTAATATAAGGAAAGATCTTCATTGGAGTAATCACATAAATATGTTTGTAAATAAAGGGTACAGATCTCTGCACGTGGTTATGAGGGTTTTTAGGGGTTGTAGTAAGGATTTAAAGGAGAGGGCATATAAGTCTCTGATAAGACCCCAACTAGAGTATGGTTCCATTGTATGGGACCCTCATCAGAATTACTTGATTCAAGAAGTGGAAAAAATCCAAAGAAAAGCAGCTCGATTTGTTCTGGGTGATATGCGACAAAAGAGTAGCGTTACAAAAATTTTGCAAAGTTTGGGCTGGGAAGACTTGGGAGAAAGGAGACGAGCTGCTCGACTAAGTGGTATGTTCCGAGCTGTCATTAGAGAGATGGCGTGTAACGACATCAGAAGACGAATAAGTTTGTGTGGTGTCTCTAAAAGTAGGAAAGATCACAATATGAAGATAAAGTTAGAATTCCAGAGGACAAATTGGGGCAAATATTCGTTTATAGGAAGGGGAGTTAGGGATTGAAGTAACTTACCAAGAGAGATGTTCAATAAATTTCCAATTTCTTTGCAAGCATTTAAGAAAAGACTAGGGAAACAACAGAGAGGGAATCTGCCACCTGGGCGACTGCCCTAAATGCAGATCAGTAGTGATTGATTTATTTGATTGATTAAATGTCGTTGATAAGGCCTCAAATATATCGGTAAAATAATTATGTAAATACTGCACGAGTAGTGTTTATAGAGAAAAATTCGATTCATATCCAAGAAAATATTATGAGGATGTAAAGGAAAGGACAAATAAGTCACCAAAACAAACCAACCAAACCCCATGGCACAACATCCCCGAAGGGCCATGGCCTACCAACCGACCACAGCTCAGGCTGAAAGCATGCGGATGACGAAGTGTTGTGTGGTCCGCACGACTAATTCTCCCGACCGTTATCCTTGGCTTTCTAGATCGGGCGTATAAGACACCGCCAAAACCATAATTAGGGCATGGTTCCATTGTACAGGACCCACGCCAGGATTACTTTATTCGAGAACTTGTGAAGACCCAAAAGGAAAGTAAGACAATGTGTCCTGGGTGGTATCGAACGAAAGAATACGGTCACGAAAATGTTGCAAAGTTTGGGCAGGGAGGTAAGGAGAGGAGCTGCTCGACTAAGCGGTATGTTCCAAATTGTCAGTGGAGTAACGGCGTGGAATATCATAAGCATACGAACAATCTTGAATATTTTTTTCAAAAAAGTAGGAAAGATAAAGTGGGTATTAAATAATCCGGTTCCTTGGCTGAATGGTAAGCGTTGAGGCCTTCACTTCAGGGAATCCCAGGTTCGACGCGCTGCTGATTCGGCAATTTTAATTTAATTTAATTTAATTTAATTTAATTAATTTTTGTCTCAACACACTCTTCATATTCGCACAAAACACCACTACCAACTACCACCAACACCACCAACCAGAGAGACTCATAAGTGAACACATCCCTCGACACAAGGTTGGCGTCAGAAAGGGCATCCGGCCATAAAACCTGGACAAATCCACATAAGTTGCTGATCCAAATAGATTGGAAAAGACGCCAGGAAGAAGAAACAAGTTGGAATTCGAGAAAACAAATTATGGCAAATATTCGTTTACGGAAATAGGAATGAAGTATTGAAATTATTTACCAAGGGAGTTCGATACAGTTTCAACTCCTTTGAAATCAGATAAAATACTAGGTAAATAATTGAATAATTGATAGGGGATATCACATTGGTGAAAGACCTACATGCAGATCCGTGGTGATGGATTTGAATTCGTGAATTAAATAAGGACAAAAATTTACAAGTAATGAATAGGTTTCTGCAAAACCTAAATAATGTTTCACAAAAGGCAATGACTGCGTCTTCAGCATACAATACTTAATTTAAGATAGTTACTTTAAGAAACATACCTAGGTCATGCTGTTTTTGTAAATAAAGTACGCTGCCTTGCAAAATTACATATAATTAAATTCAATAATATTTTTTTAAATGTTGATAGCCATGTGTTGAAATTAAGGTAACGGAAAATAAGCCGCAATTATGTGATGGAGTGAGCTGTAGTGACTTACATGGACATTTACAAGCATATACACTGCATGAGAAAACATAATAAGCACCCACAAGGAGAGGTTGAAAGTGAATGGAACTATATATCGTCGTTACCGGGACAAAACTTTGGAGATATGCCGACCCGCTGCACATACCTTATGAAAAGCGAGAATGCCTTGACCACATTCACACAAAATTGCACCTTAGATGACAGAACCTTACCGGCCAAAGTTATAAGGTAAAACATTTCACATAGGAGGTTTTGTCCCGGCAGCGACGATTTGCTGAAAGACCACGTGCCTTTATTTAACTGATTACAATATGGGATGAAAGAGACAAGGCCGTTTGGCAGTTACAGGTGGAAAGTTGGCGCCAGTCCAGTAGATGTCGCACCCACCCTGGCCGCACAATGCATGGACTTATGTGGTTCAGAATGGTGTCAAATAACCTTTGGATCTTCTTCTGAGGCAAGTTCGTCCACAGTTATTGCAGTTGTCCCTCCAGATCCCGCAGGTTGGTGCTGGGGTGGAGTCCCCTTCCAATGTAATCCCACACGTGTTCAATGATGGAGAGATCCGGAATCTTTCTGGCCACGGGAAAACCTCAGCATGATCTAGGCAGTTTATAGACACACGTGCTGTGTGTGAACGTGCATTATCTTGGTGGAATTTTGTCCCAAGGTGCTGTGCCATAAGGGGTAGGTCGTGTGACGCAGAATGTCTGTGAGTCAAAGTCAAAGTCTGCCGGAACACTATTAGCGGTGAGCTGAACGCATATACCATGGCTCCCCACACCATGATGCCAGGGATTACGCCTGTGTGTCTTTTCACAACATGGGCAGGATCTGCTCTCTGCCGTAGACGCAGCCAAGCCCACACACGATGGTCATCAAAGATTATGGAGAAGCGAGATTCATCACTGAATATGATGCGAATCCAGTCGTCCTCTGTCCATGCCTCCCGGGCAAGGCACCACTCCAAACGCTGGCGTTGGTTTCCTGGTGTCAATGGCAATCGACACTTGGGGTGGTAGGACCCCAATCCGGAGGATGCGTGTCGTCGAGACACTGAGCGGGAAATCACAGGATGTTGTACAGTCTCCAGTACATGTTTGCGGATGGCGGGTGCCGAAGTTATGGATTCCCCTCAATGCTCGGCGCACCATGAGATGGTCCTCCCTCGGGGTGTTTGTTTGATTGACATGAACCTGCACGACGCGATGGGGTACCCTTGTGAACCCATTGAGTCCATCATCGGGCCGCTTGACTTCTGAATGGCCCACATGCCTGGAAATTGTATGATACGACCAACCAACCTGATGTAGTCCCAAAAATTCGGACCCTCTCAAATGCTGTCAGTTGGTTGATAGGCTGTCTAACGCGTCTGCGAGGCATCGTGGGTTCTTCGTACTGTACGTAGTCCTCCCTGAACATCTCTCTGAACTGTCTGACTCACACAGCGTTGCTAACCTCTGAGATGGTCAGGATTGTAGAATAACTCCAAGAAGATAATATTTTTTAAAGAGACGATGGTACAACTTAAAATAACCATTACAATATTCGCTATGGAATTAATTAGCTTAGACCTGTTTTTTGGCTTCAATGATATTAATTTTGCTGAATATTCTTTTACAATCAGCAATCGAGTGAGGGGGTGACAAAACTGAGAGTGAAAATTCTGGAAGTGCGGGAAACTCACATTCACCAAACGTGTTTTTACCTCCTGTAACTTATTCCAAAATTACTTCAGAGGAGGCTTTAATATCATCGTTGATATTGACAAAGGGTAATTTCCTCCAGTCATCGTCAATCTGCTGAAGGCGAATGCTATGATCTACAGGCGCAAGACCGTGAAGTACGGTAACTCAAAAAGGAGTAAATTGGTTAATTCCCTTTTGGAATCTTATTATTAGAAAAGTCCCTCCCTGTCTTTCTAATTTGTCATCTATGACAGAACATAACTAGCATTAATAAAATAAGGAACAAAAATCTACACATTTTAAAGAGAAACAAACACAAAATTTACTATACGTTCTAGGATTGTACAATAGGCTGGGTGGATCGTACGAAGGTACACAGCAGCGAATTATCGTACATGTAAAATCTAGATAGTACTGTTGGCAACGCTGAGCTCAAACTACTAATCAACAACAGGACGGTGCCATCACGAATGCACTCTGGTGGGAGTCCTACACAAAACAGATCCTTGTAAATCCAGTCATTTACTCACACACATCAATGGTATGCATGTATACCGAAATTTGATAATATTGGACTACTCCTTCTGGGTGCTTGACTTCTTTTGCCAGTCAGTGTATTTTAAAATAGTGGAGCTAATTCATTCTTCACCAGATTAGAGAGGGAAGTATGTTCTATGGCAGTGGTGGCCATCAGGGTGTCGGATAAAGTGGTCCTGAGTTCGATCCCCTTATACGTAGGGGTTTTTAGCCGTGTCTGGCCAATTCCTCTAGCTAGGCGACTGGGTGCTTGAGTTTGCCTTAATGCACAACGCTTCCTTCAATATATACACAACACAGCAGTACATTATTAATCACAACAGAAATAATCACCATGGTGAATACATCCCTCTTGATGTCCGGTTCCATGTGTAAATGGTTAGCGTGCTGGCCTTTGGTCAAGCCGGTCCCGGGTTCAATTCGCTGAAGGTTCGGGAATTTTAACCATCATTGGTTAATTTCGCTGGCACGGGGGCTGGTTGTATGTGTCGTCTTCATCCCATCCTCATCACGACGCCCAGGTAACCTACGAGTGTCAAATCAGAAGACCTGCACCTGGTTAGCTGAACTTGTCCTCGGACACTCCCGGCTCTAAAAGCCATACGCCAATTATTTTCATCCCGCCTCATAGTGGTCGCCTCAGAAAGGGCATCCAGCCATATTACTGGGCCAACTCTACACCTGCCGTACAATTCGCACAGGCGGGTTCATCAGTAGGGTGACAAAAGTGGAAGCAGAAATAAAAGAAGACGTGTGGATTAAAGAGTGCTTGCTTGTTGTTTAAAGGGGCCTAACATCGAGATCATCGGTACCTAATGGTACGAAATGAAATGACAAACTAAAAAGGTCAAAATCATCCACTGGCCAAAATAAATAAATAAAGGTCATGAAGAATGAAGGTATGGACATGAACCCAATAAACAATAAAACACAAAAGAGACACAGTGGATTCGACTAAAATAAGATCATAGGCCTAAATAGTAGTATTACTGACCAAGGGACCACTTATAAAGCTCAATCTTGAATCGAGGATGCTTGATGTCTAGAGGGGTTCAAAATCCAGGTCAAAGGCCCCTCAGAATGGTAGGTACTTATCGCTTGTAAAGTAGAACCATGGTATTTGTCGTGTTGGGGTAGTAATCAAAAATAGCGAAGACTCACGGTGTTCCACACATGGCGGTACTACTCACAAGTATTATACGTCGTACAGGTAACGCAGACCCGCGGTGTTGCTCACATGGGTACGACTCACAGGTACTGGAAACCCACAGGGGACCCAACATCTGCTGCTACTAACCACAAACCTATTTCGTACCTAATATAGTGGTACTATTCGAAAGTAACGGCGACCCATGGTGTTCCCCGCGTGATGGTACTAATCAAAAGTAATTTCATTGTTCTAAGACAATCATCCCTTGGTCGCCTCCCACGACAGGCATGGGATACCGTGGGTGTATTTTTCGTCTGCGTCCTCCACCCATAGGGGATAGAGAGAGAGAGAATAAGAAGAAAGAAGGGATCCGTCACTTCGAAAAATTAAGTAACGGACGAAGAAAGGCAAGGGCCACGAAGGGCGTGAAATTGAAAGACTCCCTAGGCCTCGAATGCTCTAATACCGTCAGGGTCGGAAAAGAACAAGAGTTGACCAAGGGAGGTCGGACAGTATAGACCAAAGTGAGGAGCCTGGCACAAGTAAGTGGAAGGAATGCCAGGACTCAGCTAAGGGCCCCGTAGTCGCCAATCCACACTCCCAAGTTGACAGCCCCTTGGGCCCCTTGTAGTCGCCTCGTACGACAGGTAGGGGATACCGCAGGTGTATTCTACATGTGCGTCCTCCACTCGCAGGGGGTGGATTAAAGAGTCACTGTGTAACAGTTTTGTTACAATTGGCTTTGAAGTCGCTCCAACACAGATAGGTCTTACGGCGACGATGAGATAGGAAAGGACTGGAAGTGGAAAGGAAGCGGCCGTAGCCTTAGTTAAGGTACAGCCTCAGTATTTGCCTGGTGTGAAAATGGGAAACCACGGAAAACCATCTTCAGGGCTGCCGGTAATGGGATTTGAATCCATTATCTCCCGAATGGAATCTCACAGCTGCGCGTCTCTAACCGCACGGCCATGTAATATTCTATGCAATGAATATTCAATGGAAATTCATGACATTAAATGAGCAACCAGTAGTCCAAAGACTGCAGAATCAATTTCACTCCAGCGTTATGGAGTATTGCCTTAATGAATGTTGAGCTGATCGTAAATTTTTCCTTCCGTCCAGTAAGTGCCGGTGAAACATACAAAACACATTGATCACCTCCCACGACGCAGACACGAAGTAACGAGCAGAACACTTGAAATCTGATCGGTTTATCGCGTGATTGTGCCTACCGCCCAGGAACGAGATACTTTACTTTACGTTCACATCATAAGCGAGTTTCCTGTGAAATTTATTAGCGGATATGATCTAATTTCTTGTTGCAGGTTCTTACTTGTTGTAGGCCTAAATGACTGAGTCTGAATACAAAAACGAATTGAAATGTATATTTATTTTCAGACAGGACATGTAGCGTTGCTAGTTAGGTGTTCGACATCTTTGCTCTAGAACGCTAAATAATAAGCAAAACTCCACATTGTTGCCAGAAGTAATATATTTTTTAAGAATTACGAAGTATAATCCAAATCGACTTTGAACATATTAGGTCATGTTATACGTACATGGAAAGTGTTGAAGAGATGTTAAGTCATCATCATCATCATCATCATCTGTTTACCCTCCAGGTTCGGTTTTCTCCTCGGACTTAGCGAGGGATCCCATCTCTACCGCCTCAAGGGCAGTGTTCTGGAGCTTCAGACTCTTGGTCCGGGGATACAACTGGGGAGTATGACCAGTACCTCGCCCAGGCGGCCTCACCTGCTATGCTGAACAAGGGCCTTGTGGAGGGATGGGAAGATTGGAAGGGATAGGCAAGGAAGAGGGAAGGAAGCGGCCGTGGCCTTAAGTTAGGCACCATCCCGGCATTCGCCTGGAGGAGAAGTGGGAAACCACGGAAAACCACTTCCAGGATGGCTGAAGTGGGAATCGAATCCACCTCTACTCAGTTGATCTCCCGAGGCTGAGTGGACCCAGTTCCAGCCCTCGTACCACTTTTCAAATTTCGTGGCAGAGCCGGGAATCGAACCCGGGCCTTCGGGGGTGGCAGCTAATCACGCTAACCACTACACCACAGAGGCGGACGAAGAGATGTTAAGTACAAAACAAAAATGGTCAACCAGTAGAGGAACCGACGCTAAATCGGGAGGTTGTGGGTTCGTATCTCACTGGTGTCCGGTTGGACATTTTTATTCTGTACTTAACGTCTCTTCAACACGTACTATTTACATAACACGACGTAATAGGTTGAAAGTCGATTTCGATTACAATGTGGTCGTGAAAATTCAATATAGGAAGTACAGTTTGCATTATGTTGTTAGTACAGAATAATTCAAAACACCTAAGTGGATCAGCTTCTACGTTCGACGTAGGTTCTAGTCGGATAAAAACTATGTTTTATGGGAGAAGGTTTTTTTTCCTGCGTTTTAATCAGCTTTTTTCCCATACGTGCCCACCCTTACAAAAGAGTTCTTCCACTTCACAGACAACAAAAAGCTGTTCTAAAGTTTGAGAGACTGAAGCTGAGTTGTTTCTTCTTAGTTCCTTTTAGAGATTTCCCTTTCCCCGGCCGCTCAATTTGCTGAATTTCAACAGAAGGTCATAAATCTGAATCACAGCCGAGATTGCCTTTGGAGCCATCGTCAGTAGGTGAATAGTTTGGATCGTCATAGGAGAGTCCTCGTGTTTAGATTCAGTTTCTAAACGTTTTCTGCAACCAGTTCATCAAGAATACCGCAAATAAACTTCTATTTCACTAATCCTGTATCCATTGTGTCCTAAAAAGCCATAACCCTAATAACTATAAGTCATCCATCCGAAATGAGCAACCTACCCGCATACAACATCCAAGTACCTGTTACATATTAATAATACGCATGTTTTACGTACCAACGATAATGCGTCAATACTAAAAAAAGTCAAAGAAAAAGCCCAGTGACTTACCGAAAATGGAGTCTCCCAGCATTCGCTCCTCGCATATACATCTAAATTCTATGATGATATCAACCATAGTGATCAGTGAAAGCACTGCATGGAGGTGCAGTCTGTTGGTGGTAACGCGGGAAGTAGCAGTACGCAATTGTATGATGCATACACATCAATTTTACGTTTGTTATTATTCTAGGATTGATTTGAGAGACGAATTCAGTCTTAATGCCACCATAAGGAGAGTTAAAACTCCAAAATTAACACATTTTGGCACTTTTAGATTTTCAATTTTGAAAACAATTTGGAATTTTATTATCAAATCCGTGAATCAGTTGTTGACACACCAAATAACGAGGCACCCGTATGATAGTATGGTTGAAGTGGAGGCAAGTAGACCTAACTGGTGTCCCGTGTCATAAAAGGATGTCCAAAACAGTGAAACGATCAGTTGCTGTCTATGGAGTAGAACGTCGCTCTTTGACGAGGAAACATGGACAAATCATCCATGCTACGCAAATGAGAACTTTGTGATGGACATTGAGACTATCTCTTTTCGACCAAGTCAGAAATTTAGATCTGCGACGAAACTTGGTGTGAGCACAATCGTAGAGAACACGGGGGTGGATTTACTCCACTAACACGGTAATACCATGTGAATCAACGGTAATTCCATAACACAAACAGCCCTCCAATTTAAACCAGGTGGATGATGGCTGCATAAGATTCTACTGAAGCGGTGGTTGGACAGCATTGTGGAAGACAAGCGATCTGTGGACGTCAATCCTCGAGATGTACTTGACCAGGCATGGTAAACCTTTACGGACTAGCGAGTCAGTTATGGTCTTGTTCAGTATTTTTTACAGTCTAGTTTGCCATCGGTTAATTTCTTTTAAAATCATCATGAAACCCCTCATTTGACTTCACTAGATTTTTTTTTTTTTTTTGCTACTTGCTTTACGTCGCACCGACACAGATAGGTCTTATGGCGACGATGGAATAGGAAATGCCTAGGAGTTGGAAGGAAGTGGCCGTGCCCTCAAGTAAGGTACCATCTTCAGGGCTACCAACAGTGGGATTCGAACCCACTATCTCGCGCATGCAAGCTCACAACCACGCACCCCTAATTGCACGGCCAACTCACCCGGTCATTTAGGCTAAATTACACATAAATCTATTCGAATGAATATTTCACCATTTCATTTTGCACACATCACTGAAAAACCGGTAAATTTTTACAATAAGGCGTATTTTTTGCTTTAAATTAATATTTGTTTTTAGAAAAACCCAGTTCTCTCTCTTCAGACAAGCGACTCAATGTTGAAATCCTAGGGATATGCGTTTCGAATTTTAGAGAAATAAAATATATAATAAAGTATGAAAATATATTCTTTATTTATTCCTAAAAGAAACCAGTCTGTTCATTGCGAACTGAACCATATCCGGTCGATTAGATTACCAGTTTGCCTTTTCCTACCACTATGAGCGCTAATGTGAGTCAATGCATTGTTTCATTTACGCACCACTACGAGTGCTAAAGTGAGTCGATGCATTGTTTCGCTTACGCACCACTACGAGCGCTAATGTAAGTCAATGTATTGTTTCATTTACGCACCACTACGAGCGCTAATGTAACTCAATGTATTGTTTCACTTAAGCTATTATAACTATGTTCGGTGTGGACTTTTTAAAAAAATCAAAAACGCCTTGGGGTATTCAACCAAGGAACACATTACAGAAATAATTATGTAAAAGCGTTAATTTGGCTAGGATTTGAATCAGAAAGGATACGAGTAAAGAAAAACGATTTTAGGCACTTTTTCCGGAACTGCATTTAGACCGGAAGTATTTTTCGAAATGTTTGTTTTTCAGTTTGATACAACTATCCTAGACTCAAAATTCTAAACCGTTCCTGGCCCTTTAGCCCTTCAACTTTCGGAAGAATTGTAGAAATTGCTCATCTTTTACGTTTTCCGTAGTATGGGGACCCCTAATTTGTTTCTTGTCTGTTAGGTCATCAGCCCAGTGGCTAGTTGGATTCTCAAATAGCACCACCAAAGGCTATGCAGTTATAGGGAAACTGCAAGAACCTATGGCAGAGCCCAAATGAGGCATACTAGGCAAGATGAGGAGTGAGGTAGTTTGCCATTTCTTTCTTCACTGGACCAGAAGGTGCCACTGAAGCACGACTGATCCTATGAGCAACACCTTTCATAACACTCAAACACTATACTACCGGGCGAGTTGGCCGTGCGCGTAGAGGCGCGTGGCTGTGAGCTTGCATCCGGGAGATAGTAGGTTCGAATCCCACTATCGGCAGCCCTGAAAATGGTTTTCCGTGGTTTCCCATTTTCACACCAGGCAAATGCTGGGGCTGTACCTTAATTAAGGCCACGGCCGCTTCCTTCCAACTCCTAGGCCTTCCCTATCCCATCGTCGCCATAAGACCTATCTGTGTCGGTGCGACGTAAAGCCCCTAGCAAAAAAAAAAAAAAAAAAAAACACTATACTAGAGTTAACTAAAGTTGACGTCTGACAGGTAAGGTTGGAGGGAGAAGCACTGCACGTGCCATTTCACGATGTTGCCACATTCCACCATTCCTTTCTACATTCTCTTACCACTCGCTTCCGGCTCACTTGTTCCCTCCTTCATTCTGACCGCTGTGATTTGTTGTAGACTACCTGGCCAGGCGGTGTCGTCCCATTTGCGATCACTCTTATACAATCAGGTTCTTATCAGTGACAGTGAGAGGTTTGGCAACTCCCAGCAAGACGAGCTGCCCTGAAGTTTTATCTCCATGACAACCGCAGTCGCCCCACCATCGTTTCCATGGCAACCACACAGCCACTCCCTTTATCCCGCCTCGGCAGGCAGTAAACGGACCTCCCTCTAAGATATGTCAGACACCAACTCTTATTGTTAGCAGTATAGTTGTGCTCCAAATGTCACTACTTAGCACCACCCATACCCCAGCAGCTTCCATATTGTCACAGCCATGAATGAGACTGGGACATCGGTGGAAGCTACACTTTACTCTGGCCTGTGCCAAGAGACGGATACAAAAATACTGCATCCATCAAGAAATGGCAACAGGCGGGAATTTCTTCCTTGAGAACTGTTTTCACCATGAAAATATGGCCATATAATTAATTGAGACATACTTCTTTACTAAAGCGCTGTTATAATATGGTATGTCCGACTCATTGGCTGAATGGTCAGCGTTGAGGCCTTCGGTTCACGGCCGGGCCGGGGATTTTAATCGTGTTTGATTAATTCTTCTGGCTCTGGGATTGGGTGTTTGTGTTTGTTCCAACACTTTCCTCTTCATATTCAGACAACACACTACACTACCAACCACCACAGAAACATGCAATAGTGATTACTTCCTTCCATACAAGGTAGAAGGAAGAGCATCCGGCCGTAAAACAGGGCCAAATCCACATGTACGACACAGTTCGCACCTGCGACCCCACATGCATGTGAAAAGCGGTATAAGTAGTAGTAGTAGTAGTAGTAGTAGAATAATAATAATAATAATAATAATAATAATAATAATAATAATAATAATAATAATAATAATGTTATAATATGCTATGTTGTTCGATTTTCGAACATGTTAAAATCATCAAAATATGTATGTTGTTTGACGTGCCACCGCAGTAGTGTTCGCATGTCACCTATACTAGACTTAACTAAAGTTGGCGTCTGACAGGTAAGGTTGGAGGGAGAGCACTGCACGTGCCATTTCACGATGTTGCCAAATTCTAGCATTCCTTTCTACATGCTCTTACCCCTCGCTTCCGACTCACTTGTTCCCTCCTTCATTCTGACCGCTGTGATCTGTTGTAGACTACCTGGCCAGGCGGTGTCGTCCCATTTGCGATCACTCTTATACAAACAATCAGGTTCTTATCAGTGACAGTGACAGGTTTGGCAACTCCCAGCAAGACGAGCTGCCCTGAAGTTTTATCTCCATGACAACCGCAGTCGCCCCACCCTCGTTTCCATGGCAACCACACAGCCACTCCGTTTATCCCGCCCCGGCAGGCAGTAAACGGACCTCCCTCTAAGAAATGTCAGACGCCAACTCTTATTATTAGCAGTATAGTGACTAGACCGCCCCAAATGAGAAGCATGTAGCAAAGCACTCCCTCTCATTGTGTGTTAAAAACACAGTTACAGCAATTAAGTTATTACCTAACTTAGGCTTTGTCTAATAAAACAATAATTCCAATTACTCAATCGTAAACCTAAATCCAGTGTGGCAGTGGGCTCATCAGTTGAAATATATCTCTTTATTTAAAGTATCCTCCTACCACTGTTCACACCTATTTGCGTCAGCAATCATTCGAGCTACCTTCCAACTTACGAACAATATATCCTGAGTCCATCCAGCCTTCACTCCTGCTGAGTGAAGTCTGTACGACAACACAGTGAAGTATACATAATTTCATACCGAGCAAGTTGATCATGTGGTTAGGGGTGCGCAGCTGGAGTTTGCATCCAGGATATAGTGTGTTCGAACCCACTGTCAGCAGCCCTGAAGATGGTTTTCCGTGGTTTCCCATTTTCACACCAGAAAAATGCTGGACCTGTACCTCAATTAAGGTCACGTCTGCTTCCTTCCCATTCATAGCCCATCGTTGGCATAGGACCTATCTGTGTGGAGCGACGTAAAGCAAATTGCAAAAAATGTAAAAAAAAAAATAAAAAAACATTTCATGCGAAAATTTACTTCTACCTTAGTGAATACGGAAATTACGGGCTGTATTAGCCTAATTACATCTGGATTCGATTACGCTCAGTATTCTTCCATGGTGAGGGAATATTCAACCGAAGTACTTGAAATGATACAGCTGTTCCAATCGTGTATTTCCTACCAGACATTATTCGATTTTCCTACTATCTCCACGTCTCCAAAAATCCGTAGCTGGTAAAAGGGACTTTAATCTGTAGAGTCCCGATGTTTATGCAAATATGGGTTAGAATGCATACTAATTACGCTAGTAGGAAGTAGGCTCTAACTAATGTAGCGAGAGTAACACAATTTCTAGGCAGGTCTCCTAATAATTATGCAAATATCATAGCAGAACTATTGAGATGACGATGATGATGATGATGATGATGATTGTTGTTGTTGTTTAAAGAGGCCTAACACCTAGGTCATCGTCCCCTAATTGTACGAGATGAGACGAAATATAACGACAATTTAAAATTCCAAAATTCAACCACTGACCAGAATTTTAAAAAAGATGACGAACAATGATCATGACTAGGGCCCAGATGTTTATGACGTCATATTTTTCCTTTATATTATTTCCATGAAAAATATAAGCTTGATCTTATCTACGGTAACTAAAATTTTGCAATTTTCACGCGCCATACAAAGTCATATTTTGGCTTTTTTTTAACGTTTTTTGTAATTTTTGTTAATTCTTCACATTATGGTCCTCTGCGAACCATGTGACCTTTCCGCGGTGGGGAGGCTTGCGTGTCCCAATGATACAGATAGCCGAGCCGCAGGTGCATCCATATCGGATGGGTATCTGTTGAGAGAACAGACTAACGAATGGTTCATCGAAAGGGCGGTAGCAGCCTTTCGGTAGTTGCAAGGGCGGCAGTCTGGATGATTGACTGATACGGCCTTGTAATAATACTCAACATGGCTTAGCTGTGTTGATACTGCTACACGGCTGAAAGCAACGGGAAACTACAGCCGTAACTAACTCCCGAGGACACGCAGCTCTCCCTGTATGAATGATGTACTGATGATGGCTTCCTCCCGGGTAAAATATTCCGAGGTAAACTAGTCCCCCATTCGGATCTCCGGGTGGGGACTATACGAGAGGGGGCGATCATCAGGAAGATGGATTCTGACATTCTGCGAGTCGGAGCGTGGAATGTTATAAGTTTGAATCGTTGTGGTAGGTTAGAGAATCTGAAAAGGGAGATGGATAGGCTAAAGTTAGATGTAGTTGGCATAAGTGAAGTACGTTGGCAAGAACAAGATTTTTGGTCAGGCGACTACCGAATTATCAACGCAAAATCAAACAGAGGAAATGCAGGAGTTGGTTTAATAATGAATAAGAAAATAGGGCAGCGGGTAAGCTACTACGACCAGCATAGTGAAAGAATTATTGTCGTCAAGATAGACACCAAACCAATGCCCACCACAATAGTGCAGGTCTATATGCCTACTAGTTCAGCGGATGATGAAGAAATCGAAAGAATATATGACGAGACAGGAGATTTAATACAATATGTAAAAGGTGATGAGAATCTAATTGTGATGGGAGACTGGAATTCAGTGGTAGGCCAAGGAAGAGAAGGTAGTACAGTAGGAGAATTTGGATTGGGACGAAGGAACGAAAGAGGAAGTCGTCTGGTTGAATTCTGCACTGATCATAATTTAGTCTTGCCAATACTTGGTTCAAACACCACAAACGACGGCTGTATACGTGGACGAGACCTGGAGACACTGGAAGGTATCAAATAGACATCATTATGATTAGGCGATTCAGAAACCAGGTGCTGGATTGCAAAACTCTCCCAGGAGCAGACGTGGACTCTGACCACAACTTGTTGGTCATGAAATGCCATCTGAAGTTGAAGAAATTGAAGAAAGGAAAGAATGCAAAAAGATGGGATCTAGACAAGTTGAAAGAAAAGAATGCGAGGGATTGTTTCAAGGAACATGTTGCACAAGGACTAAATGAAAAGGCTAAAGGAAACACTATAGAGGAAGAGTGGAGAGTCATGAAAAATGAAGTCAGTAGGGCTGCTGAAGAAATGTTAGGAAGGAAAAAAAGATCAACTAAGAATCAGTGGATAACTCAGGAGATACTAGACCTGATTGATGAACGACGAAAATACAAGAATGCTAGAAATGAAGAGGGCAGAAAAGAATACAGGCGATTAAAGAATGAAGTGGATAGAAAGTGCAAGGCAGCTAAGGAAGAATGGCTAAGGTAGATGCTGCATACAGGAAAATCAAGGAAACCTTTGGAGAAAGGAAATCTAGGTGTATGAATATTAAGAGCTCAGATGGAAAACCACTTCTAGGGAAAGAAGACAAAGCAGAAAGATAGCAGGAGCATATCCAACAGTTGTATCAAGGTAAAGATGTAGATAATTTGGTTCTGGAACATGAAGAGGCTGTTGATGCTGATGAAAAGGGAGACCCAATTTTGTGGTCAGACTTTGACAGAGCTGTGAGTGACCTCAATAGGAACAAGGCACCTGGAATTGATGACATTCCCTCTGAATTACTGACTGCCTTAGGAGAAACCAGCATGGCAAGGTTATTTCATTTAGTGTGCAAGATGTATGAGACAGGAGAAGTCCCATCCGATTTTCAGCAGAATGTTGTTATACCTATTCCCAAGAAAGCCGGTGCTGACAGGTGTGAAAACTACCGCACCATTAGTTTAGTATCTCATGCCTGCAAAATTTTAACACGTATTATTTACAGAAGAATGGAAAAACAAGTTGAAGCTGAGTTGGGAGAAGATCAATTTAGCTTCAGAAGAAATGTAGAAACACTTGAAGCTATCCTGACTTTACGTGTGATTTTAGAGGATCAAATCAAGAAGGACAAGCCCACGTACATGGCATTCGTAGATCTAGAAAAGGCATTCGATAATGTTGATTGGACCAAGCTATTTATGATTCTGAAGATGATAGGGATCAGATACCGAGAACGAAGAATTATCTACAATCTGTATAAAAATCAGTCTGCAGTGATAAGAATCGAGGGCTTTGAAAAAGAAGCAGCAATCCAGAATGGAGTGAGGAAAGGCTGCAGTTTGTCCCCTCTCCTTTTCAGTGTTTACATAGAACAGGCAGTAAAGGAAATCATAGAGAAATTTGGAAAAGGAATCACAGTCCAAGGAGAGGAAATCAAAACCCTGAGATTTGCCGATGATATTGTTATTTTATCTGAGACTGCAGAAGATCTCGAGACGTTGCTGAATGGTATGGATGAAGTCTTGGGTAAGGAGTACAAGATGAAAATAAATAAGTCCAAAACAAAAGTAATGGAGTGCAGTCGAACGAAGGCAGGTGATGCAGGGAATATTTGATTAGGAAATGAAGTCTTAAAGGAAGTAGATGAATATTGTTACTTGGGTAGTGAAATAACTAACGATGGCAGAAGTAAGGAGGACATAAAATGCAGACTAGCACAAGCAAGGAAGAGCTTTCTTAAGAAAAGAAATTTGCTCACTTCAAACATTGATATCGGAATTAGAAAGATGTTTTTGAAGACTTTCGTGTGGAGCATGGCATTGTATGGAAGTGAAGCATGGACGATAACTGGCTCAGAAAGAAAGAGAATAGAAGCTTTTGAAATGTGGTGTTACAGAAGAATGCTGAAGGTGAGATGGATAGATCGAATCACGAATGAAGAGATACTGAATCGAATTGGTGAGAGGAGATCGATTTGGCTAAATTTGACGAGAAGAAGAGATAGAATGATAGGACACATCTTAAGACACCCAGGACTTGTTCAGTTGGTTTTTGAAGGAAGTGTAGGGGGTAAGAACGGTAGGGGTAGACCAAGATATGAATATGACAAGCAGATTAGAGCAGATGTAGGATGCAATAGTTACGTAGAAATGAAAAGATTAGCACAGTATAGGGTGGCATGGAGAGCTGCATCAAACCAGTCTATGTACTGATGACTCAAAGAACAACAATGGTCATATTTTTCAGTGAAGTTTCTTATTTTAGTCATATTTTTATCTTTTTAATCCATTTTTGCATAACTGCTTGCAGTCGTCTCTAGGAATAATTTTTCACATCTCCTAATTGTTGTCTGCAATTTCTTACAATTATTTTTCTTAGAAATATATACGTATGTGAATTAGGTAACAAATAATGGCGTATGGCCTCCGAAGAGGCCTGGTGGAGGTCTATTTCTAGTAGACGGCCTATAAGGCGACCTGCATGTCTTTGAAGATGAGGGCCCTACCTAGGATAATTTCTAATGTTGAATACGCCACACACACACACACACACACACACACGCACACACACACACACACACACCCAGCCCGCGAGCCATTGGAATCAATTAAGGTTAAAATCTCCGACCCGGCCGGGAATTAAACCCCGAACCCTCTGAACCGAAGGCCAGTACACTGACCATTCAGCCAACGGGTCAGACATTAGGATGGTAAGCTCTATAGAAAGAGACACATGCGTAGGGAGACAGAAACGTGAGCTTCAATTGAACTCTAATGATGTGACGTATTTCAAACATGCCCCATTAACATCCTGCAATATTGAGCAGTCTTTTCCCCGTTACCAGTCAATGTTCCGTGAAAATAGAAGATCGTTCCTATTTGAACTCTTTCAAACATATGTAATTTGCTATAGTAATTGCATCTGATCGCCCATCAAAATGAGACATTTATTTCATTCTGTGCAGAGTCGAGAGTTACCTCTGGATTGAGGGATGAAATAACGAAATATAATAAAATTGATATGTTTTACTTTTTTATGATTATTGAGTGTTCTATATCATAAAAATATGTTTCCCATATAATGTTCATTTACACAGCAGGAATATTTTGTAGATTTCAAAAATGTGACCAAAAAGCTTTGTAAGTCATATTTATTGTTGTATTTTAATATATTTTTAGGACATAAACGCTTGAATATTTCTAACATTTTAGGTTCTAAACATCCGGGCCCTAATTATGAATCATTGGATGGTATAATATGAACAAGGGACTGCTTCCAAAGCAAAATCCTAAATCAATGATGCCTGTTGTCTAAAGGGGTCTAAAATCTAGGTAACCAGCCGCTCATCGTGGTACTAATACCTGGTAAAGTAGAACCATGGTGTTCCTAATGTAGTGGAACTAATCACAAGTAACGTAGACTCGCGGTGTTCCTCACACATTGGTACTAATCGCATGTAATGTACTACTCACAGGTAACGCATACCCATGGTGTTCCTCACATAGGGGTACTAGTCACAGGAGTAGCCCAGAACCGTGATGTTCCTTACTTACATACTTACTTATTTACTAGGTTGCCACACAAACCGTAGTCGGTTTTTGTTCTCGCCAATTAGCCTCCTCCACCGTTTTCGATCCGTGTATTCTTCTTCGGTTAGTCCCATTCTGCTCATATCCTCTCTGACCCCATCTATCCATCTCAGTCGTGGTCTTCCCTTTGGTCTTTTGCCTCTGATGTTTTCTTCCACCACCTGCCTGGTTATCAGACCTTCTCGACGCATTACGTGTTCATACCACTTCATCCTCCTCTCCCTACCACTGTTACAATGTCTAGCAATTTGCACAATTCCTGAAGTTCTAGATTTTTCCTTTTCCTCCATTCTCCTTTTTCCTTCACTGGTCCAAAAATCTGTCTCACCACAGCATTTTCAAATGTCGTGAGTTTTCTTTCTGCCTTTTGGCTCAAAGTCCAGGTCTCTGCTCCGTATAAGACCACGGGTTGTATTACAGTCCAGCAGATCCTTATCCTCGCGTGTCTCGATAGAAGCTAGGACTTGAGCAGCTTTCCGACTGCAAACCTTCACCTGTTTCCTGCTCGAATTCTAGCCAATATTTCTTGGTCTATCTCATTCCTCTCACTGAGTACTGCCCCAAGATATTTAAATACTTTTAATCTTCCAAAGATTTCTCCATCCGCATAGGTAACGGAGAACCACGGTGCCACTCATATAGTGGTACTAATTACAGGCAACGTCCAGACCCGTGGTGTTTCTCACATAATGTTAATAATCACATACAACCCAGACCCATAGTGTTCTTGACATAGTGGTACTAATCACAGGCAACGTAAACCAATGGTGTTCCTCATACAGTGGTACTAATCACGGGTACTGTACGCAAACCCATAGTGATCGACCCACGATGATACTTATAACAGACCCATGGTGTTCCCCACATAATGGTACCAATCGCAAGTAAAGTCGACCCATGGTCGTTCTCGCGTTATGGTACTAATCGCGGGTGATATCATGGTTTAAAAATCCATCATCCCTTGGTGGCCCCTTTTAGTCGCCTCTTACGACAGGCAGAAGATACCGTGGGGTATTCTTCGTCTGCGTCCGCCATACACAGTGTGTAGCAGAAGTGTTGTCCGGGTTAGAGTGTACTTGTTACCCTTTTAAGCAAGTTTTTATTCTAACTTATAAACGCCTAAAAACCCGGTATATATAAGAATTATACAGAAAATCAAACAAAATATAACTGCACATTGTATTGTAATAATTGAAGACCAATGAACATTTGACGTTGACTCTTTAATAGGATGAATGAGAGTTCAGTCTTCGATAGAGTTAAAAGACTGACGAATATACTATGATGGCCAATTCAATTACTCATTCAGATATTATTTCACTCCTTCTGTTGGCGAAGTAAAATTGTTCTTTTCGAGAAAATTAGGTTACTTCGTTACTTTCGAGCGCGCGATACAAATTGAAGAACTTCACGTACTTACTATGCCAGGAAGTCAGCCGCTGTCTGTTACTGTGCGTCAGAGGAAGGAAGGGAAGAGAGGGAAATTGGGAAACAGAGATAATGCTTGGTCCGATGCACATGTTTGTCGTTCGTTTCGCATGGTCGCTTCCCAGCCCCAGTTACAGTTTGTTCTGCACGAACTGACTACTATGCGAACCCCATAGAAAGAGATGATGAACATGTACCAAGAATACAGGCATATTTCGAGGCCATTCACGACACACCACACATCCTGAACAGAGTCCAAAATTCACTACTTCACCATTGTGAACTGTGCATGGAAGTAGGGGGGGGGGGGCATATTGAACATCTACTGTAATCAAACTATAATGCGTATTGTTTCTCTCATTCAGTATTTCATTCCATTTACAATGTTGTGAGTGAAGGAATGCATAAAAGTGGGGCGACAGCGTTGCATCTTTGAGCATGTTAAATAATAAAGAACGTTACTGCGACCAACAGACGGGAGGGGAAACGATCTTGTTCATTCCTTGCCTGACAAGCGTGTCTTAAGTACAGTGTGCTTTTGTACTGTGTTTGCACTTACGGCTGTTTAATAAACGAACAGTGGATAATGCCTGTAACAGAAAAGGGCAATCCTGTGTGAGTCTAACGAGGAAACTTGGTGCATACGCGAGGAGCAGTATCTCTGTCCCCATCATACACCCCACTTCCCCTCCCTCCACTTCTCTTCCCTAAAGCAGGGCAGCGGCTTATGCTCTGGCACAGAAAATATGCCAAGTTCTTCAATTTGAATCGTACGCTCGGAAGTAAAAGGGTATCTTAATTTTCTCGAAAAGAAAACTTTTCTCCGCCAATCCGACTGCACAATCGTGCTTAACATTACACGAAGAGCATTCGTGATTTTTTGTCGATGTAGTTCCGATACAACCAGTTTATAACGTGTGAACAAGACAGGATGGAAGGAACTTATGTTTATCTTAAACACAAGTACCAATTCCCCGAGCGGGATGACTTAACAAAACGTGGTTAAAATCCTCGGCCCTGTCAGGTCTCGAACTCGGGAATGTCGAAGAATTGTTGACTATTCGGCCAAGAATCCAGGCTGTCAAATTATTTTAATTTCCTTCAGTCTCACTCTCGACCTACAGTACAGTGTTGCCAAAACGTTTAGGGACATCTGTATACGTCAGACTTTAAGAGAGTGTCCCTATACTTTTAAACTAATGATTTATTTTAAGTACAACTGATATACAGTAGGTACTCTAATATCATGTTTGTTTGAAAATTTTAAGACTGTAACTCAAATAGTACATGAGTTGTGATTTTCTTTTGTCTTTTATGGCCACCCAAAATTGACCTTGATACTGAAGAAACAGATAAATACAATTAAAAATCTATCCAACAATGCGTACTGATTGTTACGTGGTTTCTAGGCGATAACAACACCTTTAAAATGACCCCTGTTAGGTGTTAAACGAGTTCTTATTCATTTTGCCATCATTTCAGTAAAATTTCAAATCGGAAATAGCTAGGCAAACAGTTAGGTTCCAAACTTCACAAAGGTATGAACACCTCTGAGCTGGTGATTGCGAGCGTAGTTAGCTCCCCCCAACCACTGCAACACAAGGAATCCATCCGTGAAAACGTCATCGCGCTAACTGCCTCCGTTCAGAAGGCCTAAAATTTACAGGAATTGAAATTTTACTAAAATGTTGGCAAAATAAGTAAGAACTCCTTTAACACCTCCCCCTGTGGGTGGGGGCGGTAGAATAACACCCACGGTATCCCCCGCCTGTCGTAAGAGGTGACTAAAAGGGGCCCCAGGGGCTCTGAAATTTGGAGCGTGGGTTGGCGACCACGGGGGCCTTAGCTGAGTCCTGGCATTGCTTCCACTTACTTGTGCCAGGCTCCTCACTTTCATCTATCCCATCCGACCTCCCTTGGTCAACTCTTGTTCTTTCCCGACCCCGTTGGTATTACGTATGTAGGCATAGGGAGTCTTTCATTTTCACGCCCTTCGTCGCCCATGTCCTTCTTTGGCCGATACCTTCATTTTTCGAAGTGTCGGACCCCTTCCATTTTTTTTTTCTTTCTGATTAGTGTTATAAAGAGGATGGTTGCCCAGTTGTGCTTCCTCTTAAAACAATAATCACCACCACCACCACCACCACCACCACCTTTAACATCTTCTAACAGGGGTCTTTTTAAAGGTGTTATTATCGCCTAGCAACCACGTAACAAAAAGTATGCATTGTTCAATGGCGTTTCACTTGTATTTGTTTCTTCAAAATCAAGGTCAATTTTGGGTGGCCAAAAAAGTCAAAAAATATAACTCATGAACTATTTGAGTTACAGTCTTCAAATATTCAACCAAACATGATATTAGAGTATTTTATATGTCATACATAAAATAAATCGTAAGTTCGAAAGTATGGGGACACACTGTTCAAGTATGAAATATATGGGTGTTCCTGAACATTCTGGCAACACTGCATATTGCTGCAGCATCTGCACAGGCGGGACAGTGACCTAAACCATATTTGAGTAATGAGGGAACCCCACTCCTTGAACTAAGGCATGAGCACTCGAAGAGCTGAGAGCAGGTAACTTCTAATAGTTCGTGTTTGTAATGACTAGATGATGACATGCAGAGTCAAGGCGCAAGCAAAGCCACAGCATTGTACCTGTCTGAGTATATTATGTTTACACAATAAAATCGTACAGTTCGTTGTCGTTCATTGTTTATGCTCTACTCCTAAACAAGCTTTTATGTTGCCCTACAGTGTTTCTATTACTAGAAGTATTTGTCATAGGAGTACTTCGTTATGACATGTAGAAATAATTATATTTCCTACGCATAATCTAGTGAAATTAAAATAATTAAATTAAACGTTTTTACTTATCGTCCGCTCCTATGGCGTAGTGGTTAGTGTGGTTATCTACCACCCCCGGAGGTCCGGGTTCGATTACCGGCTTTGCCACGAAATTTGAAAAGGGGTACGAGGGCTGGAACCGGGTCCACTCAGCCTCGGGAGGTCAACTGAGTAGATGGGGGTTCGATTCCCTCCTCAGTCATCCTAGAAGTGGTTTTCCGTGGTTTTCCAATTCTCCTCCAGGCAAAAGGTATCTAACTTCAGGTCACGGCCGCTTCCTTCCCTCCTCCTTGTATATCTCTTACAATATTCCCATTCTCCAACAAGGCCCCTGTTCAGCATAGCACGTGAGGCAGCCTGGGTGAGGTACTGGTCCTCCTCTCCAGTTGTATCCCTGCTCCAAAGTATCACGCTCCAGGAATATGCCCATTGAGTCGGTAGACGTGAGATCCTTCACTGAGTCCTAGGGAGAACTAACCCTGGAGAGTATAAACGTATTAATAAAGAAAGAAAGAAAGAAAGAAAGAAAGAAAGAAAGAGAAAGAAATAAGAAAGACTTATTTAACACATTGTGTTTGTATACAAAATAAATTCTTCTGTTTCAACCCCACAATCTAATGCCCTGAATAGAACGAGAGAGAAGGAACAATAAAACTGTTAACAATTTAAATCTGTTAAAATACCCGCCCCTTCACTAGTTGTAACTGATAGCCGTGCAAGCAGCTGCTAGGCTGTACTCTGCTCCTTTACTTGTCTGCGCTGGAGCGCTGTTCATTGAGCTGAACTGTGCAGCCTTTAACCTAAACATTGTTGGTGAGTCTTTTAACTCTTCTTAATTTCATCTTTTGTAGTACTGCATAAATAACCCATTTTACAAAATTAACTGGTTTTTAACACATTTATTACATATTGTAATGGTTATAGCGTCCGCATTGCCAATTTGAGAGGGTCTGACGACGTCACAGTTTTGCCCGTCCGTTTACGCTTCGACTCTGTGGAAGACTCTGTGATCGGGAAAACAGAGAAAAAAACAGTAGAAAGTGACGTGAGTGTGGACTGTGTAATTGCGCCAACAAGTAGATTTACAGTACGTGTGAACTTGGAAATCCTAACTGTGTACCGAGGTGTAGGTGATTATTTTAATTAATAAATAAATCTTAGACTAATAACGCTACCAGATTCTTCTCATTTACTTATCCAGTCCACACTCGACAATATTTTGCAGTGGTTAAAATAGTGAAACCATTATCCTCAGAGAGCGTGCAATTTGTACTACATTTAGGCTGAAGGTATTTTCGAAATATACTCGAATTTTATTAGTTAGTGATACATCAAAGGGATGCATTGCAGTTTAAAGCGTCCGTTAATCAATACGTAGGTTTATATGAGCTATCCTTTAATTAGAATATAGCAATTTTATGAACCACGTGCGTCACTATTCTTCTATAGTTAACAAATGAAAATCCACAGCCTGTTTCCAGTCATTCGACCAGGTCAGGAATGGAATGAATGAAGCCCCAATCTATTGGCGAGGATAGGAATTGTGCCGGCTGCCGAAGCCTGTCGCACTCCTCTGGGGCAATGATTAATGAATGACAGATGAAATGATATGACATTGGAGAGTGTTGCTGGAATGAAAGATGACAGTGATAACCGGAGTACCCGGAGAAATCCTGTCCCGCCTCTGCTTTGTCCAGCACAAATCTCACATGGAGTGACCGGGATTTGAACCAACGAACCTAGCGGTGAGATAATTTAAATTCATTGTTCATACTTGAAAGAGACAATAATCTTACTCTTCCATCGTTTCTTTCCTTACCCTCGTGGAGCCTCAGGTTCGAACTGTGCCTTACATATGGGTTTGGTCCTGTTTTATGACCGGATGCACTTTCTGACGCTTAATCTAGTGGCTATGGTTGTTAAAGCACCTAGTCTAAGGGTTTTACTCCGTGGTTAGTCGGCTAGAGTCCCGTTGGTCATAAAAGTGTTTAACATCATAATATTCGCCGAGAGGTTAGAGGAGGTGGTGGTAAGATAGGTGGGCCAAATTCCGTCCTTGCATCCAGGGATTTCCAGTTTGCACTGTTGGTACCTAATGTTTAGCCTCGCGCACACGCGTAGCCTCATCCCGTTGTCTTGTTGTGAGAGTTGGTTGAGTGCACCACGTTTAGTTTCCGTGTACAAGAAGGATACATTTTTCATGCTGAGTTGACTTTGTGCACCATTCAAATTAATACCCAGTTATTCCTAGAGTGAGCAGTGTTATGTGTATGAAAAATTGGACTGCATTTCAGTCTGTGGTGTAGTTCCTGGCGTGTAATCGCTACACCGAGGTGGTTGGTGTGAGTTATTGTAGCGGCCATTATGATAAATCGCGAATGTTCGTAATTTCGTCTCTCTTCATTTTATTTGTTATGTATTACGTTTATTATGATGTTCAGGTGAAAAAAATGCAAGCAGTGGGATAAGGAGGCTATGTAAAATGCTATTAAGACAGTGACGTACAAGATAATGGGTTACAAATGTACAGGTAAATCGTTTAACATTCCACGAGCAACGCAGAAAAAAAAGATATTACACATTTTTTTTTTTTTTGCTAGTTGCTGTACGTCGCACCGACACAGATAGGTTTTATGGCGACGATGGGACAGGAGAGGGCTAGGAGTGGGAAGGAAGCGGCCGTGGCCTTAATTAAGGTACAGCCCCAGCATTTGCCTAGTGTGAAAATGGGAAACCACGGAAAACCATTTTCAGGGCTGCCGACAGTGGGGTTCGAACCTACTATCTCCCGAATACTGGACACTGGCCGCACTTAAGCGACTGCAGCTATCGAGCTCGGTATTACAAAGAATACCAAAAAACTTTTTTATAAATGGACTTCAAATAATTCAGTATAGGGAAAATGTTGGGTAAGGTTGGACAGGGAAAATATTTTTAAATTAATTGTACTTTCATAAATTTGGTGGGGAACGAAATTACGAACACATTTTTTGGTAGTTTAGTTTTTGCAGTGTTTACGTTTATGTCAACTATTGACTATCTTACGCTATAACAGTTTCATAGTAACTTGTCCATAAGGGGGGAATATATTAAGTAATATATATATAAATTCTTAGCCTTGTACATAATAATCCTGAATCCAAAAATCCAAATCAGCTAAGGGAGGAAATACAGACCCCCTTTCTTATATAATTTCTAAGCCTAGATTCAATCATTCCAAACATCTCCACAGTGAGTGAGTGCCTTTGACTCACCCGTCGGATACGTTAAGCATTGGTCCATCTGGTGTTATTGGACAGGAGTAGGCTATGCTTAGACACCGGGTTTTATCCTCTCCCTACCTCATAATCGGCATCACCACCAAGATCAACATCTCTCACAGGCGTCGCCCATGAATGTCAAACAGGAAAACCTCCGCAGGCGAGTCGAATATATCCTCCGACACTCTCGGTTCTAAATGCCATACCGTATGTTATAATAAATAAATAAATAAATAAATAAATAAATAAATAAATAAATAAATAAATAAATAAATAAATAAATAAATAAATAAATAAATAAATAAATAAATAAATAAATAAATAAATAAATAAATAAATAAATAAATAAATAAATAAATAAATAAATAAATAAATAAATAAATAAATAAATAAATAAATAAATAAATAAATAAATAAATAAATAAATAAATCAATCAATCAATCAATCAATCAATCAATCAATCAATCAATCAATCAATCAATCAATCAATCAATCAATCAATCAATCAATCAATCAATCAATCAATCAATCAATCAATCAATCAATCAATCAATCAATCAATCAATCAATCAATCAATCAATCAATCAATCAATCAATCAATCAATCAATCAATCAATCTCCATGTCTACGCCTTAGTTGAGTTTCTTGATACGAGGTCGGGAATGAGGTGAGATGAATTTACATGACATGTTTCAATAGTCGTATGCCGTTCCTGACTAACCTCAGTTGAGGAAATTATCAAGATGAAATGAATAATGGTGAATGAAATTAGATGATGGGTTGGAAGGAATCGGCTGTGGCCTATGAATAGGAACTATCCGTGTTTTTACCTGGAAGTAATAATAATTTCGTGTGGCTATTTCTAGCCGACTGCAGTCGGTGTGAGGAAGACCCTCCGATGAGGCTGGGCGGCATCTGCCACGCGTGTTATTGTGTTTTGTGTGGCGTGTGAGTTGCAGGGATACTGGGGACAGCACAAACATCCAGCCCCAGGGCCACTGGAATTAACCAATGAAGGTTAAAATCCCAGACCCAGCGGGGATTCGAACCCGGGACCCTCTGAACCGAAGGCCAGTACGCTGATCATTCAGCCAACGAATCGGACTACCTGGAAGTGAAAATGGGAAACCATATAAACCATTCTCAGGACAGCCGATTGTGGCGTTCGAACTCACTCGTCTCCCGAATGCAGAACTTGGCTCCACAGCTGTAAAGCGTTAAGAAGCTCGGCTACTCCGCTTGCAAATAAAAAAGTACATAAACAAGTAAATAAATATATAAAGACTACTTAATGTTTCTGTAGTGGTTGGTAATGTGTGTTGTGTTGTGCTGAGTGAGTATGAAGAATAGTGCACTGGGACACACACAAATACTTAGTTCCCGAGACAGCTCAATTAACGATATGCGATTCAAATCCCCGACCATACCTGGCTGGAAAGGGCTAGGAGAGGGAAGGAAGTGGCTGTAACACAGAATTTGCCTGGTGTGAAAATGGAAAACCGCGGAAAACTATCTTCAGAACCACCGACAGTTGACTTCGAACCCACTACCTCTCGAATGCAAGCTGACAGCTACGTAACTCAAATAGCGCGGTCAGTCGCTCAGTGTTATTCAATGACGAGTGACTGGACTTATATTGTTCTGGAGAAATACGTGCTACCCAAAAAGGTAGCATAATTTAATATTCAGGCCATTTATCTTTTGCTATTGGTTTTATTTACATCGCACCGACTCAGACAAGTCTTACGGTTGTGATGTTTGGGACATCACTGAATGTTTTTAATTATTGAACTATATATTTAATTGATAAGATGTATATATTTAATCACTGATAGGTCATGTTTAAATTAATATGTATATATATATATATATATAGGGTTTTTATCATCCATTTCAATCATCATTTCATTTCTTTGTATCGCGGCTATAACGTATTCTGAACGAACAAATTATTGGGTAAAGTATTTCAACATCACGCATATTTATAACTTGCAGTAAATTTTCCAATAGCCGTTGTGAGGTGACCAGAGTCAGCAGGCTAATTTCAGCCCAGTTCCAGGAAAAGTATGTCATCGAGTTTACGAGAGACCTTACCCTCTCCACCTCATGAAGAGACAGTTGATACATTATTAACACCCACTTTTCAAACTCAGCTTCGGGACGCTTTATTTCAGCGGGAAATTTCAGCCTATGTGAATGAACGTAATGAAGCAACGTGATGGATGCACAGCTATACATCGGAGAAGGGATGAGACCTCGAATCTTACTGGACCATGTGATATGGATGATGGTAGGAGACTTTTGAAGCGATATATACCACCGACAAGGGCTGGAGAGGTCACTTGTATTCAGAACTTGTATTCAGATCTTGTATTCAGATCTGGTATTCAGATTCTCATTTAGATTCTTATTCATACTCTTACTACGATTCTACGTCTACACATCGGAGAAGATTTTAACTAAGTTCACTTCGCATCTGAGTATATTCTACTCAAAAGTTACTCTCATTGGGACTTGTTATCTCAATGACGAGAGGTAGTCAACGGGAGACCGGTTCTGACTGGTATAGGAGAGGAGAGCTTTTATTATGAATTTAGCTACGCTACTGTTCCGTAATACGGAAGAATACGAATGTATTCTCTCCATGAACATAACCTATGGTGGTTTTGCACTTAAAATTAGGACTCATTACGACTTTATGTAAGGAGTACGGTAGGAAGTGTTAAGGACAGGAAATGTGGATGTAGGACTGGAATCCAACAACAGATGAGGCAGCCTGTACGAGAGATCCACCCATTTTCAGTTTCAAGACAACAGAGTCTACATTTGGTGAGCTTATGACATAAGTTACTGCAAGTCTTCGCGCAACAGTTCATTTTTAAAATTAATTTCATTCAATTTTTCTTTTGCTTCCGTAAGTTCAGATGTCGTTAATTCGCCGTTACGTCACGTTTTTCAGCCTAATAAATAGCTGTTTTAATTTGTATTTCATGAAATTATTATTAATGATCCTTAAATTCCAAGTTAGTGTACTTAATGATTTGTGTTCCGTTCACCTCACCCCTGGGAGTTTTTGAGTCTCATTACGTATTATTATTATTATTATTATTATTATTATTATTATTGATTATCTACTTTTGTTTTCAAGCCATAAGCTTGAAGACTGGCGCCCTTGGGATACAATTTATGGAAAAACAATGACATATCATTTATTTTTAATATTAAAGTGACCCGCCACGTTATAATTTTGTCATACATCTGTGGGCCAAGTGGGTACGTCACACGGTGACGATGCGATAAGACTGGGAAGGAAATGACTGTAGTCTTAATAAAGACAATGACCCAGAGTATTCCTGGTAAAAAATTAGGAAATTATGGCGAGCCATCCTCAGGGCTGTCGACAATGGGGTTGAGACCAATCATCTCCCGAATGTAAACTTATAGCCAATTCGCTCGGTTCACAGTAATTAACTTTAACGCGAACATAACATCCCACTCCGTCCAAATGGCAACTAGACGCGCAATGTTCTGAATGAAACTATCAGTTAATGGGAAAAACGAAATAGGAGATTGTAGCACCAAACTACGGGTCATAAATTTGTAAGGATAGTAATTGGATGGATTCCAGCATTTCGTGACCTTATTTCCAACACTCAATAAAATCACACATGTTACGAATTTCTGGGTTTCAATATAATGTGGGGAGGCGTTTGTAATGAAGCTCTCCATGATATAGTCGACAGTATGATTCCATATCTAGCATTCTAATATTGCTGCTCTTGTCAGCCTTGGACACAAGCGCGCTGCAATATATGCTCTGACCTCATTCCGCTCTTGCAATAATCTCCGACGATGTAGAGCTACGAAATTCACTCAGTTTTCCTCCAGCTTTCTTGTTCTTTCAGCATTTAGTCATTGGTCATTAGAGATCTGGTTAATCTAGTCCTCAATTAACAAAACTGAAAGTTTGCATGCTATGTTTCTTCATCCTGAACAATTTGAAATGAGTTTCGCAAAGAAATTGTTTTTCTGATTTCGTTCAATCAATCACTACTGATCTGCGTTTAGGGCAGTCGCCCAGGTGGCAGATTCCCTATCTGTTGTTTTCCTAGCCTTTTCTTAAATGATTTCCTAGAGACTGGAAATTTATTGAACATCTCCCTTGGTAACTTATTTCAATCGCTAACTTCCCTTCCTATAAACTAATATTTGCCCCAATTTGTCTCCTTGAATTCCAACTTTATCTTCATATTGTGATGCCTCCTACTTTTAAAAACGCCAGTCAGACTTATTCGTCCACTAATGTCATTCCACACCATCTTTCCACCGATATCTCGGAACATACCACTTAGTCGAGCAGCTCGTCTTCTTTCTCCCAAGTCTTCCCAGCCCCAACTTTGCAACATTTTTGTAACGCTACTCTTTTTGTCGGAATTCACCCAGAACAAATCGAGCTGCATTCCTTTGGAATTTTTTTCAGTTCTTGAATCTATAATCCCGGTGAGTATCCCATACACTGGGACCATAATCTAGTTGGGGTCTTACCAGAGACTTGTATTCCCTCTCCTTTACATCCTTACTACAACCCCTAAACACCCTCATAAACGTGTGCAGACATATGTACCCTTTATTTATAATCCCATTTATGTTATTACCCCAATGAAGATCTTTCCTTATAGGGACACATAGGTATTTACAGTGATCCCCATAAGGAACGTTCACCCCATCTAAGCATTAATTAAAACTGTGAGGGCTTCTTCTATTAGTGAAACTCACAACCTGCCTTTTAATTCCGTTTATCAACATACCATTGCGTACTGTCCATCTTACAAACATTATCGGGGTCATTTATCAGTTGCTCACAATCTTATAACTTATTTATTATTCTGTACAGAATTGACAATCAAGAATGCAAGTAGAGTTGAGGAGACGCTGAGCTCATTTACTGAGGCTTGCAGACTGAACAGTCAACAATGAAGGTATGTTATGTAAGATCATCATTGCATTGTCCGACTCATTGGCTGAATGGTCAGCGTACTGGCCTTGGGTTCAGAGGGTCTCGGGTTCGACTTCCGGCCGGGTCGGGGATTTTAACCTTCATTGGTTAATTCCAATTGCCCGGGGGCTGGGTGTTTGTGTTGTCCCCAAGATCCCTGCAACTCACACACCACACATAACAGTATCCTCCACCACAATAACACGCAGTTACCTACACAAGGCAAATACCGCCCACCCTCATCGGAGGGTCTGCCTTACAAGGGCTGCACTCAGCTAGAAATAGCCACACGAAATTAAATTATCATTGCATTGCAGTTTTTAATATTTATATACTAGTATGTAAAACTATCTCGGACAGTAAAAATTAGTATGTCAAATGTAATTGGAAATTGGAAATGAATATGCTGATTGGCTGAATGGTCAGCGTACTGGCCTTGGGTTCAGAGGGTCCCGGGTTCAATTTCCGGCCGGGTCGGGGATTTTAACCTTCATTGGTTAATTCCAATGGCCCGGGGGCTGGGTGTTTGTGTTGTCCCCAAGATCCCTGCAACTCACACACCACACATAACAGTATCCTCCACCACAATAACACGCAGTTACCTACACAAGGCAAATACCGCCCACCCTCATCGGAGGGTCTGCCTTACAAGGGCTGCACTCGGCTAGAAATAGCCACACGAAATTAAATTATCATTGCATTGCAGTTTTTAATATTTATATACTAGTATGTAAAACTATCTCGGACAGTAAAAATTAGTATGTCAAATGTAATTGGAAATTGGAAATGAATATGCTGATTGGCTGAATGGTCAGCGTACTGGCCTTGGGTTCAGAGGGTCCCGGGTTCGATTTCCGGCTGGGTCGGGAATTTTAACCTTCATTGGTTAATTCCAATGGCCCGGGGGCTGGGTGTTTGTGTTGTCCCCAAGATCCCTGCAACTCACACACCACACATAACAGTGTCCTCCACCACAATAACACGCAGTTACCTACACAAGGCAAATACCGCCCACCCTCATCGGAGGGTCTGCCTTACAAGGGCTGCACTCGGCTAGAAATAGCCACACGAAATTAAATTATCATTGCATTGCAGTTTTTAATATTTATGTACTAGTATGTAAAACTATCTCGGACAGTAAAAATTAGTATGTCAAATGTAATTGGAAATTTGAAATGAATATGCTGATGTATCTTGGGAACAAAAGTTACACTTCCCATGTAACCTACATGTTAACTGCCTATAATTGTAACAGGAATGATGAAATTTCATCATGAACCACATTGAATGTATTTTTAGATGGGAGTTGTACTTTGACGTTTATGGATCTGCGAACTCTTGAGTTATTTCATGGGCCTATAGTTATCCAAGGGTAAACATTGAAGTGGTGAGATTCATCCAAAATCTATGTAAAGTTCTGTAAAGTTTGTCCCTGTGCCTTGTTGCCTGTGACTAAATTTAGTAAAAATGATCTCCGTTTAAGAATCGGTGGTATGTCAAAATTTTCAAATCTCTTCTTGACATAGGACACGTTCTTCTTTAAGCTGACCCATCAGAATTTCTGCATGAACAATATTTTTGTCAAACTTTTTTGCTAGTTGCTTTACGTCACACCAACACAGATAGGTCTTATGGTGACGATGGGACAGGAAAGGCCTAGGAATGGGAAGGAAGCGGTCGTGGTCTTAACTAAGGTACAGCCCCAGCATTTGCCTGGTGTGAAAATGGGAAACCACGGAAAACCATCTTCTGGGTTGCCGACAGTGGGGTTCGAACCCATTATCTCTCGGGTGCGAGCTCACAGCTGCGCGCTCTTTACCACACGGCCAACTATTTTTTTACGGATATTCTCTTTTTCTCTTTCTTTCCTTGTTTTTTACGTTTCATTTTCTGCTTAAGGACGACGCACACACCCAGTCCCCGAGCCAGCGGAAATAACCAATTAAGGTTAAAATCCCTGACCCGACCGGGAATCGAACCCGGGCCTCCTTGGACTAAAGACCAGCACGCTAACCGTTCAGCCATAGAGCCGAACACTCGCCCGGTTTTGTCAAACTTGTCCTGCCATTTATATGTAGATCTCATTTCTTCCATAAGTCCGGAAACCTTTATTTTTGTTGTAACTCCTTTTAAGATTTCCATAAACTCAAATAATAATACAGAATCCTTGTATTTACTTTATAATAACTCGATTAGTAACGGACAGCAACCGGTCTATAATACTGTAGGCCAAACAATATGACCTGTTCTGATCCTGTTCAGTCTGGACCAAGTTGCACGTGGCAGTTAGCAATCTTTTTCCCTGTGAAGATGTTATGCAGGGCAAGTCAGGAGAGTTATTCCAGCGGCTTTTCCACTCCTCCAAGGCATTCAAGCTGGTGGACGTCTTCAGAGCTGCATCACAAAGGAGTGGATGTCGCGAGTTCAGCCTTTGGAGACTAAGAGCTGGTATGTCGTTTAGAACAGGTAGCAGAGGATTCTTGTTGTACTCTCGTACAAGAGCACTGTATCTTCGTAAGTCAGGTGGCATTATTCCAGACAACAGTGGGAGCCAGTGGACTGGAGTTGATCTGATGCTGCTAGATATAATATGCATGCTGGCATTCAATTGTGGGTCAATATACTTCGTATACGGGCTACTAAGCGACACTGGAGCGCAATAGTCGGAAGTAGAAAAACCCAGTTCTAAGGATGAAGAGCGCAGGATGTTTTCAGTAGATCCTCAAGTATTACCAGTTAGCTCCTGAATAACCAGTCTGGGAAAATATGGGGCTTTTGAGGTATTGCTGTTCTATCAACACCGTTCAGACATGTTTAACGGTGTGATATGACGCATTGTCTTACTTTAAGATCCTACCCACTCCAAGGAAGACAAGCAGCATGTATGGGTGTAGTAACCTGCAAGGATGGATTTATTATGAAGCCGGTTAAGTCTGCTCTCCTCATGGAACATTGGCCCCAGAGAATGGCACAAAGATATTCCTCAAGACTAAAACACAGCCGCTGCCAGTTTGTACCTGACTTACCAGCGTCCATGCAGTCTATAACTCAGAAAATGAGAGAAAGGAATATTTCTCCAATCCCCATAGTTTCGATTCCGCGATTTGAAGCTATTCCCACACATGGACGTTCGGTAGCAAACGAATATTGACCCTACGTTTCCTTCGGAGCCCCATACTCATTACAGTTCACAGAACTGTAATTTAAGACACATGATAGCCCTCTGGCTCAATTTGCCGATGATTTACCAGGTGAATGCATAAGTCTTTTCCGGTTTCACTAAGAGATGGCGCCAGTAAACAGTACGCAGCGTATGAATTTGACACATACATCAGTTTGCTCGTCTGACATTAACCTACCGACACACACAAGTTGAGTGCGCCAAACATTAGCGTCTGTGTTGTATCGTTCAGTGATCATGTCGACGTTTGTGCCTGAAAAAGAGCATTTGTGGCACGCATTGCTTTTCTTATTTCATCAAAAGAACGAAGCTGTGGAAAGTCATCGTTTGCTGGTAGAAACATGCAGTGAACACGCTCCTTCGATTAGAACATGTGAGACATGGTTTCGACAATTTAAACGTGGCGATTTCAATGGGAAAGACAGTGCATGCTCTGGTAGAACACAAAAGTGCGAACACTCTTGAAGCCCGGAGAAACCGTTAATGCACAACGCTATCGCCAAGAAATGATTAATTCAAATCACGCATTGATCGAAAGACGAAGAAGAGGGCCTCTCAAACGCCAAAAATCGCACGCGTGCAAACCGAGGTGCAGAAGTTCTGTGCACTGTGCATCGGTCCGACTCGGGTCGATTCGGAGCAGCGTTTTGTCTCGGGGCGACTCGGCTAAGTTCGGCTCGGATGGTGGAGTGCTGTAGAGCAAGTGAGGAACGGGGAGACAGGCGGAGCGAGCCAGACAGGCGTAGGGAAAGAGAGAAACAGGTCTATTGCTTAAAATCAAGGAGTGGGGGTCTTCAGTCTGGTCAACGTACGCAAGTCGTCTTTTGCACCTTGCACTGTGCAATGCACCGGTTCATGCACTTTGAGAGGCCCTGGACTAGAATGTACAACTTATAACTCTGGCGTGGATTTTTAGGTGGTATAAACCTTCATTTTCTGTTTCTTCTACACTTAAAATAGGTAATTTTAGATTTTGCTTCGTGGATGCAGCCACTGATGTCTTCTAAGTACGTTTTCATCATCGGGTTGGTCAACCAATCGAGTTGTATGTAGGCAACCCTAATGATGATTGTTATCAGATTCCCCTTGATTTGATATTCAAGAAGAACTGATGATGACTCCAAGGGAGTCGAAACCGGTCTTCGTCCAATAAATTTAATATATTTTACAATGTGTTGAATGGTGGAACATCCCTCAAACTCTACTATACTACCCCAATCTCTCACCACTTTGTTCAGCTTTATCGTACTTCATGTTACTGTCACGTGCTTTCGTTGAAGAATATCAGTTTAACATGCTGTGTTAAACGTTTCAATACAGGCATGTAACTTCGCGTACATTCCTTAAGGAATCGTGAAATCAATTACCAATTTCCGTGCGAATAACGGGCTCCTATGCTAGTGAAAATAGAAATCTTAAGTAGTTCAGTAAGCGTGCAGCGATATTGCAATGCAGTTTTGAGGTTAGTTACGCGAACCTCATGACTGAGAGAAGACTACTCAACCATCCGTAGTAAAGTTTCGATGTATAGCAATCTATTTCTTAACGTAGACGTTATTTCACTGTACAACAATTAAAGTTAGGGAAGTATTGCAGCAATCATTCACCACGCGTTCTAGCTACCATATTCTGTGTGGACGCCTGGAGATCACCCCGTTATGCTGCTCCTGACCGTCAATCAGCTGTATCAAGTTGTCACTGTATGCCACATATGCAGTGCTTCAATGAATGGTAGTGATGATGATGATGATAGTGTTTGTCTTTGAAAGGGGCCTAACACCTAGGTCATTGGCCCCTAATGATACGAAATGAGACGAAATGTAATGACAATTTAAAATTCCGAAATTTATCCATTGACCTGAATTCAAAACGTGATGATGAAAAATGAATGGGTGACTATGAATTTAAAATAATCCGCGAATCCAGCTCACAATAGTGAAACTTAAAATAATTCCAAAATCGATGCACTGACTTGAATTCAAAAAGAGGACAATGAACATAGATTATGAACTTAAAACAAGTGGTGGATCCAACCGCAATGCCCCACCTTCCCAGAAACTATCGTAAAAATAAAATTGCATTGCTGACCAAGGGACTGCTTCCAAAGCACAATCCTGAATTGATGATGCTTGTTATCTAACGGGGTCCAAAATCCAAGTCATCGGCCCTTCATAATGGTACTTATGGCTAGTGATGTAGAGCCATGTTTCTCAAGTAGCGGTACTAAACAAAAGTAACGTAAACTCACGGTGTTCCGCACATTATGGTACTACTCACAAGTAATGTACATCACACATATAACGCAGACGTATGGCGTTTCCCGCATGATGACGCCACTCATAGGCAACGCAAACCTTGGTGTTCCCCACTTGGGTGTACTAATCACGGGCGCCGTTTTTGCCATGCTGTTCCTCACATAGTGGGTACTAATCACAGACAACGCCCAGTCCCGTGGTGTCTCTCACATAATGGTACTAAGCACAGGGACTTTAAACCCACAGTGGACCACTCGCTACTGCTACTAATCACAAACCTATTGTGTACGTAACATAGTGGTACTACACGCAAGTAAAGGCGACCCGTGGTGTTCCCCACGTGATGGTACTAATCACAAGTAGTTTCATGGATCTAATTCAATCATCCCTTGGTCGCCCTTTTCAGTCGCCTCTTAAAACTGACAGGAGATGCCGTGGGTTTATTCTTAATCTGCGTCCCCCACCACAGGGGGAGTTAATGGTATTAACCTTAATTTTCTCCGTCCTACTGGTTATAATAGTGGTGGAAATAATTTTATGGTAAGTTTCAGTGGGCATATAACATTCTTCATTTGAAAAATCAGAACACCTATTTAGGCTCTTTTAGGTGTTAACCCCTCATTTATGTATTTTTAGGTACAATGCAATACACATATTCCGATTCACGACGTGTGAAACGAAAACCCGTAGGCCTATATGTTTTGAACTTTTAAAGTTAAATAGCCAGAAAAAAAATAGGTTAAACCCTAAATATCCGTGCCCCACATATAACCTATTTATTACAACGTTTATTTTCACTGAATGCGGCCAATTCTGTACAAGATTTATAGCCAGTCCTGAATGTAATATACTGGCTCATACTTCATAGAGTTCTATGACGCTCTGTGAATGGGGATCACCTCCACAAGCGAGTGGCTACACACCAGAAAATTGTATTTTATTATTTTGGATTTCTGTTCTTACTACAGCATTAAAGCTCACGAAGACGCGCACTCATTTGCAACGTTAGTAGTCGCGCAGGGTGTTGACAACACCCCCAACTCTCATTTTATAGTACTACCTACTTAAAGATACATTTTTTCCTAAACGAAAAAATATTGTGTATATTTACAAAAGAGACTAGCATACGAAAATCATAAAATTCGCAATATATATCTACAAAAATAATGAAATAATTTCCTAATTTCTGTTTCAGAACAAAACAAATAGGCCTATACAAATATATATTTTTAAATTTCGCCCAGTATTGCTGGTATCAAACAATGCACTCAATATTACACAAGGACAGAAACTCAGTCTGTATCACTGTGTAGTACACCTGAATCTTGGTAACGTTTTTTACACACATTTCTCATATGTTTCAGACACATTGCGCTACAACACCGATCACAGTACGACTTAGTCATCTTTTGTTCTAGCACATACTCTGCACCGTGAATGTTTTGGGTCTCGTTGTCGGAGGTTATTGCCTTATTGTGGTGGTCATCAGCACCAGTTAGAATAGGCACCTTTTCGCATTGTGGGATTCACTAATTCTCTCCCAGCTTCACGCAGGAACATTCGACGTACATGGTTGTTTCAAGAAAATATGATCTAGTCGTTAATTCGGGCAATATCAAGAATTCTGAAGAATACCGTTGACTCATCGAAATCTTCCTCACAACATTCATCTCTTTCATAAACGTTTACGTACTCCAGCCTTCTGTTTTTCATAGCTACACACTTTCGCAGAAAATAAGACTTTCAGCACTAAAGCGAGAGATGAGCACTGAACCAGAAATGTTACGATATTGGACGTGCGGTGGTATGCGGACCCACCATATGTGAAGAAAGAGCGTTCACTCCTGTCACAGCAATTCTAATTACAAGCACTCGCTGGACACATCGAGGTCAAGGTCACTATGAGAGGCATAAGAGATTACAGCAGGCTAAATAACTCGATCCCGGGATTTAGGTAAACAAAGGTACGTGGAGTGTTGTCAACACCCCTTGCGACTCGCTGAGGGTCAAAATACAAATGCATTTGTACGACTTTCGTCTAAATACATATGAGAAAACAATGAAAACTATTTTTACGTGAAATATGGACTCATTTACACTTTGTATCAGCCACAAACTAATTTCTGAACGGCCTAGTTTTCTTTTTAGTTCTGACCTAGAATTGTAACATTGTTAAGTGGAATTAACCCATAGGTGGTAATATCGAACATGTTGACTTTGGTAATGTAATGCTGAAGTGACACTTCAGGCAATGGAATTTATAACACAGGAAGGGAAAAGAAACATAGTACTTGTAACAAAATCTCTTATGTACATCGGTTGACGGAAAGGCACAGAATTAGTTTCTCGAAAGTGGCCATGTATCTTAGCAACGGAAGGTTTAGAATCCAAACACTCCCTTCTAGTAGATGTCCTCCTTACAATGATTCTCCAACAAAGCACTTGTTCTTCTGTTATCCTTTACTTCATCAGCTTGGTCTTGTAAAATTATAGTCAATAGTCCAATTATACCTGTTTCAGCACCTCCACATCATCATCATCATCATCATCATCATCTGTTCTCTACCTATCAGCAGGTTTTCCAAGGTCATCTGTCTTCTGCCATCCTTTTAGTCTTCCAGTATCTTTGATTAATTTTCACACTATCCATCACCTGATAGCTCTTTCTTCCTCTCAACCTTCTCCCTGCAACTTTTCCTTCCAATGCCTGAAACATTTCCTCCATAAACAGTGACCTAACCAATTCTTCTTTCCTTTAGAAAATTTTTCTAGTTTTGTCGTCCTTTCTTCACCTACTCTTTCCAACACTACTTCATTCCTTAATTTGTCTTGCCAGTTGATCTCGATTTTTCCTCATACCCACATTTCAAAAGATTTCAATCCTTTCTTCCTCTTTTCTGAAAGTCCAAGTCTCAGACGCATAAATCGCAACGCTCCAAACAAAGTATTATCAACACACTTCTTTTCTGGATATATTTGTGTACGGGGGTGAGGACTAAGGAGGGAGCTCTCCCGGTTCCGGTAGTGCTGCCAACTGAATGAAAATGAAATCTGAATTGAATCGAGAATATGATCGATTGATATGAAGTTTCTAAACCTTTATTATCTTCAGCCAACAACTTTGTCATACACACATTATATAACATTTATCGATGCGAATCTTGTTTCTAGCATGAATTCTATAGTTTGGCTTTGCTGTGTAAACAACAACAGTACTAGTACGTAAAGTGTACATCAGATGTCGCACAGAGATGCATAAGCGATTCATAGTTTGTGTTTCAAAGGTTGCCGGTACGAATCTCGAAGATTGCCGAGGTCGACCGATTCAGCACTAGGGTGTAAATATATCCAGAAAAAGAGTGCAGATAATACTTTACTAACGTCTTCTTGGTCCATATCAGGGGCCCACGCACCATTGCCCTTTGCTTCATGTATGCTTGCATGGCCGCTGCAACCCTGCTCATCACTTCATCCAAACAATATAGATCACTTCTTATTTTCATTCTTAAATATCTAACTTGACTTTTGTTCTTAAATTCAGTGTTGATGAAAAACCATCGGCAAACCCTGTGAAAACGGTAGATATGGCACGCCTTCTACCCTTACTCTCAATTTGTCTTTGCAGCTTCAGGAAGTACAAGAATCTCACCTGGATCTAAAGGTTGGTTATGTTCATTTCTACTGTGCCCATAGTTACCATGCAGCATGCGTGATAGCTTCCACTACATTCTACAGCAATATGTGTGTTACAGGTTGACAAATTACTGTATGTGCTCCTAGACCATTATCACCTAAACGATCAAATTATGGATAGATAGATAGATAGATAGATAGATAGATAGATAGATAGATAGATAGATAGATAGATAGATAGATAGATAGATAGATAGATAGATAGATAGATAGATATGATTTTAATGGCAAAATTAGGGACACGTGTACCTGTCTTACACTTAGGATTGTTTTAAATATTTTATGAACTGATTATTTATTACTCGGTCTGCCATCTAGTGGGCCCAGAGTAAAACGGAACGTCGGAATTGACGAGCAAACAGCCAGATGGCTTCAAATTGAAATGTCTGCACACGGTAGCTGAGGCCCTACGATTATTATTATTATTATTATTATTATTATTATTATTATTATTATTATTAATCACCAAAAACACTCTTCGGTTATGTTTCACATTGTATTGCTAGAAAAGCAGCCGTTCACTATCTGATACTATCAGACACACACTTCAAAGAATTGTTAACAATTCAGCAGAGTAAGAGAGTCCTAATCACTCTCCTTCTTTACATTAAAATTATTTCGTGTTATCTTTATGAACGAGAATGCAATATCCTTACTTTAAATCAACAAACACGCCGATTGTAGGTACATGATGGGATGTCATTTCGAATGTCTCCGTGAGTTATTTGCAATACCTTTTATATATTAGACCAGAGACGAACTTCGATAACACAGTATGTCGTGCGGGTTGACTTAGTAAGTAGTCTTACTCACATAAAAGTTCTTGTTAACAATCGCAGCATTGTAAGCCACTTAGTGAGTTGTTTCAATTTGAAAATTGTACCGATACCTTAACAATGAAGCCATTAACGCGAAACAGCCACAGAATTGACTTAATATTTTACAGAGGCCAATTTTTTAGTGCAGTGTAACCTATTTCTTTTAGCTTCTGGTCTGGGAATGGGAAAGTAAGTAAATTAATATTTTTAAATACGCATTTTTTATTTTGGTACCCCAATAATATGGCTACTAACGTAAATTGTATAAAATGCAGATATTTCACAGTTAGTTTGTGTAAGGATGAAATACATTGTTACAAAACCGAAAAAGATAAATTGCAATTCTCTTAGGAAACTGAAAACTCTGCTAGGAGATGACTGCCTTACTTTCCATGAAACTTCCTAAAGCAACGATCCACACAGACAGTCAATCAATCATTCACAACTGATCTGCATTTAGGGCAGTCGCCCAGGTGGCGGATTCCATATCTGTTGTTTTCCTAGCCTTTTTTTAAATGATTTCAAAGAAACTGGGAATTTATTGAACATCTCCCTTGGTAAGTTACTCCAATCCGTGACTCCCCTTCCTATAAACTAATATTTGCCCCAAATTATCCTCTTGAATTCTAACTTGATCTTCATACTGTGATCTTTCCTACTTTTAACGACACCACTCAAACTTATTCGTCTACTAATGTCATTCCACCCCGTCTCTCCACTAACAGCCCGGAACATACCACTTAGTAGAGCTGCTCGTCTACTTTCTCCCATGTCTTCCCAACATTTTTCTAACGCTACTCATTTGTCGGAAATCACCCAGAACAAATGGAGCTTCTTTTATTTGATTTTTTTTCAGTTCTTGAATCAAGTAATCCTGGCGAGGGTCCCATGCACTGGAACCATACTCTCTTTTCAGTCTTACCAGAGACTTGTATGCCCTCTCCTTTACATCCTTACTACAACGCCTAAACACTCTCATAACCATGTGCAGAGATCTGTACCATTTATTTACAATCCTGTTTATGGGATTACCCCAAAGAAGACCTTTCATTATGTTAACACGTAGGTACTTACAGTGATTCCCGTAAGGAACTTCACCCCATCAACGCAGTAATTAAAACTGAGAGAAAATTTTCTACTTGTGCAGGTACTTATGTTAATTTATATGTTTCGCATAGTTATGTTAATTCGACACGTTTCCGATAATAGAGTACAGAAAATCATATTAGCTTAACAGGAAACGTCTTCTTATTCGAAGAAGTGCGATGAACAAGTAGCGGTGAGAAAACAGAGTTGTCAATTTTCCCTTTCCTGTGACCATAAATATGTATTTCAATAAACGAAACTCAACTTGATAACGAATAATTTATTTACGCCTAATGAATCGTTTTCGAAAGATATCTGTGTGGAATTTGGAGTCGAAAGCGTGAAATTAGCTCAGGGCATGTGGATCAATTCTCTACTGTACATCGTATGATAAGATGAGGCCTCTTTGATACGAGTCATTGCTATCCATCAATACTTCACTGCGGTCCTCGTCTAGAATGCCCAGAATAATGACCGAGAGGATTCGTCGTGACGACAGAATGACACCTCATTACATTACATAACACATCTTAGTGTGTCCAACATGAAATTAATACGATATTCTACTTAAAATATTATTATTATTCCTTAATTATACCCATTCAAAGAGCAAGTTTGAACTTGTTCGTTGGCCTGAGGATTTTTGGCTTTTTATCCTCCCAAAATCTCTTCACGAATTACATGTTGCGTTCTGTGGACCACTTCCTACCAGGTTTCTTCTTACGTTTCTCCACGAACTTGTGCTTGGCTACTGTTGTACTAAAGGCTCCACGATCTTCTTTGATGTCGTCCGTAATATTCATTTCCTATAGGCCCGCCTTAGTTTCTCCTAGCCAGTTTATGTTGACTTTCTTTGAGTTGAATGTTTTAAATAATCCTTTGGTGAGTCTGTCACTGTCCATTCTATAGATAAGCCCACAGAATTTCAGGCATCTCTTGCGTACAGCATCAATGTACCTGTCACATAATGAGTGGAGGTCTGTTGTTCTCCTCTTAATCCACATTCCATTTTCTCTCGTGGGACCATACATTTTCCGCAGAATTTTCCTTCCTTAGTTTTCAATTTCTATGATTTTAGAGTGACCTCCTAGGGAGATGGTTTCTGTAGTGTCGTAATTTTGCATTAGGTGATATGACTCTCTTGTTGTAGTAATTCCACGTTAGTCTGTGTGCCTTGTCGAGTTTGGTGGCTCTTTCTACATTGGCCCTACTGTCCAGATAGCAGTATGATTTCTCCAAGGTATTTGAAGGAGGACACAAGTCCCACTAATTGGCTGAATGGTCAGCGTTGAGACTTTCGGTTCACAGGGTCTCGGCTTCGATTCCCGGCTGAGTCGGGGATTTTAATCGCGTCTGATTAATTCTTTTGACCCGGAGACTGGGTATTTGTGTTTGTCACAACGCTTTCCTATTCATACTCCGACAATACACTACACTACCAACCACCACAGAAACACGTAATACTGATTACATCCCTCTACATAGGGTTGGCGTCAGGAAGAGGATCGGGCCATAAAACAGAGCCAAATACACATATGCGTCACATTTCACACCCGCGACTCCACAGATGTGGGAAATTTGGTAGAAGAAGAAGATTTGAAGGAGGACACCTGTGAAATTGTGCCGTTTTCCATCTCTAGTGGGGATTTTTGCTATTATTATTATTATTATTATTATTATTATTATTATTATTATTCATCCCTTCATAAGGGTTGGCGTCAGGAAGGGCATCCGGCCGTAAAACAAGGCCAAATTCACATGTGCGATGCAGTTTGAACCCGCGACCCCACATGTATGGGAAAAGCGGTAGAAAAAGAATTATTATTATTATTATTATTATTATTATTATTATTATTATTATTATTATTATTATTATTGTTATTATTATTATTATTATTATTATTATTATTATTATTATTATTATTTCTACTTCTCTACATAAATATTAAAACATCTAAATTAATCAAAATGAGTTTAAAAAGTGTTCGTTTGGTAAAAGAGTTCACTATCACAATAGGCGATAAGTTGTTTCCGTGTTTGTCTCTCATTACATTACATATGCAACTTCAATATATTTCTATTTTGCTTTTGGTGAGAAAGGTTGGGAAACTAGCCTATTATTGCATTATCCTTATCTTGTGACCTTCAGATTTTATCACTACACCCCGTAAGGAGCGACAGGAGGGGACGGCAGCGGGTAGGTACATCTAAATTAAAGTAAGCTGGAGTTTTACGTGACGTTCAATCTTGTGATCATAAATCGAGTATATTTTTACCTCAAATTCTTATCACCAGAATGTGACATTTCGTTGCGAAAATCTCCCCTGATCTCTGTTTAATATTAAACTAGCACACTGTAGATTTCTTGTTACTTGCGTTACGTCGCACTGAGACAGATAGGTCTTATGGCGAGGGTGGGACAGGAAAGACTTAGGAATGGGAAGGAAGCAGCCGTGGCCTTAATTAAGTTACAGCTCCAGCATTTGCCTGGTGTGATAATGGGAAACCACGGAATATCATCTTCAGGGCTGCGGACAATGGGGTTCGAACCCACTATCTCCCGGATGCGAGCTCAAAGCTGCGCGCTCCTAATCGCACGGCCAACTAGCCCGGTGCACTGTAGATAGTGGCGACGCTGGGATAAGAATGGGCAAGAGCTAGGAAGGTATTGGACTTGGCCTTGATTAGTGCATATTCACAGTATTTCTTTGGTTCGAAAACAGGAAACCCTAGAACACCCTCTTTAGGGTTCCACACTGTGCGTCTCAAATCCACCACCTCCCAAATACAATCTAATTTTACACAGCACATACAGATAAGCAAACTTATTTTTACATTCACGGGTCGGTATTCAAACCATAAACGCCTTTAAGACATGTTAGAACCTATGTCAAAGGTATACTATATCATAATTTAAAAAAAGTCAATCTGAGTAATGACTATTAAAAATATTTTGTTTGTTGGAAAATATTCAGTACTTGATGTATCGGTCCCCGTATCTTTCTAAATGACAAGGATAGACGCAGTATTATACAACCAGAGGAACCGCACGCTTACAGCCACAAACATATTATTGCTTCTAATTGATGTTACCGGCCAAGTACACGAAGAGATTTCATATAGAAAGGCTAGGGATTGTAAATGCTGGCTAATTTTGGCAAAGTGTAAAATTATATTTTTCGTTTAATGTGTTTAATAAGGTAGGGGACTCATATTTCGTCCCCTTAGAAGGTTTGGAATTATATAAATTAAAGAATATTTTGGACAAGGTTGGAAAGTGGTATATGCAGGGTGTTAGGGTTAAACGTGCAGATATTAAGCTAGACGGCAAAGAAAAATACATCTCACAATATAGGACCTATGCTATGTACTTTTTACCTTGCCCTATTAGTTTTCCCATAACTGAGCCAAATATTTCAGGACGTAATGTGTTTTGAACGGCCATAGCAGGATACGCCAGTTATGTCATTCTGTCCACGCGTAGTGGAAGTACAGTAGCAGAGTATAGGGCTTGTTGAACGTGTTTCTTATAGCAGGCCAACACATGTTGTTGTGCACTTCCCCTAAAGGCTTGGCAAGTAGGAGAGTTTGACTCACGTGCTAGGCCTCTTGCTGTACTCGAAAACCGGTCTAGGGTGCTCTGTATGAAAAGTACACAGAATCCTTACAGTGACGTGGAAGATCCATACCAGCACATGCATGCGAATCAAGTGTTGTGTAGTTGTGTGTGATCTATACGACGTCAATGGCATTACTCAGTGATCCAAGCTGACAAAATGAAAGGAAATAATTAATAAGTAAATGAAAAATGGGCGCAACATTTCTGTGCTATTACTGCGACAGTCTACAATGAATTTCTGACAATAGACAATGCGAGTTGTCTATGCTTATTCATAAATTTTTCAGGTCAATTAAAGGACGGTGGACACTGAAAGAAGAGACTATAATATTCAGTGAAATTGTTATTGAGACAAATTTCAAAAACCGTAGTTGCATCCATGCGTGAACATTGCTCAGAGAAAAAAGAGCTACTGAGGAACTGCCGCCGGGCATTTGTAATAAAAGGCTTATTCTACTTTTTCCCAATCAGTTTACCCTCCAGGGTTGGTTTCCGCTCGGACTCAGCGAGGGATCCCATCTCTACCGTCACAAGGGCAGTGTCCTGGAGCGTGAGATATTGGGTCGTGGGATACAACTGGGTAGAATGACCAGTACCTCGCCCAGGCGGTCTCACCTGCTATGCTGAACAGGGGCCTTGCAGGGTGATGGAAAGATTGGAAGGGATAGGCAAGGAAGAGGGAAGGAAGTGGCCTTGGCCTTAAGTTAGGTACCATCCTGGCATTTGCCTGGAGAAGTGGGAAACTACGGGAAACCACTTTCAGGATGGCTGAGGTGGGAATCGAAACACCTCTACTCATTTGACTTCCCGAGGCTTAGTGAACCCCGTTCCAGCCCTCGTACCACTTTTCAAATTTCGTGGCAGCGCTGGGAATCCATCCCCGACCTCCGGGGGGTGCCAGCTAATCACACAAACCTCTACACCACAGAGGCGGATAGAAGGCTTGTTACTGGACAGTAAATGCTGATAGGTAAAATGATGACCCGTTTAATTAGAACTTCCGCAATAATAATGTTACTACTACTACTACTACTACTACTACTACTAATAATAATAATAATAATAATAATAATAATAACAGTAATAATAGTAATAATCATAATGCCTTTACGTACCACTAAGTAATTTTCACGTTTTTCGGAGACGCTGGAGTGCCAGAATTATTTACCGCAGTATTTTTAACGCAATTAAAATTACATACACGAGACTGGCGTATTTGAGCACCTTCAAATACCACGGAACTGAGCCGCCATCGAACCTGTCAAGGTGGGATCAGAAGACCAGCGCTCTATCGTCCGAACTACTCAGACCGGCATTAGAGCTTATAGTCAGTTGGTCGTGCGGTTAGGGGCGCGCAGTTGTGAGCTTGCATTCTGGTGATAGTGGGTTTGAACTCCACTGTCGGCAGCCGGGAAGATGGTTTTCCGTAGTTTCCCATTTTCACATCAGGGAAATACCGTGACTGTACCTTTATTAAGGCCTCGAACGCTTCCTTCCTTCCTTCCTTCCCACTTGTATCCCTTTTCTCTCCCATCGTCGCCGTAAGACCTATTTATGTCGGTGTGACTTAAAACAATTTGTAAGTACATGTGTCGGTAATTTCGGAGTCATGTCTGCAATTATAAGATTAATAATTCGGACTTGTAAAAGTTCACTATTTTCTTTAGTGTTTTCTGACAGATTACGAGCTACGAAGTTTGAGTGAAGCGATTAACTTTTATTTTCATAATAATTAGTTATAATAGACTAACACAGTTATTATAATATTGCTAGTGGCTTTACAACGGATGCAAGCTGACAGCTGCGCGCTGCTAATCGCACGTCCAACTCGCCCAATAATAATAATAATAATAATAATAATAATAATAATAATAATAATAATAATAATAATAATAATAATAATAATAATAATAATAATAATAATAATAATAATAATAATAATAAATTTTTACGTGCCAATGGAGACGCGTGGTGTCGCCATTTTGCCCACAGGTATACTTCAACGTGCCTGTAAATCTACCGATCGGAAACGGACGTATTTGAGCACCTTCAAATACCTGCGGACTGAGCCAGAATCGAGCCTGCTAAGTTCATGAAACCAGTACTTGAACCGTCTGAGCCACTCAGCCTGCCAACGTTTGTTTTGATACGTTTAATATGCACTGCAAAAACAGCAGTAAGCCAGAATGCTTTAATTTACCATTAAACATGTTCTTTTCGTTTGGAAGCACGAAAGGAAGATACGTTTAATTTATTTACGTTTATAACATGTCCCTTATTTTTATGAAGCAAAAGGTGCATTGTGCTTTGACTATTCAATTCCGATACTACTCACTTGAAATCCTATCCTATGCATTCTTTCGTTGACGTAAGAAACTTTATTTACGTACACGTCAACACGGGATGTTTCTGCATACGGCGAGTTGGTCTCCAAAAATCCATGATATTGAAATCACGCTGTAGGAGAATATTCCACGTAAGCAGTTCGACAAAAGCACTAGACCTGTCACGTGCTGGTTCGTTTTTCTGCTGTTCCTAGCGACGGGGATGTGGTTGGACGGTTTCCCGCACCCTACATGAAACCGGACTAGAGGTATGAGCTGTCTGTATGACCTTGACCTGAATAACAGCTGTCAGAGAGGAGAATTATCGACCGTACTAGTACACGAGTTACTTCGTAGTAGTAGTAGTAGTAGTAGTAGTAGTAGTAGTAGTAGTAGTAGTATTTGAAAATTGCCAGAATATGAATACCACGAATACCATGATATGCTGTTAGTGTATAGTGTGGCAGAAAGAACACGGGTCACCCTCCATGAATCTATCGGGAAAAGCTTCCCAACAGACGGGTGCCAAATCCAGCAACGATACTTGCTGTACTGCAGCGTATTCACGTTACAGGTTGTGTTATATCACGCTTTGAAGATCGATGGCCTTGAATGGCCACGTGTAATCCTGGACGCGGAAGAAGACATTCTTACAATAGTAAACGATGATCCCGGGCGCCGTACGCGTAGTATAACAAGTGCTGTTGGTGTACCAACTTGGACCATACGTAGGACACTGCATGAAGAGCGAGTGCATCCTGACCACATTCAACGGGTGCAGTGTCCTTCACAGCTGAATACCATTTTTTACGTGTTGATGTACGTCACCACGACACAGATAGATCTTACGGCGACTACGGGACAGGAAAGGGCTAGGATCGTGAAGAAGCAACCATGGCCTTAATTAAGGAACAGCCCCAGCATTTGCCTGGTGTGAACATGTCAAACCACGGAAAACCGTCTTTAGGGCTACCGACAGATTGGTTCAAACCCACTATATCCCACTCATGGGTTGTGGAACATCCCCATTCAGTACGACAAGGCAATTTCCAGCACCGGTTCTGAATTAATACCTGGATGGGTGTAGTAGGCGGTCGGTTAGGTGAACTAATCATCATTTTATTAATTTTACCTTGCTCCTGCAGATACAGTACGTTACTGGAGCTTTCAGAGGACGTGTCGCTTCGACTACGCAGAACCACGTGGATTTTTCACGATGATGGAGACATTTCTTCAACGGTGGACAGTACGATGTGGAACTATCAATTGGCCAGCCAGATATCCAGACCTTATTCCAATGGATTTTTATGTCCGGGGGGGACATGAAACACAAAGTATATCGAACTGAAGTAACCACTTCGGATAACTTCCGTGAACGTATTTTTTAAGCAGCAGAGGATATTCTGAACAACCCTGGTTTCTTGGCTGGAATGCGACGAAACTAGATTCAGAGAAGTGAAGCATGCAGAGAAGCCCAGGGTGATCACTTTGAACAATGGCTACGAGTTTTACTTCTGTATGTCAGATGTTACGCCATTTCTGCAACGTAATGGCTTGGAAGTACAGTACAGAATCGATATATTGAGTCTCGATAGTTCTATATTCTCATAAATCCGAGCAGAGAAATTGATGTACCAGTAACAAAAATTATAAATCGAGAGTTTCAGTGCGCGAGTGCCTTGTACGTGGCGAAAGCTGAACACAGCTCACGGAAGACGTGCTTGTTAGAACGCTAGACATTGACCTTGAACGCAGTACGGCAGTTCCTCAAACCTACCCTGCACGTGGTTAGGGTTCATTACTTGTGTTCGAGCAATTTATGGTTTGTTTCTTATACACTACGAGTTAAAACAAAATACACTTTGCGTTTTTATGGCCGATGATCTTAAAACAGCAATCATCATCATTGTCACGTATAAAAATTAAATAAAATGCTTGTTTTATATTCATCACTACTGAAATAGGAACTATATGTTAACATTTAACTTACGAAGGTTGCCTAGAGTAATTTTGTTAATTTACAAAAGAAAGTTTAAAATTTCTTTTAGTGTAAGGCAATGCGTATTGTAAACTGTTGTACTGTAATGTTTAACATAGGTACATTTTTTGTATACAGGCGTTTTCGTGTACGTTTGTAAATCCGTGCTTTTCTATTCGAGAGAGTCTTGTTACTGTCCACCTGGAATTACGGAGCCCCTACTGTATGTTCGTTCATTCTTTTCTACAACAGAGTGTTACTATTGCGACTGTAGTTCCTACGACCACGCCACTCTTATGTCTGTGTCACTAAGGTGCGCCTTGTTCGGTTCTGTCCTGCTTGACTATGTGGTTCTCGTTACTTTCTTCTTCCTCTTCTACTGCAGCCTTATATTTTAACAGCTATACTGCATTCTACCGACATCATCTTAACACGCAGTAGCGTAATCTGCTGCGATTTGTTCTTAGTACCATCATAGTAAAATGTAGGATGTAGTTGTGGCGGAATCTTTTTAGATACGTTCGACGTCTGTGAATTGCGTATAATTTGATAACTCAACTTGTACTAATGAAAGCGACCGTCGGCCTGGCGTTCAGGTTAATAGCTACATGTCTCTAACGTGTAACCTTTTTTACGTTTCTCAGATTTGTTGATGTGTATGTTTGATGTTTATACACAATACGAGATTACAGCTGACTCGTCCCCACGAGCTTGACCTGGTTCACGTCTTACGCATAGTAATCTGTAGTTAACTACTGCGACCGATGCTACCTCACGTGACATACATTTCACCTTGTGTCCTCTGAAATCACGTATATTTTACTATTTTCTTCCTCGTATTTCAGCTTTTAATGACCTGATAATAATAAAATAATAATAATAATAATAATAATAATAATAATAATAATAATAATAATAATAACGTTAAGTGCGTTACGTCCCACTAACTACTTCTACGGTTTTCTTAGACCCTGAGGTGCCCGAATTTAGTCCCGCAGGAATTCCTTTTATGTACCGGTAAATCTACCGATACGAGGCTCACGTACGGTATTTGAGGACCTTCAAATAACACCGGACTGCGCCAGGTTCGAACCTGCGAATTTGGAGTCAAAAGGCCGGCACCTCAACCGTCTGACCCACTCAGCCTGGAAGAGGCATGAAATGTAGGTACGTTTAATTTATTTAGTTGTATAACATGTCCATTATTCTTTTGAAACTAAACGTTCGATGTGTTTTGATAATTCAATTCCGATGCTACTCATTTCGACATCCTAGCCCATGAATGCTTTCGTTGGTGTAAGGAACTGCCTCCTTTCTTTTACCTTTACGCAATGCACAACGGAGATCGTACCGGTTTTCACGTCCCGGTGCGCCTATCCCATCCAATAATTATATCACACGCTCGTACAGGTCCCGCACCGACACAGGTTTTCAGGTCATTTCCATACTCACTGGACCACGGCGCTGCTGACCACAGATATCCTAAACTCCTGAAAGGCGTAACAGCAAATGAACCAGTATTAAGGCTGAGCATTCGATACATCCCCAGGGTCCGAAACCGTGGAGCAGGGTTGTCTGAAGTCCTTAAGACGGGAACTAAATACTAACAACAACAAAACCAGTCTGGCGAGAATGTAACGTAACATGACAGTTGCTGTTCAGTTCATAAGTTGCTCTTAAACATAAAACCAGTTTGACAAGTATGTTACGTAATACCTCGTGCATTGCATAGGTAGTGTTCAGCTGCTACGGTAGTACATTTGCTGGTAAACATAAACAGAAACCAGTTTGGTACGGATGGCGCGTGACTTGCCCGTAATGAAAGGGAAGCTATTAATTCACATGAACAAGACATACTACCTATTCTAAAACATCGTATCTCTCTGCTCACGAAAGTAACTTTCGAGGATTACTAAAAGTTTGATATATAGTAGTTCGTCACATCGTTCTCTATTGCTAGAAGAAATATCTGCAGGTATATCCCTAACACTCTGTACTCGTATTACTGAATATATTCTCCAATTGTGGACAATTTGCAATGAAACTGGTATAACGTATGGTAGACAATATTTGACATTAAAACAAAAGGTACAAAAGGTACAAAAATGAGTTCATAATTTCGTGCCCTACCGAATTTATGAAAAGTAAAATTAATTTTAATATTTTTTCTCTTCAAACCCTAGCAAAAACATTTTCCCTATAATGAATCACTTGAAACCGAGCTCGATAGCTGCAGTCGCTTAAGTGCGGCTAGTATCCAGTAATCGGGAGATAGTGGGTTCGAGCCCCACTGTCGGCAGCCCTGAAGATGGTTTTCCGTGGTTTCCCATTTTCACACCAGGCAAATGCCGGGGCTGTACCTTAATGAAGGCCACGGCCGCTTTCTTCCAATTCCTAGGCCTTTTCTATCCTATCGTCGCCATAAGACATATCTGTGTAGGTGCGACGTAAAGCAAATAGCAAAAAAAAAAAACGAATCACTTGAAGGCCGTTAATGAAAACTGTTGTCTTGCTATTCTTTTTAACATAGCTTTTCAGCGCTGCTCGTGGGAAGTTAAACGCTTTACTTCCACGTTTGTAACCCATTATGCTGTCCGTCACTCCCTTAATAGCCTTTTTCACAGCCTCCGTATCCCATTTCTTGTGTTTTCCCATCTGAAAATAATAATGAACTCCATACACAACAAATAAAATGAAAGGGGACGAAATTACGAACATTCACAGCCTTATTATAATGGCCGCTACAGTAACTCACGCGAACCACCCAACTGCAGCGATTACACGCCAGAAACTACATCACACGACTGAAATGCCGTCCAGTATTTCATACAAATATCAGTTCTCACACTAGGAATAACAGGCTCGTAATTTGAAGGCTGCATTAAGTCAGCTCAGCATGGAAAATGTATTCTCCTTGTACACGGAAACTAAGCGTGGTGCACACAAACAACTCTCACAAGACAACGGGATGAGGCTACACGTGTGCACGCGGCTAAACATTAGGTACCAACCGTGCAAACTGGAAATCACTAGGGGGATGACCTTAGGTGCGGGGACGGAATTTGGTCCCCTACCTTACTTGTTCTGAGAATTTTAGCTATACTTTGTTTTACGTCGCAGCGACAGATATATGTATTATGGCGACGATGGGAGAGGAAAGGCCTAGGAAGTGGAAGGAAGCGACCGTGGCCTTAATTAAAGTACAGCCCCGGCATTTGCCTGGTGTGAAAATAGGAAACCACTGTTGAAAACTGTTCACATTTTTCCACAAACTGTTTTAAAATACTACTATTAATTGAATATTCAATCTCAATCTCAAATGTTCTGCATTTTTCTAAATCTATTTTGAAAATATTAATATTATATTTTACAAAGGTCAAGGTAATAATGATTAAAGATTTAGATATCCTGAAAATATTTAAATTAGTTGAAAGATCTGGTATTTAAATATTAATCATTTCATTATATGGAAAACTATGTACTAAAGATTCATAAATACTCAAAGCCTGTACTAAATCTTTGCATCACGGTAGTCAGCTGTTGTAACCACGCGAAAAATTATCACTTCAAGGCGGTTAGCGTCACTGAACATCTGCTTCAAGATTATGAACATTTCAAAATAGGCGACGTTACTAAGTTCCCATTTTTTGTTCATTTAAGCTGATGTGAGAACTCAAAATAAGTTATGTTTAACCAATACAATATTTTTGTATTATAATGGACAATTTGTTATTAGTAATTAAGGGGATAAATACAAAAGCAATGAGAAACCAACAACATGAACATTTCTCTGCTGGGGAGATAGTGGGTTCGAGCCTAACTGTCGGCAGCCCTGAAGATGGTTTACCGTGGTTTCCCATTTTCACACCCGGCAAATGCCGGGGCTGTACCTTAATTAAGGCCACGAGTAGTATAATTGGAGAGTTCGGCGGCCGCCTCCGCCTCCGGGCTCCCAGGGGCCCCTCCGCCTCCCGCGGGAAATTTGAATTTTGGCGCGAAATTTGAATTTGTAAACAAAGCCACGTGCTTTTTGACAGCTGTCATCGACAACAACGCATCGCTAACCTCAGTACTGCCATCTTGACGGGCCTAAACCTCAGTAGTGCCAACTTAACCTAACTAGCTCGAGATAAACAAAGCCACGTGCTTTTTGACAACCACGTGCTTTTTGACAGATTTGTAAACAAAGCCACGTGCTTTTTGACAGACAACAACGCATCGCAAACCTCAGTACTGCCATCATGACGGGCCTAAACCTCAGTAGTGCCAACTTAACCTAACTAGCATGAGGTAAACAAAGCCACGTGTTTTTTGACAGCCACGTGCTTTTTGACAGATTTGTAAACAAAGCCACGTGCTTTTTGACAGACAACAACGCATCGCTAACCTCAGTACTGCCATCTTGACGGGAATAAACCTCGGTGGTACCAACTTAACCTAACTAGCGAGAGGTAAACAAAGCCACGTGCTTTTTGACAGCCACATGCTTTTTGACAGCTGCCATCCGCCATCTTTGAGCACCGTGCTGCCCTCTTTCGTCACCTGTCATCGGCAGTGCTGCCATCTTGACGGGTCTAAACCTTAGTGCTACCAACTTAACCTAACTAGCGCGAGGTAAACAAAGCCACGTGTTTTTTGACAGCCGTCATCCGCCATCTTTGAGCACAGTGCTGCCCTCTTTAGCTACTTACCTTTGAAATGTGGTGGCGGATAATTTGAAAAATGCTTTTTGACAGCAGCCATCTTGCATCGCAAACCTCAGTGCTGCCCTCTTTAGCTAGATACCTGTGGTAGCAGACAATTCCACGTGACAGCAGCCATCTTTAATCAAGAGAGCACCGTGCTGCCCTCTATGTGGTGGCGGCAAATTGAAAAATTCCACGTGCTCTTGTTTGGAAACAAACTCACGTGCTTTTTTTGACAGCTACCATCCACCATCTTTAATCAACAGAGCACAGTGCTGTACTCTTTAGCTAGATACCTTTGAAATGTGGTGGCGGCAATTTGAAAAATTCTATGTGCTCTTGTTGGGAAACAAAGCTACGTGCTTTTTTTTGACAGCTGTCATCCGCCATCTTTAATCAATAGAGCACTGTGCTGCTATCATGCGGGCAATTTCGTTAGCTGTCATCCGCCATCTTTAATCCAGAGAGAACAGTGCTGCCCTCTATGTGGTGGCGGCAAATTGAAAAATTCCACGTGCTCTTGTTTGAAAACATACTCACGTGCTTTTTTGACAGCTGTCATCCGCCATCTTTAATCCAGAGAGAACAGTGCTGCCCTCTATGTGGTGGCGGCAAATTGAAAAATTCCACGTGCTCTTGTTTGAAAACATACTCACGTGCTTTTTTGACAGCTGTCATCCGCCATCTTTAATCCAGAGAGAACAGTGCTGCACTCTATGTGGTGGCGGTAAATTCCATGTGCTTTACAAACCTATGTGCTTTTCTGACAGCTGTCATCCGCCATCTTTAATCTAGAGAGAACAGTGCTGCACTCTATGTGGTGGCGGCAAATTCCACGTGCTTTACAAACCTATGCGCTTTTCTGTCATCCACCATCTTTAATCTAGAGAGAACAGTGCTGCACTCTATGCGGTGGCGGCAAATTCTACGTGCTTTACAAACCTATGCGCTTTTCTGTCATCCACCATCTTTAATCTAGAGAGAACAGTGCTGCACTCTATGTGGTGGCGGCAAATTCTACGTGCTCTTATTTGGAAACAAATTCTACTCGCTCTTCAGCTGTCATCTACCATCTTTAATCAAGAGAGCACCGTGCTGCCCTCTTTGTGGTGGCGGATAATTTGAAAAAATTCTTTTCGACAAGCAGCCATCTTTAATCCAGAGAGAACAGTGCTACCCTCTTTAGCTACTTACCTTTGAGGCGGTTAATTTGAAAAATTCTTTTCGACAAGCTGCCATCTTTAATCCAGAGAGAACAGTGCTGCCCTCTTTAGCTACTTACCTTTGAGGCGGTTAATTTGAAAAATTCTAGCTGCCATCTTTAATGAAAAGGGCATCGTGGTGCTATCTTGCGGGTAATATTTTACGTCACAGCTGTCATCCACCATCTTGCATTGCTAACCTTAGTGCTGCCCTCTTTAGCTACTTACCTTTGACAAGCTGTCACCCGCCATATTGCATCGCAAACCTCAGTGCTGCACTCTATGTGGTGGCGGATAACTTGAAAAAATCTTTTTGACAAGCAGCCATCTTTAATCAACAGAGCACCGTGCTGACATCTTTAGGTACCGCCATCTTACATCGCTTACCTCGCTGCTGCACTCTATGTGGTGGCGGTTAATTCGAACAAGTTTAATCACGCATCGGGTAAGCTAGAGTAAGCACATGCTGTTGTGATGACATCATCATACATGTTTAGACTTGTCCGTTTTCTTAAGAGTAAGTCGATGTAAAGGAATGTGGTAGCGGTAAATTCGAACGAGTTTAAACATGCATCGGGAAAGCTAGAGTAAGCAAGTGCTGTTGTGATGACGTCATTGTGCATGTTTAGACCTGATCGTTTTTCTTAAGAGTAAGTCGGTGTAAAGCAATGCAATAAGTACAACATTTTTTGAATGCGATCAAATATTTATTTACAAATGTACTACAACAGTGTTCGTTTTTGCTGCTGACAAGGTTGGTGTGCTTCTTAACAACGTATGCTTCCGAAATGCCTCCTGCAACATTCAAATTAAACAAAGCATTTAGAAATATGTTATACTAAGTATGTTATGCTTTACAGAGAAGATCATGTACTTCTTACCTTGCTGTTATTCCTTTTCGGAATCATCATCATCATCATCATGAAGTACTAGAGAAAGTTCATTCATACACTGTGTACAGTGTTCAATCCTCGGATTTGGTCCATCCCAATCATCATCACCATTTTCTCCTCGATGCTTGTAATGTCGCTCACAAGTTCTGCATAAAGCTACTTCGATTGACATCTTACTGTGTAGAGGAAGGATGTCCCAAAAATTATGTACGTAAGAGGCAGCGTACGTATATAAAAATCCTGGTGGTAAGTATTGAATAAGATGTTTCGGCATCGATGATCTACGTTTATAGAACATCTTAATAGCCTCACTCACTCGTGAAACATAAATAAGATGTTGCGTATGAGCATGCAAACAGCATGCACATTTACAGTTTTGTTCCATAGCGTACGATGTCGAAGCACACACTAATGAAAATGATAAAGATCTATTCTTATTTATTGTCTCGTAACAATATTCGTTTGCGGATGGTAAGTAACATCACTCATATGAATAATAAGACAATAGGCTGCTGTGTTAGCAGGAATGTTTTCAGATGTTTCAAATTCTAAACGAATATCAACTGGAGATTCTTTTATAGATTCTTCATGATAAGAGCAGTCTATAACTACAATCGGTGCTTTATTTTTAAATTCTTGAGGTGTAAATAGCGGACGATCTTCTTTCTGATAATACGATGATTGAAATTTACAAAACATGTCATTGAGCATCCCAAACTTATTTTTCTCAAAGTTAATGTCGATGTTTTCGTAGGGATACGTAATTCCATTGAGATATAGTCTAACGTGTCTTAATTTGCAGTGATCAAACAGTGAGCTATCTTTTTCGTGATTGAATTTACGATTAGTTTGAAATCCAAAAATAATGTACAAGGGCTTCTCAGTAAAACGTGATGTTTTAACTGCCCAGCTATGCTTGTTTGTAGGTGGTAACACAGGATATTCATGCAGCTCCCAACTTCTAAAACGTATAGGTAATGGTGTATCATTTTCTACAATCTTGAGCAATCGAAGTTTTTCACGATCAGATAAGGTTACATGTGGGATCCGCCACAGTATACGATGCAGTGTTATTTTCGATTCTACAGGTGTTTCTACTGCTTTAAGAGAATTGTAATCACTTCGATCACGGATTAGAATAAGCTCTTGTTTTACGTTGATTATAATACGTGTAAAGTCTTCTGCGAATCCAAAAATATGTTTCAGTGATAACATACCCGTAAAAGTTCCATCCTCATTAATCATCCAGTTGTTAGTAGATTTTGGACACCATCCAGCCATCCGCAAAAGATTACTTTCTTCATCACAGAAAGAAGGGTAGAGTTTCATTGCGCTTGTAATACCAACATTCTTCGTTCGATCTATTTCAACATTATTTACTTCATATCGCGCTTCAGAAAAGAGAAAAGCTAGAGCATGGTTGTTTAGTTGTAAAGTGCTTGGTCCACTTCCATCAGACTTTTCTAATCGTCCTTCAATATAGAGGTAGCTTTCGTGTGGTAAGGTGTAAACATCTTGTTGATTAATAATAAAATGAATTTCATCATTGTTATTTAATCCAAACGTAAAAGGTTGATAAGAATGAAGCTCACTTCGTACTACACCTTCACGACTTTCTACTGTATTCGTAATGTCTAGCATTTCTTCCATTCTGTTGTAGTAGTGTATATCCTAAATCTTGGAGTATCTGCTTATGGGTATCTGTTAACTCGATGAGTCTCTGCACACATGTAGTATGCCTTCGGAATGTACACCGTGTTTTATAGATGGTTTTCATACTGGTTTAAGATGTAGTTTGTAAGCTACGTACGCGTGCTGATCTAAATGAATAAGCTGATTATGTTTATTTACAAGTCTAAGAGTAATGTTGCTAATGTGTTTTACAGACACAGGATGATAAAGAACTACTGCTGGTTTCTCACAAATAGTATATCCACGTTCCTCTGTAACAATAAAGTCGTGCAGGACGTGCGAAGTTTGTAGATTACTATTCAAGTCTGTAATAATATTACAAGTAATGTTCACATTATAATCATCGAAGAGTTTTATAGGTTGATCAGACTCGTAACGTACGTTCGGTAGGAGCTCCCTCGATGAAAATCCAAGCAGTGGACCAATCGAATCAGGTTGTGATTTGAAGTCAATCTTAAATGATGATTCAATAACACATTTGTGCGTAATGTTGCTTATAGTGATTGAGAACTTGTAATTATGATTACTAAAACTATCTTCCCCAAACTGATCAATTAACGTACTTTCAATATAGTCGTGAATATCATCTACTGTATAACTACCTGAGGGTAGTGTTAGCACATACTCATCGTAATAGAACTTGTTTAAACCATCACGCACATTATAGATTTTATTGTAGCTTTCAAACGATACTAGTCCAAGACTATGCGGCTGATAACCAAGTTCGATTGGCGGATTAAAATAGATGGTTGTTTCAGGTCCTTCTCCACGTACAGCAAACGTTCTTTCACTGTTCGTCATCACGTAGACACTAATACACTTTCTCTACTGTCTGGGTTTGATATAAGAACATAAGACATAATCGTCCGCACATGCGTGTATTAAAGTTTTGCACACGGTTTTTATTGTAAACAATGTCTGCACTGCTTCCGAAATAACGTATGAGCTCAAAAGGAGGAGGTAAATCTCCATAGCTATCAAAATACCATACTTTAGATTTACGTTTTACATAAGCAACGTAATGAGTTCCAGGTCCACGACTGTCGTCCAAGTTAATTACGGCACTTTCACGTTCACGTGGACGTGCTGGTAGTTGATCACGCATATACACTCCTCGAAAATAATGAATTCCTAGTTGTTTAGCAAACGTAAAAACTTCATCATGCGTTAGAGCTCGATATGGCAGTGCATTCAGTAGACGTTTTTTGGAGAAATGTAGATACCAAGCCCTTTCTTGTATGGCGCTAGCTTCATGTTCACACCTTTGCCTCGTAACGCAATTGCCTCCATCGTCTTGTTATGACGTTCACTCTCTTTCAACTGTTGTTTCGCTTCTTCTACAGCTTTGACAGTTCTCGCTACAGCACTAGCACCACCTAGCAATGACCCTAAAGCTGCTAAGCCAGCAAACAGCGCAGGAAGAAATCCTCCTCGTTTTGGTACAGGAATAATTCGCGCACGTTTACTAAATATTGCTCTGCACTTTGGAGAAATTCTCGCTCTTGCTGCGCGTAACGCCTTAGTAATAGCTACACGAGGATTGTATTCCCCTCGAATAGCTTTTTGCGCAGCCTTTATAACATCTTTCCATCCAACAGTTTTTACTTTCTTCTTCTTCTTCATGTCGTTTGGATATCGTTGTTTCACCATGCTGGACACGACTTTACTAGTCAAGAGCAAATCATAAACTAACCGTTGCCTCTTGTTTCATTTAATATATATATTAATATTACGTACTTTATGATTCAGTTATCATGAAGATTATAAAGCAGCAAGACACGCTACCTGTTACCGACATTGTACCACATCTCTTACCTAGTTCTAGTACAACTACAAGAAAACGTCATGGAACGTTGTTTCCTTTTACTGTGCGATGTATTATATCAGGTCCGTCGGGATGCGGTAAAACAAATCTTTTACTCACACTTATTACTTCTGTAAATGGTATACGCTTCGAGAATATTTACGTTTTCGCAAAGTCACTCTATCAGCCGCTATATACTATTCTACAAACTGTAATGCATGATCTAGTTAAAGATGGAATAAGATATTTTAAATTTAATTCACATGAGCAAGTACCATCACCAGACGATGTGCTTCCTAATTCTCTAATGATCTTTGATGATGTTGCAACAGAACAGCAAAACGTTATTCGTGCATTCTTTAGTATGGGTCGACATAAATATGTTGATTGCATCTATTTGTGCCAAACCTATTCTCGTGTGCCCAAGCAGTTGATACGCGACAACGCGAATGTTATTGTGCTTTTTCGGCAAGATGAGCGCAACATGCGACATGTGTATAACGATCATGTTAACACTGATATGACATTCGATGACTTTAAACGTATGTGTGCTAAATGTTGGTCATTACACCGTTACAGCTTTTTAGTTATTGATAAAGAAAGTGATGTACAGCATGGACGATATCGCATGGGTTTCGATCATTTTATATGCATTAACACAGAATTACAGTAACTACTTGATTAAAAACCACCATCATGTTAACATCTAGCAAGGAGATCACAAAACATATCATCCAAGCTCGAAACAATATTCGACGGAAATTTAAAGAGCTTAAACGTATTCAAGCAGACACGGATTTATTTTTAAAAACACAACTAAGTACACCACTCAAAGAAATTTTTAATTCTACTTCATTACCGCAGTCTACTTCAAGTTTTGCTTCTATGCAAACATCATATCATAAAGAGAAGCATGAAGAAGAAAAGCATGAAGAAGATACGGAAGAGAAGAAGCAGGATGTAGATCAAGAAGAGGAAGATAAGGAAGAAGAAGAAGAAGAACTTAATGATGCATCACCATCTAAGCGTGTTGAGTTTTTAACTACAGATGTTATTGCAGAAACACCTACTACATCGACGCAAAATCTACCATCTTTGTCTGAGGTTATGATTACGCCAGAATATCGCAATCAGTTTAGAACTTTTATTCAAGATACCTATGGATCTCTCTTTGCACCTTATATAGAAAAACTTTTTACAGGACAAACTGACACTACCTATGGTATTCGCTACGAAGATCACTGTTTCCGGATAGGAAATTCAAATGTTAAGATTAATAGCAACAAACTCATTGTAAAAGGTGTTACCTATAAACCTACGAAAGGACTCTTAGAACTTCTTTTCTCACGAATACCTGACAAGGATATAATTTTACAAGATGATCTTAAAAAGTATAAAGCAATACTTTTTGCTACCGATGCAACACGACGTAATTACAAGAGAACAGAAGCTGTAAATGCGAATAAGAGTTACAAGTATCGTGAGTTTATTTCTAAGCTGTTTCCGACTGCACGTAGTCTAGACGTTATCTACAAGCCTTTGTTGCCGTATGTGGATGTAAGATACTGGAATGACCCAAACTTACTCGTTGAACGATTACAACTTTTAAGAGCATCGCAAGAGGCTGGTCACACTGGTCACGGATCAGAAATTCTAGAAATAGAAAGAGAACTACGTTATGCCGGTATTATTTTATAATGGCTCGTCAAGAGAAGATCTCACCTGTAAAGGTAAACATCGCACATGAGTTACATAAACCAGCACGTCGCACCTACTGTCGCAGACGCGTTATTACACGAGGAAAAGATGATCTCTGGCAAGCAGACTTAGTAGAAATGATTCCATATGCTTCTAGTAATAAGGGCTATAAGTATCTACTTACTGTTATCGATGTGTACTCAAAGTTTGCTTTTGCACAACCCGTGCGTTCTAAAACAGCAGCTCAAGTTAAAGAAGCATTTAAACATATTGTTGAAGAATCGAAACGCTGCCCAAGGCTTCTTCAAACTGATCAAGGTAAAGAGTTTTACAACAAGGATTTTTCTTCTTACCTCAAGTTACTTGGCATTCAACACTACTCTACGTTCAGTAATCTCAAGGCAAGTGTTGTAGAACGCTTTAATCGTACACTCAAAACAATGATGTGGCGAGAATTTACAGCGCAAGGTTCATATCGTTGGATTGATCTGCTACCTAGACTTTTATCTACCTACAACGATACACCTCATCGCACTATCGGAACAAAGCCACGTCTTGTTACAAAGAATACAACTCGTCTAGATGCTATTCATCTTGTAATCAAAACAGCTGATCCACGTCGCTATCGCTTTAAAGAAGGTGATTTCGTTCGCATCAGCAAACACAAGTCTATCTTTGCAAAAGGATACACACCTAACTGGAGCACTGAAATTTTTCAAATCAGAAGTGTTAAGCTTACTAATCCAGTTACGTATTTACTTCGCGATCTCAGAGGACAGCCTATTGAAGGAGGATTCTACATCGAAGAACTGCAGAAAACAAAATATCCTGATCACTATTTAGTTGAACGTGTTATTCGACGTCGTGGTAATAAACTGTATGTTAAATGGCTTGGTTTTAATAACAGCTTTAATTCATGGATTAATAAAGAGGATGTACTTTAAATCTTATGTGTGTTTTCTTTTAATCCTCTACGTTTCCTTTCTTATAAGTCACTAGGACATGCTGTAGGATTAAACAACACCTGTAATATGTTTTGACAATTCATATTTATTTTAGACTATATACATACATTTTTATCCTTTGTTCATGTTACGGTCTTTGTCACTCAGTTTTTCGTTTTATTGCACCAACAACGACAAGTGCTGCTATATTCTTCTGAGCAGCTAAAGCACTAGGTAATAACATACACACACACACACAGCATAACTTTACGAAGCAGATTTTAACAGCTACACTCTATGCAGGCAGCATGTAACTACGTATCAGGCGAACGTGTTCTAGGGCCGCAGGGGAGATGAAGCACGAAGAAAAGAAGATCAATCACTCTATTGATGAGTCCACGCCCAACATGCTTCCTCATCTTTCTCCCAGCACGTTTCTTCACCTTTTCCTTGTTTACTCTCTCCACAGCCATGATAAGTGTTTATAAGCGAAGACAACTCGTTAGTTTTAGGTCCGTGATACAGTTTAATTAGTTGACATGTACGGCACTGTCTCACAGAAGGTCTTCTAGCTAAACTCACGTGTTCATGATGTAAACTACACGTTTGAAGCTCTGACAAAACAGGATCTTGAGTCCACTCACGAGGCACCTTATCCCAAATCTTCTTTACAGCATTCGCAGCTACATTGACCAAAAATGCCTTTGGTAATGCATTTAACTCTTCTTCAGTAAAAGTGTTTAGTTTCTTTTTGCATGCATAAAACTTTACGATCGCCTTTTCAACTGCGTTACACTTAGTATCTGTTAGAAATGACATGATGTCTTTACTCTACAAATGTTTCTTTTACACTAAGGTTATTTCGACACTGCACTTTACATATGTTGTTCACTTCCCGACATGCACTGCGACACAACCAATCAAAGAGCATGCATACATGTTATAAAGACTGTTTAGTTGTTTCTCTACTATGCTCTTTCGGAAGAGTTTTAAATGATGGGCACCCCAATTCATGCATGTCGATAACTTCACATGATGATGGTAGAAACTCACGCAACCATTCTTTCTTTTCACAACCCTTTAAAAGAACAAGATCTGCTCTTGACAAATGTGCATTCATCATTAAAGGTAGAAAACGATAAGGTATTCCTTTTTCTTCCCACTTCAAACCTAAATTGTTTTCAATCCACTGAGTCTGCTTTTTATCTTCATCTGTTTGCAAACAGTAAGGGAACGGTGGACTAAATACTAAACTAACAAGTTTTGGTGCCCACAACACACAGCAATCTAACACAGCCACCTCTTTAAACACAAACTTGTTTCCGTTTACTTTAAAGCCTTGCACATCAACTATTAATGTTTTCGTCATGTTTGCACTCCACACTCTATCACAGTTTCCCGAAGACTAAAGCTTTTAGTCAACGAACGGGTTTAAACATGCATGATAACGTCATCACTGCAGCACGTGCTTACTCTAGCTTACCCGATGCGTGATTAAACTTGTTCGAATTAACCGCCACCACATAGAGTGCAGCAGCGAGGTAAGCGATGTAAGATGGCGGTAGCTAAAGATGTCAGCACGGTGCTCTGTTGATTAAAGATGGCTGCTTGTCAAAAAGATTTTTTCAAGTTGTCCGCCACCACATAGAGTGCAGCACTGAGGTTTGCGATGCAATATGGCGGGTGACAGCTTGTCAAAGGTAAGTAGCTAAAGAGGGCAGCACTAAGGTTAGCAATGCAAGATGGTGGATGACAGCTGTGACGTAAAATATTACCCGCAAGATAGCACCACGATGCCCTTTTCATTAAAGATGGCAGCTAGAATTTTTCAAATTAACCGCCTCAAAGGTAAGTAGCTAAAGAGGGCAGCACTGTTCTCTCTGGATTAAAGATGGCAGCTTGTCGAAAAGAATTTTTCAAATTAACCGCCTCAAAGGTAAGTAGCTAAAGAGGGTAGCACTGTTCTCTCTGGATTAAAGATGGCTGCCTGTCGAAAAGAATTTTTTCAAATTATCCGCCACCACAAAGAGGGCAGCACGGTGCTCTCTTGATTAAAGATGGTAGATGACAGCTGAAGAGCGAGTAGAATTTGTTTCCAAATAAGAGCACGTAGAATTTGCCGCCACCACATAGAGTGCAGCACTGTTCTCTCTAGATTAAAGATGGTGGATGACAGAAAAGCGCATAGGTTTGTAAAGCACGTAGAATTTGCCGCCACCGCATAGAGTGCAGCACTGTTCTCTCTAGATTAAAGATGGTGGATGACAGAAAAGCGCATAGGTTTGTAAAGCACGTGGAATTTGCCGCCACCACATAGAGTGCAGCACTGTTCTCTCTAGATTAAAGATGGCGGATGACAGCTGTCAGAAAAGCACATAGGTTTGTAAAGCACATGGAATTTACCGCCACCACATAGAGTGCAGCACTGTTCTCTCTGGATTAAAGATGGCGGATGACAGCTGTCAAAAAAGCACGTGAGTATGTTTTCAAACAAGAGCACGTGGAATTTTTCAATTTGCCGCCACCACATAGAGGGCAGCACTGTTCTCTCTGGATTAAAGATGGCGGATGACAGCTGTCAAAAAAAGCACGTGAGTATGTTTTCAAACAAGAGCACGTGGAATTTTTCAATTTGCCGCCACCACATAGAGGGCAGCACTGTTCTCTCTGGATTAAAGATGGCGGATGACAGCTAACGAAATTGCCCGCATGATAGCAGCACAGTGCTCTATTGATTAAAGATGGCGGATGACAGCTGTCAAAAAAAAGCACGTAGCTTTGTTTCCCAACAAGAGCACATAGAATTTTTCAAATTGCCGCCACCACATTTCAAAGGTATCTAGCTAAAGAGTACAGCACTGTGCTCTGTTGATTAAAGATGGTGGATGGTAGCTGTCAAAAAAAGCACGTGAGTTTGTTTCCAAACAAGAGCACGTGGAATTTTTCAATTTGCCGCCACCACATAGAGGGCAGCACGGTGCTCTCTTGATTAAAGATGGCTGCTGTCACGTGGAATTGTCTGCTACCACAGGTATCTAGCTAAAGAGGGCAGCACTGAGGTTTGCGATGCAAGATGGCTGCTGTCAAAAAGCATTTTTCAAATTATCCGCCACCACATTTCAAAGGTAAGTAGCTAAAGAGGGCAGCACTGTGCTCAAAGATGGCGGATGACGGCTGTCAAAAAACACGTGGCTTTGTTTACCTCGCGCTAGTTAGGTTAAGTTGGTAGCACTAAGGTTTAGACCCGTCAAGATGGCAGCACTGCCGATGACAGGTGACGAAAGAGGGCAGCACGGTGCTCAAAGATGGCGGATGGCAGCTGTCAAAAAGCATGTGGCTGTCAAAAAGCACGTGGCTTTGTTTACCTCTCGCTAGTTAGGTTAAGTTGGTACCACCGAGGTTTATTCCCGTCAAGATGGCAGTACTGAGGTTAGCGATGCGTTGTTGTCTGTCAAAAAGCACGTGGCTTTGTTTACAAATCTGTCAAAAAGCACGTGGCTGTCAAAAAACACGTGGCTTTGTTTACCTCATGCTAGTTAGGTTAAGTTGGCACTACTGAGGTTTAGGCCCGTCATGATGGCAGTACTGAGGTTTGCGATGCGTTGTTGTCTGTCAAAAAGCACGTGGCTTTGTTTACAAATCTGTCAAAAAGCACGTGGTTGTCAAAAAGCACGTGGCTTTGTTTATCTCGAGCTAGTTAGGTTAAGTTGGCACTACTGAGGTTTAGGCCCGTCAAGATGGCAGTACTGAGGTTAGCGATGCGTTGTTGTCGATGACAGCTGTCAAAAAGCACGTGGCTTTGTTTACAAATTCAAATTTCGCGCCAAAATTCAAATTTCCCGCGGGAGGCGGAGGGGCCCCTGGGAGCCCGGAGGCGGAGGCGGCCGCCGAACTCTCCAATTATACTACTGCCACGGCCGCTTTCTTCCATTTCCTAGGCCTTTCCTATCCCATCGTAGCGCCGTAAGACATATCTGTGCCGGTGCGACGTAAAGCAAATAGCAAAAGAAAAAAAAAAAAAAATTCTCTGCTGTAAGGATCACAGCTTCAAAGTAACCAACTCATTACATTAAAGAAGGGATGTATAGCTTTTAAAATGTGTACCTTATTTTATTTACTTTTAGACAACAGAACTTCATTCTAGGGCACTTGATCTTGCACGTGCATCTGATGAGTTCTTGGCTACCTCCTATTGACTGAGAAGTTCGCCCGGAAAGACGTGGGTTCGAATCCCCGTTAGGAAGTCGTAAAATTTAAGAAACGAGATTTCCACTTCCGGAGGTGCTCATGGCCCTTACGTTTACTCAGCTTACACCAAAAATGAGTACTAGGTTAATTCCTAGGGGCAAAGGCGGCCGGGCGTAGACCTAACCACTCTACTCCATCAAGTGCCGAGGTTACGGATAGTGGAAGCTTTTACCTTCCGCCCCTCCAAGGGCCTTCAAGGCCTGTACGGACATTACTTTGCTTTAGTATTGACTGAGAAGTGGCACTATTATGAGTGAAAGGAAAATATTTGTCTGATCTCTCTTGTAGCGAGACGAAGCAGTATGTTACGCAACAATGATGGAAATTGGTTTTCTAAAGGTCGCGAAGTGTAATATCTTGTTAAACTTTGTCTGATTTGTTTCTGTAATTCTATAAAATACCAAGGAAACGTGTGAAAAAATAGCATTTCATGCAATTCCTAGGTATTCAAAAAGATGCCGGTTTTTAAATATTGCTGATAACATAGATATTGTAGATTTGTTCAATTGTTCTTCACATTGAATTAACGTAGTCAATATTTAAATATGTTTTCAACTATTAATCCAGTTTCCCATTTTCTGCTCCCATAGCATGCAAGTATTCCCCTTTATGTCTTTGGACAGTGTATTGAACTGATATTCTACGTAGAGCGTAATGGTGTTTCAATCTTAAATTTGTATAATCTATATAAATAAAATCGTAACGACCGTGTGTCTGTACATTGATTATTTTGGCGTAATTTCCGTACAGTTATCCGTTTCAGGTGTAATAATGACCATCTGCATCATTTTTAGCTTTGGTGTCTGTCTGTTTGTTTGTCTGTTTGTCTGTTTGTCTGTCCTTCTATAACTTGAAAACTACTGGATATATTTCCACCAAACTTCATATTTAGAATCCACCTTTCCTTGGGTAGGTTTTAGCGCAAATATTGTTTCTAAATCCCTGAACTGAGAAGGGATTTTTACCAAACCGAAACCGTGATTTTGCACTCCCTGAAAGTATACACAACCGAACTTAATGGAAATCTACCTGCCTTAATGAAAATTAATTTCTAAACCTTTTATTCTCATGTGCATCACTTCGATACCAGGATTGATAACGGAGATATCATTAACGGACCCTTTTTCGGTACAAGTCCTACCGGACTTAACGCAAGACCGGGTGCACGTAAAGCGTATTTCTTACAACTTCAAAACTACTGCGATATTTGAACCAAACTTTATGTTTAGCATCCACCCCTCCAAGGGTAGGTTTTAAGGTTTATACCATTTCAAATTTCCGGAATGGACTGGGGTTTTATAGGGGACCGAAATGGTGATTTTTACTCTCCCACTATATATCTGACTGGAAATCGACCAAACTGTTTGGAAATCCAATTCTAATTCCTTTTTCGCATGTGCATTTTTCAACGGGGGGATTAATAAGGGAGATAACATGAAAGGTCTGTTTCCAGGCTAAGTCTAGAGGACACAGCCCAAAAGGTGTTATACGTGGAGCAGATTCCTTATCTATCTAGATAAATCATATCGTAACGACCGTGCGTCTGTGCATTGACTATTTTGGTGAAATTTTCGTACAGCTTCCCGTTTAAGGGGTAATAATGACCACCTGCATATTTTTTAGCTATAGTTTTCTTGAAGTCCTAAATTTTACCTCCCCCCCGCCCAAAATCAAGATTGCCTCACAATCTGCCACACGAGTTGAAAAATTGAAATGAAGCAAATTTATACGTTCTAGCCGGTAACCTGCGGAAAACATACAAGATCTTTAAATATTTCACATTTTATGACGAATAATATCGAAATATAGGCAATTTAATGACGGTGCAGACCTTCGTTTCGAGGTATTTCGCGGCTAAACGGTAAGTACTATCACAAAACGGATGGCACGATCTCCGTTCAATTTCGAGTGATCTACAACTTTGGTCCTGTGATATTTTGTCGTATCTCTCTCTTTACCTTATAGGGTAGATTTGGTTGTATATTTCGATGGTTCGTACATCGACTTTGGCACGCACATTGACACGACCAATGGCTATATGCGAACCCAATTTCATGTTCCTGGCTTCCACATAAGTATGTGAAAAATAATGTAAAATGATGAAAATGTACCCAAATTTCACCCCATTCAAATAACGCAACTCAATCGAACCCCTAAATATGTGAGATACGAGAAAATGTTTTAACAACAAACATGTAGAGCGATAAAAGGGACGTCTGAGGGTGAAAACCGTTTGTTGGTATGATGTACCATTTACGAGCAGTAAATCTCGAAATGAAGGTTTGCACTTTCAAACGTGCCCATGCTTATCTGTCATCTATATAAATATAATCGCAACGACCGTCTTTCTATACATTGTCTATTTTGGCGGAATTTCCGTACAGTTATCCGTTTCAGTTGTAATAATGACCATATACATATTTCTTAGCTTAGGTGTCTGTTTGTAGGTTTGATTTATGAGATTTTATAACTTGAAAACTACTAAATATATTTCTACCAAACATGGTATTTAGAATCCACCTATCCTTGTGTGGGTTTTTGGGCCAATATTATTTATGAATACCCAAATTTACTGGGAGTTTATCCGAAATCGGAACCATGATTTTTCACTTCCTCAAAATATGCACATCCGAAATTAATCGAAATCTACAATCCTTAATGGAAATCCATTTCTAAAACTTTTGTTCTCATGTGAATTTTTCGACAGGAGGATTAATAAGTGAGATATCATAAACGGTTGGTTTTGCAAGTTAAGTCCAGCGGACGTAGCCAAAATGTGTTGTACGTGGAGTAGATTCCTTATCTATCTATATAAATAAAATCGTAACGACTGTGTGTGCCTGTACATTGACTATTTTGGTGAAATTTTCTTACAGATACCCGTTTGAGGGGTAATAATGATCGTCTGCATACTTTTTGGTTTAATTTCCTGAAAGTCATATTATTTACCCCCTCACCCAAAATCCAGATTGCAGCATAATCTTCCAGACAAGCAAGAAAATTGAAATTTGTCAAAATTATACGCTTCAGTCTGTAACGAACGAAAAACTTCACGGATCTTTCATTTTTCATTTTTTATCCCCGAAGAATATCGAAATATGGAAGCAATTTTAATGATGGTGCAGACCTTCGTTTCAGGGAATTTCGTGGGATAAACGGGAAGTCTTATCACATAACGGATGGCACAATCTTCGTTGAATTAGGAGTGATCTTCAACCTTGGTGTTATGACATTTTGTCGTATCTGCATCGCTTATACGTTAGATTCGTCTCTATTTCTCGATTTTAAGTGAATTTGGACTCTTTACCTATATAATTCATACTTTCAGTCACTTACAGGAAAGATAGTATGATCAAACTCTACACGAACATTGGCCCACCCCAATACCCATATGTGATCCAAATGCTATGTCACATAATTATCTGAGAAGTAATGCAATGTAAGACAATCTTACACAAATTTCAACCTATTCAACGTTTCTGACTCAATCTGACCCATGAATAGATGAGATGCGAGAAAATATCATAGGACCAGCCATTTAGTTCGCTAAATACTGCGCCTTACGGTACAATCCTTTGTCAATATGACGTACCGTTTAGCAGCTGTTAATCTGTAAATGAAGGTCTGCAATATTGTAAACATGCATATACTTTCATATGTCCATCTATATATATTCATTGATGTCGATTTGTAGCGATCGAGAAAGGGTGTGTCTGCAACTGTAATCAGTACTCCCTACACCGACTTTGACTGCTGGCAATAGGAATGGGGTCCTTCTCCAACTCCTGTGTAACTGGCATTAGTAAGGAGGGTCTACTATTTTAATGAATAATTCACTTCTCGATTTGCCTTGCAGAAGGCAAGGGATCATGCAGTTTTTTTCGAAAGTCCCCTACCCTATTGTGTTTGGCTCTAGATCAGGGTGCCCACCATTATAAACAAATGTTCCAATCTATAATTTGACTAGCATTAGGCATAGTGGCCTGCTGTTTTCAAGGAAACTCACTAATTCTGTGTGACTGACAGTAAGCTGGCCGGCAGCAGTAAAAAGGGCCTGTCATTATAATGATAACTGCACAACTCAATTTTGACTGGTGGTAAGGAAGTTGTCTGCTATTATAATAAAAACTCCTCAACTGTAGTCTGTCTGAAAGTAGGAAATGGGTCTGCCATTGTATCTAAAACTCCCCAAATCGATTGTGACCGCGCAGTAGGCAATGGGGCCTGCAATTATAATTTGAACTTGCCAACTCGATTGTGAATGGCAGTATGAAAGGGAGCCAGCCGTTACCATCACAACTCCGCAACCCTCACTTTACATTGAAAAGAACGTATGGGGACCTCCCCATGCTATTTCTCGGATAAGCCTAAGAGACCTGCAATTTTAAAACAATCTCATTTACTGCACGCACAGTATTTACGTCGATATCCGTATACAATGTAGAATACCGTAACGAAGCACGGGTACATTTCCTAGTATCCTTATATGTATACTTTGTCCTTGTGGCAGCCTCCTCATGGGGAAGTTGTATTAATAAAATAACTTAAAAAATTAATAAATAAATTACAAATTATGATTTTTAATACACGACCGACAAGTTTGAATACCTTGGATTAGTCCTCACAACTGATGGTAATATCGATGCAGATGTCAAGCACCGCATCAGTGTTGGTTGGATGAAATGGCGGTCTCTTACAGGTGTTCTGTGTGGTAAGCGGATGCCAGTCAAATTAAGGGCAAAGTGTACAAAACCACTATCCGGCCTGCCCTCATTTACGGCTCCATATTTTGGGCAAGGCAGAAGAACCATGACCATCGAATGCAAGTCACAGAGATGTGGATGTTGCGATGGTCGGCGGTTGTCACTCTGAACGACAAAGTGCGGGGGATCCTTTAAAGTTGTGCCCATCAGAGACAAGATGGAGGGAAAACAATTCTGTTGGTATGGTCATGTCAGAAGAAGAAATGAGCATCATTTAGTACAGAAAGCTCTTGCCATCGAAGAGCCGAAGTGGGCGTCCTAAGGCAACATGGAAACGAACTGCTGAGAAAAAGTTAAGTGTCATTAGATCTGGTACAAGAACGTCGGGGTCCACCTCTGTGGTGTAGTGGTTAGCGTGATTAGCTGCCACCCCCGGAGGCCCGGGTTCGATTCCCGGCTCTGCCACGAAATTTGAAAAGTGGTACGAGGGCTGGAACGGGGTCCACTTAGCCTCGGGAGGTCAACTGAGTAGAGGTGGGTTCGATTCCCACCTCAGCCATCCTGGAAGTGGTTTTCCGTGGTTTCCCACTTCTCCTCCAGGCGAATGCCGGGATGGTACCTAACTTAAGGCCACGGCCGCTTCCTTCCCTCTTCCTTGCCTATCCCTTCCAATCTTCCCATCCCTCCACAAGGCCCCTGTTCAGCTTAGCAGGTGAGGCCGCCTGGGCGAGGTACTGGTCATACTCCCCAGTTGTATCCCCCGACCAAGAGTCTGAAGCTCCAGGACACTGCCCTTGAGGCGGTAGAGGTGGGATCCCTCGCTAAGTCCGAGGGAAAAACCGAACCTGGAGGGTAAACAGATGATGATGATGATGACAAGAACGTCGGACGTACTCTCTCCGAGTCAGGCGAGCCGAATCTGAGTGAGCTCGGGTGTGCCCGTTTTATGGGTACATATACGGCCAGCAAAGAAGAAGGTTTTTTACATACCTTACAAGCGTTTAGAACTATAATAATAGTCACTATTTTTTTCTTTTCAGCTCTTCCCCGTAGAGAAATATTTAAAAACAGTGAACGTATTAAACTATTTAAATATAGTTCACCATCTAATAAGGTGAAGAAAGGCTGCCAGAACCTACGTATTATTGTCATTACTCTAGTTCAGGTTACTATTTCATGTACAACGAATAAAACAGTTTGGTGAACATACCATTACACTTAGCATTTAAGTGGTTGGTTGTTGTGTGCGCACTGTTATGTGTTTTGATAGTTCATAGGTCTTAGTAAAGTAGACTTTGCCAGTACGTCAGTTATCATCCCGCCATTCACGAGAAGCTTATGTTGGAGAAAACTATGTGTGGGATGACTGAAAGGAGGACTTCCCTCATTTAAGTTCTCAGATCAGAGACTGGTCGTCCTTATTGTTGAAGGAACCAAGCTAGCTTGTAGTGTTGCGTGACTGATCACACCACAGTAATGTGCTTATTCTTAAACATCAGCATATTCAATTTATGTGTGGAATCCAGATATTTCTTATAAAATCTCGCATGTATTACCCATTGCCTCTATATATAACAAATTATCTGTAATAATATAACAAGAGCTCCTGAATTTATATATAGAGAATCTGGGAGTCGAGTTGTATTTATTTTGATTATTTACTCAATAACTACAAAATGATGAGGGCCATTCAAAAAAATACAAGCTGGAGGCTATAAAATGAAAACCGCTGAAAGGACCGTAATGCATTCTTGCGGGAGAAGGTGCGGTCCGTATAAGAGCGCTGAGGTCGTAAACTCGCTGCTGGAGGGACATGGGTGCACACCACGTGACGACAGAGCGAGCACACCAAGTGGTTGATCGTCCGCTGCACCCAGTCGTTCTGAAAACAGTGAAATGGAGACTTCAAAAGAGGAGAAAACGGGTGTAGAGCGTTTCCTGACAGCAGGAGTAGTGAGGGGAGTGAAAATTCATCGAAAAGTATACGGAGAACACTGCATGTCCATTTCAAGTATCAAGGCTTGGCACAAGTGATTCAGGGAAGGACGGATGTCGTTGGTCGATGATGCGTGGTCTGGAACGCCACACCGCATTACCGATGACATTGTCCAGCAGTTGTATGCCCTCATTATGCAAGACTGTCGAGTTACGGTAGCAGCCATTGCCGCAGAGGTCGGAGTGAGCATCGGAAGTGTTCACGCCATCATTAAGGACAGGTTGAAATTTCCCTAAAAGTGCGCCTAATGTGTGCCTCACAGTATTCAACCAGCACAGGAAGCATACCGATTGGACCTCTCTCTTGAACATCCGCTGCGCTATGCCATGGAAGGGAATGAGTTCCAGTCACGAGTTGTCGTTGGAGACGAGACATGGTTTCATCACTTCGAATCCGAGTCAAAATGACAAAGTCTCCAGTGGAAGTATACTAGTCGCCTTTCAAAAATTGCAATGTGAGCTATAGAAGGCTCTGAGGGGCAGACGATTTACCTCGGACACCGACGTGAAGTAGGACGTTCGGAACTGGTTCACAACGCAGCCCCAGGAATTTTATGAGACGACCATTCACCGCCTTGTGTCGCAGTGGGACAAGTGCCTGGACATTGCTGGGCAAAGGTTTTCATTTTATAACCTCCGGCTGGTTTCTTTTTTAATGGCCCTTAAAAATAAGTAATTATAATGAAAATGCCAAAGAAAGGAGAACAAAAACATGAAGCAAATTAAATACTTGGGTATTCAAAACGTATAAAGAGAACAACAATACTTTCATTTCGGAAATATACTATTTTACTTTTGTTGCATTCAAACCCCTTGGACCGCAGTCAACAAGTATTTATTTATTTATTTATCATAAGTCTGTACAGAGTTCTCCTCCACATTTACACAGACACTATACATAGGTGTACATAAATGCATGAATGAGTTTTTTTTTTTTGTGATTCCATGACCGAATAATATTGTCATGCATGCATGAATAAATGAATGAACACTTCCCTCCCAGTCACGGATAGCCACCAACTGAGGAGAGAGCATTCGGTTGGCAGGATAAATGCATGGATGGGATTATGCATGACTACTGCCCGGTCGTGTTATCCACCCCTGGTGAGAAAAGGAGCCACCTTCCCAAGGATAACACGTTCGGCCCTTTCCCTTGAGGCCCAAACAGAAGCCCCCCCCCCTGATCTAATAGCTGTCAACAGTCAACAAGTATGTCGGCCGTATCAGAACAATGCAGTTACGTCCTGTTGATTGTGCGGTCAGTGGCCAAATGTATTATTGCGGATGTTTTAGTGCGCTATTCGGATACATTTATATAAAAGCAAGTTCATGTAGGTGCGATAAATGAAACCGACAACAGGAAAACGATACAATTATTGCGACAGACAGCCATACATAGGTTGAAGCCGTAATAATGTACACCGAAACTATCATTGGACCTGTCACACAACACCAACCCAAAGTATCTTGGAGTTACTTTGGACCGAATATTGTCCTTCAGGACACACTTAACTAAGAGTGCTGATAATCTTAGGGAAAAATAAATTGCGGGTTCAGCATGGAGAGCTACTGCGGCCACTCTTCGATCATCAGCAATGGGTTTAATCTACTCGACAGCAGAGTACTGTTCTTCTATATGGTTGAAAAGTCCAGACGTTACGCAGATCGACACAGTTCTGAATCAGAAAATGCGCATCATTAGTGGTACACTAAAGTCTACTCTTCTTTTCTGGTTACCCGTAATGAGCCATACCGAACCTCCAAGAATAAGGAGATTTAATAATGTGATCCGCGAGTTAACAAAAATATCAGTCTTCCCATACATGAAGACATGCTCCATAGATTTGGCCGTTTGAAATCACGTTCCATGCCTATACTCAAAGCGAAAGAACTGATCAACAGTGGGTTTAACGCTTCAGTAGAATGGAGACAAGAATGGAACAATCTAGCTCCGAAGGAGTGGCACTTTTTGTTTAATACCCAACATCCACTAGAAGGTTTTGATCTGCCGCGCAAAACTTGGGTTACCCTTAACCAGCCATGGGAGATGTGGCTCACTGCTGTACAAGCGGGGCATAAGAACTTCACCCAACTGTGACTGTGGTGCGGAGAAATAGAGTATCCGGCATATTGTTACCAAATGTCGTAACAGGGCGTACTTGGGTTCGCTGGAAAACTTTGCTCAAACCTCCAGAATGGCTATAGAATTGCTGGACAATTTAGATTAAAAACTTCAAATATTTCAGGTGCCCAGTCGATTGTTTTCCTTTTTAGATGGTTACAACGCAAGCTGTAATTTTATTTTATTTTATACATATTGTGTAATTTTCCATAAGCTAAATAAATAAATAAATAAATAAATAAATAAATAAATAAATAAATAAATAAATAAATAAATAAATAAATAAATAAATAAATAAATAAATAAATAAAACTGGACCTATGAGTTATACAGTCACTTAAACTATACTTGCTTCTAGTGGGAATAAAAAAATATGATATTTACCCAAAAAAATGGATTAAAAAAGGAGACGGTTGTATTTTTGCATATAACAAGACCAAAAATCAGGTTGTCTTTTGGACGCTGCAACTTACAATTTGACCTCATTTAAGAGAATGAACAGAAATATTAGGACAATTCATAAAACAACACTTCATCTTCTGGTGCTTAACAATCTAAAACATCATCGCATGCAGATACTACAGGAAGTGTACCTAAAAGTGGCTAAGTGCAGATATATATGCCATCATTGTCACATTTATTGCCCCGCCCATTTTCTAAAGACACATCTACATGAAAATCACAATGTAATACACTACAGTAATCCCCAGTGAAATGGGATTATGTATCCTTAACTTTGTACAATGTTTCTAACATTACAGAAACCAGAGCCCTAAAAGAACGTGTCACCACCTACTTGGAAATGAAGTTTGCGAGTGATGTGTATCATCGAATTGTGCCCACCTTATCGACAGCTATAACTGCTGTCTGAAAGAGAGAAAGAGGAAGTTCATTATGAAGTAAGAAGTCTGTGCTGAGAACTTACAAGTAAGAGCTCAATAGTGACTTGTTTATCAAATATTTAGGCAAGTCAAAAGGCACGTTTCCCTTCTCAGCACTAGTAGGAGAGCACACAACTCCCTGCAACTTGTGTACCCTCTTGCATTAAGTTCCACTGTCAGGAAGAGTACATCTGCACTAGCAAGTAGAGTGGTACATACCTGCCGCAAAACGAAATATAATAAGAACTAAATGATTAGCCGTGGGAAAAGTACGTTCGATCATTCAACTGTGAAATGAGCGTCAGCGTAATAGACGAGATCTTTCGCACCACTGCATTATTATAATACGAGGGGGAGTCAATAAGTATGTGCAATTTTGCTCTAATTTTCTTTATTTGGATCTATGGCGTTGTGTGCTCACCAGCCGCTAGATGGCACTGTTGTCTACGTCTGTGGTAGGTTTCAACGTCATCAGATCAGTACAGCTTGCACTGTTGCGACATAAGGATGGCCACGCCACTCTTTGTTTGCACCAAGGAAAAACAGAAGAACCATGGCTAAGGTGCATATGGTTTGCCTCGTCATCAACAGTCACTCGTCTGTTATTCAGGATCATATCACGCACTTGTTCAATATTGGCATCAGTAATGGCTGCAGATGGACGCCCGGATTTTTCCTCATCTTTCACGCTCGTACGACACCTTTTGAAGTGTTCAGTCCAGTGGTAAACACTTGACTGCGGCAAAACATTGTTCCCGTATTGTACTGAATGTATTCTATGGATTGCTGCTCCTGGTACACCCTCATACCACATAAAAACGGATTACGGAACACTGTTCTTCCTTGGTGCGACAGAGAGTGGCGTGGCCATATTTACGTCGCAATAGCGCAAGCTGTACTCATCTGATAACGCTGAAACCTACCATAGACTCAGGCAACAGTGCTATCTAGCGGCTGGTGAGCATACAACGCAATAGAGCCAACCTAAAGACAATTTGAGCAAAATGAATGATACTTATTAATTTGCCTACGTAATATTGTAATAAATACCATTAATTAGCAAGTATAGTTTACTGATCGCACTGAAATTAACAGCGCCCTTCCCGGATCTGTTAGATTGACTTCGCAAACGTCCCATATACAATCGAATGGACATTTACAGGCTTCGTGCTTATTATTACACCCATAAATTACATGATGGCTTGAACAATCCCGCCTGAAGTATTTGGGGCATCTGTACTCCATTTGGATGTGGAACTTCTTTGTAGTGGTTGGACAAGAAAGTAAGCTGAGTGCTTCTTTTTTATGAATTGAACTAGGAAAACTTACTTTATGACTTGCCTATGCACATTTTTAAGTAATTATGCTAATACTAGTTTCTACACAACAGAAAGCACTACACGAGAGTTCCAGTGAAGAGCAAAGCCGTAAATGTACCAGATAATTTGCAGATTACTACAGAGATACTACAATGAGCCAAATTTTGACGAAAGTGACCTTCATTCAGCAAATTAGTTAATAGCGAAATATTGAGCAATATGTAGACATAATAAAGCTTTTGCATCACTTATATGTTGAACATGTCATAACTTTCACCAACAGGGGATATGAACATTTAACATATCAATCCGTAACCAACTTTCCAAGACACAAATGAACCAATTTCTATTCAAGAACTGTGTGTTATTTCCTAAGTTTTCGTTAATAAACCTAACTTCATGATCATTGATACCCGGTGAAACGCCACTTTGCGATTATCTATACTCGTATACTTTTTAATACGAGGGCTGTTATTTCTTACCTCCTATGTGCTGTAACAAAAAGCACATTGCCATTGTGATGTTTTGAACATCACAGCGTATAAATAAATATCAAACCGTGTAATTAAATGGAACGATGTGTATATTTCATTGGTGGTAGGTCATTTTAAATTATCATGTTTTTATATAAAGGGTTTTTAGTCATCAATTTCACATTATCATCCCACTTCTTTGTATCAAGGCTATAACGAACTCTGAACGAACTAATTCTTGAGTAAGGTATTACAACATCACCCGTATTAATAGCTTTCAATAAATTTCTAGTAGCCGAGGTCAGGCGAACGGACACGACATGTTAATATTAGCCCTTTACTAGGAAAAAGAGGTCATCAAGACTGCAATATTGCTTACCCCACACTATATTCTGAAGGGACAGTTACAACTTGTTAGCGCCTACTTTTCGAAGTTCGCTACATGACGCTTTGGTTGCCAGCGAAAGTTCAACCTGTGTGATTGAACGTTATGAAACAAGATGAAGGATAGGAGAAGTGATAGTAAAGCAGATCTTACTGAACCATGTGACATGGAACATGGAGGGAGATTTGGAAGTCTATATACATTAACGACAAGAGCTGGAGAGCGTCTTTTGGTTAACATCGGGGAAGGGCTGTACGTATTTCTTTTACTGCGTAGTTCACTTCGCATCTGAGTAGAGCACTATTCAATATTACTCTCATTAAGACATGGTTATCTCAATGACGAGAGATAAAGTCAACGAGAGACCGGTTTTGACTTGTCTAGAACAGCAGATATTTTTGTCATGTATTTAAACTTTAATACGGAAGAATACAAGTGTTCTCTCTCTATGAACCTAACGCAAGGTGGTTTATGATGTTGAAATTAGGGCTCATTACAACATTATGTAAGGAGTATAATAGGAAGTGCTAAAGTCAGGAAAGTCATTGTCCAATTAGTGGGCTATGCACGAATCAGAAGTAGGACTGGTACCTAATCCGAGAGATGACGACGCCTGTACGTGAGGTCCATCAAACATCAGCTGCTACATCGAACGTGTCGGGATAACAGAGTCTACAAATGGTGAGCAAATGGTATAAATTATTGCAGTTCATTTTCTTAAAGTTTATTTCATTCAATTTTTCTTTTGTTTCCGTAAGTTCAGATTTCGTAAATACGCCGTCACGTTATTCATCCAAATAAATAGCTATTTTAATTAGTAATTTCAGAAATTCTTATTAATGATCCTTAACTTCCATATTAGTGTGTACTTAATGGTTAGTGTTGCGTCACCCCACCTGTGGGAGTATTTATAGCCTCATTATTATTATTATTATTATTATTATTATTATTATTATTATTATTATTATTATTATTATTATTATTATTATTATTGTTAATTATCAAATATAGTCTTCAAGCCAGAGGTTTGAAGGCTGGAGCCCATGGGATATTGTACATGGAGAAGCAAACGAGCGAGTATTTATTTATATTAAAAAATTAAGGTGACACGCCATGTCACATATTGTCGCACATCTGTGACAAGAGTGGTTACGGCACAACATAACAAAACGATTTTATCAACGGTTATCGGCGGAGCGATGGGTCACCACATTCTTTGGACTCTGGAGTGTTTATAAATTCAGAACGCTGAAAGAGTTGGGGCAGAGATTCTCAAATATTTATCTCCGAACACCTGTGCCGAAAGGATGTTCTGTCCAAAGAACTCCGACCCCCGCCCCAAGACAATGGGATGGAAAGTCAAGTTGTATGTTTCACCAAGAGGAAAAGTCCTCTCAGTTTTAATTATTGTGTTGATGAGGTGATATTACCTCATAGGGAACATTGTAAGTATCTAAGTGATAATATATGGAATGATCTGCATTGGGGTAATCATACACTGAAGAAAATGGAAATTGCAACACCCAGAAGGAGTGGTGCTACACTGCTGCAATTGAACATGCAGGACGAGTGTTCGTTTGTGATTCGATGATTACACTTTCCGGTCCCTCTGACCGCAAGTTTGGACAACAATCAATACAGGATTTGCCCACCACGAGCTGCAATACATTGATGAATTCTTCCAGGCATGGAGTCAATAAGGCCCTGGATCGCTTCCTGAAGAATTGTGGCCCATGCTTGCTGTACTGCACGGGTCAGTTGTTCCAGATTTGTGGGTGGCTGAGGACGGTTGGCCAGTTATCGACCCATCATGTCCCACACATGCTCAATAGAACTGAGGTCCGGGGACCTGGCAGGCCATTCTAAGGCTGTGATGTCGTGGAAAGCTTCTCTGGAGATGCGTGCAGTGTGAACCCGGGCACTGTCCTGCTGAAACATCCCATTAGCAATGTTCGCCGTCAAGGGGGCAACCACTGGATTGAGTACCCTATCAACGTACTGTCGAGCAGACATAGTGCCCTCAACAAGCACTAATTGTGATTTCACATTGAAGCCAATAGCTCCCCAGACCAATATGCTTGGTGTTGGCCCTGTGTGCCTCTCGACAATAAGATCTGGGCGGCTCCTATCCCCGGTACGTCGGAGCACCCGATTTCGGCGATCACTGCGGACAAGACAGGAGCGCGAATCATCACTAAAGACGACCATGCCATTCGTCGACCCACGTCGATCTTTGCCGACACCAGGCCAGCCTTACACGTCGCTGTTGTGGGGTCAATGGAACACCTTCTGCAGGGACACGGGCTCGTAAGCCAGCTGCACGCAGGCGATTACCAACTGTTTGTTGTGTAACGTGGGGTGCCACAGCTGCTCGAATTTGCGCTGCTGTTGCATGGGGCTCCATCCGGGCCATCCGAATGATGCGGCGATCCTCTCTCACAGTTGTCTGTCGCGCTGGGCCTGTGCGAGGTCTACGAGTGTTGGTACCTTCATGTGATCACTGCTGCCATACACATTGTAGCGTATATGCTTGTCGGCTAACACGTGCAGCGACAGTCCTTAGCGATAATCCAGCCTCACACAGCCCAATTATCCCAGCCCTCTCAAACGGCGACAGTTGTTGATAGCGTGCTCTTCTCTGTCGTCGAGGCATGTTTGGCGGGAACATTTCACTGCACAACTGCAAGTCAACTACGCTACACCAGAGTCCGTATACTGGAGTTGATTCCTCCGCGACTAATCGCGTGGAGAGACCTGTAGAAACAATCCAATGGGTCTGAAACATTGATCGTTTACATACCTACGTGGCATCGTTCCATATCTTGAAAAGGTCTTCATATACTAGACCTAAGGATTATAGACCCATTAGTCTAACGTCTCTTCTTCTTAAGACTTTGGAATGACTGGTGGATAGACATATCTGGGATACAGGATTAAGAGACTGTCCCCTGCATCCTCCTCCACATGCATACCAACCTGGGAAGTCGGTTGAGACGGCACTACACCAGCTTCTTTCTAGGATAGAGGGCGCCCTGGATCATCAACACCTTGCTGTGGTTGTATTCCTAGATATAGAAGGGGCCTTTAACTACACATCTTGGGGCTCCATAGAACTTAGTCTAGAGATAAGAGGAGTGAGCAGGATGCTCATAAAATGGATTATGGTCTCACTGTAGGGCCGTCATGTTCTGTTTACCCTCAACGCAGTAATATTGAGAGCTAATATATACAGAGGGTGTCCACAGGGAGTAGTATTACCACCAACATTATGGTGTCTTGTATTGGATGAACTACTCGTACTTACCAGGTTAAATGTTGGAGGAATTTATGCCTAAGGCTATGCAGATGAAATTAGCCTCATGGCGGTGGGATATTTTCCCAGTACGGTTTCAGTGCTCGTAATGAGCTCCCTACGCAGGGTTGAAAGGTTGTGCCACGACACGGACTTGTCGGTTAATCCCGACAAGACGGAGCTCGTGGTATTTACCAGGAGGAGGAGGCTGGACGGTGCTAGAGCCTTTCCTATTTGGAAAAATATTTAGTTAAGACAACCTCAGTTGAGTACCTAGGGGTAATCCTCGAGGCAAGACTGAGTTGGAAGAAACATATAGACCATAAGGTGGATAAGGCTCGCAAGATTATGTGGGCCTGTCGCAGGGCCGTCGGAAAGACTTGGGGCCTAGGACCTAAGGTGGTCCAGTGGCTCTATATTTCTACTGAACGGCCCACGATCACCTTCGCATCTTTAGTCTGGTGGCCAGGTTCGGAGAGTAAAATTGCGACCACCAAGTTAAACAGTGTCCTAAGACTTGCGTGTCTGGGAATAACAGGGGCACTGGATACTACACCATTATGTACAATGGAGGCCATACTATGTCTATTCCCCTTATATTTATATGTCAAGGAAATAGCGGGAATGAGTGCTTACCGTCTCTGGTCACTCGGAGGATGGTCCTTCAAGAATCCGAATAGAGGTCATGCTTCTGTTCTTACAAGGATTCACCAAACCTGCCCTACGACAATGATGATCGGGGACATGATGAAGCCTAGTTTTAATCTGAATTATAAGTTCACAGTGGTGATACCCACAAGGGAGGAGTGGGCCGCGGATGCTGGAGCCCGTCTTAGGTCTGGGGGCTGTACATGGTACACATATGGCTTGCGGACAGAGACGGGCACAGGCGCTGGAGTCTGGGGGCCTAAGACAAGGCTCTCCCTTCCCATGGGTAAATATGCTACTGTTTTCCAGGCCGAAGTATATGCAATACTGGCCTATGTTGTATATGTATGGAACATGCCTGGACATAGAAGATGCATCACCATTTGCAGTGATAGCCAGGCACCGTTAAAAGCACTATGCGTAGTTAGAACAACATCAAAAATGGTATGGGAGTGCCAAAAAGGATGTTAGATCAGCTGTGTGAACTTAGCCCAGTTCACCTATTATGGGACCCTGGGCACACAGGAATCAGTGAAAATGAAGGTGACAAACTAGCGAAACAAGGCTCAAATGGTCCTTTCATAGGACCAGAGCCCTTCCTAGGAGTGTCACTCCGAAGTGTGAAACTGGTAATATCCCAGTGGACAAACCAGTCTCACTTAGACATTTGGAAGAGGTTAAAAATAGCAAGACAGGCACGTGAACTTATCAAAGGGCCTAGCCAAAGTTATAGAAAGGTCCTGATAAATTTGAATAGGCCCAGAATGCGAATGGTAGTTGTACAGTTGACAGGCCACAATACCTTACAGAGACACCTACACATTATTAAAATCAGTCAGGATCCGGTGTGTAGAAGATGCGGTAGGGAGGAAGAGACCTCCGAGCATGTGTTGTGTCAGTGCGAGGCTCTTGCAAGCACTAGACATCGAAATCTTGGCTCACATTTTGTGAGCCTGGAAGACATCAGGAATACCAACATCCGGACACTGTCATCCTTTATAGGAGCACTAGGGCTGGACTAGGCAAACCCGTTTAAGGGACACAAGGGGTCTTCACAGACCTACGAAGGCAGGGCTCACCCACTCTTTATCTATCTATCTACTTGTTACTTGCAACAATCTTCGCTTTCAACTTGATTTTATGTATGTATGTATGTATGTATGTATTTTTTAAATCAATTAATAACATGCTTCATGACTTGCTTGTATGCCTATATACATAATCACAGTGCTAATTAACACCCTTTATACAAATATTTACATATGTCATTTTGCCAATATTAACTGGTTGCTCGTTGTAAGATAACAAAATTTATTTTGTTTTGAATTTAGAAAATACCTTTAGTTGTTTGTCTACGAGCTCGTATTTCTCCACTGGCCAGTGATTCAGTGAGTCTCAATCACTTGTACAAAGTTCACCGCTCTCGGAGTTGAGTAACTTACACTCCCAAAGGGTAGGTTTCACCACACACACACACACACACACACACACACACACACACACACACACACACACACACACACACACACACACACACAGAGAGAGAGAGAGAGTATCTCCTGTTAACCAAAAGAGGTATTCATCAAATTTCCCGTGGCCTGTAGCCATAGCTGTCATATTATGACATAGGTTTAATTTAATTTTCAGTCTACTCCATATATTAGGAAAGTATGACTGTGTTATGCTTCCGTTTGTAGTGTTTTCCCACTTACTCTCCCGCAATCGAATGGTTTCCTCCCTCAGGTCTTGTCAGATTGTACAGATAGGTGTTCGATTGTAAACCACTTCTAAGTCCAGATGGTTATGTATGTATTTATGTATTCATTTATAAAGAGTTGTTGATATTAAAGGTTCGAGTGACAAAAAGCATGTTATGAATATAATTCAGAAAACATTCTACGCATTGTACATGCTGCTCAGATATAAATACTTATCTCCTGAAAAACTTCAAGAAATGCTGGTAGAAGCGAAGCTATACCTTTCCTTCATTTCGGCTATTATGATGCGATTTATAGAGACGCTGGGAGCAAGTTATTGAGCAGATTGCAATGTGGTCAAATTGCACATGTGAGATACGTCTGTAACTTACGTTATTATGGCCATGTAACTCCTGCATACGATAACCTATCTTGACCCCTCATAAAAGGCAGTGTATGTCGTCTACATAAAGTCCTTCATTTTTCACTGCAATTTCACCTTACATCATTATGTAATTAATATATATTAATTAGAATAATAATAATTACATAATGTAGTAAGGTGAAACGACAGTAAAAAATGAAGGACTTTATGAAGATGGCATAGGGCATACACGGGTTTTATTTCCAGTACATCTCATCCCATCATAGTCTTAACACTAGAACTACTAATAGTTCCATCCTTGCTTTACCGACCAACAGAACTGCCATTTACGATCATTCATTCACAGCACTTTCCTACCGTGAGTGGCGCCTCCTTCCAGAATGTAGCAGAGGGTTAAATGCTTTGGAGACAATTCATGAACCAATAAATATCACATGTAAAATTGATGCTGCTAAACACAACCATTCTATTGTCACGGATGGCCTGGTAGAAGATTAGCCTAAAATTCGCAGTCGTTTTATTTTACTAATGTTATTAAATTTTAAATAGTGCCTCTTGTTTACATATAGGATATTAATTTTAAGAATGTTTACGCATATTAAATGTATTTCAATTTAATTTTACTATTATTTGTATTATTAATTGTTATTTAATTTAATTGTTGTAATGTAATATATATACACTGACTGAAAAAATAAATTGAAGCACTAAGAAGAACTGATCGGCTATCAATGTAACTTTGCACACGCACACACCATCGGCGGGTATGTAAATGTTTAGTGCTGCAATACTGTGTGACAGGTAGAACCGCCACCAGAGTGCATTAGTGCTGTTACCATGCCTCCAGGTCTATAAACACAGGTCAGGACACGAATGTTACTTACCGAGCTCGATAGCTGCAGTCGCTTAAGTGCGGCCAGTATCCAGTAATCGGGAGATAGTGGGTGCAAGCCCCACTGTCGGCAGCCCTGAAGGTGGTTTTCCGTGGTTTCCCATTTTCACGCCAGGCAAATGCCGGGGCTGTACCTTAATTAAGGCCACGGCCGCTTCCTTCCACTTCCTAGGACTTTCTTACCCCATCGTCGCCATAAGAAGTATCTGTGTCGGTGCGACATAAACCAAATAGCAAAAAAAGAAAAAAATGTTACTTATGGGACCACCATAAGAGACTCAATGTGAGCGATTCTTACAGTATTTCCATGTTGCATATAGGAGAGTTTCGGATTTTAAAAATGTACCGTATTTAAGGACACAGCCTCAGTTGCTCAGGCAGCAGCCCGCCGGCCTCTCACCGCTGCGTTCCGTGGTTCAAATCTCGGCCACTCCATGTGCTACTTGTCCTGGAAAAAGCGGAGAGGCGGGACAGATTTTCCTCCGGGTACTCCGGTTTTCTCTGCCATGTTTCATTCCAGAAACACTCTCCAATATCACTTAATTTCATCAGTCACTCATCAATCATTATCCCAGAGGAGTGCGACAGGCTTCGGCAGCCGGCACAATTCCTACCCTCGTCACTAGATAGGGGCTTCATTCATTCTCTTCCTGGCCCGGTCGAAAGACTGGAAACAGGCTGTGGATTTTTATTTTTAACTTAAGAACACAAAAACTGTAAAAATTAGTTTGAAAGGCTTCAGACTACATGTAATTAATAGCTTCCCTATATCCTGCGAAGTGTGATATAAATATATCTATTTCTCCATCTATAAGAACTCGGGTTTCATAAATTGTGAACAGTTGTAGTGGAATTAAAACCAGACTATATGAAAAAATTATCATAATATTGTTTGAGCGAGTAGACCTTATTTAGAGTACCTGAACATGAACAAAGTGCTATAATGATTAAGAAATTGTGGAAGGTTAAAATTAAATAATACCATATAGGTACGTGGGAGGAGCCGAAATAAAAGGGTATGGAATTTGGTCATAATAATCTGATAGGAAATTACCTCAGTTGATAACCCATTTGTTGGCCTAAAACAACATTATTACAATAAATATTACAGCTAGGAACTTAGGCTATATTCCTAGTAACAGGAAAACATGCGATTATTAGAAAAAAAGGCATATAGTACAACAGCGTGTCCACCTTTGTAGCGTAACGGTTGGTGTTATTAGATGCCGTCCTCGGGGCCCGGGTTCGATTCCCAGTACAGCCAGAAATTTAAGAATGGCAGGAGGGCTGGTATATGGTTGAAATTATATATACAGCACACGTCCATTGGGGGGTCTGCTTGAAAAAAGGAGCTGCACCACCTCGGGATGAGGACGTGAGATTATTATTATTATTATTATTATTATTATTATTATTATTATTATTATTATTATTATTATTATTATTATTATAGTGGCATGTAGTGCTGGGAGTTATGTGTTATTTATCTGTATATGTACTGTACACTCCAGTAACCTGTGCTTTCCGCAACGTGTGATGAAAGCCGTAGCTCTTATTTCAATGTATGATTTTTCCATTGTACCCTGCCGTGGTATTTTAATTGTAATCTCTCATTGTGTTTTAAAAGGCAGTGTAGATGAGGTTTCCTCTGGCATCATTCCTAAGACCAGCTGATCGGTACAGTGGATCTTGCCGAGTCTAGCACTGCCTGGCGGGGCGCGCTTGAACTAGAGCAGTCCTCACACTTGTTCTTATATTCGAGATGACCTCACCAACAGCTTAGAGGTCCAGTGCTGTTCTGAGCAGGTCATCAGGTTCATAGTGGTTTTCCGTATGTTCAGATGGAGATTCTTTTCGCTGAAGTAGTCTCAGATTCCCCTCTACAGCTACTGATCTTCCGTGGAGGTTGAGGGGAAGGGAGAAGGAAGGAGTTACCCCCGCAAATTCGTTTGAGAACGGCGGAGGGAGGGGTAGAGGGAGATGACATCCAGGCAACCGTAAGCACAGTAGAACAAGCTTGTAGTAAGCAGATGTATTTTTTATAGAGTGTGGTTTGTGTGTGTTTTAGGAAATATTCTAATCTATAAGGAGGCAACTCTGTAAGATTATGGGAAATAAAAAATATTCCGGGTAGGTATCTTGTTCGTCCGCCCTACATCACTGGTTCCCATTCAAGGAAGCATGCCGGCCTCAGTGTACGATCACAACATTCTCCTATTCATAATAACTGTTTTTTCAGAGACTGTAAAAGGACGACAAAGTCCGTCGTCATCGTGCAGCAGCTGTGAAGTGATACGAGGAGGGACGTGAGATCAGCAGAATGGACTGGCCAGCGTCATTCCCCGACATGAACTGTTTAAAATACGCTTTGATCTTTCTTAACCCCACCATTGCCGAGCTTTATTTTACCAAGCGTGGTATTTTGATAACCTCAACACAGTTTTGTAATTTAAAGTAATGATTGTTTTCAGATTTTATTGGAAACAAGCAGAAGTAACCGTTCTTCGTACGGGTTATCAGAAACTGGATTTAGTTACTCATACTATCGGTGTGACACTTCATTAGATATTTATATCACTGGTATATTTATATATGTACGTAGACATTACTTGTCATGTTTGGAATTATAGTGTATCTTCTTCTTCTTTTCTTCTAAATATTAGCTCTTATTTAGCGTCGACCTCTATGATCTTATGCTACCAGGTTTTTCCTTCATTCCCACCTAGATATACCTGCTCCCCTCACAAAGTTGCAGGTTTAGTGTAAGTAAACTTTCGCCAGATAGTACCACAAATATAAATATTATTGAAATGTATTTCTTTGATCCGACATTTCATAACTATTACAAATGATCAAGGAAATACGCGATGCATAAAAGAAACTACTATAATTATCGAGAATTATAATTCTCAGGGCTTGTCACTCATGTAGCACATCATATAATGAATCTGAGTATAAATGTTGAGAATTTTTTTCAAGTCATGGGCGCACCATTTTGACAATTGTGTACAGTATATAGGTTTCATGGTTACAATAATCGTTAAAGTGGACCAAAATATCGGCACTAATAACATCAGTGATTCTACTACTCCATGATTTGATAGAAAATAGTTTACACTACAGGTAACAGACTCCGCAAAATGCTGAAACCTAAGCCAGTACGTAAAAACGGAGGCCCGTCGGCAATCGCTGGTCGCTGTACTATGGAGATCTCCGGGGCTATTATTTTTATACTTCACTCCCTTTCCATCCCCGCCCAAAGGAGTGCTATGAGCGTCTTACACAACAGTTTATTTTTTCCAGATAGTAAGTCATATGTGTATCAATTTTGGTTGGCAGCTATGCCCAAACGTACATGCATAATCTCGCTGCTGTAGAATTCTGGAGCTGACGTTGCCATGGTTACGGCCGTTCGTTTCTTTATCCGATTCTTAGAGCAGGGGTAGTGTGGTTCCAATATCTCCATAACGGTTGGTTTTAGGGCCTTCAAACATGGTTTTCGAACCCGGAGGGTTTACCGAGTTTTGTTCTTTGCATCAAGGGGCTTAAAATAAGCTTTGTCTCGTCCTTGTACGACAAATTCGATTTCGCCTATATTAGCCTATTATTTTAATATTTTTATATCTCCCCTCGTCGCCACCCCCCTCAAATTGTTTTGAGAATAAAATACAGTCCATATTACTCACTGGCAATGTAGCTTTCTATAGGTGAAGTAATTTTTAAAATCGATTCAGTAGTTTTTGAGCCTGTCCGTTACAAACAAATATACAAATTTTCCCTCTTTATAACATTAGTACAGAGTATAAATTACATTCGTACACATACGGTTGCCGTCAGGAAAAACATCCAGCCGTAAAACAGGGTTTAATCCACATGTGCGACACAGTTCGCACCCGCTACCTCACATCTTTTTTGAGATATATGTATCCTCATATAAATAATTTAACTCCATCCTCACTTTCTTTCATTCCCCCCCCCCCCCTTAAGTGGATTTTCTGAAAACGAATATTTGTGTTCCTTTATTTTTAAAGAAGATTCCAAATATCAATTTTCATGCCTGTAACATGTTAAGTTTTTGGTGATTTATTGTAGATAATTTCGCTGCTGTAGAATCTTGGAGCAGACGTTGCCATGGTTACGGCAGTTCATTACTTTATCCGATTCCTATAGCAGGGGTAGAGTGGTGCCAATATCTCCGTAACGATTGGTTTTAGGGCCTTAAAACATGGTTTTCGGGCCCGTAGGGCTTACCGAGTTTTGTTTTTTGCGTCAAGAGGATTAAATTGAGCTTTGTCTCGTCCTTATACGACAAATTCCATATTTTGCCTATATTAGCCTATTATTTTTATATCTCCCCCCCGTGCCCCCCAATTCGAACTGTTTTGAAAATAAAATACAACCCATGTTACCCACTCGCAATGTAGTTTTTTATAGGTGAAGAAATTTTTAAAATCGGTTCAGTAGTTTTTGTGCTTATTCGTTACAAACAAACAAATTTTTCCTCTTTATAATATTAGTATAGGTGAAAACCTACGACCTGTTTTCCATTTATTGACCGGGTCAGGGATGTAATGAATGAAACATATGTAGGCTTTTAGTACGATGGGGTCGCCACTCCCAAAGTGATTTATTAATGACTGACAAATGCTATGAAATGAGAATGAAAGAAGAGAGGGAAAACCGGAGTACCCGGAGAAAAACATGTCCCGCCTCCGCTTTGTCCAGCACAAATCTCACATGGAGCGACCGGGATTAGAACCACGGTATCCAGCGGTGACAGGCCGACGCGATACTGTCTGAGCCACGGAGGCTCCTCAGATTATATTATTAAAATAGCTTTATTTAGTATTGTCACTGACATCGTAATTGCCTAGCCTTCAAAATCCCCTCTGTAGACAATCCATTCGGCATCCTTACTTGCATTTGAAATCTATTATACACTGACTGACAGAGCAAATGCAACACCAAGAAGGAGTGGTCAGAACTTTATGCCAATTGCAGGGTAGACTGACGTCACTGAGGTATGCTCATGATGTGAAATGCGCCGCTGTGCTGCGCACGTAGCGAACGATAAATGGGACACGGGTTTGGCGAATGGCCCATTTCGTACCGTGATTTCTCAGCCGACAGTCATTGTAGAACGTGTTGTCGTGTGCCACAGGACACGTGTATAGCTAAGAATGCCAGGCCGCCGTCAACGGAGGCATTTCCAGCAGACAGACGACTTTACGAGGGGTATGGTGATCGGGCTGAGAAGTGCAGGTTGGTCGCTTCGTCAAATCGCAGCCGATACCCATAGGGATCTGTCCACGGTGCAGCGCCTCTGGCGAAGATGGTTGGCGCAGGGACATGTGACACGTGCGAGGGGTCCAGGCGCAGCCCGAGTGACGTCAGCACGCGAGGATCGGCGCATCCGCCGCCAAGCGGTGGCAGCCCCGCACGCCACGTCAACCGCCATTCTTCAGCATGTGCAAGACACCCTGGCTGTTCCAATATCGACCAGAACAATTTCCCGTCGATTGGTTGAAGGAGGCCTGCACCCCCGGCGTCCGCTCAGAAGACTACCATTGACTCCACAGCATAGACGTGCACGCCTTGCATGGTGCCGGGCTAGAGCGACTTGGATGAGGGAATGGCGGAACGTCGTGTTCTCCGATGAGTCACGCTTCTGTTCTGTCAGTGATAGTCACCGCAGACGAGTGTGGCGTCGGCGTGGAGAAAGGTCAAATCCGGCAGTAACTGTGGAGCGCCCTACCGCTAGACAACGGGGCATCATGGTTTGGGGCGCTATTGCGTATGATTCCACGTCACCTCTAGTGCGTATTCAAAGCACGTTAAATGCCCACCGCTACGTGCAGCATGTGCTGCGGCCGGTGGCACTCCCGTACCTTCAGGGGCTGCCCAATGCTCTGTTTCAGCAGGATAATGCCCGCCCACACACTGCTCGCATCTCCCAACAGGCTCTACGAGGTGTACAGATGCTTTCGTGGCCAGCGTACTCTCCGGATCTCTCACCAATCGAACACGTGTGGGATCTCATTGGACGCCGTTTGCAAACTCTGCCCCAGTCTCGTACGGACGACCAACTGTGGCAAATGGTTGACAGAGAATGGAGAACCATCCCTCAGGACACCATCCGCACTCTTATTGACTCTGTACCTCGACGTGTTTCTGCGTGCATCGCCGCTCGCGGTGGTCCTACATCCTACTGAGTCGATGCCGTGCGCATTGTGTAACCTGCATATCGGTTTGAAATAAACATCAATTATTCGTCCGTGCCGTCTCTGTTTTTTCCCCAACTTTCATCCCTTTCGAACCACTCCTTCTTGGTGTTGCATTTGCTCTGTCAGTCAGTGTAATTATGTAATTTCAGCACAACAACGAAGATCTAATTTAACTCAACCACAGTAACTGAAGCAATAGATAGCAACGTAAGCATTTGTGCTAAATAACGGGTGTAGAGTAAAATTCAACAACCGGGCTGAGCGGCTCAGACGGTTGAGGCGCTGACCTTCTGACCCCAACTTGGCAGGTTCGATCCTGACTCAGCCCGGGGGTATTTGAAGGTGCTCAAATACGTCAGCCTTGTGTTGGTAGATTTATAGGCACGTAAAAGAACTCCTGCGGGACTAAATTTCGGCACCTCGGTGTCTCCGAAAACCGTAAAGATAGTTAGTGGGACGTAAAGCAAATGAAATTTTTATTATAAAATTCAACAATGTAAAAATTAAATAGCTAAGACGAAGGAGAGAGATATTTCGTAAAACCTTCACTTTTGACAAATTAGAAAATTAAACATTTGATACTAAGCGGGTTAGTCTCACAACCCCACCAATATATCCTGTCATTTAATAACAAAAAGAAAGTTGAGTAACAAGTGTAAATTAAATGTCAGTCATTTTAGGACAAAGTCATGAAACCACAGGCATGTAGCCTTTCAGATAAAAATTTTACAGGGAAAAATCTGCCTGCGATAGTCAGAATACCCCGCTTAGTAATGCGAGGATTAAAAGAGCAATTCCCCACCCCCAACATTTACCACTAACGGTTCGGGCCCTAAAAGATCCTACCACTGACGAGTGGGGCAGTTTTCTTCAAGAAATGCTCAATTACTGTATATGGTACGGATGAGGCCAAGTCGCAATCAAGAGTGCCTCAGAGTTCGTGGAGGACCAACACGTTATTGAACTGAATCAAGAATGACGTGTTCAAGTACAGTTGAATGTGCGAGAATGTGTATGAATGCAGGTTTGGGAGTCGCTGTGAATTAGTTTGGGCTCGGAAAAATGTGTATACAGGGGTATGAGTGAGGGTATGAATGACTGTGTCTTTGTCCTTTAAATATGTATTGATAAATCAATATAATTATTAGTCTAAGAGTACAGTGTTTTCAGTGTAAATAAGTAAATTGAAAGTCATCTGTACATCTGTAAATATTCGGTACAATGTATGTATACGTTCATGTTGAGATAGAGGCACTTCCATCTACCACCCCTAGATTGTAAATGTACAAAATAAATAAATAAATAAATAAATAAATAAATAAATAAATAAATAAATAAATAAATAAATAAATAAATAAATAAATAAATAAATAAAGAAGAGAATTGCATTTTATGGCTACTTACTAAGAATCAATCTCACACGAATATCAAAGCAGACCATTACTTATTGTAAACATAAGACGACCCAGCCAACTTGGTTCAAGGAGATGCAAAGGAGGTGAGGATCATTTATGAAGATACATTGATTTATTATTATTGATTTATTATTATTTTTCACAGATCTACAGTAACAATACCCATTTGATCCGTTAGAGAGAAAAATAACGATGTCCAGCCTAAGCCAAAATCCATACTCCTTGTACTGTACAGAAGAAGAAAGAAAATAATACACGCAACAACAGAAAATGAATAGAACAATTTAGTAAGATAATGATACTCCTTGGACATGGCATGAATCCCCTCGGTTACTCCGGAAACGTGACCCCCCAAATGCAGGTCACCACGGTAGTCATCCTCGGCATTTCCATGTCACGTCCAACTTCTCTCCTGAATATACACTTAAAAACAACTTATCACCTCGCTACCTCTCTTATCCTTCATCTATCATATAATACACATGCTGACACCATCACTTGAGTCTAACCATCATTCCATTTCTATTATCTTGCCCGGATATGCAATTTAAACGGTATTATGAATGTCACAGACCTTCATGCCCCTTCTGAGTATACACGCAAACCTTTGCACATTCCATTCCTCCTACATTTCCTCTACTTGACTCCCTCGGAGTTGCTGATTCCATACTTCCGTTGCACTCACATTCTGATACTCACGTTGCAACTTTTTCGCTGCACTACTTATCTGTTCCTGTTCGTCTTATTCAACCATGCTTAATCTAATGTAAATAATCATCTACAACCATCTTTGCTTACCGATCACCATTAACTAATAAATCACTTACCAATACCATTTAAGCTGCGCTACCTCTCTTATCCTTCATTCATCATAACACTTCTATTCCAGGCCACATTTGCTTTAACAATTAAAATGCTCATACAGACACCATCACTTGAATAAATACCATCTAAACTTCGCTACCTCTTTTATCATCCATCATAACACAAGCAAACCATATTACTTACTACTGTTACATGTCTTTTTACTTCTCGTAATTACTCCTTCTTCCATTGTTCTCTTTTTACCCCATAACTCCTTCAAACTCAAGCTTCTCCCTTTAGCCACGGTACTTCTTACTTCTGCTTCTTCCCTCAAACCACTATTTTCGCTCTGATTATGTCCACTTGTCATCCCCTGTGTTTCTTCTTCCATTTTCTCTTCCTGCATCCTGCTTTCTTCTCTAACGCTGACCTCCGTCACTAGCTCGTTCATTAATTTCCTGACTTCTTCCATCCTCCTTGTATTTACTCTTTCCTCAGCTCTTTTTACGATCGCTTCCAAGGAACCCCTTCTGCTCGGTGCTCCCCCCTTGATAATATGTACATCAGCCCTGCTAGTTTCTTCTTGCCTTAAACTCTCATCCATTGATTTCAGTTTCGACACTGTCCACTTTCGGGTCCAATTCCTGTCCATGTCGTACGATGTCGGCATGTAAAAGATCTCTGGTGCCACATTTGGTGTTTACCCGACAAAATTCATTAAATCTCAGCCATAGACGCCCAAGAGAGTTCCGGTTTACTCGGTCTGCCATCTAGTGGGCCTAGAGTAAAACGGAACGTCGAAATTGACGAGCCGACAGCCAGATGGCGTCGAATTGAAATGTCTGCACACGGTACCTGAGGCCATACGATTATTATTATTACCACAAGAATCTGGCCACTAATATACGCTCTCAACCCCTGAAATATTGCTTTCACTAAATGTTTCTTAAGAATTTTGAAATTCATACTCTCTTCTCTTCCGAAATCCCTCCTAACTCCAATTTTCTCACACCGTAGATTACCAGCGTTCCTTGTCACTATATCTGCCATCAATGAAGATAGCAGCGACACTTTTATGGGCCTGTGCCCTCCCACCTTGCCAACTCTCTCCACATTGTCTATATCGACCTCACTGAAATGAATTTTCATTTTCTTTTGTATGACATCTACCACTTCGTAAATAATATCCACTTTAGATTCTGCCTTTTCTTCCTCCACCCCGTAAATAAATATGGATTTCTTCTTAAGCTCCTGTCTGCAGACTGCTATTTCTTTCTTCAGGTTTAACACCCCCTCTTCCATATTTTTTTTTATTTTCTCCCTTAGTGACACCAGTTCTTTCTCGCCGTCTTCCATCATTGCCTTCGTATTTTTCATGTACTCCTGGATCCATGTCTCGTCTTTTCGTGCTCCTGGACTTGCCCCTGAAGCATCTTTTTTAATTGCTCAAACGGACATAACTCCTGTACTACCCCTTTACCACTTTCCTCATAACTTCTATGTCTATCCAGCTCATCCTATCTATCTCCTACCGTGTTATGAAGATACATAAGAACGCAACCCAATCAGGAGGAAACTAAAAGATCACATGGGTTCTCAAGAAAAGCCAAAGTTGAATACGGGAAAGACGTGGATATGGGGAAAGAAAAGAGGAATACCGGCAACCAATGAAGGAGCATTGGGCAAAGAGCAAAACCCAGAGAAGGCAGCTGAAATAACGTAATAATAATAATAATAATAATAATAATAATAATAATAATAATAATAATAATAATAATAATAATAATAATAATAATAATAATGTTATTTGTTTTACGTCCCACTAACTACTCTTTTACGGTTTTCGGACACGCCGAGGTGCAGGAATTTAGTCCCGCAGGAGTTCTTTTACGTGCCAGTAAATCTACCGACACGAGGCTGACGTATTTGAGCTCCTTCAAATACCACCGGACTGAGCCAGCATCGAACCTGTCAAGTTGGGGTCAGAATGCCAGCACCTCAACCGTCTGAGCCACTCAGCCCGGCTGAAATAACGTAGTCCTTAGTAGGCCTATACGAGCAAACAATAATAATAATAATAATAATAATAATAATAATAATAATAATAATAATAATAATAATAATAATAATAATAATAATAATAATAATAATATGAATGCATTGAAAATGATTTGTGATGTTCTAACTGAGAGTTTCCTTACTTTGATTTAGCCACATACTGAGTGTTTATTTCTTTTCATACTGGGTCCAAAGTTATCGAGAAGTGTACTGTTTCGTTTTATTTGCTACTAGCAAATGTACCCGTGCTTCGCTACGGTATTCTGCATTGTATACGAATATTGAAGTAAATACTGTACATGCAGTAAATAAGACTGTTTTAAAATAGCATGTCTCTTGGCGTTATCCGAGAAACAGCATGGAGAGGTCCCCATACGTTGTTTCCAATGTAAAGTGCTTGTTACGGATTTGTGATGATAACGACAGGCTCACTTGCCTACTGCCATTCACAATCGAGTTGGGAAGTTTACATTATAATTGCAGGCCCCATTGCCTACTGCGCGGTCACAATCGATTTGGGGAGTTTCCGTTACAATGGCAGTCCCACTTTCCTACTTCCAGACATATTACAAATTGAGAAGTTTTTATTATAATGGCAGGAAACTTCCCTACAACCAGTCAAAATTGAGTTGTGCAGTTATCATTATAATGAAAGGCCCCTTTTCCAACTGCCAGCCAGCTTACTGCCAGTCACACCAAGTTGGTGAGTTTCCGTCAAAATAGCAAGCCAGTATGCCTAATGCCAGTCACATTTTAGATGGCTACATCTGTTTATAATTGCTGGAACGCTTGCCTACAGCCAAACACAATCTGGTAAGGGGAGTTTTGAACAAAACTACATGCTCCCTTGCCTTCTGCAAGTCAAATCGAGAAGTGAATTATTTATTACAATGGTAGGCCTGCCTTATTAATGCCAGTTACACAGGAATTGGAGAAGGACCCCATTCCTACTGCCAGTCAAAGTCGGTGTGGGGAGTACTGATTACAATAGCAGACACACCCCTTCTCGATCGCTACAAGACGACATCAGTGAATATTTATAGATCGACATACGAAAGTATATGCATGCTTAAAATATTGCAGACCTTCATTTACAGATTGACTGCTGCAAAACGGACGTCATATCGACAAAGGATTGTACCATAAGACGTCAAATTTAGCGGCCTAAATGGCTGGTCGTATGATATCTGATCTATTCATGGGTCTGATTGAGTTAGAAACGTTGAATAGGGTAAAATTTTTGTAAGTTTATCTCACATTGCATTACTTTTCAGATAATTATGTGACAGCTAAATACATAGCATTTGGCTCACATATGGCTACTGGGTGGGCCAATTTTCGAGTAGGCTTTGATGATTCTATCTTTCTTATAAGTGATTTAAAGTATGAATAATGCATGTGAAAAGTCCAAATTTACTTAACGTCGAGAAATAGACAAAAATCAAACGTAAAAGGGATAGAGATACAACAAAAAGTCATAAGACCAAGGTTGTAGATCACTCCAAATTGAATGGAGATTGTGCATTCCCTTATGTGATAGGACTTCGCGAAGATCTGCACCATCATTAAAATTGCCTCCATATTTCGATATTCGTCGGGGAAAAAGTGAAAAATTTAAAGTTCTTGGAAATGTTCTGTCCGTTACAGGCTAAAACGTATAATTTTGCCAAATTACTGTTTTCTTGTTCGTCTGGCAGATTATGCCGCAAAGTGGATTTTGGGCAAGGAGGGTTAAAATTAGGACTTTCAGGAAACTAAACCAAAAAAAATATGCAGATGGTTGTTAATTACCCCTTAAACGCGTAGATGTGCGAAAATTTCACCAAAATAGTCAATGTACAGGCACACAATCGTTAGGATTTTACTTATATAGATAGATAAGGAATCTGCTCCACGTACAACACCTTTTGGTCTATGTCTGCTGGACTTACCCTGCAAAACCGACCATTCATGATATATCCCTTATTAATCTTTCTGTCGAAAAAATACACATGAAAAAAGTTTTAGAAATGGATTTCCAACAAATTTGGTCGATTTCCAGTCATGTATTCTATATATTGTGGAAGAGTAAATTCACCATTTAGATTCCCTATAAACCGCCAGTCCATTCCAGGAACAGGAAATGTAATTGACCTTTAAAATATACCTTTGGATAGGTGGATTCTAAATATAAAGTTTGGTTCAAATATCTTCAATAGTTTTCAAGTTGTAAGAAATACGCTCAACATGCGCCCGTTCTTAAGTTAAGTCCGGTTAATGATATCTCTCTTATAAATCCTCTTACCGAAATGATGCACATGAGAAAAAAGGTTTAAGAATTATTTTCCATTAAGGCAGGTAGATTTCTATTAAGTTTGGTTGTGTATATTTGTGGGAGTGCAAAATCACGGTTTCGGTTTCGTATAAACCCCCCAGTCATTTCATGGATTTAGAAACAATATTTGCCCTGAAACCTACCCAAGGACAGGTGGATTCTAAATATCAAGTTTGGTGGAAATATATCCAGTAGTTTCCAAGTTATAGACAAACATACTGACAGACAAACAGAAAAACAGACACCAAAGCTAAAAATATGCAGATGGTCATTATTACACCTGAAAAGGGATAACTGTACAGAAATGTCACCAAAATAGTCAATGTAAAGACACACTCTAGAAGTGGAGACCTTTATTTCGAGAGTTACTGCTTTGAAACTCTGCGACATATCTGCAAACGGACCTCACCATCAGACGCCTCTTTCAGTGTTCTACATGGTTGGTCCCATGACATCCTCTCGTATCACCTATATTTATGGTTTAGATTGAGTTAGAATCATTAGGTGTGAAATTTTGTACAGTTTTCGATACTACTTTATATTTGTGATACTCATGTGACAGATAGAATCATAAAATGTGGCTATCACATTGCCACTGGTCATGCCAATGTGCGTGCCGAATGTCATGATTCTATCTTTCCTATAAGTGTGCCAAATTAATGTTTACATATACGTGTGAAAGTACAAAATTAACTTGAAATTGAGAAATACAGCTCTATTTAACGTATAAGGAATAGAAATACGATAAAAAGTCATAGGACCAAAGTTGTAGATCTCTCCAAAATGAACTGCGATTGTGCTTTCTGATTTGTGATAAGACTTACCGATTAGCCACCAATTATCCCGAAACGAAGGTGTGCACCGTCGTTAAAATTGCATCCATATTTCGATATTTTCAGGGGCCGAAAGTTGTACATTTGCATAGCTTAGAATATTTCCTCAAAGGAAAGAGTGTCAAGCTTTCGGGATTAGCACTCGCATACATTCGGTGTAATTAAGGAAGAAAATAATTCAGTAAAGAAATTTAAAATTAATAGAAAATGGATTAAAAATGAGGGCAGTCGGATGACGACAAATATGTAAATACCAAGTGAATGTATTGGAAAATCAAATGCCCGTCAATAAATTATGCTGGTGTGAGTTATGGATATAAGAAAGAGGTAACACAGGACAAATTGAGGCGCAGGCGTTCTTAGGTCAACAGATAAGATGGCCAATGGTGTTATTACTTAAGCTATTCGAGGACAGTTATAAACTCCAACGATATTCCGCCAATATCCCGCAGAATGGCCGACTGACGCCCTCTCTTGCCTTCTACCCAAGGAACAACCATGAATTTAAAGGTATGATGAGGAAAATGGCAATACGTTACTTCCATGCTGGCAAGCAGTCAGAGACGTTGCCATGGTAACCTGTAGGTTCGTTGTCGGCCTGTCGGTCACACACGCAGACCATGATACCCGCAGAAAATAGTAAATTTCTCCGTCATTTGAATAGTAAGGTAAATTATGAACATAACCAAAGTTGTTTATAATGAAGAGACGTTTCACATACGGTCCACGGAGTTTACATGAAATCAATAGTATAAGAGAAAATGGAGTAAAACCGTTCTGGTTTTCCTATAAACCCCGTCCAATCAAAGATTTTAAAATGAAATGCATATAGAAACCTTCCTCGGGGTGAATATACTCCAAATATGAAGTTTGGTTGAAATCTATCCAGCCGTTTTGCCGTGATGGTGGAACAAACAAACAAACAGACAAACAGACACGAAAAATAAAAATCACCGATTCGGTCTTGAGTTGACCTAAAACGGATAAATATCTGAAAAATTGGCAAAACAAACGAAATTACAGACAGCGGACCCCCTACAACTTTATTTATAAGATTATGAGTTTCACATCAAATAATATGATAGCGGTTCCTTCTCATCACAACATAATCTGGTATTCGTGGAATTTTTCTGGATGAGTGTGTATATATACGCAATACATGGGTGAAATATACTTGGTGGTTAAAATGTTAAAGATGAATTACAATTAAATATCAACTGCTCAATGTTCTTTCCACTTGGTTGGTAACATTTTATTCTCTACGTATGCGCTTGCTCATTCATTACAACGGACCAGTAAATATGCTGGAAGTTCTTATCTTACGGAACTTAATTTCAATGGTAAAACTCTTTGTTTCACTGCTAGACACAGTTGCCTGAACACCATGGGAGAAAAATGATTTCACAGATGATATCTGATTCTCTGCTACACAGAGCCATTAATAACGAACATAAATCAGCAAAAGAAGGAAATTGCCTCTCTCTCTGATAATTGTTTATATCAGAACGACAGCGACCAGGTTGAAGATATATGATCTCCCTTTACAGATAATGTAGGCTGAATTAGTGCTAAAATTCGTCAGTAATTATGATATCCATAGTTGAGAGTTGCACCGTGATTCGAAAACGAAATAGTATTACAATAATTACCTTTGTAACAGTTCGTTTGTTTGATGTTAATACACAGTAATAAGGTAGTAAATAGTGGCAGATTCACCTGCGTAGTGTAGCGGTTAGTGTCATCAGCTGCCGTCCTCGTGGCCCAGGTTGGCAGGAGAGCTGGTATGTGGTTGAAATGCTATACTCCAAATCTTTAGTATATCGTGGGAGAAATATTCATTTCAGGCAAGAAATCAGTACAGCCCTCAAAACCACCCAGTACCTGCTTACCCACACTCTCTCTCATTGGTCACCTGCATCAGACGCGCTAACACATGCGCACATCTGAAGAGTGAGGGGAGGTGGAGAAAACGGAAGTACGAGGATATCTATCATGAACGAAACACACGTGGAGGGGAAGGTACTTGCTTCCCCGCCGGCCCACACGTTCCACTGGCTGGACAATGAAGGGAGAGGTGAACGAAGGAAGGAACCACAAGGCAACAAACGTAATGCGTATGTCAACTCGTTGAGGGCCAAACTTTTCAGTTTCTTTGTAATTCTTGTGTGCGAAGTCTGGCTGGAACGTTAGCAGTCTCGACTATGACTTCAAAATCAAATGGCATCGCGCTCAAGCACCGTAAGAAAGAATGACCCTTATTTTCGTCAATATACGCCCAGTTAAATACTAATAAGAATAAGAATAAGAATAAGAATAAGAATATGAATATGAATATGAATAAGAATAAGAATGTTATTCTCAAAAACAAAGTAAATTTAACCTGGCATTAAATATGATTATCAGAGACGCAAGGGCGTTTGGAAAACCGTTCCTATAATGTTATTGTCAGCGCTGATAAAACAATTATATGCCATATATTGGGGTGGGATTACATCGTGCACATTTCATCGCAATCAAATTACAGTTAATTAATTGATTTCCTTGATTAGGGAAAGCTAGCATAGCCACAATGTTTAACAATAGAAACATCTTAGTCAGTTCCCAAATAAATGGAGTTGGGAGAGGCCTCCGTGTGCGCAACGCCCAAGCCACACCTCCTGGAAGACGAACACATGTGACGTTGCCTTGGTTACTTCTCCTTCATCCTCAGGGTAGTCCAAAATCTTCGCCCTAACGTTACGTGTTTCCTTTCCCACCCAGAATTGTTGTAATCGCGATTGTACACGCAGTTCACCTTCATTGGGCATGTGCCTGAAATGAGCTGCACCATTTCAGGATGATGACACGAGTTTAGATTTTTATAGTGATAGATAGAATTTTGCTACCGAACAGTTTCGTTATTCAAATGGTAACCTTGTTGAAGTTTAAAAAGGAATAATAGTGATATGCCAGGGAAGCGACTAGAAAGTTAGAGGCTCCGTGGTACGTGGCACACAAGGTAAATGAAAATCATGAACTTTAACAACATGTATTTAGAAACTTCGAAATGCAATGCCAATAAGAGGAGGACCAAGATTTAAAATAACATGAACATGAGCGTTTTTGCCAATAGGTCTTATTTTGTTCATAATTGAACATTTAAAATCTTATTTCCTCAAATATTTCCGACTTGTCTTTGTGGCGTAGTGGCTAGCACATTGACATTGGGAATTGAAGTTTCCGAGTTCAAATCAGACCATGATTATTATTTTTATTTGTGAACAACATAGGTTTTTCGCGGGAATAAATAAAGTCAAAGTGTTATTCTTCCTCTGCACCTGCATTTATTGTATGTGCTCGTTGTCGCGATAAACTTTGTATCCAATGCCCCATGAAAAATACCACCTAAATAAGTGCAATAATGAGTCAAGTGCAAGAAATTCATTGTCAGACGAACACTGAAAATATAATAAAAATATTGCACATCATTTAAACAATATTGTAAATATTTATTAATATTGTAAATATAAAAACTACTACAAATATTAAAGTATTTGATTTTCTTCTTGGTTGGTTTTTCGCTCAGACTCAGCGAGGGATACCATCTCTACTGGCTCAAAGGCAGTGTCCTGGAGCGTGAACCTTTGGGTCGGAGAGAAAAATGGGAAGGAGGACCAGTACCTCGCCCAGACGGACTCAGCTGATACGCTGAGCAGGGGCCTTGTAGAGATATGGGAAGATTGGAACGGATAGAGAAGAAAGAGGGAAGGAACCAGCCGTGGCCTTACGTTAGGTACCATGCCGGCATTTGCCTGGAGCAGAAGTGGGAAACCAAGGAAAACCACTTCGAGGATGTCTGAAGAGGGAATCGAACCCTTCTCTAGTCAGCTGACCTCCAAGGGCTGAGTGAACCCCGCTCCAGCCCTCCTACCATTATTCAAATTTCGTGGCAGAGTCGGGAATTGAACCCGGTTCTCCAGGGGAGGCAGCTAATCACGCTAACCACTATACCACAGAGGCGTACAAAGTATTTGATGTCATGTAAAATATTGCACCGAAAACATAAAATGAAAAGAAAATGAAAAAAAAGGAAAGAAAAAGAAAGGGAAAAAATAGAACAAGGTTGGATTCAAATTCGGAAACTTCAGTTCTCAACGTCAATGCGATAGCGACTACGCTACAGTTACAAGTCAGAAATACGAGCGGGGTAAGACTGCAAAAGTTTGAGGATATATTTTAAACGTTAAATTTTGAACAAAATACGCTCCAACAGGGATAAAATATCCTTTAATGAAGGGGAAATCCTCAGAATTTGAACATCCTTCTAGGAAACCACATTGCGTCCACCCCTTATAAGCTCCACAACTTGCACTGACCTTGATGCCAAGCTACGCACCAAGTCTTGCAACACATCTCCCAGTTGGTCTCTCGTATTCCCAGCCCAGTACCTAACAGCTCATTCTGTTCGGAGGTAAGCGACAGTGTTGTTAAATAGAATGGCGCTGAATAAAATATTAAATTAGCCGAGGATATATTCAAATATCGTAATTGTGATTCTCACGTAACCAAAATAAATCTAATATAATAATTTTGACAAAATTTCCCACATTGCAGTCATTTTTCATTCTATGGGTGACCTCCAAATCATTTCCTTTACGAGTAAAGTGTCACGTATAATAATAGGAATTAAGTCATTCATGATCTTGACGGACGATTGTTAATTAGGAGCACATCTCAGGTGCGGAATCTTAATTGGCATAGAGGATGTGGACTCAAAACTTTGCTTCATTCTGGCAACGTCGGTGCGAAGGACCAGGATGTTTCGGTCGATGGTAAGGGCTGTGAGAATGGTGATGCAATGTGCAGTATTCAGTTCGTCTTCCAGGTTGCACCATGTTGTTGTTTCTGTACCTTCCGTACAATTTGCCCACGTTTCTAATACATTGCATTATTCTTTGTCAAGGTGACTTAAATATCCCTGCTCGATCCGAGGCATTCAACAGTCTCTCAGGTGGAGATGGAGGCACTTCCGTGTATGTGGGGCTTGCCCTTTCTCCATCTACCACCCCTAAGTTGTACATGTACAATTTAAGGAAAATAAATAATAATAATAATAATAATAATAATAATAATAATAATAATAATAATAATAATAATAATAATAATAATAATAATAATAATAATAACTGAAAAAATGAAATGGCGTATGGCTTTTAGTGCCGGGAGTGTCCGAGGACAAGTTCGGCTCGCCAGATGCAGGTCTTTTGATTTGACACCCGTAGGTGACCTGCGCGTCGTGATGAGGATGAAATGATGATGAATACGACACATACACCCAGCCCCCGTGTCAGTGAAATTAACCAATTATGGTTAAAATTCCCGACCCCACCGGGAATCGAACCCGGGACTCCTGTGGCCAAAGGCCAGCATGCTAACCATTTAGCCATGGAGCCGGACATAATAATAACTACGAGAGTGGTTATTGCGCTTCTCCTTTAAATAGCTTTCTCTCTCTCTGACTGACGTAAGCCCCGCGGGACCTCCTGAAAAGTTTGGAACGTGTCTGTCACTTGCCAGGTAGCTGGGAATCGCCGGTGCTCTTACCTAACTTGAGGGTTCGCCCTGTATGTTTATGCGGTGACCTGTATATAATATATGTGTATAACAGGCATCCAAGAATTGCTGAATTTATACCCTTCCTCTAAATTCATATGTTTTGGGTGTTTCGTAATTTCGATAGCCTCCGGAGTTTTCTTTCGAGATTCCAGGAATAGATGCTGAGATCTTGGTTCTGTCAAATTAAATTTCGTGTTTTGTTTCGCAGGGATGCTTCGCTACATCTGAAATATCTATGCCTTGGTTCCTGGTGCAACGGATGTTCTTCAATTTGGGTAGAAATCAGAAGCTTCGTTTCGCCTACGTAGCAAGTATCTCAGCTACATTCAATGTAGTAGTCTCTAGGGGCCTGTAATTCTATTTTGTCTTTGACTGGTAGCATGTAACCGGTTAACTTTCGGTGTGGTTTATAGATGGTCTTTATGCAATATTTAATCAGTATTTTACCAATCCAGTATGTCGTCTTTCTGATGTAAGTAAGTATCACTGTTTTCGGACGGGTCAGTTCGTCCTCGACTCTGTTCTCTTCTACGTTGGCCTTTCCTTTTTTTTTCGTTCTAATTTTCTAAACGTTCGTCGGAGGTTATTGAGCGAGTAGCCATCTCTCCTGAGGGTTTCCGAGAGGGGTTCTTTCCCTTCTTCAAGGTATCCTGCGTCCGATTTAACTATGTCCCTGTTAATCAGTGATTTGAGTACTCAGCCTCTTTTTATGAAATTTGTGAAATTAAGAAACACGCTAACAGTGTGAATTCAGAGGAAGAATATAAAATCAGCAATCCTTGCATGCCTATTATATAGTACTCGTCAAATATCGCCACCGTTTTCTCTTGTTTTAATGGCTCACCACTGCTGCCAAATTGAAATCACGAGACATAACCATCTACAAACTAACCTCAATGTAAGTTTCAATAAAGGGATTACCTTACCCAAGTAAATGATAATAACTGATCAATGAAGATATTCATTATTAAGTCGGTTTTCAAGCTTAATGAGGAATTAAGGATATACACACACTCTCACCTTCACTCAATTTAATGTTGTATATTTCTGCCTTTATTTTGATACACGCATTATTTTAACCGTATTTTTCGGTCTTTGCCTTGTGTGAATAATTCAGCTCCTTTCTTGACATTTGTTGTTATATATCGGACTATAGAGAGGCCACGCTGTAATATTACACAAGAAAATATATTACATGTATAAATGACCGAAGTCAATAACAATACACGAAGGCTAAGTCTGCGAACCGTACCAAAGTCGTGAATAGACAAGGTTCGGTTAAGTTAGGTTGATAACGAAATTTCCTTCCATTTTGGACTGAACTGATATTTAAGAGGATGTAATGTTGCTTTCCTTTTCGGAGGAGTTCCTGCAGATTTTTCTTGCTTCTTAGATATCTTAATCGTTTTCTGTTCGTAAGTGTTGGACGAAATAAGACCGTAATTAATAAAATGCTGCGTTCGTCACTTCACACCAACTACAGTGCGTCATTAAATGCATTATTCGAATGTGCCACAGCTCTTCTTAGCTGGTATTACCCTAACAGATTTACAATCCCACAGGAAAAGAAAATATGCTTTAATTATACCCGCAAATGTAACACTAGTGATTTTTGCAATACGGCAGTGGCAATACGTAATTCTCGCAAATCACGAAATAAACCATGACTGTGTAGTGCCAACGTGCCAGATTAACAGTAACTGTAAGACTTCGTGTCGGCAAGTAGGCTCTCTGAACTGTATGGTTAGCAACACTGAATCGAACCCAACAGTTAGAAAATAATTAAAAATCACTACCTTTAGTATCAATAGGGGAGCAAGGGTAAGATTGTACCTTTAGTGTATAGGCTTACATGCCAGGGAGTGTACGTATATTACAATATGCGGGTCACCACTTGAACATAAAGGACGAACTCTCAAGTTACGTAACATCACCGGCAATTCTGGCAAGTGACACACACTTTGCAGCCTTTACAGGAGGCACCGCGGGGCCTACGTCGGCCAAAGAGAGACAGAGAGAGAGAGAGAGAGAGAGAGAGAATTTGAATTTGAATTTGAATTTATTGATCATGATTTACATGCCACTGAGACTGAAAAGCCCCTTTATGCAGCGTCTTCTTATAATACAATGCAGATTTATGAAAACAGTAACTACATTTTTATAATATTAAAGTATTAAACTAAACAATAAACTTAAATGAAAATACAGATACCAAATCCAGTAAGGTTAAGACATACATTATATTATAAGTAAGAAAGTAAATCATTAAACTCTTCTGTTATTCTGGACTACATGGGTTTAAAGAATATAAAGCTAAAGCAGAGAGAGAGAGAGAGAGAGAGAGAGAAGGATATTAAAAGGAAAAGCACAATGGCAACTCTTATAGTTTATTTAGCTGCCGGGAAGACTGATTACCGAGACAGTAGTTTTTATTTCAGAATTTCAAAATCACAAATTTACTTACATGACTTACTATGAAGAAGGATGCTGTTATCTCAGCATTTTTTGTTTTTGAAACTTGACACTTCTTAGCTGTGTTTCATATACTTTAATATCATTGCATAATTGAGAGGCAGTTAAAATAAATGCCTCACTCCAGCTTACTCTTCAGTGCTGAGGAACATAAAGAGTGTTTACTCTAAACTGACTGTCGCAATCATGTACTCGATTTATTTTAACAATGGCCGGGCTGAGTGGCTCAGACGGTTAAGGCGCTGGCCTTCTAACCCCAACTTGGCAGGTTCGATCCTGGCTCAGTCCGGTGGTATTTGAAGGTGCTCATATACGACAGCCCCGTGTCGGTAGATTTACTGGCACGTAAAAGAACTCCTGCGGGACTAAATTCCGGCACCTCGGCGTCTCCGAAGACCTTAAAAAGTAGTTAGTGGGACGTAAAACAAATAACATTAATTAATTATTATTTTAACAATGAAACTGTCCAAATATGACGGAATAGTCGATTTTAAAATTCTTTGCAAGTAGCTGAGTAGGATCATCTATCTGTGAGTTTCAACCAACTTGCAACTTTCTAGTAAGATGTTACATGTTAATCCTTACGAATATTGAACACGAGACGTATAAAAGGACGCCGAACTAGCTGGTTCTTCATATTGTATTTCACTGACATATTTCTGTAGATTACAGCATCCCAATCCAAAACAGAAAATACACGGTTTTTATTAACATTTTGTTCACGGAAAAATGACGTAGGTGTGTTGAACCATCGGCTAATATAGATCACGCACTGTTGACTGGAGATGGATTGGAGAGGAATTGACAGCCCAGCCACAAGTACCTCAACCACTCAGGTACCTCAACATTGGATCCCTGCCCTACCTGTGATGGGCATTGAAAGAAACTGACAACGAACCTGTGAGGGTATGGATAAAACGTTTCTGTTTACAATGTTCTTAAAGTAAATTGAACTACAAAGTTAAAATCTGCTATAACTAAGTTCAGTGTGTCTTGTAAATTATGATAAACTGCATTATGTCCACATATGTGCGTGATCTTAATATTTATTTTTTTTACAAATAAACAGGGATTATTTAAAATTATAAGATTAGTACTGTTTGGATCCACTTTCGAGATCAAAGGCAGCGACCTGTGGGCGATATTCCCTTAATAAACGTTATATTTTCCTTTCGTAGTATTATACAGACTACGAAGAAACGTACACTACGAAATTAATTATAATTCTATCCTTTATTCCCTCCTGTTTGTTTCGCTCTTTTACCTCATTAGGGCAGGGCTTTTTAATATTTCAGGCACAAGCGACATTTAACCGAGTGCATTTTGTAAAGTTTGTTCTCAGCAGACACAACAAGTCTGAACTTTTCTTTTTGTAATTACCGAGTGCATTTTGTTATGTTTGTTCACAGCAGACGCAACAAGCTTGAACTTTTCTTTTGGTGATTACCTTGTCCTTCTCTGAATCGACAAAAAATTCACAATTAGGTATTGCATTTCCCATGGATCGAAATAGTACAAACATACATCATCACCACTTGCAATCCTGCAGGCTATTGGCGTCCTTTCACTGATATCAATGTTCTGATTGAAAGGCTCCCATGAATGTTTCCAATATTCTATCAAGTTTACCTGAATGCAATGATTTGCTTCTCATGACTCCAGTAACTACTTTTAGAACTTTTTCAACTACCATGACAAGTCTGGTCATTGATAGGTATCTCCGCTTGCTCATCGAGCAGAACGGGGTTATGTCCAGCAGTCGGTTTGTTGAAGACTTATATTCGGACAATCGTTAACTATTGTACATCAGAGATTTATTGCGGATCTTTGTAACTTGCCGCAATGCTGCTTCTGATTTTAAATAAATAAATAAACAATAATCAAACAAAAGAGGTTTAATGTCAGACCATCACGTAAAAAAAGAGGCGCCCTTTTGACAAAGGAAAGAAGAGAGAAGCATAGCCAGAAAATGCGCGAGTATTGGGCAAATATCAAGTCCCTCTAAAGGCAGAGAAGTTGAACATCGTGGTCCTTAATTATTACATTTAAATAAATAAATAAATAAATAAATAAATAAATAAATAAATAAATAAATAAATAAATAAATTTTCTAAATTATTCTCACGTAAACCGCCACACCGGTTCAGTTTATAACAGTCTGGGTGCTTTACATTCAGTCTCGTTACATTTACATACGCAATCAAACAGTAATCACCTACTCAGTAAATCTGTTCAATCCAATAACCTGTACCACTAGAAATTAAATAGAAACAACGAAGAAATCTGAATGCATCCAAAGAAACGCCCAGTAGAGGAGACATCGCTCAACGTAGGGTTGGCCTCAGGAAGGACATCCAGCCCTAAACCTGCGCCAAATTGGGCGGACACTAAGAGAAAGAAGGAAGTACCCAGAATTTTATACTCTTTGAAGTGTTGACTGCCAATCAAAAATCTATTCTCAATTCGTATATATAGTTCAGTGGCAATTTCAATTAGTATGCCGAATATGAAATTCATTCGTATTTCTGAAGATGGATGGACAGAAGAGTTGACGAAGGTTCCCAAGGAATCTTCTCCGAATGTTATTCACAATGAGGTGACATAGTACCACCCAGAATGTCGGTATCGAGAGATCCGCGAGCTATAATAATGTAAATCATGGAATTAAAAAGAATATTTCTCGATAGATGCTCAGTCACACAAACAGGAGCAGGCTTTCGGTGACGCTAAAGGTGAAAATATCCTTGTATGCACCTTAGCCTAATAATAATAAGAATAAATATAATAATAATAATAATAATAATAATAATAATAATAATAATAATAATAATAAAAGGGCGCTAGGCTGTCACTATTGTAAAGGTTCTGAGGGTTTTGTAGACTTGTTTTCACCGTTTTAATTTCTCATAGAAAAGTCTAGTACGCTCTTTTCTTTTAATTTATTTTATTCCTTCATCATTCTTTTCTCGATTCAAGTCTTTCGTATGCACGTTTTAGTCGAAACCTAACCAAATCTTCCTTTTTGACATACTGAAAACCGTGTATGTTATATTCATAGACAGTTGATTAGCTCTGTAGATTTAGGCCTATAAGAACAATATATCACCATTAGCCCCTGGCCCAGTTCCTTAAAGTTAGTCTCATATAAGCAATATATAGCGGTCATCTTTCCTCGGGGGCCCTAGCACTAAGAAGTTGCGCGCTGCCGCCATCTTTCGCATTAGCCCCTATCGAAATGGAGCTGAAAATTACCTGTACGTAACAACATATTGGAACACGAGTCGAACAAACAAAACCGTTCACGATATTTGAAACCAGAGGGAAGAATATTCTGGATGTGGTGCTGATAAAACCAGATGAGCTCTATAGAGAAACCGAAGTAATAGATGGTATTAGTGACCACGAAGCTGTTTTTGTCGTAGTTAAAATAAATGTGAAAGAAAGGAAGGTATTAAAATTAGGACTATTAGGCAGTACCATATGGCTGATAAAGCAGGCATGAGGGAGATTTTAAGTAACTATGATCGCTGGAAAATGGAAAATAAAACAGACTCTGGGATGTGTTTAAAGCAATTGTTCAGGAATGTGGAAATAGGTTTGTTCCTTTAAAGGTGGTAAGGAATGGTAAGGATCCACTATATTATAACAGAGAAGTAAGCAGGCTAAGAAGGAGGTACAGACTGGAAAGAAATAAATGGTTATGGAAGGAGAAATTGAAGGAACATACTAGGAAATTGAATCTAGCAAAGAAGTCAGCTAAGGATAACACGATGGCATGCATAATTGATGGTCATACAAATTTTAGTGAAAAGTGGAGGGGTATGTATAGGTACTTTAAGGCAGAAACAGGTTCAAAGAAGGACATTATAGGAAACATTAATGAACAAGGGGAGTGTGTATGCGAGGATCTTCAAAAGGCAGAAGTATTCAGTCAGCAGTATGTAAAGATAGTTGGTTACAAGGATAGTGTCCAGATAGGGGATGTGAGTAATACTAGAAAGTATTAATATTTACCTATGATAATCATGATATTTACAGTAAGATACAAAAGTTGAAAACTAGAAAAGCAGCTGGAATTGATAAGATTTCTGGGGATATACTAAAGGCAATGGGTTGGAATATAGTACCATATCTGAAATACTTATTTGATTATTGTTTGGTTGAAGGAGCTATACCAAGTGAATGGAGAGTTGCTATAGTATCCCCTGTGTATAAAGGAAAGGGTGATAGACATAAAGCTGAAAATTACAGACCAGTCAGTTTGACATGCATTGTATGTAAGCTTTGGGAAAGCATTCTTTGTGATTATATTAGACATGTTGGCGAAATTAATAACTAGTTTGACAGAAGGCAGTTTGGGTTTAGGAAAGGTTATTCCACTGAAGCTCAGCTTATAGGATTTCAGCAAGATATAGCAGATATCTTGGATTCAGGAGGCCAAATGGACTGTATTGCGATTGACCTATCTAAGGCATTTGATAGGGTAGATCATGGAAGACTACTGTAAAAATGAGTGCAATTGGACTTGACAAAAGGGTGACTGAATGGTTGGTATATTTCTAGAAAATATAACTCAGAGAATTAGAGTAGGCGAAGCTTTATCTGACCCTGTAATAAGAGGGTAATTCCTCAAGGCAGTATTATTGGACCTTTATGGTTTCTTACACATATCAATGATATGTGTAAAGAAGTGGAATCAGAGACAAGGCTGTTTGCAGATGATGTTATTCTGTACAGAGTAATAAATAATTTACAAGATTGTGAGCGGCTGCAGGGTGACCTCGATAGTGTTGCGAGATAGACGGTGGGCAAGGGTATGATGATAAACGGGGTTAAAAGTAAAGTTGTGTGTTTCACAAATAGGAAAAGTCCTCTCAGTTTTAATTACTGCGTCGATGGGGTGAAAGTTCCTTTTGGGTATCATTGTAAGTACCTAGGTGTTAATATAAGAAGAGACCTTCATTGGGGTAATCACATAAATATGTTTGTTAATAAAGGGCACAGATCTCTGCACATGGTCATGAGGGTATTTAGGGTTTGTAGAAAGGATGTAAAGGAGAGGGAATATAAGGCTCTGGTAAGACGCCAACTAGAGTATGGTTCCAGTGAATGGGACCCTCACCAGGATTACTTGATTCATGAACTGGAAAAAATCCAAAGAAAAGCAGCTCGATTTGTTCTGGGTGATTTCCGACAAAAGAGTAGGGTTACAAAAATGTTGAAAAGTTTGGGCTGGGAGGACTTGGGAGAAAGGAGACGAGCAGCTCGATTAAGTGGTATGTTCCGAGCTGTGAGTGGAGAGATGGCGTGGGAGGACATCAGTAGACGAACAAGTTTGAGTGGTGACTTTAAAAGTAGAAAATATCACAATATGAAGATAAAGTTGGAATTCAAGGAGACAAATTGGGGCAAATATTCGTTTATAGGAAGGGGAGTTAGGGACTGGAATAACTTACCAAGGGAAATGTTCAATAATTTTTCAATTTCTTTGCGATTATTTAAGAAAAGGCTAGGAAAACAACAGATAGGGAACCTGCCACCTGGGCGATTGCCCTAAATGGAGATCAGTAGTGATTGATTGATTGATTGATTGATTGATTGATTGATTGATTGATTGATTGATTGATTGATTGATTGATTGATTGATTGATTGATTGATTGATTGATTGATTGATTGATTGATTGATTGATTGATTGATTGATTGATTGATTGATTGATTGATTGATTGATTGATTGATTGATTGATTGATTGATTGATTGATTGATTGATTGATTGATTGAACCAGCACAGATAAATGGTACCACATTATTATTCAGTAAAATTGGTATTAAAAACATATAAATGTAATTTCGACGTCAATATTGAAAATGTCGGAGGCGTTTTATTATTTTCTTGCGCCAATAACATGACAACCAGATCATACAATAACACTGCCGATTAGCTTCACAATAAATTTTATCGGACAAAGAAAATGCTACATTAATATAAATTTAGTGTTTCGTAAGTAATTTTATGACGGTACAGTTCTCTGAAACTACAACGAAAAAGAATTAAGTAGTTACACGATTCCTAATTCTTCACAGTAAATTCATGTCCCCGATTCGAAGTGGGGCAACACTTTTCAGGCACACCCCCATTGGAGGTGAGTTCCATGTACATTTCTAGCCATACACTCGATTTCCTGCCTTTGTTTAACATCTGGCAGTAACGGGAATCAAAATAGGACCTCTGAGGACGGAAACTAATAGCGCTGACCTTTACACTACGAATGTGGACATTCCTTATAACAATTAAGGCGTTGACATGCAATCGAAATTCTTTTCATTTATTTTTTTCATGGAGAAGGCTGTAAACTCTCATTCCAATTACAAGGAAAAGCTCGCAAATCAACTGGTAAAGTAGATTTGCTTCTACGATTGACGTAAAATGGAACCTGTGTTGATTCCACACGAGGTTTGTCATGGAGAGGGTAGTAAGTAAGACCCTGGCCCAGTTCCTTAAAGTTAGTCTCTTATTAAAAATGTAGAGTGGCCATCTTGCCTCGGGGGCCCTACCACTAAGAAGTTGCCCGCGGCCGCCATCTTGCACATTAGCTCCTACCGGAAAGGCTCTGTAAATTAACTGTACGTAACAACAGCATAGATAATTGGTACCACATTATTTTGTTTAGTGTGTCCAACAATGGTTGCGAAAATGATCACAGGGGCTAAACATTTTCAAACATTTCATGTAATATGATGACATCTGGGGATTTTTGTAACTTCATCATAGAAAGGAAGATATATTTAAATACTCAACACTTTAAGATTAGCGCTGCGAACTAGATAAAGTTCCATCACACAAGATAAGGCTAATCATTAAAAGAGTTAGAACCGTGAAAGCAGCACAAGATTCTGAAGAGTGTGGTCCTATCACTCGATCAACGATATACAAAGTACAGTCCTTATAACCACTTGGGTGGAAACTATCCATCAACGAACCGCTGGATTCTTTCGATGGAAAATCATGCGTTTTACCGTGAAATTTGCACTTGAATCACACGCATGAGCTGACAAACTTATTAGACAATGATTCTTCACAATGTGCTTTTATCGCATAATGCCTGAAACATAATTAGCATTAAATTTTATGTTAAAGTGATAAATGATTTTACATTATATTTCAGGGCCTCTCAAACGCCCAAAATCTCACGCGTGCAAACTGAGGCGCAGAGTTCCTGTGCACAGTGCATCGGTCCCACTCAGCTCGGCTCGGACTTGCGCGTCGTCTCCGGGCGACTCGGCTAAGCTCGGCTCAACTCGGCTCGGATTTGGAGCGCTGCGGAGCAAGTAGGAACGGGGAGACAGACGGAGCGAGCGAGACAGGAGTGGAGAAAGAGAGAGACAGCGCTATTGCCGAAGATCGAGGAGTGGGGGTCTGTACTCTGGTCAAACAAGCGAAGTCGTCTTTTGGACCGTGCACCGCGCCATGCACTGGTACATGCACACTGAGAGACCCTGTTATATTTGTGCAATATCACCTGCTTTACAATGCTGGCAAGACTATTTTAATCTTCTCCGGTAAAATTCACATATAATGGTTTACTATCTTTCCCATGCCAATGCTTCAATCAATTTGGAAATACTCTATGCTCATTTCATTGCGAACCACAAATCAACGTACCAACTTCTCCCTAGCTCTAACTTTATTAAACACCCTCCTAATTACCACAATGTAATATTCTCAGTAGCAGCAATAATATCGCGTATCACAAACACATGGCGTTTTGCGATTTTAACATGTTTTAATACGAGAACCGTGCATTCAAACACAGAGAAGTGAGAAATTGAGCTGAATAAATTATTACCGATTGGGGCATATGCACTTCTAAACATGCTAAACACCGAAATATGGGCCTAAACAAGTCAAGACATTATTCAGTGCGACTTCTATAGGTGGTGCGGGGTGCCCTATTTTAATCTAGTTATGGTACAATTCGGAAGAAAGGAGTACTTACATAAACATATACGTTTTCTGGTGGAACGTGGGGAATGAACTCACCTAAAAAGAGAGAAAAAGAAACTATAAGAAACACAAAATGAGATGAATTTGCAGAACAAAGGCAAGTAGAGAAAGAGATAATTAAAAATGTACTTCATACAGTTTTTCCACCAATATTCAGATAATGTAATTTTAGGTTAATCTCTTAATTATTTTATTGAGAAATGTCAAGAATAAATTCCCAATTATTTATATTAATATCAGGAATATAAACACAATGTGATGATACGTTTTGGAAATACAGTAGAGTCTCGAAAATCAGAGGTAATTGGGGGAAAGGTACCTCAGATTTGTAATAATTCGGACTACACGGAGCAACACAGGGAAAATTGTGAAACATGAAAATAAATTAGACTCTACAGGTTCTTGATTATGCGGTAAGCTGTGGAAATACGTAGAAATCCTAACAGTTTCAACAGGGACACTGGCTATCAAGTAATACGTGGTTGCCAGCCATTAAGGATTTACTATTGTTATTTCGTTTCAGTGTTTTTCAAATTCGTACGTTCCACATCATCAGATGTTTCATTCTAGGCTTGTGTCAGAGTCATAATTTCATGTGTGTGCACACCAATATTATATCCTTCCTCCCTCCCAGGCTGATGGTAAATAAACAATGAATGAATGAACGAATGAATGAATGAATGAATGAATGAATCTGAGTTACTGTCACCAGACACATTATTCTGCTAACCAATGCGCTACGTCCTTCATGGTTACCTGTTTGAGGAAGTTAGTGATGTTCTCCTTACGTTCTGATGCTTCCAACAATGAATGTATCAGGGGGTGCCGATATATTTCTTTTGTACACTCTAAAACGCCCTGATCCATAGGTTGTATAACACTTGTTATGTTAGAAGGCGAATATAAAGCACGAATTCCATCACATACTAGTTCCTGTTGATCAGGATGTGACCCTGCGTTGTCTAAAATTAAAAGTGATATAATAGGTAGACCCTTCTTTCTAAAAAACGTTTTACCTTAGAGCACGACGACAAAAACGCACGTGATCTCAGTAGAGGGGAATCACAGTACGATGACATGGCGGGAGTAAGCAGGGAATGAAATGCTGTAGAAACATAATTTTAAATTCGCGAAAGGAAAAAATTAAATAACTCTCGGATTTAGCAGAGCTCCGGATTTCCAAAGATCTACTGTAACAGTTTCCTATCATGCACGACACATTATTACACCGCATGTTCTTTTTATCTATCCCAAGCGGAAAGGGATCAAACATACCGTTACATTATTTAAAATTACCCATCCGGAAAAATTGAATTGCATTTTGGCAATACGCGAACCGTGTTATTTGTCTCATTAAGCTTTTACTAGCATCTACGTTGTTGTTATTATTATACTTCTGCACGGCATGGTGGTGGTTTGCACAGCGGATAAATTTATCAGTACTAGTAACAACATATTTGAATGATGGCATTAACTGTCAATCACACTCCACAACTGAAATGAGAGCAAAATATATGATTTTATAGATATATTGTTTGTTTTAAATTATGCTTTCATTGGTCGGAACACAAGGCGTGGCAGTTTTTCTGGTCCATGCTGAGTGAAATGAAACGAACTGGTGGGAAGACTTACTATTCGTGAGAGCCTTGCTTAGCTTACAGGTAGCTTAATTATTACGTTCGGAACATATAAAGGCATCTATTGGGATAAAAGAAAGGAAAATTAAACTTGCGTCTTCGTATTCCTCAACGTGGTGTAGCCCTTCTCAGGCATGCCAATACGAAGTGCCTGGCAGCACTGGGAATTCGAACCCCGGGCATCCTAGGACGTCATTAAATAGTGCTAATCGTTATTAGGGGTGGAAGACAAGGTACTAAATTATACGTATATAATTTGCGAAGTTTCACAATTGTCATTAACAGAATTATCTGCTATCATCCTCCAGTTTACCGCAGTTATGGGAAAAGGGCCTAATTCGTTACGGTGATTATTTTATTCTCTTCCTTTCATACATATTCCGTGATGGAGTATGATAATATTAGGATACTGAAGTCCATCAACCTCGTTATCATAATCGTCATGCTACGAGAACATTTCATTCGCACTGTTCTGACTGCTATCTTCTAGTGCATGGCCTCTCAGGGTGCATGCGCCGTGCAGTACACGGGCGCGAGGTGCAGGAGACGACTTCACTAGGTTGACCAGAGTGCAAACTCCTACTCCACTTCCCCTGCATCTGTCTCACCCGTTCGGCCTGTCTTCGCCTTCTCCACCTTCCCCGCTGATCCTACCCTCACTGCGAAATGTTTATGTGCGGTGAACGGGGACACTGTTGTATGGGACAACGTTACCGGTGTTAAAACACTCTTCTTTCAATTTGGTTTCAGCAGACAATTTATCTTCTCTAGCTCTTCTTTTCCTTTATCTTTGCAATGACACCAGTTATGCCTGCAACAAGGGACCGCCTGATAGCAATTTGAGAGCCTTCTTTAAATTACAATCAGCATTAGGCCTACTCGCACGCAATCTAGTTTTCGTACAAGCCAAAGCAGGAAAACAGACCTTTCACATATGCATGTGGAACAAATATAGAAATAATCTTAGCTGCTTCTCGATGCAGCTTAGGAAAATCTTCCTTCGACAAATTCTCGTAGAATTTGAGCTAAGCCTTTTTATTGGAAAATCTCTTTGATTAACACATCACATAATTATTGTCCCAAGCATTTGGCTTTATCGTCACGACTGACAAAGAAATACGAAAGTTCCCAGTTCGATTGAAATGGACTATTAGAAGTCTTTGTTTTCTTTGAAACAGGTTGCTCCATTATTATGTTGTTGTCTTGCGCTTATCTATTTCACTGATAAACGAGCCGTCTATCATCGAACGCTTCGTCGCTCTCAGCGCACTACACCATCCGAGTCAAGCCGAGTTGAGCCGAGACGAAACGATGCACAGTGCACGGAGTCTCTGCGCCTCGATATGCACGCGTGAGATTTTAAGCGTTTGAGAGGCCATGTTCTAGAGCATAAAAAGTAAGTATAACCTATCCTATAAAGGAGCCCCTGGAATTTCTCAGCTTCACACTGTCGACTGATTACTCTCAAGCTAATACAATATTTCAGTCATTTATCATATAGATTGCTGTCACTTTTCACTAAGGAGTGATTTCTCTCATAACAGCCCCAGAAAGGAAGTTACTAAAAGTAAAACTCACTTCCCTCGATTGAACGCTAAGGACGCTTGAAAAAAATTTACGATATTTTTCTCAGTCGAATTCTAATGACAAGTGCCAATCTGTCTCTTTAACGGCAAGGAGAATTCAGTAGAAGATTTACTGACGTTATCAACAACTCTTGATTCGACTGGTATTAAGAAAAAATCGAACACATCTTCATTGCCAGGAATTCCAAATTATTTTCCACCACACGTCGTTAGTAATTTTGGACATTTTGAATGGTATTTTAAAAAGCCACCCTATTCTCTTGAATGCGCTTTCAATCATTTTGAGACAATTTGTTGTCCACATGTCGGGACATTTACGAAAGAAAGATGTTTTGCACTTCATCGCTAACCGAGCTCGATAGCTGCAGTCGCTTAAGTGCGGCCGGTATCCAGTATTCGGGAGATAGTAGGTTCGAACTCCACTGTCGGCAGCCCTGAAGATTGTTTTCCGTGGTTTCCCATTTTCACACCAGGCAAATCTCCCTCCAACTCCTAGCCCTTCCCTCTCCTATCGTCGCCATAAGACATATCTGTGTCGGTGCGACGTAAAGCAAGTAGCAAACTTCACCGCTACGATATTTAATGTTAACATTTGATTTCCTTTCTACCGCAATATTTGTAAAAATCAGCGATATGTATCGAACAATGGCTCACACGATGTTCTAGCATGCCTGAGTCCATAGCTACACAGTAAACAGCGTGGAAAACCTTAAAATTCCAGCACTATTATATCACCCGATGACGTTATAATGAGTCCGGACTCTTGTTACTAGATACATTGGTGCTTTGTCTTTGCCATTAGGTATTGAATACTGTCGTCTCATGTGTTTCCTAGAAACCGATGATGATGGTGATTCTTGTTGTTTAAAGGGGCCTAACATCTAGTTATCGACCCTTAATTGTACGAAATGAGACGAAATGTAATGTCAGTTTATAAGTTCAAAATCCTCCACTGACCAGAATTGAAAACGTCAGGACGAAGAATGAATGGATAGATATGGATTTAAAACAATCAGTAGATCCGACCTGCAAAGCCCTATATTCTCAGAAACTAACGTTAAACAATAGTATTACTGACCTAGGGACTGTTTCTAAAGCACTGTGCTGAATCGATGATGCTTGTAGTCTAAAGGGGTCCAAAATCCAAGTAATTGGCCTCTCATAATGGTACTTATCGCTATGAAAGTATAACCATGGCATTTGTCATGGTTCTGTACTAATCAAAAGTAGCGTAGACTCGCTGCATTCCACACAGTATGGTACTACTCACAAGGTAATGAAATTCACAAATGGAACACAGACCTATGGTGTTCATCACATAAGTGTACTAACCACAGGGACTCGTACTTCGCCGTGGTGTTCTTCACATGGTGGTACTAATCATAGGGTAGGCATAACCATGGTGTCACCCATATCGTGATACTAATCACAGGTAATGTAAAAACCGGAAGCACACACTGTCGCTCCTAATCACAAACGTATTTTATACCTAACATAGTGGTACTACGCGCAAGTAAAAGTGACTCATGATGTTCGCCGCGTGGTGGTACTAATTACAAGTATTCTCATGCTTCTAATTCGATCATCCCTTAGTCGCCCCTTTTAGTCGCCTCTTACGACAGGCAGGAGATACCGCGGGTTTATTCTTCGTCTTCGTCCCCCACCCACAGGGGGTTCCTAGAAATCATTTCTATTTTTACAACTTACATGTTTTCGTAACGCTCACCGGAACAAGTACTGATCCCAAACTAGAGAATTTTTGTTTTCAATTTGCTTTACGTCGCATCGACACAGATATGTCTTACGGCGACGATGTGATAGGAGTGAGAGGGAGGGGACGGTGGCGCCGTAATTGTTACAGCCCCAGCATTTGCCTGCCGTGAAAATATGAAACTACGGAAAACCAACTTCAGGGCTGCTGGCAGTGGGTTTCGAACCCACTATCTCTCGAATGCAAGTTGATAGTTACGTGACCCAAGCCGCGCAGCCACTTTCTTAGTATAGGGGAATTCTACGTCAAAAACGAAGTGAGAGCTTTGACCCGATGGTCATATATGTGTACATATTCTCCAGGTCTGTACCCTCTGTACTGTAGTGTGACAGAAGTAATTACTGTAGGTTATGACTATAGACTATGTCATTTAACACACATAATACCTTCAATGTGACACGTGTGTGGCAATTACGATCCTTTTCAATAATACAAATTTAGTGACAGTATCCTTCGATTTGCTAGGTAGTATTGCTGTGCGTGTTTACGGCCTAAGTGAGAAGGTCATATGGACTTCCAGCACGCATCACTGCGACACTCCAGGCTTATCTGCACACAATATATCAAAATATAGAGAGTACTTACGCAGTCAGTCGATAATCGTGGCGCTTTGCTCACTTCACTAAGGACTCTTAACAACACCATGTGTTTACCGTCCATTCAGATACCATTAGTCCTAAGAGATTATTCGGATCTAAGCACTTTAGAATGTCTGATAACTAGTGCACAGAGAGTCTCCTAACTACCAGTAATATATAGTTACCGAGGGGATGAAATAAGTTTAATGGATGTGGGATTCATCCTTTTACACCAGACCTTTCCATACTTTTTTAAGAATCAAGATTAATTAATTCGCGAATTAAAAAATAAACATATTAAATTAATTAATAAACCAGCTAAAAGTGAAATTTGATATTTAATCCTAGAAGTACTACATTGGGGACTGCCTAGCTTGGTTGATTCATCAGAAAGAACGCAGCTTTTATTCCCCGTAGAGAAGTGATAAACCTGGTAACACGACTTCTACTTCTGGTAAACTCAGCCTACATCAGATATGAGTACCTCATTAATTTCCTGGGTGAAAGAGGCTAAGCATAGAGTTAGCCAATTTACCAGCTGCTCAGATTACGAATAATGAAATCCCTTACCGTTCACTCCCCCATAGTTAACAAGGAACTATGGAAGTCTTTCTTTCAAACGACACATTATCTACTGTGTGTAGCCACCTATGAAGTTTCAAAATTAAGATAGCAGTAAATAATGCTGTCTTTTAAGACAACGATTACCAGGGCAAAGTCCTTACTACATATCTGTTAATTAATGATTTAAAATAAGCGTGCCAATGTTGTATTATTCGTATTCCTGGGAGTAAGAGTGAGATATTTAACGGGTACATGAGCAGCATCCAAGGCAAAATGTGAAGAAGAAATACAAAGAAGGTAAGAATATTTGCTTGGCTTTAAAGTCAATACGTCACTATGCTGTTGGTGGATTTTAACTTTGCGTTTTCAATTCCGCCACTATCTAAAACGTTATTTTACTCGGCGTAATATTAGACAACATTCATCCAGAAACAATTATATTCTACTTTACGACATAGTGGCACACCTAGGAAATTTTTCGCCCTCATACCCATTGTTCGATGCCCACCCTACTGTGAATATTTTAAATCAAATTATGTTTACTACATAAATTAGTTAATGCAGAAAGTGAATACACCGGGTGGTTCATCCGCGCCTAGAGATCTAGTTTTATGCAACCCTCCGCCTTTACTACAATTGTTAAACACATCGATCCTTCTCCCTAAACCGGGAAAATATGAGATATATGGTTACGAGGTAGAAAACAGCAGAAATCTTGAGCGCTAGCATGAATTAATTATGAGTGCCCGGAATTAACCCGTAAAACTAGCACCGTTAATAGGGAGTACCTCAACACCGGAGGTACACACACAGACCAGGAACAGGTTTTGTATAGGCTGGGAACATGCCCATAGCATGTCAAACCTCACAATAGCTCATTTGGGAGAGGCGCGGTCAGAGATCTGAATGTGAAGAGTGCTCGAAGGTAAAAGGTTCTAGTCGCACATAAGTAACTCTCTCTCTCTATCTCTCTCTCTCTCTCTCTCTATCTCTTTTTCTTTATTTACAGCTAGTTGCCTAGGATGTGGCAAGGTTGCATACTTAATCATTTCTAGAGACTGATTCCTTTATTTGGCCCTGAAAAGGGCCGTTGGTTTGGTGGTACATAATATGGAGCTGGGTTGGATGAGGCTAGGAAACGTGTGACAGATTTCAGTTACCTACATCATTTATCGCAGCGCCTGCTCGAACTGACGACCTCCATGATCGATACTGGGCTGTGCTTGATGTTGTAAGGACCGTCTGGCAAATTGCAACACCTCCGGCGTAACGGATCGGGATGCCTCGGTGATTCTGGCCGGCTCCTGTCCATACATCAGTTGTTTTACATGGCTTCACCAAAATATCCAGGAGCGTATGATCGGATGATCTGGTGGGCCAGGCGAGCCAGGTGACAGGTCCTGCCCTTCCTATCCATTTATCAGGATACGTCGCATTGAGATAGCCCCAGACGATCATCGATGCGTGTTGAAATCACATCCTCCAGCGGTCAAGGAGTGGTTATGCACCATCTTGGAGAAACTGCACACAGCATTCTCCCATCGGAGATCCCTAAAAATAAGGGGAACCAATGAGGTGATCACCCACGATGCTGCACTCCCCACTGTACCTGAAAAGCTGGCGATTAACGGTTCCATTGTTGTGGAAACGTGGTTCGTCCGTAAATAAGATGGTCACTAAAAACTCAGAATCAGTGCCCACCTGCTGTAGGGTCCACTGACAGAATGCCACCCAGACTTCGAATTTACGACCATGCAGCTTCTGGCGTGAGTGCAGATGGCGGGATTGAAACCACTGGATGTACAATAATCGCATAACAGACGTCCGGCTGATGTTCGTCTCCTGTGCAATGGCCCGTGTGCTATTATGAGGGTTATGCCGGATAACGTCCAAGAAAACCTCTTCATTGTGAGCAGACGTCACGGGATGATCTCGAACAGGCCGTGTCCTTCCGAGGGACGGAGTAGCCCGCAGACTTCTGAAATATCATGCCTATCGATTGTTGTCTATCCGGATACCATTATTGACACAGACGGTGTGCCTGGTATACGTTCTGTGTAGCTTCTCCACTGATGAATAACATATCCACATACTCGTCGCTGGAATATATGACGAGGCAGTGAATAAGCGTGATGTTTTGTTGCGTTGTGTTATGACTTGCCTTGAAGGAGGGGAGTTCGCGCAGATAAATATCTACCTGCCATCGCATGTTGTTATCGTTTCAATAGGGCGCACTTTGGCATACGTATGGTCTACGATGCTTGGAACATGTACGAGTAGCTAACTGGTTCCGTGTGTCCTAACCACAGACCATCACCTCTCCATCCTCGTTGAATTCAGCTCCATACCCTATGCCATGATATATCTCGTACGTCCTTCTACAGGGCGCAATAAAGAAATTAGCCTGTGGAAAGTTTTAAGTATGCGTAGTAAACCCAGGCAACTGGGAAAAAAATAAAGACACTTGCATGGGATTCGAACCTTCGAGCACTGTCCACTATCACATATCCCACAGCGTCCTTGGCATGTGAGCTACTGCGAGGCTTAACATGCAGTGCGCAGTTCCAATACCTACTCTGGTCTTTCTTCGCCTGTGTGTGTGTGTGTGTGTGCGTGTGTCCTGTTGCAAAGTACATGCTCTTCATATCTGCGCTCCTATTACGGGCTCATTCGAGGTACCTATAATGAACTAACAGTAGCGCTCGCGATTCCGGCTGTCTTCTTGCACATAACCACACATCTCGTTATATTACCCGCTTTAGGTAGAGGGACCGATGTACTTCAGAACTGTAATAAAAGCGGCGGGATGTACAGGGTGACCCAAAATTCGTTAACGATTGACGGGACAATACTTCACGGAATATTCGAGGTACCGGGCGAGTTGGCTGTGTTGTTACGATTGCGCAGCTATGAGTTTGCATCACGGAATAGCGGGTTCGAACCCCACTGTCGGCATCCCTGAAGATTATTTTCCGTGGTTTACCATTTTCACACCAGGCAAATCTGTGTCAGTGCGACGTAAAGCAAATTACAAAAAGAAAATCAAGTAGAAGACAGAGAGGTTATAATAATGTAATGTCGTATGGCTTTTAGTGCCGGGATATCCCAGGAAGGGTTCGGCTCGCCAGGTGCAGGTCTTTCTATTTGACTCCCGTAGGCGACCTGCGCGTCGTGATGAGGATGAAATTATGATGATGAAGACAACACATACACCCAACCCTCGTGTCATTGGAATTAACCAATTAAGGTTAAAATCCCCGACTCGGCCGGGAATCGAACCCGAGACCCTCTGAACCGAAGGCCAGTACGCTGACCGTTCAGCCAACGAGTCGGACAGAGAGGTAATAATTGACACACATGACTGGCATGACATGGGGTTTTACTGACATCAAAATTAAAGAAATAAAACTTCATTAACAGTGACTTTTCTTGTAACCCTAACATACGGCGATTGCAGGCGCATCTGACGCCCTCTCTCATGAAAACTCCTTTTATACAGCACACGGGTCTCACGCGGCATCACCGACGTGTTTTTGTCCAGCGCCATCTGTTGGTCATTTTGTGTACTATATTTCGGCGTCAATAAAACCCCATGTCGAGCCAGTCATGTGTGTCAATTATAACCTCTCTACCTCCAATATTCGGTGAAATATTGCCTCGTCAAATGTTAACGGAATTTTGGGTCATGCTGTATAAAACTAGATCGCAAAAGGCTGGTGGACCGTCCGGCATGAGTATTACTGAAATCAATTACATAATCATTTGGCTCGAAATGGAACATATGTCTCAAAATTGTGGAAGAAAATGTCGGCGTTATGCCATAAAAGAAGAAGTTGAAGAATTTGAAAATATAACTGAACTCAAGGTGAACCTCGCCTTTAGAAAATCGAGTGATTTATGATTAGCTTTTCTTTTGCAGCTAAGTTTCATAGTTTTTGTCAGAGCCCGGCATAGATCACAGATATGAGCAGTATAGATTTCGTAAAGGTTTTATGCATCCACTTCTTGCGCTGTTTGTAGGTGCCTCCAAAGACAAATAAAAATTCAGTTTCATAAATCCGAGTATATCTCCCTCTCTCGCCGACCACCTTAATGGGATTGGCTCGCATATCTACTCGAAATGAAGAGCATTTTTTTCGAGGGTAGTCACTTTTTTCTCCCGTTTCATCTTAGAATATCGATCAATTTCAGAGATGATATCCTCGTGAGTCACTCGTTATCAGGGGCCTTAAAACTAGAATTATTACTCACTTTCAAATTCGTTAAACTAGTATTTGCAATAATTTACCAGTTCACATACGTTTAAGTTTTCCGCTATATTTAATTACGGTAGAAAAATACACTAACCTACTGTACTCCTGCTCCCCAGTCGACCTCTTGCTGTGCAGCCTCGTTCCAGATTAGTTCACTTCCCAGCTCGCTGCTCACCACACGCTGCGCAATCACTGTGCTCTCGTAAGTTAGTCGCCATAGACACAACACTGACCCACTCAAGACTTACTGTCGTTCACCACAGCTGCCCTCCGTGTAAGGACCCGTGGAATATTTCCTTTTCCAAATCATTCTGGGACACTTATTCATTATTAATCAGCTTCCTGCTTCTTCTAGTAGTCACCCTGTTGGTGGAGGCGGTAGAATGTAACACCCATGGTATACCCTGCCTGTCGTAAGGGGCGACTAAAATGGCCCCAGGTTTCTTTTTTGGAGCGTGAATTGGTGGCCACGAGCGCCTTAGGTGGGTCCTGGCATTCCTTCCACTTACTTGTGCTCGACTCCTCACTTTCATCCCTCCTATCCGATCTCCCTCGGTCAGCTCTTTTTTTTTCCGACCAGGACGGTATTATGTAAGGAGGCCTAGGAAGTATTTCATTTTCACGCCCTTCGCGGCCCTTGTCTTTCCTTGGCCGATACCTTCATGTTTCTAAGTGTCGGGCCCCTTATATTTTTCCCTCTGCTTAGTGTTAATAGAGGACGGTTGCCTAGTTGTACTTCCTCTTAAAGCAATGATCAGCATAAGCACCTTCTTCTAGGAGATTTCTTATCGTGAACCTCAAAAATTAGCCGACGTTATAGATTTGCACCCTGTTTGCTCACCATCATTGTCGTCGCTCCACCAGATTTGTGGCCGCGCACCGGCATTATAGGCTACGCCGGTCCCCTGAACTCTCAGCCTTTACTGACAATATAATAATATGAAAACATTACATTCGTCATTGAAAATATTTCGCAAGTGTTAGAATCGTTTGAAACGACAATAAATGTTATTGGTAATTATTGTTCTATGGTGCCTAACATCAATATCATCGGCTCATCAATTAAAACACTTCGTTTAGTGAAACGTACCAGTATTTGTAGAATACAATTGTAGAAGCAGTGACTTATTAATTCAAAGGGCATACCAGTTAAACATGTTAAGAACTACGTAACATCTGGAATTCTTCAAAGTGATTGGTGTCACCACATTTTACAGTACACGTATACTTATTCTACGACCTATTGTCAATTCTTTATGGATGCAGTACTTATTCATCCGTCTCTTGACACTGGCTAGAGGAAATATGGGTAGAATTTCAGTAAGTGCAGCCCTAGTATTATAGCATTATAATGGATTTGAAACAGTACAAACCTCATGTGGAACACCTTGTAGAGGAGAGATGTGTTCAGCTGGACAGCTAGAGACCCATCCGGCAGCCATCAGAAGTATATTCACTTCTATAAATTCAGCGAGTGCCATTCACCATTCCTGAATCACGCACTAGCATTTCTATTGGCTGTGATGTAATCGGATATAACGTCATTCCAAGCAATCAAGACAAATGCATTCCGTTACCAACCCTTGCACAATAAAACACAACTAAATACAACCTGTATTCGCACGAAGGAATGCTAGAAGCCTAAAGCCGCTTCGCGGCCTTAACCTGGGGGCTTATGCCCCCATCTCAGAGACCAATGGTTTTGTCGCTAGCCAGCCCTAACCAATGACTTTGTGGCTAGCCGGCATGCTTTCATCTAACAATGTACAACTAGTTCGTAAGTTCAAAAGTTGACAGCCTTGTGCACCGCGAGAAGTCAGCCAGAGCGAAACAAATGACAGTGCAATCGAGCTTAGATATCTGCACTGTAACAGTGCTGCAGTAACAGAAATTTCGCCGGAAAATATAGATTACGTCGAAGTCCCGTTATCATCCTTGGCTGTAGTAATATGAAAGCTGCTGAGATGTGGTTGGTACTGAGTTATAATATTCAGAACACGGCCAGTGTGTCACATTGTTATGAAATGTGCTGCTCATGGTTTTAGCCGTGCTGCAATATACACTTTCTGGCCCAGAAAGGAAAGCAATGGCAAATTACCTCACTGTTCATCTTACATCGTACGCCTCATTCTGGCGCCGTCATTGGTTTTTTGCGGTTTCTCTATACCCGCATAACATTCGGTGGTACTATCTGCGGATGTAGCCTGCCTCTGGGCTGATGAGCTAAAAGAAACATACGTAAATTCGTCTCCTCGTCCCGAAGAGGTGGAACTATTTTTAGGCACACCCCTAATGGGAATGAGCTGCATGTACCGTTATAACCACTCTTAAATTTTTAGTGTTATCTGGTTATCTGGTGTTATCGGTAATCAAACCCAGGCCCTTTGCACGGCAGGTAGTAATGCAAGCATTACTACTGAAGTGGGACTTGATGATGCTATATAAATACATAAACATAACGTAAATAAGGTAAATAATCATTCATTGTCAATTTTAAGTGATTCTGATATTTTTCTCCTCATGAAAAATTTTGATATTGGATATACGGTTTTAAAATCAGGAATTTCAATTGGACCAACATCAAGCCTCTGCTCTGCCTTTGTGTCCGATAAAGTTCTTCGTTTGATCAGTTCACAAGGTGACACGTTCGGAGGTAACTGCATAAATAACTGCTGAAATATGCGTACACTTCTCTGACATAGGGCATTCACGGGAACAGTAATTTTTTTTTTTTTTTGCTAGTTGCTTTAAGTCGCACCGACACAGATAGTTCTTATGGCGACGATGGGACAGGGAAGGGCTAGGAGTGGGAAGGAAGCGGCCGTGGCCTTAATTAAGGTACAGCCCCAGCATTTGCCTGGTGTGAAAATGGGAAACCACGGAAAACCATTTTCAGGGCTGCCGATAGTGGGGTTCGAACCTACTATCTCCCGAATACTGGATACCGGCCGCACCTAAGCGACTGCAGCTATCGATCTCGGTGGAGCAGTTAATTGCCTCCCTAGCAGCATTAACCTACACGAACATGATATCGTATTAGAAGTAGATCTAAAATATTTCCCTCAAGAAATCATTTTTGAATGTGTACATGAACATTGATCTCGTAATCACCTTCACTAATCTTATTCTTATTCTACTACTAGTACTACTACTACTACCGCTTTTCGCACATCTGTGGGGTCGCGGGTGCGAACTGTGTCAAGCATGTGGATTTAGCTCTGTTTTACGGCCGGATTCCCTTCCTGACGCCAACCCTATATGGAAGGATGTAATCACTATTGCGTGTTTCTGTGGTGCTTAATAGTGTTGTGCGTTGTCTGAATATGAAGATGAAAGAGTTGGTACAAACACGAACACTCAGTTCCCGAGCCAGAAGAATTAATTACACGCGATTAAAATCACCGACGACCGGGCGAGTTGGCCGTGCGCGTAGAGGCACGCGGCTGTGAGCTTGCATCCGGGAGATAGTAGGTTCGAATCCCACTATCGGCAGCCCTGAAAATGGTTTTCCGTGGTTTCCCATTTTCACACCAGGCAAATGCTGGGGCTGTACCTTAATTAAGGCCACGGCCGCTTCCTTCCAACTCCTAGGCCTTTTCCTATCCCATCGTCGCCATAAGACCTATCTGTGTCGGTGCGACGTAAAGCCCCTAGCAAAAAAAAACATCACCGACGCGGCCGGGAATCGAAACCCGGACCCTCTGAACCAAAGACCTCAATTCTGACCCATCAGCCAGTGAGTCGGACTATAATCATCATTAATAATAGATTACATAAATCATAACGTTGCCTCTATCGTGAAATGGTGGTGTAACTAGTGAACCAATCGTTGTCTTATAACATCATCAATTATTGCTATTTTCTGTGGATTGTTTTTCTTGTAAATTTAATGCATGACCACTCTTTTCAGGTTTGGACGAGTACGGCACATTTCTGTCATATAAAACGCTCTGAAATCCGAAGTTATTAATTAGTCGGCCATGGCAACTAGCGGTGAGGTGATAACAGATACTTGCGCGCTCCCACGCGTTAACTTATAATGTTCGCCATTTGCTATGCAGCAGTGCATTTCTCACATTGACGCACGGAGCCTATAGATCTCCGTCATTAACCTCCCATCAATGTTTTCATTCTACGCTATGTGTCCCGTGACGTAAATCGTATAGGCAAGCCTGCTACATCTGCTGAACGGTGTGTTGCAGAGCCTGTAGATAACAGTCAACTCCCATCAATGTTTTCATTCTGCGCTATGCGCCCCGTGACGTAAATCCTATAGGCAAGCCTGCTACAAGTACTGAATGGCGGGTTGCAGAGCCTATAGGTCTCCGTCATACAATTCCCGTCAATGTTTTCATTCCACGCCATTCGCCCCGTGACGTAAATCCTGTAGGCAAGCCTGCTTCAACTACTGTACGGCGGGTTGCGGACACATAACAGATTGAGAACCGCAACAGCAGAGACTGTGACGGCACCAAGCTAGGGAAGTTCAACCTGCAACTTTCAATGACCATCCAATGTCTATCCCTCTCTTTCAATAATGAGGTATTCTGCCTGGCGTCCATGATCGTTTCGGTGTCAAATCTCACACCGTGATTAGAGCCCCGTTAGTGGAAACAATTTTCACCATCAGAATGTTATCCGATAGTTTAGGAGAGGTGGTATATATTTCTAACCACTAGATTGCGTAACAAATGGCCTGGATTCAATTCTAAACCTCCCCGCAGTGTTTTATTATGTGGTGAATCAACAAGGGTATACCTAGCAGCGGCGGTAAAAGTGTGCTCGTTTCACTGGGGAGAACGCGGGTTCTTTTCCCCGTCGGAAAAATTTAGGGATGTTATTTCCACATCTGAGGAGGCAATTTGCCAAGAAGTTCACTCAGCCTACTACAGAAATGAGAAGTAGGTGAATTTGTGGGAGCTAAAGTGACTGTGTGTGGCTGTTGAAATAGATGGAAGCGTAGATGGAAGGAGCCCCGATATGAACCCTATCGAGCATATCTGGGATGTCCTTGAACCCAGGCTCCGTGCCATGGATCTTGCTCCCACGAACAGACCAGCATTGGCGGCCGCTCTGCAAACGATTTGGTGTCAGCTGCGTCCAGAGGACTACCAGGGACTTGTCGACTTACTTCCACGGCGTCTCACTGCAGTTCGCGGGGCCAGAGGAGACCCCACACGCTATTGGGTGACTATCCCATGACATTTGCTAAGTCAGTGTAACCTCCTGGACAAGAAGCCTATCCAAGGGTCTTGTGTCTGACAATCAGAAATATGTTTATTTCATAGAAAATTATTTTACTCTCTATTTTAGCTCTAGATTCTTAAGATACTCGTAGACTAAAATAATAAATTACTTTACTTTCTTACTTATTATATTAATGTATGTTTTAATTTTACTGGATTAGGTATCTGCACTTTAATTTTGTAAGTTTAATGTTTAATTTATTATTTTAATAATAAACATTTAGATAGTGAATTCATAAACCTGTATAGTATTGTGTGCAGACACTACATAAAAGGGATTTTCAGCCTCAGTGGCATTTAATTTATCAACAAATTTAAATTCAATTCAGTCAGTCTGTCAGTAAATAAACTTCTTTTCGACAATGTAATAGTTCCTGAGTCTTCAAGATTATCATATTTCAAATCACAAACATGGTGTATTGCATTAACCGAGCATAGCATATAGTTTGGTGTTCTGGATTCTAGTAGTCTTCTGAAATTCCAGGCAGAAGGAAATAAAATGGATTCTTCTCCTTTTTCTTTGTGCTGCTCCCGTCCCTTTATTCCTTAGTGGTATAGATTTATTCTTACTTTCCACAAAATTGTTTTGTGTCATACAATATATTATGACTTGGAATATAAGGAACGTCGTCTGAGAAATTTAAACGGTTGTAGAGCTCGCGAGGGCCTGAAGAGTTTTAAGGTTAAAGTTTCAAAGGAGGAGGAGCGTTCAGGAGCTTGATGGCTCTTTGCTTTTGTGCGGCTTGAAGTGGAGTCTACAAAGTCGTCGTCATAAGCGTATTTGATTGGAAACTCGGCGCCGGGTCGCGAGAGTGCTTCTGAGCGTCTTTGTCGCCACATGGAGACGTGGACCGGCTGTACTTAAAATGTCTTAGCGTGTCAATAAATATCGGCTGTTGTCAACATCACAGCAATTCTCCTACAGTATATGACCCAGATTATTTTCTCCCACAGTTTGACCCCTAGGCGGAACAACGCCGTAAAAATCAAATCCCAGCATGTTAATAAAATACGAATGATCCAGTTTAGGGGCCGATGACCTTAGATGTTAAGGCCTTTAAACAACAAGCATCATCATCATCATCATCATCATCATCATCATCAATGAGCCAATTTCTAAATCAGTAGACAATTCTGACGAGTTTACCCTGGCATTACACGCCATATCGAGCCTAAATGATTAAAAACTGAACGATTTAATGGACGTTTCCATCAACAACGCCTGGCTGAGGCGGTAAAGGTGTGTTCGGTTCTCCCTGAAGGACGTGGGTTCGAATCCCCGTCAGGAAGTCGTCAAATTTAAGAAACGAGACTTCCACTTCCGGAGGTGCACATGGCCCTGAGGTTCACTCAGCCTACACCAAAACTGAGTACCAGGTTAATTCCTGGGGGCAAAGGCGGCCGGGCGTAGAGCTAACCACTCTACCCCACCAAGTGCCGAGGTTACGGATAGTGGAAGCCTTTACCTTCCAGCCCTCCAAGGGCCTTTATGGCCCTTACGGAGGTGACTTTGCTTTTTCCCATCAAAAATGGCAAACGAACATGAGTGACATGAACAAAGAAAGCAAGCAAGCAAGCAAGCATATAGTTCAATATTGTTATCACAGCCATAAGATCATAATTTTTTGCATAGAATCCGAACCAAAAGGATATATTTCATAAACCCTTTGCGCATATTTCGGAACTCGAACCCCGGCCCTCTTGTTGAGAAACCAATGATGATATCAAGAACAAGGCTCCAGGTAATTTTGACTTCAGTTCAGTTCACCTCCTGGTACATTAACCCTTCCGAAATGCATATCTCTTTCAAACTGAAAGGATTTAGGTTTGAAAAATATAGGAAGATGTCAGTTTTCCTTATTTGCTTGACTGGAAGAGCATAAAACCCGAAGTACATCATCGATGACTTCTCTCCAAGGTGGTTGTGGTTGGAATCCTGGTAAATGAATTTGAGTTTCATACGGTTCGCTTTCCAAGTAAAAAAAGTCTACCGAATGAGTTCATGATACCGAATATTTAAAAGCTTACTTTATTTGCAAGGCATTTCCTTTCTTCATCCAATATCTTCAGTCATTGAGAAATCTCTGTGTGGAATTCAAAAAGATGATGATTTATATAAGTAATTTTATATTCCACGTATCATAAAGGTTAAAGCAGTTATAACATTAATGTTACAACGCTAACGAAGAATTTCCTTCCCAATGCCCCTTTTTTGGCATGATGCTTGTTATAAAAGGGGTCCAAAATCCAGTTCAGCGGTCCCTCATATCAGTACTAATCACTGGTAAAGCATAACCATGGTGTTCCTCCTATAGTGGTACACATCAAATGTGAAGTAGACTCATGGTATTCCTTGCATGGTGATACTAATCACAAGTACTGCAGAGCCATGGTGTGTCACATAATGGCACCACTCGCAGGCAACACAGACCCATGGTCTTCCTCACATAGTGGAACTTATCACAGGCACATTTACTCTTGGTGCTGCTCACCTGGTGATACTAATCATACGCAATGCAAGCCCACGGCGTTTTACGATCTATACCTCCTAATTATGGACGCATTGGTTCTTCTTAGAGTCCAAGACGCGCGTACCATTCTACACAAGCACCATATTTCAAGGACATCGGCACACATTTTTTTCACAAGGCTTTATGGTCCAGCTCTCACGGCCATACGAGGAAACACGGACATAAGGGTTTCAACGAGACGGATCTTTGTGTTATTAGTTATTTCTTTGTCCTTCCACGCTTTATTCAATTTCTTTAGCAACTCGTTCTAGCACCTCTTTCTCGAAACTTCATATGTCGCTGATTGTTGAACCAAATTATGCAGAGTCGGACACTATATCCAGTTTTTTCAACCGCCGTGAGTTTCTATTTGCAGAGATTGAGCTCCATTTCATACTCAAGCCTCATTTTCCTTCATTATTACTATACTGCTAATAATAAGAGTTGGCGTCTGACACTTCTTAGAGGGAGGTCCGTTTACTGCCTGCCGAGGCGGGATAAAGGGAGTGGCTGTGTGGTTGCCATGGAAACGAGGGTGGGGCGACTGCGGTTGCCATGGAGATAAAACTTCAGGGCAGCTCGTCTTGCTGGGAGTTGCCAAACCTGTCACTGTCACTGATAAGAACCTGATTGTTTGTATAAGAGTGATCGCAAATGGGACGACACCGCCTGGCCAGGTAGTCTACAACAGATCACAGCGCTCAGAATGAAGGAGGGAACAAGTGAGCCGGAAGCGAGGGGTAAGAGTATGTAGAAAGGAATGCTGGAATGTGGCAACATCGTGAAATGGCACGTGCAGTGCTCCTCCCTCCAACCTTACCTGTCAGACACCAACTCTTATTATTAGCAGTTAGAATTTTTTCGTTTCTTTTTTTGCTAGTTGCTTTACGTCGCACCGACACAGATAGGTCTTATGGCGACGATGGGACAGGAAAGGGCTAGGAGTGGGAAGGAAGCGGCCGTGGCCTTAATTAAGGTACAGCCCCAGCATTTGCCTGGTGTGAAAATGGGAAACCACGGAAAACCATTTTCAGGACTGCCGACAGTGGGGTTCGAACCTACTATCTCACGAATACAGGATACTGGCCGCACATGAGCGACTGCAGCTATCGAGCTCGGTCTAGCATTTCTTAGGAAGCCTCCGTGCTCAGGTGGCAGCAACCATGCCTCTCACTGCTGGATACCTTGGTTCAAATCACGGTCACTCCGTGTGAGATTTGTGCTGGACAAATCGGAGACGGGACACATTTTTCTCCGGGTAATTATGTATTTCCTGTCGTCACTAATTTCATAATGCTACTTCAATATTATTTTATTTCGTCTGTCAGTCATTAATTATTGTCTCAGAGGAGTGTGACAGGCTTCGGTAGCCGGTGCAATTCCTATCCTCGCCACTAGATGGGGCTTCATTCATTCCAACCCTGGCCCGGTTGAATGACCGGAAACAGGCTGTGGATTTTCATTTTCATTACTAGCATTTTTGAAAGCTCCTCTTTACGGCTGGAAAATATTGTAGTGGTGGTGATTACTGTTTGAAGAGAAAGAACAACTGGGCACCATCCTGTAAATAACACTAATCAGAGAGAAAAATGGAAGGGATTCGACACTTCGATAAACTAAGGTGTCGGCCAAGAAAAGACACGGGCCATGAAGGGCGTGAAAATGAAAGACTCCCTAGGATTCGCAAACCTAACAGCGTCGGGGTCGGAAAAGAACAAGAGTTGACCAAGAGAGATCGGATACGATAAATGAAAGTTAGGAGCCTGGCAGAAGTAAGTAGAAGCAATGCCAGGAATCAGCTGAGGGCGCCGTGGTCACCAACCCACGCTCCCAAGTTAAGAGTCCCTGGAGCCCCTTTCAGTTGCCTCTTATCCCTTTCAGACCGTGTACGCACAATTGTGTGGGTTCGTATTTTATTTATGTCTGAGCTTATTTGACGTTTTCTTGGCGCTAGACCGGACTGCAGTGCTTGTGCGGGACATGTAGCATGTACTTCAGCTGTTTTTATTTAGTACTTGACCACCAAGGGGCAGGAAGAAGAGTTTAAAAATACAGTTCATTAGGAATATGGCGGGAAGCAGTAATGCCTAAAGTAAGTATTTATTTATTGCATTCATATTAATCTAGAAGCTTTACTGAATATCAGAATATAATCAATGAAGTGTGTAGATTGTGTAGCAAACGTAAATTCTGAACTTACAACATCGTACGTAATACCATGAGGTTTTGAATGTTGATACGCACATATGTGCGGGCTAGGTTTCCCTTCAGGCAATGCATGCAGGAGTGCTGGGTGCTGTCACAAAGAGGACTGTGAAAGAAAAACTCGTACTCTACATGAGAAATGTAATGTATAAGATTTTAATTGTTTAAAATCGTTCCACACTGTAAAATAGAACATTTGATCATGTATATGTGCATATTCACATGTACTGAGTTGAATTTTTTTAACTTCTTATTTTTGCAAGTAGTGAATTAAGTCCTGACACGCACAATTATGTGGGTTCTGTTTTTCAGCCGATAGTACTTATTTTGTAAAATAAACTGTAAAAACACGTATTTGAGAGCATTTTAGTAAGTTTTTAACATTTAGACACCTCCAGATTTCCTTCAGGTCTGACAACAAGCTGCTGCTGCCAAAAGGGCAGTAATAGCAAAACTCCTCCTCAATGTGGAAAATGTAACGTTTACTTGTGTTTGAACGAAGATTTAATTGTTTCAAATTATTCTCCACTGTAAAAAAAAATATTTGATCATGTACATATGTATATTCACATGCATTGAGGTGATTTTTTTGTAAGTAGTGAACCAAGGCCTGACACGCACAATTGTGCGGGTGCTTTTTTTCAGATGTTAATTTTTATTTTGTAGAATAAACTAAAAATATATGTATTTAAGAGCATTTTAGTCAGTTTTTGACGTACAAACAAAAATTCACACCGCTAGTTTTCTTTCAGGTCTGAAAGGGACATGACAGGCATGGGATACCGTGGGTGTTATTCTACCTCCTCTACCCGCAGGGGGGAGCAAAGAGGGTAGTGTCATTCATTGAGATATCTCGGACCTAAAGGGCACAGAAATACTTCGAGATCGAAACTTTTACGGATATTCCAACAAATCAGATTTTCATAAAATGGCATGAAATCGGAAAGAAAGCTCATTTCCAATCTCACGCTGACTTACTTTTCACCTCTGCACGGCTACAGTTCTTTTATTGTCATTTACTTACGTCGCATTGACACAGATAGGTCTCATGGCGACTATGGGAAAGATGGGGTAACAGAGTAACAAAAGTAGTCGATATATTCACCGAATCGGATAATGAATTCAATAAGAAACTAGAAGGCTGCCATTTGTAGTTTTTGATAATTCTTTCTTTCTTTCTTTCCTTCTTTCTTTCTTTCTGGTATTCATCATATTTCCCAGTGTACTTATTTGCGTTTTAAGTTTGTTAGGTTTCTTTTTTCTTTTTTTTTTTTTTGCTTGCTTGGTATTAAGGTGTCATTTTATACTACATTTTTCATTTTTTTCAAATTGTAAGTGGTGTCATACATAATGTTAATATGGTTTTTGTTTTTGTTGATTTTTAACTTTGTTTCCTGTTGAACATTAACTTCATTCATATAGATTGATACTTAATTGTGTGTAAAATCCGTGTATTTTCAAATAAATAAACACTTAAAAGAACTACAATCACGCAAGAAGCGACCGTGGCCTTGATTACGATCCAGTCCCAGCATTTCCCTAGTGTGAAAATCGGAAACCACGGAAACCACATTCAGGGCTGCCAACAATGGTATTCGAACCCACCATCTACCGAATGCAAGCTTACAGCTGCGTGATCCTAACCACTCAGCCACTAAGCCACTCGTTTGATCATCTAGAGTTCCCCATCATCACAAGAAAATAATTTAACAATGTAGGGGTTTCCTTACAGAGACAGTATTTTCCCACGGGTAGCTATATTTTGCGTTCTGGTGAATGAAACTGAGGGAAAATTTGAAAAAATTCATTTTATGTATTTATTTATTTTATTTATTTACTGTTCGCTATAGCATTTCTAATCCCAATTATAGTGGCAATTGTTTACATGCCTTTATTTTTAAATGTTTACAATTAGTCTAACAGCCTAATATCTAAACAATTCTAATATTACATTTACAACGAGAAAGAAATAATATTTCATGTCTAATCTAATGTATTTAGAAGATAGAGTAAAATAAAAATTAAAAACATAATTTCGTATCTAAAATATTATTTTCTTCTAGTTCTAACACTTATTATTATATTTATGGGATAGGGCTTGATGTAGAAGTTTTGAGTACATTTTGCGGTACAAATTAGTATTACAAGTTATTTAGAGAATTCTCACAGAGATGGTGAATTGTTGTAGAAACAGATCTAGAGGTACACAGAAGTCTAAAATAATTATTTTTCTGAACTGCATTGTTGTAGACATTGCATAGTCTGTACAGTGGGGAATTTTTGTGAGCAGTTATTCCGACTTTTTTATTCTGCAATGTTAGATTTGTCCTCGCATTAAAGCGGGGTACGTGAAAGCTCAGGAGGCATGGGAGAACCAGGCCATTTACTAATAAATAAATAAAAATGTATTTTCAAAAATACTTTTTTTGGCCACCCGATTTTAACCTCACATTAACCAATTAGTTTACGCAAGGATGGGAACGTATTAGTATAGTGAAGGTAGAGGCTGTGGTCATAATGAAGGTACAGGCCCAGCATTTACCTAGAAGTGTGAAAGAGGAAGCCACAGAAAACAATCTTCAAGGCTATCGATTTTGGGATTCAAAGCTACCATCTCCAGAATTCATGCCTACACCTAAGCGGCTAGAAAAATGCAGGTAACTCGCTCGGTAAAATAATGTTGTTTCTAAGGATTCATTTAATTGAAATACAATATCCTCCAAGAATCTTCAAATGAAAACCTTGTTATGAAGAGCCACGCAAAATGATCCCTTCTTCTACAACCGCCTAACAAATGTTAATGGGACACATGGGCAGTCATTAACAAAGCTGTTGATTTTTCAACGAACATGCTTGGAAGATAGAAAATAAACAGAGGTGCGTCAACAAGTATCCTTTTTTTCTTTACAAATTGCTTTACGTCGCACCGACACAAGATAGGTCCTATGGCGACAATGGAACAGGGAAAGGCTAGGAATGGGAAGGAAGCAGCCGTGGTCTTAATTAAGGTACAGACCCAGCATTTGCCTGGTTTGAAAATGGGAAACCACGGAAAACCATCTTCAGGGCTGCCGTCAGTGGCATTCGAACTCACTATCACCCGAATACCGGACACTGACCGCACTTAAGCGACTGCAGCTATCGAGCTCGGTAACACAAGTATAGAATGAAAACATAACAGTATATTGTATAACGCAATGGATACAGAGGAAATGTTCTAAAGTAGGCAGTTTAGATCCTTTCATGTGTAGCAGAACTATCTCTCTATCTACAGAATTCACGGTTGTCTATATAAGACATTTAGAAGTAGTAAGTATACAAAAACGGTACCGGTATTGCGTTTTACTGAATTTGATGGCTTGCTTTATAATCTCTTAATGGACGACCTAGAGAAGAAATAAGGATGCATCATAATTTATACAGTAGTCCACTCTGGCATCTGAAGTACTTTTTCTTCGAGTTCATGGAAACTCCTACAAATACGCGGCACACAAATATCGAACCCACATCCACAAGGTAAGGAAGAAATAAAATATCCATTTTCATGTATTTTATTACTCCTGTGGTTTGAAAACGTGGCCTAGTAATGGGATTATTCCTCTCGTATTCATCCAGTGATTTACAACAGAATGCAGCGAATGCAAGGCGCTATCAGAAATACATATAATTACATTCCCAGCAAATATTCTGATTCACCTTATCGAGTGAACAAAAGCATCTCTCTCTCTCTCTCTCTCTCTCTATCTCTCTCTCTCTCTGTCTCGCAATTCCTTCCATTCCATTAGTAGCGTACAATCGTGCTCGCATTGCCTGCCGACAGATGGCAGCACGCTAGCTACCGGAAGTTTGAGACTACAATTCTGCCATCGATCCACCAACAATATAGACAATTTCAAGGTCTTTATACTGACTAATCTTTCATTCGGATGACAACTACCAGCAAATTGCAGACAAAACGACAAGTATTTATCCGTTTAAATGTCTACTCAGTTGAACGAAAGATTAAAGAGAATTACAGAGTACCTCCCCGCCCCCCTCCCCCTCAATATTCATCCACTCGTTCGAATGGGTTTTATTCTGAGCCATACAAAACATTTTATTTTCAAAGACAGGAAAAGCAGTACACAGCCTGTTGGAGTTCTTCAGTTCATCCCGCATCTCACCATGCACCTCGCATCAGCAAAACATACCGAAGGCCGGGTAAGTTGGCCGTGCGGTTAGGGGCGCGCGGCTGTGAGCTTGCATTCGGGAGATAGTGCGTTCGAATCCCACTGTCGGCAGACCTGAGGATGGTTTTCCGTAGTATCCCATTTTCACACCAGGCAACGCCAGGCCACGGCCGCTTCCTTCAAATTCCTAGGCCTTTCCTATCCCGTCGTCGCCATAAGACCTATCTGTGTCGCTGCGACGTAAAGCCACTAGCAAAAAAATACATACCGAAGCACTTTTCGTCTCCTCACTTCCCGCCGTTTTATGCACGAAGTAGTAATATTCAGTGAGCGAGTTCCATTAAGAGAACACTACTAACGTAATATCGAGATGCTTACAGACTCTGATACTGATAGTGATTTATGTACAAGTAATGCAGTAAAGTGGTGATTACTTTCCAGTACGAGAAAAAAATATAGCGTACATCCAGTCAATGAGGAAATAACCGAACAAGGAGAGTTCTATAAATTTTATCAACAGCTTAAAATGTACCCGAAGGGAGTTTATGAATATTTAAGAATGTCTCAGTCGACGTTTAATTACATCTTAAACAAAATAGTGTACATTGGCAGCAACCTCTTCCCAACATTTATCTGGAACGTATCTACTTAGGCACATCATAAATTTACACATGTTATCCCACGCTAAGACCACTACACAGCAAGATTAGTGCGTTGTCAAAAGTGAGTACACCTTCTGGGCTTCCTGCAGACACAGTTCTGCTGCGGCATTGATAACAGGAGTATCACAGTGTGCGAGTGAAATGGAGCCTCAACTGGAAACGTACTCCGAATTTGAAGTACATGGGATAGTACGCAACGTTATAAAGCATAAGAGGCGTGGAAAATAAATCATGAACATTGTTCTCTTGCACAACAACGCCACACTCCACACGGCGCGCACAACACAAGCTTTGCTTCAGCGGTTTCGATGGAAGGTATGGAAGTATCCACCATACAGTCCAGATATTGCACCGTTCGATTTCTATCTTTTCGGCAGACCATCTGGGGAAAAGAGATTTTCCAGTGATTGGGAATTTCATACAGGTTCTCGAATGCCTCCGTGACCAAGGAGCGAATTTCTATCGTTGTGGAATAACGATTGGCAGAACGTTCAGGCCGTCGTTTACAGAGACTTAGTGACTATGTTGAAAAGTAGTGTCATGTATCTGTGTCACTTTGTAGTGTAATGCAGCATTCAATAAAAGTTACTTGGCTTGGGATAGTAATGTGTAACTTACTTTTGAAGTCCCCTCGTATTATGATGCAATTTGTTGCACTGGTCCCATATAGCAGTCTTTCGGGAAATTTAACTTATTAATTACTCGTTATCTATGGCGACAGGGCTACGACACAACACGTAAGCATGACCAGCGACATCACAACAGTGAGATATCGCATAGAGAGGACAGTATGGTGACCTTGAGACAACCAATCACGACGCTAGTTCCAGCCAGCTGTAGGCTGAGATATCAAACCAATTTGATGCCTGGTGAACGGCGAGGTGCGTGGCGAGATGCGTGGCTGCAATATTTTTCGAGTCATTTTCTACTGTTGGTTTGTTCCCTAATCATAACACGGCGAGATGTGAACAACTCCAACATGTTTTTGGCCTAAGACAAGAAGCTGAAAGTATGTTGAAACATTCCTTCCAGCCCTTGTAGCATTGTGCATCTCTATAGAAAATGTTATATTATTAACAGAATTCCTGATATCTTCATCATTGTTTCCCGGAATTTGTATCTCAATTCGAATTGTTGCATAAATGTTTATATAGACACCATTGCCTTTTATAGATATACAGATGGGTGGCAGAGATGGGTGCGCTTGTCACCGTCCCTATTCCTACTCGCTCTGGATCTCGTTGTGAGAAAAACACATGATCAGTGTCAACTTTATTTAGATTTCGCAGAAGACATTGTCTTTCTAGCAGAAACAACACCAAATTTGCGGCAGATGACCATCAAGATAGACAGACAACAGGTCAACAGCATGGGATGGAAGATGTAGGCCGATTTACATACCTCTGCAGTATCATTTGTAATAACGGAGGCGCAGACGCCAATATCAACAGCAGTTATCGAAAAGCATCCGCAGTCTTCCTACGCATGAGGTGCATACCGAAACTTTGAATCACACTTTCCACAATCATACAACTGCAGGTCTACTGGTATGTGTTCGTATTATGCCGATTAATCTGTATGCGTATGAAACTCGGATGATGTCAGCGAAGTCAGCTCACAAATTCAACGTATTATACCAACGGTGCCTCAGACAAATACTAAAAAAAAGAAACCACTCTTCCCAAAAATGATCACAAATATATCTTCAGTCCATGCTCATCCATCAACGGCTGTTAATTTCAGATGGCAACTAGCCATAAGACATAGCCAACACGGTTGCTAGGTAACATTGTCTGACCATTCATCCATACCTTACATCATCACTGCCTGCGCGGTTGCTGTGGTTACACGTCCATCAAACATATTGTAGCGCCACGTTACTCAAATTTCCGGATGTCCCACAATCATATGACATATTTTTGTCACTAAACAATCGTGACCACATTACGAACAGAAGTGGTATGCGTAGCTTGCACAACATCGTTGCCGAAAGACGATTGTGATTTGCAGTGGATGGATAATTTAAAGATCCGAAAGTGTGCATTTATGTGGATACCTTTGGATGGATATAGAGGATGAGGAAGGCCATATTTTTATCAAAACCATTTGCGAAGGATCTTTCACAAATCAGTGCCCTCTGTGTTTAGGCAGATGTCTGGCGGCAAACAGGATTTAATGCACTGGAGAAATCAGCTGCACGAAATGCTACTTAACAGTACCGGTGATTTGGAGTAAGGAGTGGAGTAACTATATAGACAACAAAAAGTACCCGGACCGGGCGAGTTGGTCGTGCGGTCACGGGCACGCAGCTGTGAGCTTGCATCCGGGAGATAGTGGGTTCGATCCGCAGTGACGTCAGTCCTGAAGATGGTTTTCCGTGGTTTCGCATTTCCACACCAGGCAAATGCTGGGGCTGCACCTTAATTAAGGCCACGGCCGTTTCATTACCCCTCCTAGCCCTTTCCTATCCCATCGTCGCCATAAGACCTATCTGATTTGGTGCGATGTAAAACAAACTGGAAAAATAGTACCCGGGTAGGAGGATATAGCAGAAGGGAGCGGGGGGAGGTTTGACATCAAGTTTGAAAAAAATAACCATAAAATGGTAAGATTTTGATGCTCTCTGAGCAAATTTCGATAGAGACGTAAAAGCTGGTAGTCTAACCTGTGCGATACAATAAAACTTTCACCAAAGGAACAATAATTACGCATGGATTACGACTTAAAAGTCGTTTAGCGTTTGACCAAACAGCAACAAAGTAACATTTTGCGCGTATTTCCGCTAAGTACATTTTTTAATAATTAAAGAAATGAAAGGAAAGAATTAGCTGAAAAGACAACGGGATTAAATTCCCAGATTCAGATGGCTAAAAAGAATTAAAAAAATATTTTCTTCTCCAGAAATTGGGGAGTGACTCCCCACACTTGCCCCCGCTAATCTCTGACACTGTTACTTACCACGTATGAAACTAAATACCTACATAAGTAAATTAGTAAGAAAGTAAGATACGTCAGCCCCCTGTAGTTAGATTAACGAGCTGTTATAAATATTTCTAGTTGAAGAATTGTCGCACAAACCGCCAATAGTAGTTGAAGTGACATAAAAAAACAGTTATTACCAGGAATACTACTGTAATTAATAGGGCCCAGACATTTATGACATGTCATACTTTTTCTTTATATTATGTCGTGGAAAATACAAGTTAAGCATGATTTTATTTACGGTGGTAATAATTATGCAATTTTCGCTGGTCATATGAAGTAAGATTATATCTACGGTGACAAAAATATGGAATTTTCATATTTTCCTATAATTTTTCATATAATGGTCATATTTCTCTTTGAATTTTCGATTTTCTATCTGTTTTATTCGAATTTCGCTTACCTGCTTGTAGTTGTCTCAAAGAAAGATTTTTTTTTTTTGCTAGGGGCTTTACGTCGCACCGACACAGATAGGTCTTATGGCGACGATGGGATAGGAAAGGCCTAGGAGTTGGAAGGAAGCGGCCGTGGCCTTAATTAAGGTACAGCCCCAGCATTTGCCTGGTGTGAAAATGGGAAACCACGGAAAACCATCTTCAGGGCTGCCGATAGTGGGATTCGAACCTACTATCTCCCGGATGCAAGCTCACAGCCGCGCGCCTCTACGCGCACGGCCAACTCGCCCGGTGAAAGATTTTTTCACATATCCTAATTGTCTGTAATTTCTTATAATTACCTTTCTTAGAAATATATATCTGTCAATTATGAGGGTGAGCTGTATAGAAAGAGACAAATGTGTAGAAAGCGACAGAATAGTGGGGCCTCAATTCAGCTCTTAATGATTTGACGTATTTCAAATATATCCAATAACATCTGCGATGTTGAGCGCTCTTTCTTCCGTTACAAATCAACGTCGCGTGAAAATTCCCATTTGAAAAGTTTAAAATGTATGTAATTTGCTATTGTAATTCTTTCCGATTGCCCTTCAAAATTTGACATTTATTTCATTCTGTGCCGAGTCGAGAGTTATCTCCTGGATTTCATTAAATAAATTCAAAATGTAATAAGAAAAATTAATATTATTATTTATTATTATTGAATGTGCTAAAATTTTAATTTCAATATAATATTAATGTAAACAGCGGCAAGATTCTGAAGACTTTAGAAATATGAGCAATAAATCTTTAAATCATATTTATTGTCATATTTCAATACCTTTTAGGTCATAAATGCTTACATATTTCTATAATTTTTTCGTCACAAACATCCGGACCTTACTAACGAATTCCTAACTTGACTTAAATAGCGGTGAAGCACAGTAAAACCTTTACAGACTGACATGCTGTGCAGAAGAAACATTCCCTCTGTCTATTCCGGCAGTCATTCCACTCTATCTTCCCACGTTCTTTCAGTGATAATGAGACAGCATTGCCGCAGGGTTGATATTCCACAAACGGAGTCACCAGCCTCCGTGAGCTCTTTGTGCTACAACAGGTCAAACTCATGCTTAATGGATGGAGCGCGCTATACAATCACGAGAGTATGAATTTTAATTTATCTAAGATTCAAGAACGTAAAGCAAAGAAACTGTAATCAAGGGATTCACTCTGTCATGACAAGAATTATAATGCAGAAAGGAAGGAGATTACATTTTAACCTCAAGAAAGTAGACATGATGTGGTGTACGAAGACTAAATATATAATAATTTCCTGCGTGTGCCTAATTAACCACATATCAGCTCTTAACTCTCTCATGCATGAACTAAATTTAGTTTGGGTTAGGTGACGAAACTTTCAAGCTTCAAATCTCAACTTCTCCAGTGTATTACATTTGCTACCAGTTCATGTGTTGTTGACTGAATCATCAGTTCACACACTGGTTTAATGCAGCTCTCCATTTCCACCCTACCCTGTGCTAACCTCTTCGATTCTACGTAACTCCTACATCTGCTCTAATCTTCTTGTCATATTCGTACCTTGGTCTACCCCTACCGTTCCTACCACCTACCCTCGAAAACCAACTGAACAAGTCCTGGGTGTCTAAAGATTTGTGCTATCATTCCGTCTCTTCTTCTGGTCAAATCTAGTCAAATCGATCTCTTGTCACCAATTCGATTCAGTATCTCGTCATTCGTGATTCGATCTATCCATATTCAGCATTCTTCAGTAGCACCACATTTCAAAAGCTTCTATTCTCTTCATTTTGAGTTAGTTATAGTCCTTGTTTCACTTCCATACAATGCCACACTCCAGACGAAATTTTTTAAAAACATCTAATTCGAATGTTCGAAGTGAGCAAATTTCTTTCCTTAAAAAAGCTCTTCCTTGCTTGTGCTAGTCTGCATTTTACGGCCTCCTTCCTTCTGCCATCGCCAGTTATTTCACTACCCAAGTAACAATATTCATTTACTTCCTTTAAGACTTCATTTCCTAATCTAATATTTCCTGCACCACTTGACTTCGACTGCACTCCATTATTTTTGGTTTGGACTTATTTATTTTCACTTTGTACTCCTTACCCAATACTCCGTCCATACCATTCAGCAAATTCTGCAGATCTTCTACACTCTATGATGAAATAACTATATCATGGGAAAATCTCATGGTTTTGATTTTCTCTCCTTGGATTGTAATTCCCTTCCCAGATTCCACTTCGATTTCCTTCAACAGTTCTTACCTGGAGCTAATACCTTAACATTCGTATGTGAAGTGGTTTGCCATAGTGGAATATATATACGAACGTTTTATGCTTGTAAATACGTAGATATTGTATAAATTTTGCTCATTAAATGTGGGTGTTGGGCGACTAGCGGGGTTCCCTATGGCAGGTGCCGTGTGATGCGGTTTTGTCCTGGGGGGTGCCCCTCCGCTGGCGGCGGTGATCTTTGCACCAGAAACAAAAGTGACTAATAAACAGTCACGAATGTACAAACATACTCTTCAAAACATTCAATAACTCAACAATACTTCCCTTTTATGGCTCAAGAGCTGATGGTTTTGGCTGATGGCCCACCTACTCAATAGGGTAAGAATCGAAATAACTTGGCGATACTACGCTAAGCTCTTGACATTCAAAGACCGATCATTACTGCCTACTGGAGTACACTTGCAGGACCGTAGTCAGTTCGATAATGTATTTGAGGTTGAGCTTGAGGCTTATGGGGAAGGCCCACGGAAAATAAAATGCATGAGAGGGTTAAATATCTGGAAATAGCGGAAATCGAACTCAGGCCTCCAAGAACAATTGTACTAAAAGTTACGCTTTGGAGGCGGACATGTGAGAAAGAACGTAAGACTACTTACTGAATGTTTGAGACTAGAACATTATACCAGTTCTTCTCTTACCCGAGCCTGAACGTATCTCGTGCGTTCCTCCAAATCAGTCATGAATTAGTGATAGAGTCAAGAATCGACCCAAATATGAATCGATATGGACGCCAATACGATAGCCAGACGCAGGAGAAGAGAATCAAAAATCACAATGAATGAAAGGCCTAGGCCTATACATCGAAAGTTTTTCAACTACAGTGGAGAAGTCGAGGCTATTGTGCGTAGCTCTATGATTGGACTAGTCATGGCCGGGCTCAGTGGCTCAGACGGTTAAGGCGCTGGCCTTCTGACCCCAACTTGGCAGGTTCGATCCTGGCTCAGTCCGGTGGTATTGGAAGGTGCTCAAATACGTCAGCCTCGTGTCGGTAGATTTACTGACACGTAAAAGAACTCCTGCGGGACTAAATTCCGGCACCTCGGCGTCTCCAAAAACCGTAAAAGAGCAGTTAGTGGGACGTAAAACAAATAACATTACTATTATGATTGGACTAGTCATGCAATAATACTATTATTTGCTCTACGTCCCACTAACTAATTTTACGGTGTTTTGAGACATCAAAGTGCCGGAATTTGGTTTCCGCAGGAGTTCCTTTACGTGCCCGGTTGAAGACATGTCATTTAATGTATAATATCTTCAAGGTATAATTTGAGGGCTTGGTTGTTCCGTGCCTTCGAAATGATACACAACAATAATAAACACTGCATTTTCTAGAAATATTAATACACATTCTTTAATTAAAAGAATTATAGGGCCGTGAATCAGTTAACATTCTTCTTTTCAAACGGCTCACAATTCTTAATACGTGGTTGCTTGCGAGTTAACGTCGTATTAACACACAAACAATCTTTATAACAAGAGAGAAGAAAGGATTATGACTAAGAAGGTATCGCTATTTGCCTTGTTCTAAACTCTAAAACCACCTTCGTGGCTATTGTTGGTGGAGTTCGACACCAATTTCTTCCAATTTCAAGTTCCCATCTACATGAGCCTCACTGCTTAACCAACTCGCACTGTCAATAATTAAAGCCATCCCACCTATTCACATACCCAGATTCCTTGTTACCACCTGTATATCGAAGTATGTTTGTAATATCTATCAGGATTTGTGGTTATGATCATTTTTTAAAGTCTTGGAATTGATTTATATTCCATATCATCATGAAGAAATTCTATCACGTCCAGTAACGAGGAACTTCATTCAGAGTGGTGAAGTTTTCATATACTTAATAATGGCGACGTAGCTTTTATTGATAACTTGAGAAAATATTGACGCAGAAAGATAGTCATACAAGTCTATTTCAGTTGAGATTAATCGAGAATGAAGAATGAACTACAAACTAAGTACAGTCGAACCTCGATATCTCGAATCACCTGGATAGATACATTTTATTTCGAATTATCGGAATATCGATATATGTAGGATTCCCCTTTTCGAGCAGTCCAATCATGTATCTAGTGTCATTAACCGTATAAAACAAACTTGAAGTACTTTATCATTTTAATTAAAGTACAAAACTTATTATATATCAACACGTTGAAGACAGAATACATAAAGTAGAAGATCATGAAACCTCTGTTAGCACCATATTTTTCTTCCTCTTCTTCTTGTTTCCTTGAGGCCGCTTGGACCTCGCGGTTCCTAACTCTGGTGAGATTTCTTCTTAGCGCAGTATTCCTTCATCTGTTCCATTTCACTCCCTCAACGGGCGACTTAAACGCACTCTACAGTGTGACGGCAGTAGTGCTAGAACTGTAGCTTAGATCCTTTCCAACAGAAAAAAGATGGCCTAGGCCACCATAGCTCAATTGGTAGAGCAACCGACGCAAAATCGGGAGGTTGTGTGTTCGGATCCTACTGGTGTCCGGTTGGTCATTTTCTTCTGTACTTAACATATCTTCAACCCGTACTAAATGTATGTAACACGACCTAATAGGTTGAAAGTCGGTTTCGATTACAATGCGGTCGTGAAAATTCAATATTCATTGACCTGGGCCTCAACGGGCGACATAAACGCACTCTACAGTGTGACGGCAGTAGTGCTAGAACTGTAGCTTAGATCCTTTTCAACAGAACAAAGATGGCCTAGGCCATCATAGCTCAATTGGTAGAGCAACCGACGCGAAATCGGGACGTTGTGGGTTCGGATGCCACTGGTGTCCGGTTGGCCATTTTTGTTCTGTATTTAACATCTCTTCAACACGTACTAAATGTACGTAACACGACCTAATAGTTTTAAAGTCGGTTTCGATTAAATTTATCCCCGTTGAATATTTTTCTGCGATCAATTTTTAAAAATTCTAGGTCTTTTCGAACCAGTTTCTTCCATTTAGCATTTGTACCCTTCCCTCTAGAAAGAGTGTTGAAGATTCTTGAGGTATAACCATCTTCTGTTTTTCAGTAAAGCTTCCTTTCTTTCTCATAACTTTCAACAACAGACATTGCCAAGAAAAGACTATCATTTACACTCGAAGAACATTAACACCTGGTGAACTGGCTGCACAGTACATAATTCAAGTAACTCCGACTATCTATGACCAGGTAAGGCCCCTATATAAGCATGCTGAGGTCGGCCGAGAATATCCACTATACAATAAATGTTGTATAGCACAGTTAATGTCAAACAAAATTCGAATTATAGAACATTTTTTTCTTATAGGTACGAAACTTTCGTTTCTAGAAATCGAGAAATTTGCGTAATGGTCTTCTGGGTAATAGAGAAACAAATGTAGGTGAATAATAGGACAAACGGCTAGGAAATTGAAGTTGCTTCAATATACTGAAAATTCAAGTATTGGAGGTTTGAGACATCGAGCTTCGACTGTAACTAAAAACCAATAAAAACGAAATAAAATAATCAATCGTAAATATTAGAGGAATTTTGTGGATTAGAGAGGTGTAAGAAGATGCCGGGGTGAATGGGCGGACAAGGAAATAACCACAGCGTAAGTTAAAGCAATACATTTTGAAATTTTATTTCCTGCCATATTTTTTACTTTAAAATTTGATAAATAGAAGATCTGAATAAATAGTAACAACATAATAATGAGCTCTTCAGATCCAACAACAGTGACTTAAAAGTAAAAAAAAAAAAAGTAGAGAACTCGAGAGAATTATTAACACGATAACATACAGGGAAAGAGCATTGTAGTTCTGAACATGTACACTATCTTATAAGAGCATGCTTGCTCGACTAGTTGACATAGCCTAGGAGTCTGAGCTACAAACTTTAATGTAATCCAGCCTCTCAGAGGCATAAGTTTCTTACAGTGCACGAAAATATACTTGACAATCCTCAAAATAGGTTATTTACAGTCACTTAGCCCTGTTTTGCGCTTATCTTCTGCTCAACAGTTATTCATGTTTTTTTTTTATAGAAACATAAACAGGGGCAATAAGTGCCCATACTAAATGGCCTTAATGTAAAAAGAAAATATTGAACATGATTGGCCATGAACAAAAGGGTAGGAGGCGATACACTTGTGTTCCTTTTAGAAGTTTCTAAACCCCTAGGTGGAATTATGGCCCTATGACACAGAAGCTAAGCCTATTCTACGCCGGGATGGCTAAATGAAAAACATTAAATTCCAAGAGAGTGTTAAAAATTTTATATGATTAGAAACTTTAATAACCCCTTACCAAGTTGAATGGGAATCAACAGAGGGAAATCAATGTTTGTTCCCTTACATTATATGTTTCCTAGCAGAGATTTGAACAGAGTCTTCAGACTTGGCAAATATCTACATTTAAACCATGAAATAAAAATTTTTCATGAATAAAAGAAGTTTGAAATATTTCCCTCTGACTATCTGCCACAACTATCATATGTCACGAAAATTCTGCCGTTACCTTGAGTTGATTGGCCTTCAGAAGGCCGATCTGCGGCCCCTGCTTCCTTAGTACACGCCGCACACAATCAACTGGAGCGATGAAGATGACGACATAGCCCTAAAGCGCTCAGCTTTCATAGCATTTCGAGGGGAAGTTTCCAGAACTCTTTACAGATAGGCTAGCTGCCTGTACACACCCCCAATTTATATTGGTTAGAGAAAATATTCCCAAAATTTCTGATTGGTTGGTAACTATACGAGAAGGAAGCAGCAGGGGTGTTGACAACTTTGATACCTGAACAAAACAATCTTAACAAGATAAGGTTAGCCAGCTTTGAAAAGTGATTTTCCGTTAAGAATTAATTGTCCTTATTCCCGCCAGAGGAGGGCACTTAGGCTGATAGTAGAGAAATTTAACAGTTTTAACCTTAATTATTTTCATAACATTTGTCCAAGTTCAGTTACATAGATGACCTTACAGAAGGCGCACAGTTTAAATGGAGGGAGAAGGTGTACCCCCGGTACAGTAAATATTAAGCTCAGCTTAATTTTAGACTATTCATAATAGCTTTGAATCTAAATCCATCTATGGCGAGAAACAATGCTCATAGTGCATTACGATATCTGACCACGTTTTTTACTTTTATCAACCACAGTATGACCTTTGGCGAACAATACGAATGTGGCTGAGGTAGGAGCAGTTTCAGAAACGTAATTTGTCATTCCTATGAAGACAGGCTTTGTGATGAATAACGCTGTAATGATTAATTTGTTTAACATACGGATAATATATACCTATTTTAAGGAATACAGTATATACAAAAACATATACAGGGTGGTCAGAAACAACGTGTACCGGGTATATGTGCATTAGAGGGTTGGGCATACTGATAAATAATTTGAGAAAAGTAATTCGTTTCCTAGCACCATTTTCATTTTGTCAGCTGTTGATGTTACGCAATCAGATCACTTCGCGGGTGAATTCAAGTGAGCTTTGCGAGGCGGTGTTCCTAATTTGCAAGTGGCTTAGTCCGGCTTGAGAACCATACCAAGAAAACAGCATCAAACCAAAACACACCGTGGGTTTCAGGGCGGAGACAGCTTAACAGAGGGAAAAAAAGGACCAATATTCATTCGATCGTTCAATATGCTACAAACGTTGTTGACAAATGCTGCATATATCACAGTATTGGAATGTTTCAGGCAACCATAAATAACTTCAGTAGAACCAAAATTCTAATTATAAAAATTTAAAGTAAAATGTTCCAAATTTCTCATCTTTTTAACAATACATTACTGTTTTGCATATAAATTCCAAGTTTATAAGAATTTTCATAACTTTCCTACAATATGAACCTCAATCACTAACATACACTGTGATTTAGATACTTTTACCGAGTTTTTATTCTAGGCCCTTGAAAATATTAGTTTTCTATAAATAAATATTTTATATAAAACCTAATATAAATTCTATTGACCTGAATCTGGTACAGATTGTGGTACAACACTATAGGAGGAAACCCTGAAATAATCTTCATTTTCCGTGGAACAGAAAGGACAATCCGGGTCTATCATTGCAGCTGGAATCTACTTGAATGTTTAGCACTTAGTAAGAATGTCCGACTGAGCTGGCCGTGCGGTTAAACTGTTAGTTCTAACCCCATTATTGCGAGTCCTGAAGTTGGTTTTCCATGATTTACCATTTTTATTCCTAGGTCTTTCCTCTTCCATCGTCGCCATAGGACCTCTCTGTGCCGGTGCGACGTAAATCCATTTACAATAATATTAATAATAAAGGCGCATGACTTCTGAAGAGGCTTTCGAATTGACGACTGCAAGCGACCTGCGCCTCTATGAGGATGGATTATGTTCTAAATAACACACACATCGTGATCCTAGCCAAGGGAATTAACCACTGAAGATTAAATTCTCGACCTGGCCAGTAATCGAATGTGGGCCCCCTTGGACCAAAGGCCAGCAACCGCTGAACATTCAGCCATGGAGCTGGACGGCACATACGGCATTATGTAGATGTAACTCCACTGATGCTTGCCACCAACCTGGAGCGGGGTTTAAAAGTTCTCGAAGCCATGTCAGCTGTATAGGCTTTAGCGAATTAAGGGTGGGCAGATTCCTACACAGGGATAATACTTGTCACATAAAGCCATACACTAAATGGTAAGTATCGCCGCCCTGTTATCTTATTTTTTAATGCCTCATCACTGCTGCCAACTCGGCTAGTTACATATTGAAATCACGAGACATAACCATCAACGAAGTAACCTCAATGTAAGTATCAATAATGGAGGTTCCGTTACCCAAGTAAATGAAAATAATTGATCAATCAAGATATTCATAATTAAATCAGTTTTCAAGCCTAATGAGGAATTAAGGAAATACACTATCTCTCTTTCTGAGTTTAATGTTATATTTTTCTGTCTTTATTCTGATATACGCATTACTATAAAAGTATTCTTCTGTGTTTACCTTGTGTAAATAATTCTTCTCCCTTCTTGAAGTTTGCTGCTATTTGTTGGACTGTACAGAAGCGACGCTGTAATAATACACATGAGCGAATGCATTACATGTACATATGCCTTAAGTCAATAAGAATGCACAAAGGCTAAGTCTGCAAAGCGTACCAAAGTCGTGACAAGACAAGGTTAGGTTAGGTTAGGTTAGGTTAGGTTAGGTTAGGTTAGGTTAGGTTAGGTTAGGTTAGGTTAGGTTAGGTTGATAACGAAATTTACTTCTATTTGAACTGAACTGATCTTTATAGAGGGAGTAATGTTGCTTTCCTTTCTGTAGGAATTCTTGCAGACTTTTCTTGCTTCTTAGACATCCTAACCCAATTCTAAACATAGGTATTGGACGAAATAAGATCGTAATTAATAAAAATGCTGCGTTCATCATTTCACAAGAACTACGTTTTTGAATGCATTTCTCGAACATGCCGCAGTTCTTCTTACTTGGTATTACACAAACAGATTTACAATTCCACAGGAAAAGAAAATATTCTTTAATTATACTCGCAAATGGAACACTAGTAATTTTAACAATACGGCATTGGCAATACGTGAAATAAACCAAGTCTGTGTAGTGCCAACGTGCCAGATTAACAGTAACTGTAAGACGTAGTGCCGACAAGTAGGGTCCCTAAGCTGTATGGTTAGCAGCACTGAATCGAACCCAACAGCTAGAAAATAAGAGTAATGTTGTAACCTTAGTGTATAGGCCTACGTGCCATGGAGTATAGCTCCGGATTCCATGAGATTTTATGAAATTCCTTGGTGAAATGAGGGCAGAAATTGTGCGCAAATCAGGAGACCTTATTCCTGTGAGTAATGGGACCCATCGCACTGGCATACAGTACAGTAGCTCTTCTTGCGCCATGTAGCGGTATTCGGTTGGGTGTTATAACCAACTTGCATGATGACTATTAAATTATAACTTATAGGGTCGGCTGGAGTACAAGTCCGAGTAGGTAAACATGGCAGATTAATATGTAAAAATACCTTCTGGTTCAGTGAGGAAAGCAACAGGAAACTACATCACTCCTCACTTCCCAACTACGTCTCTTCAGTTAGATCGGTGCTTTCTGTGACAGCTGATTGTGGAACAGTTCGGATGCAACCAGCCTCCGGAATGAGGACTCAACATACGTAATTTATATATAATTTTTATTCCACATATTATTTTTATTTTTTGCTAGTGTTTGGCAAATGCTCGCGCTGTGCCTTAAGTAAGGGCACAGACACTTCTTCCCAGTCCTGTCTCATTATCGCCAAAGAACCTAACTCAGTCGGTGTCTGATGTGAAAATAGGAAACCACGGCCAACCATGTGCAGGACTGCAGACGGTATGGTTCGAACGCAAACTCACAACTATCATACCTGAACCGCTTAGACCCCTCGCTCGGTATTTGTATATCTGTTGAATCACTAGAGAAATTATTATTTTCATTACATTATTGTTACAACTGCCAGCCCCCTGCGGCATCTCTTATAAGGGATGAGTGAGTCAGGCGGCCCAAGGGCATGTGCCGGCCGCTCCTTATATTGTGCTTTCCTCTCGTGTCTGCGTGGTCCTTCCGGCCGCATCTCAAAGATTCAAGTACTTCTTCAGCAGGGATATAATGAGGAAGCTAATCGCGAACAGTTAGTTGGAGATGAACAGCAGTAGCGTTGGCTGTCGTCGGAGCTGTCGTGGGTGATGAATGTTTCACTACAGTCATTGTCACTGTCAGAGCGTTGTTGTCGTTGGACAGCAGTAGTTGGTGTTCTTGTCATCGCTGAGTGACTTGGAGGAGTACGACGTAGAGTACTGGTCAAGTGTGGTAGCAGTTGTGTAGTGCTGCTGTGTTATTATCTCGCCGATTTAATATATGCTGAGTTAATCACTATGTGGAGAGACCACGTAAATAATAGTGTGAGATATGGACTTCTCTGGAGTCGAGCCGAGGAATACTAGTCGTGCATCGTGATTACTAACAGACATTTTGTTCGAAACTGTGCGCGTGAAGCTGCTGAGGGAAGTGGTTCAGCGTGCGAAACGAATTGAAATGTGAGATGTCAATTAGTATTACTAAAGGGATCGTCGTTCCAGAGCTGGTGTCATGGTGTGAGGAGGACAGGACACTTTGTAAACAGCCACTAATTAGGGACATGTCATTCATCCTAAAATATGATTGTATGTGTGCTAATTGGGTCATCCCACAGTAGATCGATAACACGGTGTGTTTTATTCGTAACTTTATTTTTAGTAGTAGTATTGTTACTATAATCATGACCAACGCGAAGCAAATACCATCGCTATGCAGATGACACCGTGATCCTCGCTGAGAATTTAGAAGACCTTCAATTCCTCTCGAGCAGCACCAACAAAGTAAGCTAGGTGATTGGACTTAAACATTTATTTATTTATGCGTATGGTGATTACAAACTATATACAAATGACACAAGACAATATTACACTTTAAAGTCCGAGATTTCCAGCCACTTAATTAAATTTGGATAGAGACTGAACGAGTCATCAGGAAATCTAGAGTATAAATGAAGAAGGCAGAGTTGGACGAGATGTTCAATCGTCTGTTCTTCTGAAATGCATTCGCACACTGGTGGGCTGATCCAACCCCGCTTGTACAGAAAGTAGTTACAGCAGCCATGTTCAGTCCTTAGTCCGTTGGACCGACAACAAAAGTACCTTGGTAGGTGGAAAACTTTTTGGATTCTCAGTGGGATGAAGACAGTAGGCATTTTATCCCAGTGTTTTTAATGATCACTCATTCTCATCATTTAAATTATAAAAATCACAAAAGAAAATTAAATAATGGCCTACCACAGGGATCTGTTTTAGCTCCACTCCTGTTTAGTTTATACATCTACGACACTTCTACCACGAATTCAACTAAGAAAATCTATGCTGATGATATCGTACTGGTTGCACAAGGTAATACCTTCGAAGAACTTTTTTACACCTAGCACATGGTGTTGCGAACTATAAACCAAAAATTTTGTTCAAGGGTTAAATGCTGAATACAGACCTTACTAAAAATATTTTTGAGTCACTTTAGACAGCACCCTCAACTACAAAGAACACCTCACCAAGCTATCTCATAAAATTGCAGCAAGAAACACCATACTGCAAAACTAAGTGGTACCTCCAGGGAAGAATCTGCTGACTGCCTACGTCTAACTGGCATTGGTCTTGTCTACTCGGCTGCCGAGCACTGTGCTCCTGTTTGCGTAAAAAGTATAGATGTACAGAAAATAGACACCGAACTAAATAAACATTAAAGAGCGGTAACAATATTGGAAGGTTACCACATTCCATGTACCTGCAATACTGGCTAGCACAAGAATGTGATCGGTTGTTAAGGAAAAGTCACATTTTTTACCTAGGGTCATTTTACTCGAAATCTGAATGGTGTATCCCTGACCCCGCATAAAACATTTTCTTAACAATAGATAGTTCTTATGGCGAGGATGGGAGAGGAAAGGCCTAGGAGTAGAAAGAGAGCGGCCATGGCCTTAATTAAGATACATCCCCAGCATTTGCCTGGTGTGAAAATGGGAAACCACGGAAAACCATCTTCAGGGCTGCCGACCGTGGGGCTCGAACCCATTATTTCCAGGATGCTAGATCACAGCGGCGCGCCCCTAACCGTACGACCAACTTGCCTGGTAATGCCTCAAGTCTGTTGGTATCACCTTTACTTAATGTCCAAGTTTCTGATGTAGTTAATATACCATAATATAGTCCAGCATGTTGTTATCTATATAAATAACATTGTAACGACTGTGTGTCTGTACATTGACTATTTTAGGGAAATTTTCTTCCTTTCTTTCTTTCTTTCTTTCTTTCTTTCTTTCTTTCTTTCTTAATCTGTTTACCCTCCAGGATTGGCTTTTCCCTCAGACTCAGCGAGGGATCCCACCTCTACCGCCTCAAGGGCAGTGTCCTGGAGCTTCAGACGCTGGGTCGGGGATACAACTGGGGAGGATGACCAGTGCCTCGCCCACGTGGCCTCACCTGCTATGCTGAACAGGGGTCTTGCGGGGGGATGGGGGGATTGGAAGGGATAGACAAGGAAGAGGGAAGGAAGCGGCCGCGGCCTTAAGTGAGGAACCATCCCGTGATTTGCCCGGAAGAGAAGTGGTAAACCACGGAAAACCACTTCGAGGATGAACCCACCTGTACTCAGTTGACCTCCCGAGGCTGAATTGACCCATTCCAGCCCTCGTACCACTTTCCAAATTTCCAACCCGGGCCTTCGGGGTGGCAGCTAATCACACTAACCACTACACCACAGAGGCGGACTGGGGAAATTTTCATTATTAATTAATCCGTTTCAGGTGTAATAATGACCATCTGTACATATTTTAGCTTGTCCGTCCGTCCGTCCGTCCGTCCGTCTGTCTGTCTGTCTGTCTGTCTGTCTGTCTGTCTGTCTGTCTGTCCGTCTGTCCGTCCGTCCGTCTTATAACTAAAAACTACTGGATATATTTCTACCAAACTTCATATTTAGAATCCACCTGTCGTTTAGTAGGTTTTCATGACAATACTTTTTCTGAATCCCTGAATTCACTGGGGGTTTATACGAATCCGAAACCGTGATTTTGCACCCCCACAACATATACATGCCATTTCAAGTTGGGTTAAATGGTTTAACTAAATAGCCAGAGATGTTATCGTCAATGATTGGTCTTTAGCCACAGCGCCACTCCCGGTTTCATATGAACAACAAGATGTAACCGAGAAACAGGGCCATTTACACACAAGTTCCGACCAGGAATTGTTGTTCAATAAACTCTGTGTTCTATCCATTTTGTCTCAACTTTGTTCAGCTTTATAGTACTTCACGGTACTGACACGTGTTTTTTTGTGGAAAAATGTCAGTTTAACATGCCGTATTAGACGTTCGAATACAGGCATGTAACTTCGCACAAATTCGTGAAGCAATAGTGAAATCGATTACCAATTCACGTGCGAAGAACGGGTACATATTTTCTTTCATAATCTGCTTACCCTCCAGGTTTGGTGATTCAATTGGACGCAGCGAGGGATCCCACCTCTACCGCCTCCAGGGCAGTGTCCTGGAGCATGAGATATCGGGTCGGTGATACAACTAGGAAGGATGACCACTACCTCGCCCAGGCGGTCTCACCTGCTATGCTGAACGGGGGTCTCGGTGGGGGATGGGAAGATTAGAAAGGATAGGCAAGGAAGAAGGAAAGAAGCGGCCGTAGCCTTAAGTTAGGTACCATCCCGGCATTTGCCTGGAGGAGAAGTGGGAAACCACGGAAAACCAGTTCCAGGATGGCTGAGGTGGGAATCGAACTCACCTCTACTCAATTGACCTCCCGAGGCTGAGTGGACCACGTTCCAGCCCTCGTACCACTTCTCAAATTTCGTGTCAGAGACGGGAATCGAACCCGAGCCTCCGGGGTGGCAGCTAATCACACTAACGGGTACTTATACTAGTTATTATTATTATTATTATTATTATTATTATTATTATTATTATTATTATTAAATGTTTACAAAATGTAGCATTTTTTCCTAAAATGTATCCAGAATACTATGGCATCCGTCTACCTTTGTATAATTCCACAAGAATTTTTAAAACATAGAGTAACGAGGGAGAAAATAATCACTAAAACATTTCGTTACATGAGTAGCGGTCTCCTGGAGAATTCACGGTAAACCACAGGACATCTTCCCTGAGGAGGAGCGTTGGAATTGTAATGCAATTTGCGATAGCTAACACGAGAAGTGCATTAAGCGTAGCACAGCTGAGCCACCTGTCTTCAGCCGGGGATAGGGAACTGTTCTGCCGGGGGAATGTAGAAATCCGAACTCTTATCTTTCAAGTAGGTAGCTTCAAATGGTCATTTTTTTTCAGTATTTTAGACATTTATTTATTTTTAGTTATTACCTCTTTAAACTGATATTTAAACTACATTTTGTTAAATCACTATCTTAGAGAAGAAAGAAGAATACGAGGTTAAATACTCCTTGTCTCCGAAAACGCTAGACTGGTTTTGATTTATAAATTTAATCATTTCTCCTTCTTCCACCACTTTTCAGACACTTTAGTGTGATCACGGCTGCAAATTGTGTTACAGAAATCGAGTTCATTTCACAGAATTGATTGATAAAATAGTCCGGTTTCTTGGATTTTAATCTCGTGAGATTAATTCTTTGTGGCTCGGGGACTGGTTGTTTTTGTCTTTACACTTTCATCTTCATATTCAGACAACACACCACACTACCAACCACCACAGAAACAGGCAACATTGGGTTGGCGTCAGGAAGGGCATTGGTTGTAAAACAGGGCTAAATCCACGTCTGTGAATCAGTTCGCACCAGTGAAAAGCGGAAGAAGAAGAAGAAGAAGAAGATTGATAAAGTAGTGTACACAACTTGTGTGTCGTGAACTACTGTTTGCAGTCACGTAACTTAAGCAAGAAGCATTCTTTCTACCCATGTAAGAAAGGTCCACTTTCCATACGAGATGCATACATTAGATTGGAGCATTTAAGAATTTCTTTTGACATTTTTATATTCTGTTGGAAAATGTCATGATTCAATAATTCAACCTTCAGATACTATCTTAAATTAGGTCCTGAATTGTACACATTAATGTTAGAGCATGCACATATTTCCTAACATTCTAATCCTATATTATTTTGCTTGTATTTTCCGTAGTACAGATCTCATAAATATTCAAGCTTGTGTACTTACGGTTTATTGTTTGTCGTTTCTGTTGTAGTTGCTGTACAATAATATACTCACTTTTTACCTTAAGTGGTTAAGAGTAAGGGAGGACCTGGAACTCTAATTTCACCACGAGTAATAAAGTCATGTAGCCATGATACATGATTTATGCTGTGTTTATATAAGAAGGTGTGTATTACGACAAACATGCCCGACTCGTTGGATGAATGGTCAGTGTACTGGCCTTCGGTTCAGAGGGTCCTGAGTTCGATTCCTGGCCGGATTGGCGATTTTAACCTTCATTGGTTAATTCCAGTGGCTTGGGGGCTGGGTTTTTGTGATGTCCCCAACGTCCCTGCAACTCACAGATCACACATAACACTATCCTCCACCACAATAACACGCAGTTACCTACGCATGACAGATGCTGCCCACCCTCATCGGAGGGTCTGCCTTAGAAGGGCTGCACTCGGCTAGAAATAGCCACACGAAATTAAAAAACGACAAACACAATAATCCCATCCCCGAGCAAGAGGAGATAATCAGCCGTGGCTAAAACATTCAATCAGGCCGAGAATCAATCCTGGGACCTTCTCAGTCGAAAGTTATTCAGCTAAGGGGCCGGGTGTATAGGTATTACATCACTGAATTTGACCAATTAACAATGTTACCATACTAATATCAGAAATTTCTATTATCCAACTTAAGAAACAACGGTGGTATCGTTATGCCATGAAAGTAGGGACCTGCATTTTTCACGTTTGCGATAACACCGACTTTTTAAAAATATTCTCTAAAATGTTTGGGAAACAGTTACGTATACATAACGCTGTTAACAATTCGATTATTAAACAACTTTATTTCGTAAAATGAACCGAAATGAGACAATAACGCGAAAATGTCAACTATGAATTTTATATGCATAATAATAAGAATTCACGGCGTTTGCCTTCATATAAAGATTTTTCCACCGTTTGAATAAACAATCGTGTCCATCACAGTCTTAAAAATCGGGCGAGTTGGCCGCGCAGTTAAGGGCGCGAAGCTGTGAGCTTGCATTCGGGAGATAGTGGGTTTGAACCCCACTTTCGGCAGCCCTGAAGATGGTTTTCTGTGGTTTTCCATTTTTACTCCAGGCAAATGCTGGGGCTGTACCTTAATCAAGATCACGGCCGCTTCCTTTCCATTCCTAGGCCTTTCCTATCCCATCGTCGCTGTAAGACATATCTGTGTCGGTGTGACATAAAGCTAATTGGAAAGAAACAGTCTTACAAGGTCAACAAGAAGCTGGTCAGTAATAGTCCTATTTTCAACGGGCGAGTTGGCCGTGTGGTCAGGGGCACGCGGCTGTTCGTTTGCATCCGCGAGATAGTGGGTTCGAACCCCACTTTCGGCAGCCCTGAAGATGGTTTTCCGTGGTTTTCCATTTTCACACCAGGCAAATGCTGGGGCTATACCTTAATCAAGGCCACGGCCGCTTCCTTCCCATTCCTAAGCCTTTCTCATCCCATCGTCGCCATAAGACCTATCTTCGTCAGTGCGATGTAAAGCAAGTAGCCAAAAAAATCTTATTTTCTCTCATTCTGTTACGACTAGTATTATGCCTTAAAAATACCGAAATATGATAATAAAATTATTAAACATAACGCGCAATTTTATAAAATTAACGCAAAATTCTTCAAAGATAACCCCGATATCCGCCAAAACACAAAACGAAAACCGCAGGTCCCAACATATAAGTAAGTACATGGACATACTGTACATTTCGGCTCATTTCAGAGAACCTTCCTGGCATTATCTCTGAGGATTCAGAAAATATTCACACGAACAGCCTAAAAAAGCCTTGCTGTTTTACGTAATTTAAATGATATAGTTGAAATAAAAATCATTGCTGAACAGTGAATGGTCATTTTTAAACTGGTACCTCTGTGGTGAAAAATAAATAGTACAATATTGAAGTCTGTATTTATCGGCTTCAATAATGTTCTAACCATTAACTGAATGCCGATCCATTTTAATGGGCGCTACTAAAAATTCGTTAAAGTACTTAATGAGGCATAAAACCAATTTACTGGTGTTAGTAGAATCAGGGAAGTGTACGATATGGCATAGATCTACATAGTACTTCCAAATGTTTCTGAAATAGAAGTGATTCGTTGCGCCCAGCTAAGAAGTCCGTTTGATCTTATTAGCAATTTTTTGTGTTTTCTTCTCCTCTTCCCAATACCTCCTCATTCTCTCACTGTGTTCCTCTTTACGTTGTTCAGTCCATCCGGTATTTAGTCGGGTGGGCTTTACAGAAAATTTGTGCTTGTGAATTGAGGTTCTGAATTTTGTTCTATTTTGAATGGTTTCTTCACTTAGGTCTTCACTAATTTCGTTTAGCCAATTATTGTGATTTTTTCATTGATAAGCCAAAGTTCTTATTTAAACTGTTATCCATTCTATGTAAGTGACCACAAAATTATAATCGCCGTTTCTTAATGGCATCTGTGAATTTTTTCTGTAACTTGATAGATTTCATGCGATTTCTTTTTCATCCAAATTACATTTTCACAATTTGGTCGGGACAATGTCGGGACAGTTCTTATTCATGGGTCATAGCCGATTTTTTCCAGCTCCTTTCCCTATTTCATTCACCACCGTTCGTATCGTCTTCATAAGCTCCTCAACCGAGTTTCGCAACTGGAAGGGCACCCGGCCCTAAAACACCTTATCTAATTTCATCCCACCTCATCTCCGACCCTGGATGAAGAAACGGGACTAAGATATTATTATTTTGTTTTTCGAATTAAACTCTATGAACTGCGTGTTAACAGCCAATCTCATTTTCAGTGTCTGTGTTTTGTTCGTCTGCCGGCTTTGACAACCTGCCACTATCTCTTGAGCCCATCGATTAGCACTTTCTTCTTCTTCTTCTTCTTCTTCTTCTTCTTCTTCTTCTTCTACTTCTTCTTCTACTTAGTTTAGGCCTAAGATGGACCACGTGGTTCTTAACTCTGGTGAGCTCTTTTCTTCCTCGTAGCCCAGTATTCCTTCATTCTAGCGCTATGGATGTCTTTTCAGTCTAGCTCGAGCAGTCGAGGAGAGAGGTTGCGTAGCGAAGTGCGTGCTGTAATCATGGTTGGCATTGAACAGTACCGGGCCGCTATTGGGAAATGGCAGGCAAGGCAGAAGAAGGAGGTCAGGAATGGATTGGTGACGGACGGATTGAAAATGAGTGAAGCGGTGCTGGTGGTGACAGTGATAGCAGTGTTACTGGTTATTGGGGGGGTGGAAGTAAACCCAGGCCCAAATACCAGTGGAAAATTTAGCGCAGAGGATTTGGCCGCACTCAGGGTGGTTGTAAGTGAAGTGATGCAGGAAAAGTGTCAATGGGATAAGGTGCAGGAAATAAAGGGCATGATGGAGGAGCAGAGAAGGGAGATAGGGAACATGAAGAAATGGCTTGAAACGAAGACAGAGGAAGCGAGCAGGAGAGTGGTCAATAACGAGAAAGAAATCGAGTTATTGAGAGGGGAAGTGAAGCATCTGAAAGACGAGGTGATGAAGATGAAGAAAGAAGCGGAGGGGTACAGGCAGGAGAGATTGAAAAAAGCCATATTTTTATATGGAATTGAGGAAGGGGCGAGAGAGAGCAAGATTGAGCTGATATTTAAGGTGGTGGAAGCTATACGTGATGTTATGAAGGTAAACTTTAGTGAGGTAGACATTGATGATGTAGAGAGAGTTGGTAGAATCAAAGGTCGGAGGCCAATTAGGGTTACATTGTTCTCAACCCTAATGGCAGATTCTGTGTTAAGAAACAGCAAGAATTTACAAGGGCGGAAAATAGGGGTGAAAGGAGACATGGGAAGAGAAGGAAGTGAAAACGCGAAGATCTTGAATAGGCACCTTTGGAGAGCGAGGAACCAGGGGCTAAAGGCCCGAATAAGAGGTCTGAGGTTGGAGGTGACGAACGGGCGATGGGTCAGAGTTCATTCAGTTTCTAAGCTAAAGGAAATGGACGAAAACGAGAGGGTTGAGAGTGGTGAGAGGTCAAGGCAAGATGGGAAGAAGAAAGAAGAAAAGAAGAGGAGGAGGGACGTGGCAGGAGAGCAGGGCATCTCGGAAGAGAATGGGCAGTGCAGCCGGGAGACAGAAGACCAAGATAGTGAAGTGGACGGTGAGAGTGGACCGCAAGAAACTGGGAGAGGAGAGTGTAGTGGTGCAGTGAGTAAGAAAGGACAAAGGGAGATGGATCCAGAAGTCCAAAATATTGAGGGGGAGAGTGGGGGTGAGCAGCAAGAAGAGGTGAGTGCAGGGTGCAGTGGTGTAGCGAAAAAGAAAGGTCAAGAGGAGACAGATCGACAAGAAGGTAAAAAACTTATGAGTAAAGTCAGGAGTAAGAGCTTAAAAGACATATGGGGAAAAGTACGTAAAGGGATGGAGGATACAGAGGGAGAGAGGTTGATAAATACTAGAAGTAAGAATAGAGTGGGAGACCTAGAAGGGAGGGAGGGAAAGTTATAACAATTTTGGAAGATAGGATGTGTGAATATTGAAGGAGTAAGGAGCAAATTAGGAAACAAGAAAGTTAGGGAAGTAATTGAAAGTTTCGATGTTGTGGCACTCTTAGAGACGTGGTTGGAAACAGGGAGGGAGATTACATGGAAGGGGTTTGAGATAAAATATAAATATAGAAGAAAAGAGAGGAATAAGGGACGAGCACCAGGAGGGATGATAGTTCTAATTAGGGAAGAAATTAGTGAAAGAGTAGAGGATATAGAGACCGATATGATGGAAACCATATGGCTGAGATTGAATTTGGGAGAGAGAGAGGGACGGAGGAAGAAAATAAATCTAGCTTTTGTTTACTGTCATCCTAGTAATTCAGAATATGCAAATAAATATTTTTTTGAAGAGTTATTGGTGGATATTGGTAGGATAAGGGGAATGTATCCAGGGGAGGAGGATATGTTGTTATTTGGGGATTGGAACGCGAGAATAGGAGAACAGAGCCCAATTTATAGTAGGGAGGATGGAATGTGTTTGTTAGAAAGCAGAAGGAGTGAGGACAAAATTACAAATAGTTATGGAGAGAAGCTCCTAGAGATGTGTGCTGTGGGAAACTTGTATATTCTGAATGGGTGGATAGAGGGTGACAGGACGGGGAAATTGACATATGTTACGGAGAAAGGGGGTAGTGTGATAGATATGGTTCTGAGCTCGGAAGGGATGATTGAGGAAGTTGTAAGTATGGAAATAGGAGATTGGATTGAGTCACACCATTTCCCGGTGAGGGTTATGCTGAAAAGAGAGGTAGAGAAGCGTACAAAGAAGGAAAATGAGACAAAGGATAAACGAGGGAGGGGTTATAATAAGTACAAATGGACAGAGAAGGTAGGCCGGGATTGGAATAGGGTAGTAAAGGAGGAGTTACATCTTCTGAAATATGGGTGGGAAGGGGCGTTAGAAGAGAATGATACTGATAAAGCCTTGGAATTGTTGCTACATCCAATAAAGATGATAGCGCAGAAGGTGAAAGCTAGAAAAGGAAATAAGAAAGAGGGAGAAGAATGGTTTAATAGGGAGTGTGAAGGATTGCGGAGGAGGGTGATGGACGCTTTAGGAGAATATAGAAGGAAAGGTGGAAGCCAAGAAAGGGAGTTTTTCTGTAGATTGAGGAAGGAGTATAAAAAGAAAATTTCTGAGACAAAAAAGACGTGGTTAGAGGAACAAATGGAAGCCATAAATAATGACTGCAAGACTAACAATTTTGAGAGAGTCTGGGATAAGATTAATAGAATTATTAAGGGTGGAAGGAATATGGAGAGAACGAGTATTGAGGAAGTGCAATGGGTCAGGCACTTCGAGGAATTACTAGGAAAAAAGGGGGGTGATAGATGGAGAGGTTCGGGAGAAGAAGTAATTTGGAGTAATAGGGGAGTGGCAATTTATGACTTGGATAAAGAAATCACAAGAGAGGAAATCCGGGGAGTGATAAGTAGAGCCAGAGCGAAGTCGGCCGGGGGGTGTAATGGTATAAATAATAAGTTTTGGAAGGAAATTAGTAAAAATGAGATAATGATAGAGGGCATGGTGAAACTATTCAATAGGATATTCGAGGGAGGAAATTACCCTAGGGAATGGGAAACAGGAATTATATGCCCTATATACAAGGGAAAGGGTAGTAGGAACGATGTGAACAGTTATAGGGGTATATCTCTGTTGGATTCTCTGAGTAAAATATATACGGGGGTGCTAGCGAACAGAATAAGTGGGTGGGCGGAAGAAAATGGAATTTTGACAGATTACCAAGGGGGATTTAGGAAAAAGAAAAGAACAGTGGATAATATAATGATAGTAAAGACTATTTTAGAAAAGTATAAGAATATGAATAGAAGTACGGTTTATGTAGCAGCAATAGATTTTGAGAAAGCTTTTGATAAGGTAAATAGAGAGGCCCTACGAGAGAAATTAGGTAGGCTAGGGATTTCGGAGAAGATGTTGAGGGCAGTGGAAGGAATATACAGGAACGTCAGGTTTTGTGTAAAATTGGGAGAAGAGAGAATGAGTGGACCATTGGAGTCCAAGGTGGGTTTAAAACAAGGTTGCAAGTTATCGCCCATACTGTTTATTTTATTTATAAACGATATTTTAGAGGGGTTTGGGGCAGGAAATTGGGCTGTACCGGTAATTAATGGTTTGGAAGTGCCAGGACTGATATTTGCGGATGATGTGTTATTGATGACGTTAACTTCAGGGGCGATGAATAGGGCCTTAGAGTCAGTGATGCTATTTGCGAGGAAATGGGGATTGAAAATTAATGGAAATAAGTCTAAAATATTGATAGTACAGGTGAACAAAAGAAGAAAGATGGAAGGGAATTGGGTAATACAGGGAGAAAGATTGGAACAGGTAAGGAAGCTGGAATATCTAGGAGTTATTTTTAATGATAAAGGAACTTGGAGTGACCAGATCAAAAGAATGAAATATAGAGGCTTGGCAGCCTTAGCCTCAGTCAGAAATTTGCTACTCAAGTTCCCGGGGATCAGTTATAAAACACTGAGACTCGTGTTCAGGTCGGTAATAGTGGGGAGGGTATTATACGGAGCAGAAGTTTGGGGGCTGGATGAAAAAAGAGAGGAACTAAGAAAGATTGTTAGTAGTTTTGCTAAGTTAGTGATGGGCTTACCGAGGTGTACAGCAAACGTAGGGGCGGAATTAATGTGTGGGGAGGATTTGGAATCAGAGGGTGTGAAAAGAATAGTTAGATATTGGATGAATTTAAAAAGACAGGAAGGTGGGAGAGTTTTACAGGCTGCATATGTACAGCAATTTAAGAGCATGTATAAGGGGGGATGGTTAGAAAAAATAAAAGGATATTTAGAGAGGATAGGATTAGGGCACCTGTGGGGGGAGGTTTGGTCAAAGACAGAAGTGAGAGGGATGAAAATACTAGAAAGGAGAATTAGGGATATCCATAGGCAGAAATTATTGGGGGAAAGCAGACTAAGAAATTCGCTGATTGTTTTGACGAAAATAGAGGAGATAGCAGGGTTGAATATTAGATACGTTGATAGGTCAAATCGATATGGGATGATGTGGTGGCTTTTAGGTCTGCCAAGGAATAAGGGCTGGTTACAGGGCAGGGATAAGACAAGGTGTGTACTTTGTGGAGATGTGAATGATGAGTTTCACTTGCTAAGAGACTGTGAGGGAACGAGGGGGTTAAGACACAGATTATTGAGTGCCGAGAATCGGGAAATTCTGGGGAGAGGGGATGAGAACGCAATACTGAGATGGATTCTTAAACAATGGGAAAAAGGGGGTGAATTGAACAGGTATTTTTGTGCGACAAAAAAGGCCTGCGAGAGTAAAATGAAGGAGAGTGAGTTAGAGGGTGGGCAGGGGAATAGGGGGATAGAATAGTTATCTATATAAGGGAAGGAGATAGTAGGTTAAAATTTTAATGGTTTAGTGTATATAGGGACTGAGTATTTAGTTAGGGGAGTTGGGTAAGAGGACAGGATGGCATGGTCTGTTTGTTTTATGATATGTCAGTAATTGTTATTCATTGTAATTTTATTAGGCTAGGATGGTAACTATTTGTGAAGACTGAATTGTTATTCACTGTAAATTTATTAGGTTTGGATGGTAATTATTTGTGAAGGCCGAAATGTGGCAATGGTGAAGTGGTATATTTATTGTTGATGTATATAAGAGAGAGGATAGCATGATAGTGTGGTATGAGATTGAGAGGTGGTATATGAAGCGATGTGTTGGTATTGAAGGGTAGCTGTATTAGCTATTGGTTGGGTAGGAGGTTTATTTAATGCTAACTAAGTGAGTGTTAAGAGGGACAAGAGTTTTGGATGGTAGAGATTGGAATGTGGTGTTGGTGAAGAGATGGTATATGAGTGTTTGGTATTTTAAGGTGAAGATGGCCTGGTATCTAGATACGATTAAGGTAAGATGTGTCTTATTGCTGAAATGAGGTGTTGGAGAAGTGGTGGTATAAAATGGTCGCAGTTATTGAGGACTATGGTTGAAATATGGTGAGAAGCGGTGTTAAGCGGTGTTATTTTGTAAATCTGAGATGTTGTAAATTTAGATTTAGTGGTGTATTGTGGAAGGTATATGAGGTGGATCTGGAATGGAAACGGTGGATAAGAGGTGGTATCTGAATCCGGGAGTTGGTATGTAGATGGTTTATTTATTGCTGAATTAGTTTAGATTTATCGAAAAAAAAAAAATGTGGTGTGGGAGAAGTGTTGGTATAGGCGAAGATGGTTTGGTAATGAGATGGTTTAATTTATTGCTGAAACTTTTGGAGTTGGAGAGATGATTGTTTTAAGTGCGGGTTGGTAAATGTAGTGTATGATGGATTGAAGGGCAATTGCGGAATGTTGGTTGTTATGGTTTGGACAGAGAGTAAGTTAGAGGACAATGAAGATGACGTATGTGCTGAATCCACAAGGACACGGAATGAGTGGTGGTTGCGATAGCAAATGTAATGCTGAGCATGGCTTGGGTTTTAAAATGAGATCAAGCATGGCTAAATAATGGTCAAGTTGCAACATGAGAGGTAGTAATGCATTGAAATAAAAGTGGTATTTAAGGTAAGTGTGGAGGGAGACCAGTGTTGAAATTTGATTGTAAGTTATTATGATTTTCTGCTGGGTTAGGATTGTGTTATTTATTGTTGTGAACGTGGAGGACTTTTGTTTGTGTTATGGCTGGTTAGAATGTAAGTGCTGACTGTCGATGTTTTGGTATTGATCGGGAGTAGGTCAGGGAAAAGGAATGTGACGAAAGTTGCTGTAGGCATAAGGACAAGTGATGAGTTTGCTGGATCCTCGAGCCGAGGACTGCTACAGAATTGTTATCATTTTTGTTATTATTTATTCCTATTATCTCTATTATCATTATTTTATTTTTATGTATTATATTATTATTATCATTATTTTATCATTATTTTTATTATTATTATTTTTTTTATTATAATTATTAATATTGTGTCTTATTGCTTTGTGAACATGTAATGGGGCGGAAAGCCTGTTTGTTCATAAATAAATACTAATACTACTACTATGGATGTCTTTTCTTTTTAGTCCATTTCGCTCCTACACCTTGACGCAGTGATTTAGCTGTTAATAACTGGAGAGAGTCGGATGTCTTTATTAACTTTCTGAACTTATCTCGGATGTAAATGTCAATGTGATCAATGTTTAGGTATTGTAAGTCTTTCCTAACTAAATTCGTCCATTTGGCATTTGTAGCGTCCCCTCTAGATCCTTGAAGTGAGTCTCTGGCTGTCCATGCTGACTATGTGATAATAGAACATTAGTCTTCTCTTCCTCATAGCTGTTGTAATGCTCTCTATTCTACTTATAGTTCCTTGTTGTGCCTGATTCTGTAGCCATCTTCTTCTTTAATGGGACCCATAATCCTTCTAAGGATCTTTCGCTCTTTCAGTTCCAGTTTTCTGAGTTGTCCTTTCCGAGTCATGTTTAGGCATTCTGAGGCGTACAGTACAGATGGTCTTACTACAGTGTTGTAGTGTCTAAGTTTAATATTATTATTATTATTATTATTATTATTATTATTATTATTATTATTATTATTATTATTATTATAGACCCTTGGATTAATAATAATAGTAATATTTAGTTTACGTCCCACAAACTACGTTCGTTAAGGGTTTTGGAGGCGCCAAGGTGCCGGAATTGTGTCCCGCGGGAGTTCTTTTGCGTGCCAGTAAATCTACCGAAGCACAGAATGAGCCAGGATCAACACTGGCAAGTTGGGATCAGAAGGCCAGCGCCTCGACCGTCTGAGCCACTCAGCCCAGCGACCCTTAGATAAGAATTGAGACTATCTGCTGGGTTGTAAAAGTTTGGAGTAGTCTAAGGGAGATCAGGTTGTAAGTACAAAAGAGAGAGGACTTAGAGCTAAACACTGAAAGTGACCTGAAATACAGCATTTCATCTACAATATGTGGAACCCTGGAAGAACCAGAAGACCGTTCCTGAAGCAGATATTTGACAGTTTTAACCAGTGTCTTGTTTTGAAAGGCTAGAGTGAAGCTTACTAAAGTGAGAGACTCAAGCTGGGCACCCGCTTGTGTGTTATCTCCAGCTCCCAGTAACGCGGACAAGGGGCAGCTGCACTGGGGGCCTGCTTGACAAGCGCACCCGACCAGTGTCCCTTTCACATTCTGACGTCTTCTGATTTCATTTCACGCCTGTTAATTTGGTAATTAACTAAGTTGCCTTCAAAATGACGCATTCAACGTAAACAGGGCAGAAAGAAGTAATAAAGAACAGTCGAAATTCCCATTCGCTTATAATTAATTTCTCTATTATCCATGATCCTAATGTCTAAATCTCAACTTTTAATTGACTCAGAATTGTGTTTTGTTTTAGACTAGCTGATGCAGACGTCACAAACGGGTTAGTTTTTGTTCGATTTTTCTGTAGCTATGCTATATAGCAGATTTTTTTTGTTTTTTGCTAGTTGCTTTACGTCGCACCGACACAGATAGGTCTTATGGCGACGATGGGACAGGAAAGGGCTAGGAGTGGTAAGGAAGCGGCCGTGGCCTTAATTAAGGTACAACCCCAGCATTTGCCTGGTGTGAAAATGGGAAACCACGGAAAACCATTTTCAGGGCTGCCGACAATGGGATTCGAACCTACTATCTCCCGAATACTGGATACTGGCGGCACTTAAGCGACTGCAGCTATCGAGCTCGGTGATATAGCAGAAAAGTGTGGCAGTAAATAAATAGAGTGCACTTAAAATTACAGTAGTTAGTGTAGTGGAGACCAAGGACGCCCTACCTCAGTTTCTGAAATTTTTCTGTCATAATTCATATCAGCCTCATGTTGGCTTCTTCCGCGTCGGCGATATTAGGGCATGTGGAAGCTAGAAATTTGTTCACACCTTATTCCTCTGCTTGATTCCTTTCCCCCTCGTTGCCTTCTAAGTGGCCCATCGCACTATATCTGGAGAAATGCTTTGTTCATATAAAAGTAAAAAGAAGTTTTGATATGTCAGTATTAAAGTGGAATGCGTGTTTCTTTTAATAATCTTCTTTACGTCACACAGACTCAGATAGGCCTTATGGCGACCATGGGATAGGAAAGGGCAAGGAATGGGAAGGAAGCTACCGTGGCCTTAATTAAGGTTCAGCCTTAGCATTTGCCTGGTGTAAAATGGATAACCACGGAAAACTACCTTCAGGGCTGCCGGCAGTGGGATTCGAACCCACTATCTCCTGAATACAAGCTGATAGCTATGTGACTCAAACCGCGTGACCACTTGCTCGGTCGAGATTGTACTGCATGTTTTAAATACCATTTTATTATAATAGAATACTTCAAAAATGAAAAGAAACAAGTTTATGATGTAGTGGTACGAAGCCAGCGAAGGGGAACGAACACGGACCTCGTTAAGAAGACAATGGCTGAAACCAACGGTGTGTTTGCGTTTAATGCTGATTTTTCGGCACAGTTCTTAAGCATTGCGTCACCGAACTCCTTCGATATTTTAGTGCGACGTTAAACTACTAGCAAAACTAATAAATAAATAAATAAATAAATAAATAAATAAATAAATAAATAAATAAATAAATAAATAAATAAATAAATAAATAAATAAATAAATAAATAAATAAATAAATAACAGTAAATAAAAATTGAATACTGGTGGCTGTCCATCCCGTTAATAAAAAAAATTCCGTGACTGGGATAGAAGTGTATTCATTCATTCAATACAAATTAAATTTTCTATTGTTGAGTTTTTAAAAAATATGTAGAATGCTTGTGACGTCATACTTCCTTCTGGAGGAGTTCTTAGAACTCTGAGTTCACAGAACCAACATCACAGATGAGTTCCAGGTTAAGCCCTGTCAACAAATGTGGCAAGCAATAAACTAACCACTTTATATCCCATTTAGTGTAAAAGCTGCCAAAAATTAAATATCTTCTCTCCCATTCGTATAAGGGCTTCCATGATCTGTAACGACAATTACCACGCTTTACTTTACTTTAATTACTTGACTTTATTGCTCTCATGAAATATCCTATTCACTTTCTGGCATTTGCTTTACGTAAGGTGAGTTAATTAAAACTTTTCAAGATAATAATAATACCCGGTGAGCTGGCCGTGCCGTTAAGGGCGCGCAGTTGTGAGCTTGCATCCGAGAGATAGTGGCTGCGAACCCCACTGTCGGCAGCCCTGAAGATGGTTTTCCGTGCTTTCCCATTTTCACACCAGGCAAAGGCTGGGGCTGTACCTTAATTAAGACCACGGTCGCTTACTTCCTACACCTAGCCCTTTCTTATCCCATAGTCACCATAAGACTTATCTGTGTCGGTGAGACGTAACAAATTGTAAATAATAATAATAATAATAATAATAATAATAATAATAATAATAATAATAATAATAATAATAATAATAATAATAATAATAATAATAATAATGTTATTGGCTTTACGTCCCACTAACTACTGTTATAGTTTTAGGAGACGCCGAGGTGTTGCTATGTAGTCCCGCAGGAGATCTTTTACGTGCCAGTAAATCTACCGACACGAGGCTGATGTATTCGATCACCTTCAAATACCACCAGACTAAGCCAGGATCGAACCTGCCAAGTTGGGGACTGAGCCACTCAGCCCGGCTATTCTCAAGCTCGCATCTGAAATTGGAACTTTGTCGCATACTCTTAATATTTTAATTAAAAGTTGTGCACCACGTGCCATTCATTCCCAGATTCACGCTTAGTTTATAAAACAATAGCATTACTTTACTTAATGAAATAAATTGTTTCAAAATTAACTGCTAGTTGGGATTGAAATTCAATACTCCGTAATTTAATTAAGTTCGTGTCAAGTGAAACCTTATGAATATTGTTTATAAGCAGACCGAACGTTGGTATTCGTTGGGAGCTCGCATATTATTAAATTAGTTTCCAGATAAGACTCGAGGCGTCCGTAATAGCGCCAGCTTCGGTACTTCGCCACAAACCCGGCGCCGAGCAATCGAGACAGCGCAAGATACTTAGAGCTACTGGCTTCCTTTACTGAGCCATTAGCCGAAACCCCTTAATACACTAGCAGTTCGAGGAGACTTGTATCCTTCTATCGGTACTCTCATTGGCTATTTTGCCTCTCAGTGGAACACCGTTCTCTTATTGGAAATAATAATAATAATAATAATAATAATAATAATAATAATAATAATAATAATTGTTACCGTGGATCGGCAGAGGTGAAAGAAGGTGCCAGGGTGAATGGGTCTAACTACAAGGCCGAGATATGAATTAAAATTGCATTAAAGGTTATATTTTCGAAAATAGCAAAACTTAACAATTTTCACATAGAATTTCAAAGTTTAACAAATAACAAGAAGTCAACAAATAACCGACAATCAGGTACAAGACCAGGGAAAGCGAAAATTAACAATATGGGCTTCAAGCCCCCATTTTTACAATTTCTGAGCTCTCAGCTCACAAACACATATTTACCACAGGGCAGAAATCCCCAAATAATATGGAGCACTTGCTCCCACCTAGCAATGTCAAGCCTTCTAGAGGCACATTTCCAATACTTAAAAGAGCTGGCCTGCTCTCAGTTATCCAAGCCTATTATAGGCAATACCAGGCTTTACTATTAGTTGCCCTCAAGGCACAACTTACAAGGAAACAGGGGTATCTTGTACCCCACCTACTGGGCCTTAGTAGAAAAACAGTATGTTAAGTAAATGGCCCAAAATGCAAAATGAATGGAGGCGTGAACTTGCACTCCTACATGAAACTTTTTAAAACTTAAGAGGCACTAGGCCGATAAAACAGGGGCTATTCCCCAAACTATGGAGGTGACTCGTATACAGAATAAATTTAACACATTAAGGAAGAGTAGAAAATCGGTTACGAAAACGTAGTCACCTCAAATCAAAATGAAGAGGAGCTCGAGAGGGAAAAGCACTCTCTATCCCCGATTTGCAGTTAAAGATAAATAAAGTTTTACAAAAGCGACGGAAAATTACATGTCTGAAGATAGGTTACATAGTAAAGGTTTCTGACCTACCCCGCGGATTAAACTGCTGTGCTACCAAGAAATAAAGATGTTAAGCGGCCATTACCTTACTGAAGAACTGCTGCCTGAAGAAAGAGGCGCTTCCCGCCTCCTGCTACATGTCCATACACTAAATTAAATGTTGATGTTGTGGCCGAGAGACAAGAACATCAGCAGTTTTTATACCCTCGGGGAAGATTCGAGACCTTTCATGAATAATTAAGACACACCCACAGGCGTTTATTGGTTACAGTACACAGTTACACACAAAATCGAAGAAGACATACGGGATTGGCTGAAAATTAATTACAGAAATAATTGATTGACTAACTTCAAAACTGGCGGAAAGAAAAGCTTAATATTGCCAAGCTACAAATGAAAGAACGAAATTTAGTAATAAGAAATTAAGTGCGGCCAGTATCCAGTAATCGGGAGATAGTGGGTCCGAGCCCCGCTGTCGGCAGCCCTGAAGATGGTTTTCCGTGGTTTCCCATTTTCACACCAGGCAAATGCCGGAGTTGTACCTTAATTAAGGCCACGGCCGCTTCCTTCCAATTCCTAGGCCTTTCCTATCCCATCGTCGCCATAAAACATATCTGTGTCGGTGCGACGTAAAGCAAATAGCAAAAAAAAAAAAAAAAGTAATAAGAAAACTTATGACTACAAAATTTCTTCAAAAAAGTTCCTTCACTTCGCACCAGGGTGCTTGATCATAGTTTTTTTGGAGAGACATCTATAAGAGAATGTCCAAACTTCTTGATCAATGGAAAACAAAACAAGTTGAAATCCACACAGTATTACCAACTTCGTAATCACAAAATTTACGGTAGTGACATCTTCTGAGAAACTTAGGAGTTGATCCAGTTTTTAAAGTTCAGAGTTTCTCCTGTAGGGGAGGACTTTAAGGCGGAAAATTCAAATGTGCGGTGCAGAGGTGTACCAGCCGGTACAACAATAATAATAATAATAATAATAATAATAATAATAATAATAATAATATTAATAATAATAATAATAATAATAATAATAATAATAATAATTTACCGGGCGAGTTGCCCATGCGGTTAGGAGCACGCAGCGGTAAGCTTGCATTCGGGAGATAGTGAGTTCGAACCCTACTGTCGGCAGTTCTGAAGATGGTGTCCGTGGTTTCCCATTTTCACACCAGGCAAATGATGAGGCTGTACCTTAATTAAGGCTACGGTCACTTTCCCAATCCTACCCTTTTCCCATCCTTCCATCAACGAAAATCTTTGATGTGTTAGTGCGAGTTAACCCACTAGCAAAATAAAATAAAATAAAATAAAATAAAATAAAATAAAATAAAATAAAATAAAATAAAATAAAATAAAATAAATTGGGTTCGTTCTTTTAGAACTTTAATAAAGGATAAGTGTTGATTTTCGGTAGGAAAGAAACGATACGCCGCCTCCGTGGTGTATTGGTGAGCGTGATTAGCTGCAACCCCCGGAGGCCCGGGTTCAATTCCAGGCTCTGCCACGAAACTTTTAAAGCGGTACGAGGGCTGGAACGTGATCCACTCAGCCTCGGGAGGCCAACTGAGTAGAGGTGGGTTACATTCCCACGTCAGCCATCCTGGAAGTGGTTCTCCGTGGTTTCCCACTTCTACTCCAGGCAAATGCCGGTATGGTACCTAACTTAAGGCAACGGCCGCTTCCTTCCCTCTTCCTTGTCTATCCCTTCCAATTTTCCCATCTCCCCGCAAGGCTCCTGCTCAGCATAGCAGGTGAGACCGCCTGGGCGAGGTACTGGTCGTCCTCCCCTGTTGTATCCCACGACCCATAGTCTGAAGCTCCAGGACACTGACCTTGAGGCGGTAGAGGTTGGATCCCTCGCTGAGTCCGAGGAGAAAAACCGACCCTGGAGGGTAAACAGATTAATAATAAGAAGAAACAATACGATGTAAGGGAATACCCTTGACATTTGACATAGTGAGACATGAGGCAACGACTGGATTATCTATGACTCATTACTTCTTAGCGCATTGTATGTTCTTATGTAAGCCTGAGGCTTATGTTTGTGTTATATGCTAGATTGTTCACTGGCTTAGGTGGCCGTTGTGGTGTTCTGTGTTGTTTTGCATGTCAAGTGAACTTGTAGTTCACGGTCTGCCGTCATGCCCTGAGATGATAATGTCAGGACAGTTAGTGCAGTTGGCAGTAATTCTGCGTCAAGTTGCAAGAACTAAATCAGAACGCTAACATAGATAATTGGATGCATGTGCATTCATACTGAAAGCATACTCGTGATTACAAATGAGAAAATCAAATTTGCCTACACGCGAAAATATATCTGTCAAATTTGTTGAAGTTTAGTCAGATTCACCCACAATGACCAATCCGTGATTTTGAGGGAAGAGGAGAAACGATGAAAAATTAATGGTAAGAAGTACGAAAATGACGGAGCATCTAGATAACGGGGGATGTTAATGATAGGGCTTATAGCAACGACGAGTAGGAAGTAAGCGGCTGTGGCCTTAATTAAGGTACATCCCCAGCATCCCATGGAAAAACATCTTCAGGGCTTCCGACAGTGGGGTTCGAACTCACTATTTTCCGAATGCAAGCTCACTGCTGCGCGCCCCTAACCGCACTGGCAAACTCGCTCGTTGAAATTATTATTATTATTATTATTATTATTATTATTATTATTATTATTATTACGAACTATCACTCCTCCTTCCTTTTCTTCCCATTCTTGGCCTCTCACTACATGCGGATTAAGCTCATTTTTACCGCGGGATGCATTTTCTCAAGCAAAACCTATGTTGAGGTATGTATCCACTGTTGATTATTTCTGCCGTGTGGTGTATATAAATGAAGTGTAATAAGAAAAATCACCTAGCACCCAAGCCAGAGAAATTAAAAAAAAAATCAAAACGCGGCTAAAATTCCAGATGTGGCCGAGAATCGAAACCAGGTTTGTATAAACCGTAAATGACCTCGCTGACAATTCAGCCACGGCACGGGATAATAATAATAATAATAATAATAATAATAATAATAATAATAATAATAATAATAAGAATAATAATAATACGATTTCAACATGTTTAACATGAATTTGGTAGATTCATTGTCTTTTCATCGTATTTTTATCATCAACTGTGGTATAGTTATGCATTTGCTGGCAGGACCTAGTGTTTACAGTGCACTATGTCTTCTGGCATGGGCTAGACCAATTTTGTTACTTTCATTGATCTGTCTCTGTCTTATCCTTGGCTTTGACAATATGAAAGTGACTTGAGATATGAGCGATGCTGGTAATGCCAATCCTTGTGCAGCCAGTCCCTGCTATGGATGGTGTGAAAATGTTGCTCATAGGGTCGGTTGGTGCATGGATTCCAGTAGGCTTGGCAGACTGATATGTAATAGCAAATTTTGTCTCGGTGAGGAAAGCAACGGGAAACTACCTCACTCCTCATTTCCCCAGTACGCCTCTTCAGTGATGCCTAGACCATCTATGACAGCTGATGGCAGAGCTGTTGAGGATCCAACCAGCCTTATGCCTGAAGACTGAACATACATACGTTGTATAGTTTGAAGAACTGATTAATTTCATGACTGTATATTTTCAAGTTGAAATCCTGTCTTCCTTTTCCCAATTTTCAATGGATTTTTCTAAGTACATTGTCAAATCAATATTTCAGAAAGTCTCGAAGATCAAGTAACTTATCACACGAGTTCGTTTGCAAGGATTTGTAAGTGTATTAAATATAGTTCCTGTTGAATGGTTGCAAATAACTATATTTAATATCGCATATAAATGCGTATTTTAAGAATAATAACCGATGAACTTCTATCAATATACTTTACAGTAAAGTTAAACAGATCTTGAATATAGATAGAACGGGAAAAGAAGGAAAATTTATACTGCGAAAGCAGCAACGAGGTACTGAAAGTTAGATATTCAAGCATTCTGTTCCGTTACAAACGTCCAGGCTTTATACTCTCACCGACAGCTATGAAGTATTATATGAAGTAACGAGTTCGTTATAATAATGCCTTCTTACGCACCAGGTTGTGTTTTAGCTGTCTTGATGATTGTACGTTTATGGTTCAAGTGTCTCGGTGAAACATTGCGTGAAGATGTTGGTCAACCTGATTTTACGTCGAATTTTTAAATTAATTTTCTCAATTACCGTCCATATCGCGTGCCTTTTGATGCTTTCGTGATAATGCCGAAGGACGAAACTTATAGAAGCGTTAATGTTGGACATTGGATTGGAGAAGGTCGATATTTTACTGCATATCTTGCCAGATATGCTGTAAAGTTGTGTGCAGTCAAATTCATTTCAATCCTGTATTTGGCAAGAAGAAGAATAAGAATATCATCACCAGCATCTTCATCATCATCATCATCATCATCATCATCATCATCCTTACATACCCTCCTACATACTGTGGTGTTGAATATCTCCTATTTTTCATGGTTGGTACGAGAGAAGTGGGTAGCCTCCGTGGCTCAGGCGCTAGCGCGTCGGCCTCTCACCGCTGGATTCCGTGGTTCAAATCCCGGTCCCTCCATGTGAGATTTGTCCTGGACAAAGCGGAGGCAGGACAGGTTTTTCTCCGGGTACTTCGGTTTTCCCTGTCATTTTCCATTCCAGCAACACTCTCCAATATCATTTCATTTCATCTGTCAGTCATTCATCATTGCCCCAGAGGAGTGCGACAGCCCTCGGCAGTCGGCACAATTCCTATTGTAACGTTTATAGCGTCCGCCATGCTAACTGGCAGCGGGCCGAGCTCGTCACCCATCGCCCCATCTCCCTTACGCTCGACCGCGCCAATCGCGAGCAACATTTAAGTGCTGGGTCGGCCCTTCTCTCTTCTATCCGTGCTCGCGCCGCATGGGACGACGGAAATTACTCGACTATTAATCTGGAGTGTTCCATCTCGCGAGGTTCCTGGATACATCTAGCATCCGGACTGTTCTCGAAGGCCCAGAGCAGGTATATAAGGAGAAGAGTAACTTGGAGCGATAGTCAGTGAGAGTTAGACGGAGTTAGTGAGTAATTTCAAAACAGCGAAGGAACATATCGCGAGAGTGGCAACATTTAAATACCTGGGATGTCACATCAATGATGACTGGGACCTTACTCATGAGATCCGATGCAGAATTGAGCAGGCCAGAACTTCTTTTCAGAGACTTAGAAAACTTTTGGCAACCCGTGACCTTTCGATTTCACTACGGACACGACTACTCCGGTGCTACGTTTTCAGTATTCTGTTATACGGCGTTGAGGCATGGACACTAATTGGGACCATGTGCAAGATATTGCAAGCATTTGAAATGAGGACGTACCGAACGATACTGAAGATACCTTGGACAGCTAAAATGACCAATATAGACGTTTTGCACCGTATGAACAAAGAACCAGAAATTCTCACTACCATCAAGAGAAGGAAGCTAGAATACTATGGTCATATGAAGCGGGACTCTAAATACCATCTTCTGCAAGTAATATTCCAAGGGAAAATTGATGGAAAACGTGGTCCTGGGAGAAGGAGGACGTCATGGCTCGGCAACTTGAGTCAGTGGTTTGGGTTGACAAAGCTTACTCTGTTCAGAACAGCTATGAACAAACAACAGATCATGCTACAGATCGCCAACGTTCTGCGAGGACATGGCACATGAAGAAGAAGTGAGTAAGAGTGAGTGAGAGCGAGATTGAGTTCGCTGGAGTGCAGTAAGTAATGGCCTGGGAGAGTGCACCCTGATGGATTATCTGCCTGTTGGAGCCGAGGACTCGTTCCTGTTCCCCTGACGTCGTGTGTGTGTGTGCGCGTCCCTTGTGGCTGGCTGCTGGAGAAGAACCTTGGGTGTTCTGGAGCGGCGTAGAAGGGAACACTCGGTGACGACGTGTGTAGACTGCGAACGGGGTTCGACGGATTGAGTGAACAGCGGATACTATCCCGACCTGCGAGACTGACGTGTAGGCTGTGGACCGTGACAGCGCTAACGAGTGTGACTGAGTGGCTGAGTGAGTGTAGTGTAAATAATCGGGGACTCTGTGTGTATGTGTCATTGTAGATGGGACATGAGAAACTAAGAGAGAGAGAGAGCACGAATCGTGTAAGTGTGTAACCGTGTACTTGTGTAACTTGTTATCTCAGCTATCGTCTCTGTGTGTGTAAATCTCTAATTGTAGCGCTAAGTTAATAAATCTTAGAAATAGGTTGCTACCAGGTTCTGTACTCATTTATTCACTTATTTACCCCGCCAACACGTTACACTATTCTCGCCGCAGGATGGTGGCTTCATTCAATTCATACCTGATGCGGTTAATGACTGGAAAACAAGTTGTAAGTTTTCATTTCAGTACGAGAGATGTATGCCGAGATCTATCCCTGATGCGATGCAGTGTTATGAGATGAATGTTTTCAGTGCAGTGATATGGAAGGAGCTCAAATGCGCCAACCTCGTCTTGGTAGATTTATTGGTACGTAAAATAATACTCCTGAAGGACAAAATTCCGCCACCTGGATTTCTTCGAAAACCGCAAGGATAATTGGTAGGAAGTAGAAACGAATTCTTTTTTATTTCTTTCACAAGTTGCTTCACGTCGCACCGACACAGACAGGTCTTATGGTGACGATGGGACAGGAAAGGACTAGGAGTGGGAAGGAAGCAGCCGTGGCCTTAATTAAGGTACAACCCCAGCATTTGCCTGGTGTGAAAATTGGAAACCACCGAAAACCATCTTCAGGGCTGCCGTCAGTGGGGTTCAAACCCACTATTTCCCGAATATTGGATACTGACCGCACCTAAGTGACGGCAGCTATCGAGTTTGGTAGAAACGAATTATTACGGTACTTCGACAATATGAAAGTGACTGGGGTGTGATCGACGTTACTGGGTTAAATACCGTTCCTTGTACAAAGAGTCCCTAGGATGAATGACGTGAAGGTGCATTTCAGTGGACTTGGAAAATTGACATGTAATTGCAAATTCCGGCCCATTGAAGAAAGCAACGAGAAACTACCACACTAATCTGCCGCACGGAATTTAATAGTGATATTTTTGGATCTTAGAAACCTTCAGGCTTATTTATCATATTTTTTACATACAGTACGTAGTGTATATCTTTACCTACTTATTAATGTTGAATATTTTTTCATGCTGTATTGTTGCCTTAAAGCGAGACTCCGTGGCTCAGGCGGCAGCGCGCCGGCTTCTCACCGCTGGGTTGCGTGGTTCAAATCGCGGGCACTCCATGCGGGATGTGTGCTGGACAAAGTGGAGGCGGGCCAAGTTTTTCTCCAGGTACTCCGGTTTTCCCTATCACCTTGAATTCAAGCGACATCCTCCAGTTTCATTTAGTTCATTTTTCGGTCCTTAATTATTCCCCCAGGTGAGTGCGACAAGCTTCGTCAGCCGGCACAATTCCTATTCTCGCCGCTATACCACTGCTGGTCCGGTCGTATCACTGAAAACAGGCTGAGGATTTTTCATTATTGTCTTAGTGCATCATCTCTGAACGTCTCTATTCCAGAATAATATTTGGAACTACTAAATCTGTACCTAACCTATTCCTGGATTAGTGTGTTGTAATCCCAGGCGTGTTCAAATGTAAAAACACTGGATAAAGCAATATAGTCCATTAAGTGTCTGTCAGATACGGGTTCTATTCCCGGCTAAGCCACGAAATTTGAAAAGTGGTACGAGGACTGGAACGGGGTCCGCTCAGCCTCGGGAGGTCAACTGAGTATAGGTGGGTTCGATTCCCACCTCTGCCATCCTGGAAGTGGTTTTCCGTGGTTTCCCACTTCTCCTCCAGGCAAATGCCGGGATGGTGCCTAACTTAAGGCCACGGCTGCTTCATTCCCTCTTCCTTGTCTATACATTCCAATCTTCCCATCCCCTGCCAAAGCCCCTGTTCAGCATAGCAGGTGAGGCCACCTGGGCGAGATACTGGTCATCCTCCTCAGTTGTATCCCAAGACCCAGAGTCTCAAGCTCCAGGACACTGCCCTTGAGGCGGTAGAGGTGGGATCCCTCACTGAGTCCGAGGGAAAAATCAACCCTGGAAGGTAAGCAGATTACGAAGGAAGAAGAATAAACAAACAAATAGTAAATATTTTCTTGATTCTATGTCTCTTTTAATAGATTTTTTATTTAGCGTATGGCTAGAGATACAGTGTCCGTCTTACGTAGGATCTACACTTCTATATACTTATTTCTAAATTTTGGATGTAAACCTACAACTTATTTTCCAGTCAATAACCGGGTCAGGGATGGGATGCATGAAGCCCCAAACTGGCGGCGAGGATAGGCCGGCTGCCAAGGCCTGTCGCACTCCTCTGGGGCAATGATTAATGACTGACAGATGAAATGAAATGATAGGGGAGTGTGTTGTTGGAATGAAAGATGACTGGGAAAACCGGAGTACCCGGAGAAAAACCTGTCCCGCCTCCGCTTTGTCCACCACAAATCTTACATGTAGTGACCGGGATTTTAACTACGGTATCAAACAGTGAGAGGCCGGCGCGCTGCCGCCTGAGCCACGGAGGCTTTAAATTTTGGATGTAGTCTGTAATTTCTGCGGTCTTGAGAGCACAGCCATAAGTCTTACAATCGGTGACGATGTGCTGGATCGTCTGTTGTGTAGCACCGCAGTCACATTCAGGCGATGAAATTCTGTTCCACTTGTAGTGGAAGGCTGCACAGTTTCCGTGGTTGGTTCTAATCCTGTTCAGTGTGGGCCATAGTCTACGATGGATGCTGAAACTAGATGATGGCGTCTTCTTCACAGGAGGCGTTGTGGGTAGTGAAATGAAATTCAGATCTTTTGAATGACTCCCGTAGGCTACCTGCGCGTCGTGATGAGGATGAAATGATGATGAAGACGGCACATACACCCAGCCAGCGAAATTAACGAATTAAGGTTAAAACGCGTGACCCCTATGACCAAAGGCCAGCACGCTAACAATTTAGCCATGGATCCGGACTGTTGGGTAGTATTTGTCATTGAGTCTCTTCTGCCATTCAACGGCAATTTTGTAGTTGCTGTTCCTGAAGTTCATGGCATCTCTTGTTGGTGGTGGTCTTGAACGTAGGCGATTAGTATTTGCATCGTCGATATAATCATGTAATCGACAGTTCTGGAGTGTTCATTATTTCGTTGAATTATTTTTACGTCTGAGATCTGGAGGAGGAATATGACTTAATACTAGTAACCACAGTACGGTAGTAGACGTGATTATGCCAGTGATGAGACGCATTGTGTTGTTCAGTTGTGTGGGCACTATTCAGCCAGACAGCAGTACAGTATTCGGCACTCGAATACACCAACGCTAGAGTTGAGCATCGCAGAATTGCAGCCGTAGATCCCCAAGTTTTTCCACATAATTTATTAATTATGTTGTTGCGAGTTCTTACTTTTCACTGAATTGAAATGCTAACGATGTAATTAAAATATTTACAATTATTAATTCAGTATTATTACAGTACTGTAGTTGTGTAAGTGTGGTAGGGATAGCATGCGCCTGTCTCTTACCCGGAAGTCATTTGTTCGATTCCTGTCCAGTCCAGTGATTCCTTCATTACATCCCTAACCCGCCAAAGACCGGAAATTACGTTGTAGGTTTTCGTTTTCATCTCCTTCATTGTTATTCCTAGGGTAAAATGAACAGAACATACAAGATGGTAATAATAATATTATTGGTTTATTGTCCCACTAACTACTTTTACGGTTTTGGGAGACGCCGAGGTGCCGGAATTTAGTCCCGCAGGAGTTATTTTCACGTGCCAGTAAATTTACCGACACGAGACTTACGTATTTGAGCACCGTCAAAGACCACCGGAATGAGCTAGGATCGAACCTGCCAAGTAAGGGTCAGAATGCCAGCGCCTCAACCGTCTGATCCACTCAGCCCGACAAACCATGAAATATAGAAAATAATATTTTACACACATTTTATTATGCACAGTTATTTCGCAGAGGGCTAATATTAACGAAGAAATTTGACACTTTCTCATTTGGTTCTCTTAACCCTCAAATGGTGAGGTGGGATGCTTTATGGCACCAGTCAGACTGTACACCCCTACCACATTCCTCGCATTACTACCTAACTGTTGCTTTTCTTCTACTTTATCCGCAGCCGAAGGCTAATTATTCTTGCCTGGAGCGGCTGTTCACTACTGTTGTCCGTCTTCGTTCTACCCAGTGTTGAAATAATAATAATAATAATAATAATAATAATAATAATAATAATAATAATAATAATAATAATAATAATAATAATAATAATAATAATAATAGTTTGCGTAGTAAAATGTGTTTTACTTTTCTTCGGCGTTTTACTAAATTGGCGCCATAAACTTGAAATCTTGATGCAAATATTGAAGTTCACATGTTTCTATTCAGCTCAAGCACTCAAGGGAAGGTTTCTATCCCGACTTTCCAGATTTTATGAACGGTGTACTGAATGATTACCATGGGAACAATGCAAGAGTTGGGCGGATAAGGTTTCCGAGCTTTAATTTGGAAGTTCTGGAGCAGAATCAGACTAATCAATACTGTACTGTGTCACTTGCAGGCGTCCAGTGTTGTTTTCAACGAGTGTCCAGAGAACTGATTGTGAATTACTTTCACCGCTAGGGAAATCAAAGAAAAGTAGAGAAAATATTTTTATTTGTGTATTTTTTAGACTCTGATATAATTTCTCAGTAGGGCTAGAAATTTTGGAATCACCTGTATCTTCCAATTTCTTTTTTACAAGTTGCTTTACGTCGCACTAACACAGAGTGGGAAAGAAGCGGCCGTGGCATTAATTATTAAGCTACATCCCCAGCATTTTCCTGGTGTGAAAATAGGAAACCACAGAAAACAATCTTCAGGGCTGCCGACAGTGGAGTTTGAACCCACTATCTCCCGTAAACTGGATACTGACCGAACTTAAGCGACTGCAGCTATCAAGGTCAGTTCTTAAAAGAATACAAAGAATGTCTTATGATCTTGCAATTCCTTTTCGAGTTTTCTGGAAGAGTATCATTCGGTCCATTAATCATACCAAATTTGTACACACATCGTCCGCATCCATGGTTACAAGGTCAGCGTGCTGCACTTTGGTCACAGGGGTCCTGGGTTTGACTTCCCGGCAGGGTCGGGAATTTTAACCATCATTGGTTAATTTCCCTGGCACGGGAGCTGGGTGTATGTGTTGTCTTCATCATTATTTCATCCTCATCACGACGCGCAGGTCGCCTCCGGGAGTCAAATCAAAAGACCTGCACCTGGTGAGCCGAACCCGTCCTGGGATCTCCCGACACTAAAAGCCATACGCTATTTCATTTTTGAACACACATTTACACAGATTATGCAATAACTTCTGAGTGTGTCACTGTGACTGTTTCCTTATGCCTTTCGCGTACATTTCAAATATCCTATATTTTCACGAGTATTTTTATGTTGACGCCTGTTTTGACCCCACCTCACCATTCACGTACATAAAGTTTCACCTCAGTATTTAAGCGTTAATATTCCTACGCCACTGTATACTAATTTATACTAATACATGGTGTGTCAGAACTATCAGCGATGCTCTTCGTTTTGTGTAAGGAACGATGATGCTATCGGATTAGCGGAGGAAATGTTTCTTTTCGAGAAATTTAGGATACTCTGTTACTTCCGGGCGCGTGATTCAAATTGACGAACTCACCGTATTTGCTATGCCAGAGCCACTGCCGTGCTTCAGGGAAGAGAAGGGCAGGGAGGGGAAGTGGTAGGTATGATGGAGGCAGAGATAAAGCTCGTTCGACTGTCACAGAACTGTCCCTGTCTCTTACAGGCAATATCCACAGTTTGTTTATTCAACAGCCGTAACTGAACGCACAGTAGAAGAACATACTGTAATTAAGACACACTTTTAGGTCACGGAATGCACCAGATCGTGTCTCCCCTCGTCTGTTGGCCACAGTAACGTTGATTATTATTTAATATGCTCGAAGAGCCGCTCCACGATTGTATATTCCTTCCCTTAAAACATTGTAAATGGAATGAAATACTGAACGAACGAAACAACACGCCCAATTGTTTGATTACAGTAGATGTTAAATATGCCCCCACCTACTTCGATGTGCAGTTCACAAGGGTGTAGTAGTGACCATTGGATTCTCTTCAGTATGTGTGGTGTGTCACGAACGACCTTAAAATGTGCTTATATGTTATGTACAAATTCATCTTCTCTTTCTACGGCATTCGCACAGTAGTCAATTTATGTAGAACAAATAAAAAAGGGGAACTGAAAGAAATCGAGTAGAAGGAAAGAAAAATTCTGAGGAAAATTCTTGGACCTCAGAAAACGACATATGGGACATGGAGGAAAAGGATAAATGAGGACCTCTAAAAGTATTCCGAAAAGATCGCGAACACAATGCGAAAACGAAGACTGAAATTTTACGGACATCTAGTCAGAATGAATGACAACCGCCTGACTAAAAGAATACTTAAAAATATTATTGGATTGAGGAGGACAACAAGGTGGGTGGAGGAGGTTAAGAAGGACGCAGAAGAAATTAAAATAACACCAGAATTGATCCTCAACAGAAAGAAGTTCAGAATTCGAGTAGATGACCACAAATTTCATGAAGAGCAGCGGAAGAAGAGGCCCAGATTTGTAATATCTGAGGAGCAGAGAAAAATGAGAAGTGAACGAATGAAGAAGTTCTGGGAAGAGAAAACAAGAAGACTGGTGAGAAAGCATTAAGTTTCACGTGGTCCACAGTAGGCGAAGTTCGGAAGCAAGAAGAAACTGTACACTGCCTACTGCGGCTGAGAAACGACTATACAAAACGAATGAGAAACTTGTGCTTCACATTGGCCATTACCTCTGTGTCCCACTTCCCCTCCCTTCCCTTTACTCCTCCGAAGCACCGCAACAGGCAGCGGCTGGCTCTCGGGCATAGCAAAAACGGTGAGTTCGTCAATTTGAATCAATCGCCCGGAAGTAACAAATCAACCCCATTTTCTCTAAAAGAAACATTTTCTCCGCCAATCCGATTGCATCATCGTTCCTAACGTAACACGAAGAGCGTCGCTGATAGTTCTGATACACCCTGTATATAAAGAGAGACTATGAGTTTGTTTGCATGTAATGGGTAACCTCAGAAACTAAAGGGCCGATTTTGAAATTTCTTTCATCATTTCAAAGACAATATCATTCCGGGTACACAGGTTATGTATCATCCCGGAATGTCAAAGAGTTCCTGCGAGAACTGTGGTTTAACGAAGAAAAATGGCAGCATGGAAAATTTATAATGTCCAATAACGGACCATTTATATTGGTATTAGCAATAAATATATCTCAAAGTTTGTATGGTTGCGAGTCTGTGCCTTTCTACTTGACTGATGCAGCTCGAATTCGGCAAGTTTATAGCTGATACCTTTGGTTAACACACAGGCTGCTCTCTTTAAAGTGGACTATGTAGCGAAATCAAATGTGCTGCAAGTCAGGGGAAAACGTACGCTTGGAAACCTTAAAACTGAATATGCTGTCTGAATGGTCAGTCATATTGAACAACACAGCGAACGAATGGTGCTTGAATTTTCTTGGACCGGGCGAGTTGGCCGTGCGCTTAGAGGCGCGCGGCTGTGAGCTTGCATCCGGGAGATAGTAGGTTCGAATCCCACTATCGGCAGCCCTGAAGATGGTTTTGCGTAGTTTCCCATTTCCACACCAGGCAAATGCTGGGGCTGTAGGTGTTTTGGCTATCCTTAGTTTGTCTGTCTTGGATTCTTTCACGTAATAATAATAATGATAATAATAATAATAATAATAATAATAATAATAATAATAATAATAATAATAATAATAACACCGCCTCTGTGTTTTAGCAGTCAGCGTGTGATTAGCTGCAATCCCTGGAGGCCAGGGGGCTTCGATTATCACCTTAGCTATCCTCGAAGTGGTTTTCCATAGTTTCATCCTTCTCCTCTATGCAAATGCCAGGATGGTACCTACGTAACTAAAGGCCACGGCCGCTACCTTCCCTCTTCTTTGTCTATCCCTTCCGATTCCCTAATCCACCCCCTCCCTCACAAGGCGTCTGTTCAGCATAGCAGGTGAGGCAGTCTGGGCGAGGTACTGGTCCTTCTCACCACTTGTATCCCCGGCCCAAAATCTCACGCTCCAGAACACTGTCCTTGAGATGGTAGAGGTGGAATCGCTCGCTAAGTCCGAGAGAAAACCAACCCTGGAGGGTAAACGGATTACCAAAGAAAGAATAGCCTAATAATAATAATAATAATAATAATAATAATAATAATAATAATAATAATAATAATAATAATAATAATAATAATAATAATAATAGTAATAATAATAATAACGCTATTGGCTTTACGTCCCAGTAACTACTTTTCGGTTTTCGGAGACGCCAAGGTGCCGGAATTTTTTCCCGCAGTGGTTCTTGTACGTGCCAGTAAATCTTCCGACACGAGGTTGACGTATTTGAGCACCTTTAAATACCACCGGACTGTGCCACTCTCCCCGGCTGTAGTTAAAGAAGAAAATGTACGCCTGGAACCCTTAAAAGTGAATACCCCACCTCAACGGTTAATCCTATTAAATAATAGAGTACCGAGCGAGTTGGTTGTGCGGTTAGGGGTGCTCAACTGTGAGCTTGTGTTTGGAAGAGGGTGGGTTCGAAGGCCACTGTTGGCAACCCTGAAGATGGTTTTGCGTGTTTTCCCAATTTTGCATCAGGTACATGCTGGGGCTGTACCTCAATTAAGGCCACGGGCGCTTCCTTCCCATTCCTAGCGCTTTCCTACCCATCGTCGCCATAAAAGTGTACTTAAAATCCTATTTCCTATAAAAGGGTTTAGTTATTCTCGGCTGATATCTACTCCAAATTGACTTAAATATGAGATTTCTTCTTCTACCAGCTTATCAAAATTATAAGACATTATTTTCACTTCTGTATAAATAATATCATTTTATTAGGTGCCATATATGGGGAGGTTTCGTTCATTTACACGATTAAAATTAACTCCATCTTAAGCATATTTTGATCTGAATATCATTATTTTAACTTTCTCCAAAATGCCTAGCGAGGAGAAATCTCCCCCGATGTTTCTGTGGTTACTTTATCCTTAATTACTACTACTGAAAAATAAAGCTTTGATACTACAGATGTTTTGAATATTGTCATTCTCATTTCAAACAGATAATATCAAAACCATTCTTCTATATTATTTCCATGAGTTTATCATCAAATTAGCACCAGTTTATTGATTGAACCAAAGGACATGTATTACACATGTATAGCGCATACATCATCTATAATCCACAAATCAAATTTCGAAAAGTCCTGCTTTACTTTAATGAACAAGAGAAGAGAAGAGAAGAACACCTTCTAGTGCGCGCAAGGTGCTCAACAGAAGTTCCACAGAGCAGCCACTTGAGCACGTTTCAGACAGAGAAGTTTCGGGTGACACACTTAATCCCCCGTTTTTTGTTGAGGAGATTCATACAGCGCAATCAAAGTTTATTTCTTCCCCTTGGTTGGTGAAATTCCATGAGAGCACTATCCATGGAGCTGTCGACAAATCGTGAGGGAGTTAGAAATGCATCTTCCCTCAAAGATAGTCCTTATATTACATCATTAACCAAATAACATTAACATACATACATACATACATACATACATACATACATACATACCTATCACGTTATTCTGTTCAAGTTCTGTTTGTTGTGTTCTTCCATTCAAAGGAGGGACCTCTGTGGCATTCGAAGCAATAGCAAATAACTATGAGTTTATTTTCCTTTCCATGTTGTTGACTATTTTATCTAAGACCTATTGACGTCGTTGGCTAGCTTTTACCATGTTAAAAAGACTACATCTTAGTTTAACGTCTAGTTGGAAAGGTATTCGATTGAATGTAGAAAAAATTCAAAACATAACTGTCTGTGAATTATTACTTCGACTCCAAGCGTTGACGGTATCACGATAGCCACGACCTGTACGTGAATTTTTACAATAAATAAAACTAATTATACACTCAATAGCATTGGAATATCAACCTTATCTGTTCTGATTTTCATTCCTTTGCTAAATTAAGCAGCTCTATGGTTAAAATCATCATCATTCCGGTAACTTCTACAATTACAGAAGATTCATTAACGTGCACACAATATAATATTTCTAAGTAGGGATCCAACCTCCACCGCGTAAAGGGGCAGCGTCCTAGAACGTGAGACTTTGAGTCGGGGTGATACATCGGCGTTGGAGGACCAGTACCTCACTTGTTATGTTGAACAGAGGCCTTGTGGGGCGTTAGGAAGTTCGGAAGGGGTAGACAAGGGAGAGGGAGGGAAGTGGCCGTGACCACTTAGGTACCATCCCGGCATTTACCATAAGAAGAAGTGGGAAACCACAGAAAACCCTTCGAACCCGACATCCGGAGCCTGAGTGGCTCCAGCTCTCGTACTACTTTTCAAAACTTTGTGGTAGAGCCGGGAATCGAACCCGGCTCTCGGGGGTGGTAGATAATCACACTAACTACTACACCGCAGAACTGGACCTAACACTTTCTATTTTTAGAATTACGAGTTAACTTCAGTTGTAATTAATCGATCATATAGTGTATGCACAAATGAATGGCAGCGTGCCATTGTATACACAGTGATTATTTAAACATTTTAACACAAATGTACTGCTTAAACAAAACATAACAGAATACTGCACTCAATTAATTATAATAAACGACTTCTGACCGGTAATGATTTAATAGCGTAAATTATTAAAATGAGCTTCATGTATAATTTATGAAAGCTATATGAATTAATATTAGCTTATTACATTTCAAGTTTGACAGTAATCAAAATATATGAACGCTATACGTTAAAATCATTAAAAATACCTTAGGGAACCTCTGAAAAATATGCAGGCTAGGATGGTTCTCCCTCTTCGACAAAAAACAGGGAGATGATTCGGGAAGTGATAAGGAAGGTAATTCACCGCTTTTAAATGTTGAAAACATATCATAGCAGAAAAATTAGTAAAATTAAGAAATTTATTCAGTTGTGCCGAAAGTTGAAGGGCTGAAATGTCCGAAAAGGTTTTAAACTGTGAGTCTTAGATAGCTCTACCAAACTAAATAAACAAATTAAGAAAATCACTTCTAGTCTAAATGCAGCCTAAAATCGCTTGTTTATTTACTCGTTTTGTTTTTCATTCAAATCCTAGCCAAATTAACTTATTTACATAATTATTTCTGTAATGTGTTCCTTGGTTCAGTACCCTCAGGTATTTTATTTAAATGTTCACACAGAATGTAGTTATAAGGTCTTAAGTGAAGAAACTCTGCATTGACTCACATCAGCGCTCGTAATGGTAGAAAAATGCAAACTGCTAATCTCATCCATCGGCGGATAAGGATGATTCAGAAAAGGATTATAATTTTCAGGAATAAATAAGGAATATATTCTCATACTTCATTATATTTTATTTACCTAAAATTCGTAGTTCATATTCCTCGGATGTTTTAAAAATTGACTTGCTTGCCTGAAGGGCTAGAACTGCGTTTTTTTTATTACTACAACTGTATGCAACTAGGACAGTAACTGTGAGACCTGGTCTGCCTCTGATGACGCTAGAACAGCTGCTAACCCTTAATAATACAAGCAATATTGCAATTTTGAAAACTGAGTCTGTACGAGACCATTTCTTAGCGCAATGTGCAGGCAGAGTGTTAATGAATGCGCCCGTGTTTGGTGGGCCGAGCGAGAAACAACGTCACAGCAGTCGAAGTGACTTCCGTCGGCACGCTAGAGGCACGGCAATAAGATGCGCGCTGCCGTCCAACGTTGATAAACTGTAATTAACGAAGATCAGTAGTGTTTTTGACCATACTTCTTGACTTGCTACCTCATTGCCCCAGTCACCTCCGTGCGATTTACCGTAGAGGAGGAACTCATCTCGTATATTATACGGTCACCGGACAAAAAATTAGTCACCCCTGCAGAAATCATTATAAGCATAATTGAATACCGTGTAACTCCGCCTCTCGACTTGATAACCGCCTGGATTCGGTTAGGACTGAGTCCACAAATAATAATAATAATAATAATAATAATAATAATAATAATAATAATAATAATAATAATAATAATAATAATTTTTGCTAGGGGCTTTACGTCGCACCGAGACAGATAGGTCTTATGGCGACGATGGGATAGGAAAGGCCTAGGAATTGGAAGGAAGCGGCCGTGGCCTTAATTAAGGTACAGCCCCAGCATTTGCCTGGTGTGAAAATGGGAAACCACGGAAAACCATTTTCAGGGCTGCCGATAGTGGGATTCGAACCTACTATCTCCCGGATGCAAGCTCACAGCCGCGCGCCTCTACGCGCACGGCCAACTCGCCCGGTAATAATAATAATAATAATAATAATAATAATAATAATAATAATAATAATAATAATAATAATAAAATAATAATAATAATAATAATAATTGCTTTACGTCCCACTAACAACTTTTACGGTTTTTGGAGACGCCGAGGTGCGGGAATTTAGTCACGCAGGAGTTATTTTAAGTGCCAGTAAATCTACCGACGTATTTGAGCACCTCCAAATACCACCAGACTGAGCCAAGATCGAACCTGCCAAGTCGGGGTCAGAATGCCAGCACCTGAATCGTCTGAGCCATTCCGCCCCGGCGGAGGCGAGTCCACAAAGTTGTGCAGGTACGTGGCATCCAGTTTAAGCCACTCGCTGAGGATTTGATCGCGCAAATCCATCAAATGGCGAGGATGGTGATGTGTGCGTTTTACTCGCTGGTTCAACATGTCCCAGAGATCTTAAATGGAGTTCAAGTCAGGTGAATATGAAGGCCAGTCGAGATGTAATGCGGAGGAGGAAGTGTATACATGAAACCAGACATACACGTGTCCAGCCCGATTAACTTTGCTCTTGTTAACTTGAAAAATCGTGGTACAAAATAGCATAGTACTTAATAAGCTGATGTTGACTGAAAGGCAACACCTGATCAACCAAAATATTTAAACGAATATGCTGGTTCATATTAGTGGTCACCTCAGTGAGGGGCCCGATCCATGATACGAAAAATACCCCCCCCCCCCAAAAAAAAACACATCAAAGACCCACCTCCGGCTTGAATCTGACATTGCACAAATCAAGGACGAAATGCTTCATTTGGCCTTCGGTGTGCTTGATGACGTCCGTCATAGGAATACAGGCAAAAAACGTAATTTGTCAGGCCACATTACGTTCCGCCAGTGAGCTACTTTCCACGTTTGATGATTTCTCTCCCATTGAAGATCCGCAGCTGTATGTGCCTGTGTGAGCAATGGTTTATTGCGAGGTGACGGACTAAAAATATTCATTGCATGCAGCTCCCGTCGCGATGTTCTCTAGCTAACAGGTTGGGATGGACCTTCATTAACTGACTGCAGCAATTCCTGTCGGGTTTGGATTCGATTTTGATTCATAAGCCGTAAAACGCGTCTCCGGTCCCTCTTAGTGAGGATCCTTTTCCGATCACAATTATGACGTCGTGTTTCGTGGCCATGTGTAGTACACCACTGCTTGTAGTCACGTTGAAAGGTCCTCTGCGAAACACCAACAAATCCAGCAACGTCATGCACCGTTTGGCCATGGCCACGGCCAAACACGATTGCCCCTTTTTTCCTCCTATGCTGGCATCAAGTTCGCCGAAGGCTGGTTTGATCCTCTGCAGCTCCGCCAACAGCTGTCATAAATAGCCTAGGCGTCGCTGAAGAGGCGAACTTGATGCCAGCATAGGAGGAAAAAAGAGGCAATCGTGTTTGGCCGTGGCCATGGCCAAACAGTTTATCAAGTTCGCTGAACAGTTTAGTTTAGAGTGCCTGAGTTCTTTTTTAAGGTATGTACGTTGGATCACGCCATTATGATAACAAGGAATACCTCGCACATTTTTTCCTCTGATGACGGACCAAATTATTTTGTGCAGGTAAATGCCTTATATTCAATGAACCGTGATGATGATGATGATGCTGATGATTAGCGCCAGAATTTACGAAGTCTATGTTGAAAGATTTTAGCAGCCCGTAAACCATAATTTTGAGGACGATGGGATTCCTTTCATTTCAAAGAGCGATGTTTCTCGACCTTGGAACATGCACGCGCAACACCTCCAGCGGTGGTTCCTCCACAGCCCGGGAAGAAAGCACAAGCAGTGCTGAGTCAGACATGGTGCAAGATGGTTCTATTGCACTGCGATTTTTGAGCAATGATTTTTTATGAATATAAAAATCATTTAAATGCCGAAGAATGCTATTCTTTGCTGCGTGTTCTGGTGAGGCTTCCCCTTCTAGAGCCACAGTTGGAAATTGGTTTCGCGAGTTTTCAAGGGATCGGCAGTCAAGTGAAGATTAACCTGGTCCCGGTCGCCAAGCAACAGCTGTGACTCTGGAAAACATTGATACTAGGAGGAAAATGATCATAGAAGATCCACATCTTACATTTTGCGACATTGAAGGGACCCTGAATATATGGTCAACAGCAGCGCAGACCATCGTGTACAATTATTTAGGCCTTACCAACAGATTTGCCCGTTGGGCTCCACATTCCCTAACAGGAAGCCAAAATGACGCGAGAGTGGACTGGTGTCGTTTCATGCTAGAAATATTCAATGGAGGGCAGTCCTGAGACACCTACAATATCGTCACATATGATGAATCATGGGTCTACCATTTTAACCCTGAAACGAAGAGACAATCTTCTGTGTGGTGCTTTCCAGGGGAGGAACGACCCACAAAAGTTCGACGAAGTCGGAGATCTTGAAAGAAGATGGTGGCAACTTTTTTTTCCAAAATGGGGCATCTCATCTCTGTGGGCTTCGACACACGTCGTGCAATCAATACTGAATTGTACGTAAATGATTGTGTTCCCAAAGCCCCCGCTACATGGTCACATCACCCGAAGTCCAAGAGTGGGCACCTTCTGCTGCATCACGAAAATGTACCTGCACACAAGGCTGCCAGAACAATAGACTTTATGGAAATGGAAAAATGCGAGTGTTACCTCATCCCCCATTATCACCTGACCTGGTCCCATGCGATTTCCTTCTGTTCCCTGAGACCAAGAAAAAATTTCGTGGGCAGCGGTTTTCGTCAGATGAAGAGGCATTGCAGTGTACGAGAGTGCACTAAGTGACATCCCAGAAGTAGCTAGGACTGAGACGTTTTCTAAGTGGTTTCAAAGAATGGGAAAATGTATACTTGCTAATGGAGAGTTTTTCGAAAAGTAGCAATTGTTGTTTTGCTAATAATTTTTTCTCACACTCCGCTAAAAACTTTCGGCTTAGCCCTCGTATAGGCAGTAAAACTGTTAAAACAAGCAAGCATAAACGGCATTAAAAGTAGCTAAAATAGGCACCATATTTTAAAATAGGAACCCCAATAGGCATGATAAAATGCTAATAATTTAATTGTACATTCAATTACTTCTTCTTCTTCCACGGCTTCCACCTACGGGGTGCCGCACGTGAGGATTTGGTGACGGCAACCCATTTTGAATGGATTTAATTACTATTGCGTGTTTCTCTGGTGGTGGGCAGTGTAGTGTGTTGCCTGAATATGAAGAAGATTGTGTGTTGAATAAATACAAACATCCAGTCCCCGAGACGGAACAATTAATCAGACGATATTAAAATCTCCTCCTCTTTTCTTCACCACCCGATTAGTGGGGACTTCAATATTTTCAGGTAACAGTCGTGTTCTGATGTCATGAAGAATGTACAGTATACGTATTGTGAGAACTATCTCTCAACATCACATCATATGAAGTGGTAATTTTACTATACCTTTCCACCCTGGATTTCGTTGCAGGACACGATCAAACTGTTCTCTAATAGCAGCTACCTTCTCACTTGTTTGCTCAAGACTTCCCTTAACTTCCTTCACAACCATAATGGACTCCATAAGGAGCATGCTACTTCTCTCCAACTCTGTGGAGTCTTCCGGCAGCTTACTGAAGTTCCCTTCAGGTAACGCAAAATCTGATCGAACCGATGGGCAAGACATGACTTTCTTGGTTTCTCTTGTATGGGGAACGTGCGAATCGCGAGGTTCTGAGCTCTCTACCGTACTTCTCTGACGTATTGTGTACCCTAGTCCTGCGAGTTGGGATCGTAAATAGTAAGCATTGAGCGACATTCATTGAAGCTGGATTTCAAGAGAAGCTAAAGATCGGTACGGTGTTCATAAATCTCATGGCTGCTTTTGACACTCTATGGAGGACGGGTTGATATAAAAACTCCTGAATACCTTACAATGTAAAAAACTACAAATCTAATCATTCGCATGCTTTCAGATAGGATAATTTAAGTGGTCATGAACAATCCCAAGCCAAGAAGACTAAATAATGGACTCCCGCAAGGTTCCGTACTAGCCCCTTTGTTATTCAGGGTTTATCTCGCAGACATCCTAGAAACGGTATCAAGACAATTTACCTATGCATAAGATATTTGCATAGCCACGCAACACACAGTATACTACGGCCTTGAGGACACGCTAACGAAAGATCTCTGCTTACTGACAAATTTCTTTCAAACTTGGCGCCTGGGACCTAACACAACAAAAGAAGAATATTTTGATTTTATCAGAGTAACCACCTTGAAAGTGACTCTCTATGACAGCATTTTACCGTAAAACTCAAACCCAAAATATCTCGGTGTAACACTGGATCGGACACTGGCACACAGAAAATATTTCTCCAAACTTGCAGCCAAACAAAGTACAAGAAACAACACCTAATATATCTGTCAGCGCATGGGGATCCACAGGGGCAACTTTACGTACTTCTGCCTTAAGCCTGGTGTATACGATAGTTGCTGTTCCGTCAGGCTGAATAGCACCCGCACCAAGAAAATTAACACCATCCTGAATCAGGCAATGCATATTATCAGTGGAGTCATCCAAACAACCCTACTAGACTGGCTTCCAGGCCTTAGCCACATCCTTCCTCCAGATACACGCCACATGTACAATCTCATCCTAGAAGCAAATGAAATACAGGCCAATAAATCACTTCCAATTCACCGAGACACCCAAAGAATCGCTTCAAGCCGTCTGAAATTCAGACACCCTGCACTGCTACTGGTTCGAAAACTGATAAAAGAAAACTACTTGGAATGAAGAATGGACTGCTAATGTCCCCGACGAATGGAGATCGACCTTTGACTCTACGCAGCTTCCGCCTGGATTTCATCTCTCGCGGAGTGTTTGGGTCTCAATAAACAGAGAGCGCACTATGCATGGAAGATGTGGTTCAGCGATGCATTCGTGGGGCCTTCGTCCTTCTCCATGCTGTGGCTGTGGTGAAGAATTCCGGACTATGCGACACATCACCTTCAGATATCCACATAGAGCCTTCCGCGGAACTACTGACGACCTTCTGACAGCTTCAACAACGGCTATTCACTGGCTTCAACCACTTCATTTTCATTTTTCGTTTGTTAATTTATGTATTTACTTATATTTTACACCATTTCTGTGTTAGTGTATTTTTCTTTCTATTTTTCTGTATTGTTCATATCTTTCTCGATTTCTTTTTATATTTATACTGTTTTACAAATTATTTGTTGCTTTCATAATGTTACTCAATTTGTGCGCGGCTTAAGTTGTACCATAAAATAAATAAATAAATAAATAAATAAATAAATAAATAAATAAATAAATAAATGGAGTGATCATCGAGTGATATTATTTATGATAAATGTAATGTCGTGATTTTTAAACGCAAGTGTGAGTCAGATATTCCAAATGATATCATAGGTAACAGAAGGTTTGTATTTTTTGTTTATAATTTACTTTACCCTCCTCTGCAAACCATGTGACCTTGCCGCGGTGGGGAGGCTTGCGTGTCCCAATGATGCAGATAGCCGAGCAGCAGGTGCAACCATATCGGATGGGTATCTGTTGAGAGACCAGACTAACGAACGGTTCATCGAAAGGGGAGTAGCAGCCTTTCGGTAGTTGCAAGGGCGGCAGTCTAGATGATTGACTGATACGGCCTTGTAATAATACTCAACATGGCTTAGCTGTGTTGATACTGCTACTCGGCTGAAAGCAACGGGAAACTACAGCCGTAACTACCTCCCGAGGACATGCAGCTCTCTCTGTATGAATGATGTACTGATGATGGCTTCCTCCCGGGTAAAATATTCCGGAGGTAAACTAGTCTGCCATTCGGATCTGACATTCTGCGAGTCGCAGCGTGGAATGTTAGAAGTTTGAGTCGTTGTGGTAGGTTAGAGAATCTGAAAAGGGAGATGGATAGGCTAAAGTTAGATGTAGTTGGTATAAGTGAAGTACGTTGGCAGGAAGAACAGGATTTTTGGTCAGGCGACTACCGAATTATCAACACGAAATCAAACAGGGGAAATGCAGGAGTTGGTTTAATAATGAATAAGAAAATAGGGCAGCGGATAAGCTACTACGACCATCATAGCCAAAGAATTATTGTTGTCAAGATAGACACCAAACCAATGCCCACCACAATAGTGGAGGTCTATATGCCTACTAGTTCAGCGGATGATAAAGAAATCCAAAGAATATATGAGGAGATAGACGATTTAATTCAATATGTAAAAGGTGACGAGAATCTAATTGTAAAGGGAGACTGGAATGCAGTGGTAGGCCAAGGAAGAGAAGGTAGTACAGTAGGAGAATTCGGATTGGGACAAAGGAACGAAAGAGGAAGTCGGCTGGTTGAATTCTGCACTGATCATAATTTAGTCCTTGCCAATACTTGGTTCAAACACCACAAACGACGGCTGTATACGTGGACGAGACCTGGAGACACTGGAAGGTATCAAATAGACTTCATTATGATTAGGCAGAGATTCAGAAACCAGGTGTTGGATTGCAAAACTTTCCCAGGAGCAGACGTGGACTCTGACCACAACTTGTTGGTCATGAAATGCCATCTGAAGTTGAAGAAATTGAAGAAAGGAAAGAATGCAAAAAGATGGGATCTAGACAAGTTGAAAGAAAAGAGTGTGAGAGATTGTTTCAAGGAACATGTTGCACAAGGACTAAATGAAAAGGCTGAAGGAAACACAATAGAGGAAGAGTGGAGAGTCATGAAAAATGAAGTCAGTAGGGCGGCTGAAGAAATGTTAGGAAGGAAGAAAAGATCAACTAAGAATCAGTGGATAACTCAGGAGATACTAGACCTGTTTGATGAAGGACGAAAATATAAGAATGCTAGAAATGAAGAGGGCAGAAAAGAATACAGGCGATTAAAGAATCAAGTGGATAGAAAGTGCAAGGTATCTAAGGAAGAATGGCTGAAGGAGAAGTGCAAGGATGTCGAAGACTGTATGGTCTTGGGAAAGGTAGATGCTGCATACAGGAAAATCAAGGAAATATTTGGAGAAAGGAAATCTAGGTGTATGAATATTAAGAGATCAGATGGAAAGCCACTTCTAGAGAAAGAAGAAAAAGCAGAAAGATGGCAGGAGCATATCCAACAGTTGTATCAAGGTAACGATGTAGATAATTTGGTTCTGGAACATGAAGAGGCTGTTGATGCTGATGAAATGGGAGACCCAATTTTGAGGCCAGAGTTTGACAGAGTTGTGAGTGACCTAAATAGGAACAAGGCACCTGGAATTGATGATATTCCCTCTGAACTACTGACTGCCTTAGGAGAAACCAGCATGGTAAGGTTATTTCATTTAGTGTGCAGGATGTATGAGACAGGAGAAGTCCCATCCGATTTTCGGCAGAATGTTATTATACCTATTCCCAAAAAAGCCGGTGCTGACAGGTGTGAAAACTACCGCTCAATTAGTTTAGTATCTCATGCCTGCAACATTTTAACACGTATTATTTACAGAAGAATGGAAAAACAAGTTGAAGCTGAGTTGGGAGAAGATCAATTTGGCTTCAGGAGGAATGTAGGAACACGTGAAGCAATCCTGACTTTACGTATGATCTTAGAGAATCGAATCAAGAAGGACAAGCCCACGTACATGGCATTCGTAGATCTAGAACAGGCATTCGATAATGTTGACTGGAACAAGCTATTCATGATTCCGAGAATGATAGGGATCAGATACCGAGAACGAAGAATTATCTACAACCTGTATAAAAATCAGTCTGCAGTGATAAGAATCGAGGGCTTTGAAAAAGAAGCAGCAATCCAGAAAGGAGTGAGGCAAGGCTGCAGTTTGTCCCCTCTCCTTTTCAATGTTTACATAGAACAGGCAGTAAAGGAAATCAAATAGAAATTTGGAAAGGGAATCACAGTCCAAGGAGAGGAAATCAAAACCTTGACATTTGCCGATGATATTGTTATTCTATCTGAGACTGCAGAAGATCTCGAGAAGTTGCTGAATGGTATGGATGAAGTCTTGGGTAAGGAGTACAAGATGAAAATAAATAAGTCCAAAACAAAAGTAATGGAGTGCAGTCGAACGACGGCAGGTGATGTAGGAAATATTAGATTAGGAAACGAAGTCTTAAAGGAAGTAGATGAATATTGTTACTTGGGTAGTAAAGTAACTAACGATGGCAGAATTAAGGAGGGCATAAAATGCAGACTAGCACAAGCAAGGAAGAGCTTTCTTAAGAAAAGAAGTTTGCTCACTTCAAACATTGATATCGGAATTAGAAAGATGTTTTTGAAGACTTTCATGTGGAGCGTGGCATTGTATGGAAGTGAAACATGGACGATAACTAGCTCAGAAAGAAGGAGAATAGAAGCTTTTGAAATGTGGTGTTACAGAAGAATGCTGAAGGTGAGATGGATAGATCGAATCACGAATGAAGAGATACTGAATCGAATTGGTGAGAGGAGATCGATTTGGCTAAATTTGACGAGGAGAAGAGATAGAATGATAGGACACATCTTAAGACACCCAGGACTTGTTCAGTTGGTTTTTGAAGGAAGTGTAGGTGGTAAGAACGGTAGGGGTAGACCAAGGTATGAATATGACAAACAGATTAGAGCAGATGTAGGATGCAATAGTTACGTATAAATGAAAAGGTTAGCACAGGATAGGGTGGCATGGAGGGCTGCATCAAACCAGTCTATGTACTGATGACTCAAACACAATTTACTTTACGTCGCACTGCCACACTGGCGACGATGGAACAGGAAAGGGAAGAAAGCGACCGTGGCCTTAATTAAGGTGCCTTGTGTGAAAAAATATTAATTCCTAAGGGTATTAGATGGGGGTTAAGGTCCTAAAATGAAAATACTCATTCGTCTGAAACCGTTTAAGGTACGAAGACAAAATTCCAAATGGCGGTATATTTTTATATCCTAGGTGTGAAAGAAAAAATATTATAAAATATACCACCCCTAAGGTGTTCAATGAGGTTAGCTCCGGAAACGAAATTATTCAAGCTTGGCAGAAGACTACAAAGCGAGTTGGCCGTGAGGTAAGGTTCGAACCCCACTGTGGGCAGGCCTGAAGATGGTTTTGCGTGGTTTCCAATTTTTAAACCAGGCAAAGGCTGGTGCTGTACCTTAATTAAGACCATGGCCGCTTCCTTACCACTCCTAAACCTTCCCTACCCAATCGACGCCATAAGACCTGATGATGATGATGATGATGATGCTTGTTGTTTTAAGGGTCCTAACATCGAAGGTCATCGGCCCCTAATGGGACGTGATGGACGACATGATACCTGATATTTAAAATTTTAAAATGTATCCACTGACAAGAGTTACAAAAATGGTGATGAAAAATGAGTATGAGATTAAAACAGCAGTGGGTCTAATTCACAATGCCTTATTTTCTAATAAAATAAGAGAAAATACAGGGAGAAAAGGAATAAGGCATTGCCTGGTAGTGCAGATATATATACATAATTTACATTAGACGTTAAAATAACACATTAAACTACGCAAAACAAACTAAAATGAAGTCAGTGGGATAAAAACGCAATTGACATAAATACACGAGGACAAAGGACATCACTAGACACGGTAAAACAGACCACTATCCCTCATAAAGTGGATGACGAGGTCTGCTGACTGCTCGTCATCTCGCAAGATAAGGAAGATGGTACGCGGGAGGTTAAGATTACGGTGAAGATCGACCAGGTCCATACACTCCGCAAGGATGTGTACCACGGTAAGATTGTCGCCGCAGGTACACCGGGTTCTCCTTTCAAAAGATGCGAGTGAGTCAGGATACCATGGCCGATCCGAAGACGACATAATACCACGGCTTTCCTTCGCGAAGCCCGAAGGGAAGTCCTCCATACCTTCGTTGTTCCTTTTATTGCTCTCAGCTTATTGGGAAGTGGAATGGCCTGCCACTCCATCTCCCAATGGGGCATAACCAGATGTCTCAGCTGGGAGCGAATATCACTTGCTGGAACCTTGAAAGGCAACGGGGGCAGTGTAACTGCCTCCTTGGCAGCCTGATCTACTAACTCGTTTCCCTCTATGCCCATGTGGCTTGGGAGCCACAGAAACGTGATTCTGGTGCCGGCATCCGAACACCCGGTTAGCAGGTCCTGGATCCGCTGCACCAGAGGGTGCCGAGGGAAACAGGTATCAATAGACTGAAGCGAACTCAAGGAGTCAGTACACACAAGAAAGTGTCGGCGTTCATTGTACAGTGCGTACCGCAGAGCTCTACATGTAGCATACAGCTCTGCTGTGTACACACTACAGGTTTCCGGGAGAGCAAAATAACCTCTCATTGTCGATAACGAACGCACAGCCCACCTTCGTATCTGTCCTTGAACCATCCGTGTAGACGACTACTGAACCTGGATAGCGCCCAACAACGGACAGGAAGAGCCTCCGATAAATCGAAGGATCCGTGTTTTCTTTCGGGCCAGTGTGAAGATCCAGGATTATTTCAGGCAAGGAACCGAAGGTACGTGAAACATTCTGTTCCTGCTATCCAAGCGTATTCCAACCGGCCGCGTTGCTCGAGGGCAAGCAGCATACAGGAAACGGTTGCCATTGTTGAACACGCAAGGATAGCTTGGATGAAAATGCATCTGTCGCAAATTTGCAGCATACGAAAGAAGCATTTGCTGGCGCCTCAGGTGTAAAGGCGGCACACCAGACTCAGCAAACAGGCTGGCAATGGGACTTGTACGAAAAGCTCCCGTCGCCAACCTAACCCCGCTGTGGTGGATGTTGTTCAGCTTCCCAAGCACGCTTGGCCTTGCTGAGCCATATGCTGCAATGTCGTAGTCCAGCCGTGATAAAATATGTGCCCTATAGAATCGTGGAGCACCGTGCGGTCAGCACCCCAATTAGTGCTGCTAGGAAACCTCATGATATTCAGTTTCTTAGTGCGTTGCACTTTCAACTGAGGCACATGTGGCTCCCACGACAGCCATAAGACCTATCTGTATCTGTGCGACATAAAGAAAATTGAAAAAGGAAAACAAATTAAGGGTCTGTGGGAAGTAGAGAAAGAGGTTCACCTGAACAATATCATCTTAAGTGCCAAACTTATAAGTGGATTCTAGCCGCCACCAAGAACTGGACTGCTGAGAATAGAATTAAAACAGGCCATGCCAGAGGCAGGAGCAAGTTTCCCAAATTGATCAAGTTACCCAATCCCATGTGTGACTGTTCAACTCTGCATTACGGCATTCACCACACTGCCAACACATTTTCTACATCCAGGCATATAAGGTAGTCAAGAAGACTTAGGCTACTAGTGGCAACACCAGGGTTATTAGGCATCCTTCATGGCCCTTCTCTTTGTTTTACTGGTGCATTCTTCGAATGGCCGGTACTCTTACATGGTTTCCTCTGATTATTGTTCAAACGGAATGATTATTTAATCGCACTTCCCCCTTGAAACAATAATAATCACAATAAAGGGAAGCCTATAACTTCACCGTATATCTTAATTCTTTCCTAGCTGATAACGTATTTCTATAACCAGAGTTCAGTAGCGTCGATCTGGGTGGGGGGAGAGGAGGTTGCTCCCCCCCCCCATACATTGTGAAGAAAATATTACATTTTTATTCCGTTTTAGCCGTCTGGAACTAGGAATTATTAAAAACCAGCAATTTGTACGAGCCTTGTTGTCTTATCAGCTAATTCTTTCCATTATTTCCTTTAATTATTAACAGAAGTATTAGCGGAAATACGCACAAAATATCGTTCGTGGCGGCTAACCGATTTGTATAGCGCCACAGCAAGTAGTGAAGACTGCATGTACTGTGAGGAAGGGTAGCAGGGGTATATTATTTTGCCATGGTCATGGACACTGAGGTATGGTTCACACGCTTGCCGCGCGCATTTGTCAGTCTGGCAGTCTCTTTAATGTCTGTAAGTTTAATTGGTTTTTTTTTTTTGCTAGTTGCTTTACGTCGCACCGACGCAGATAGGTCTTATGGCGACGATGGGATAGGAAAGGCCTAGGAGTTGGAAGGAAGCGGCCATGGCCTTAATTAAGGTACAGCCCCAGCATTTGCCTGGTGTGAAAATGGGAAACCACGTAAAACCATCTTCAGGGCTGCCGACAGTGGGATTCGAAGCCACTATCTCCCGGATGCAGGCTTATAGCCCCGTGGCTCTGACCGCATGGCCAACTCTATAATCACGCCGTACTTCTAAATAATTGTTATACATGTGCAATATTGTCCCTTTGGTGAAAGTTTCATTGTACAGTATTGAATCAAAATTTCTAAGAAACTGTTATTACCGCACTTAAGTTGGTAAATTGTAAACTTTTTCCTCTCTGTCGAAATTCGCTCAGAGATAATGAAATCGTACCATTTTGTAGCTTTTTTCACTTTTGATGTATATACCCTCCCCCTCCCCCACATTCCGACTGCTATATCGTACAAGCCTGGGTGCTTTTTGTTGTCTGTACACTTTAACCCCACCCCCACACACACACACACTTATATTTCCCTATCACTGCTACTGGCAGAATTTACACGGGACAGTGTGCAGGACAGGACAAAACAATGTTCATATATCGTAAGAACAGACCCAGGGATATAAGACAAATCATATACGAAGCTCTGTTAGACATATTATACTAGACTAAAGTTGGCGTCTGACAGGTAAGGTTGGAGGGAGGAGCACTGCACGTGCCATTTCACGATGTTGCCACATTCCACCCTTTCTACATGCTCTTACCCCTCGCTTCCGGCTCACTTGTTCCCTCCTTCATTCTGACCGCTGTGATCTGTTGTAGACTACCTCGCCAGGCGGTGTCGTCCCATTTGCGATCACTCTTATACAATCAGGTTCTTATCAGTGACAGTGACAGGTTTGGTAACTCCCAGCAAGACGAGCTGCCCTGAAGTTTTATCTCCATGGCAACCGCAGTCGCCCCACCCTCGTTTCCATGGCAACCACACAGCCACTCCCTTTATCCCGCCTCGGCAGACAGTAAACGGACCTCCCTCTAAGAAATGTCAGACACCAACGCTTATTTTTAGCAGTATAGGAGGCGAATGAACGAAAAGTACGAAACGACTGTGGATACAAAAATGGATGGCACGCAGGTCTACATTAAGATAGTCTGTTTTATTATTAGTGGAATTATTAAAATGCAAAATGTGTATGACGATGCCAGCAAAAAAAAAATAAAAAAAAATATGTATATATATTGAATCACGGTATTTTTGACTTACAGGCTACACGCTGGTTTCTTGAGTCAAGTGCGTCGACCTGAGAATTTTTATCCTCTTCTTCACTTAATTTCACTCTAAATCTAAAAGCCATGCCTTGCACGTCGTCGGAAGGCCCACCAGCTCCAAGTAATGGCAGACATACTTTAATATGTGATAGCTCCAGGCAGATAAATTGAGGGGAAGGTTTCAAAATTATTTCTTAATGTAAATTTCTAAGGTTTTTACATCACCTTTTAAATGTAAATTTTCAGGCAAGTCAAAGGACTCCAATCAAATCCCTGTTGGGAAATATGTAACTTGGAGAGTGAAGACTGTTCACCCACTATTAATTTCCGTTCAGTTTGGTATGGGAGTGACTATGATTTTTAAAACTCTAAATTCTTTATTTTGGAACTTAATATTTCGCCATCTAGTCACCTTCTGTAGTACAGGCTTAACCTCTGTAACTTTCGGGCCATAAGCCCATGTAGGATTTTAAGTGCATTTCAAAAGGAGTTCAAGTGATTCGCCTCCTAGCATTTTGTTCATGGTCGATTCTCTTAAACCTTTTCGTCTGTACATTTAAGCCATTTAGAATGGGCATTCATTGCCCCTGTTTACAGTCTAGTTATTTACAGACAAATGTGGATCAAACTGTAGAGCAAAAATGACAGCAAACACTGTTTTCGAAGTTTATCTACCGTAAAATTTGGATAAGAAACTTGTGCCTTTGAGAGGCTGGAACTGTAGTCAATTTTGGAGTTCAGTCTCCTAAAGTGTAATTGAGTGGAGCAATAGTGTACCTTTAGAGCTACAAGGCTCTTTCTTTGTAAATTGTTGTGCCAATAATTTTCCCTATTTTACACGGTTGTACCTTGTTATACGAGATGACGAGCTCCTGAATTGTTATTGCTGTTGCTCACACAGATCATTTATCAAATTATAAAGCCAAAAAAGGAAAGAAATAAAACTTCACAATTTATTATTTTAAATTATGATCTCATCTTTTCTCTGACCAACCATTTATGCCTGCACCTTCTTACACCTCTGCGTTCCATGAAATCTCAGAACTATTATTATTAATATTAATAATCACAACAGACGTATCATCACACTATATAAATAAAATTCTGGGGAGTCCGTTGTATATTATGTCGTGTATTTCGCGAAATTTTGATATATTTATCCGTTTCAGGTCAATTCAAGATCGTATCACTAGTTTTCATCTTTCGTGTCTGTTTGCTGTTTGTTTGTCTGTTTGTTTCTTTGTTTGTTTGTTCCACCAGCACGGGTAAACGGCTGAATAGATCTCGACCAAACATTCTACTTAGAGTCTAGAAGAATTTTTCAGTTTTCTCTAACACTATCTCCCTTAGCAGGTTAGCAATCTCCATTTGCTAAGACGGCGGGACCATGCGCTTGGTCTGCCACTGCTAAGCGGAGTCCTGGAGGGGCGCGCCAATCCAGCTGATGAGCCCAAATGGCACGTCTGGGCGAAACTCTGCAAAATGCACACGGCCTAACCAGCCAAAAGCTGGTTCTTTTCATGTGACTATTGATTAAATCTCGACCAAACGTCATATTTAGACTCTACTCATCCAGGAGAAAGTTTCGATATGCAAATCATTTAAAAATCATGAGCACTTACCAGAAGAGTTTCTTCGATTTTCGCTTACACTACTGGTTATTTGTAAAATCTCTAGAGTGTATGTTAAACTCCCGTTTATTTTAAATAAATTTTCTCATATACATAATTTCCCCTTCTCTTCAAATTGCTGAGAAATTTACTATTTTCTACGGGCTTCATGCTCTGCAGCCAGTGACGAACACCCTTACAGACCTGCCGCTAATTGAAGGATCCATAACAGTGGAATATCATATTTCTCTCGGCTTTAAAATTACCTCCCCCCCCCCCACCTGATATATCTGAACACCGAGGTAACAAGAGGTAGAGCTTTTCCCTTTGGTGTCTGGTTATCTGTTTTTATATTTGTAAAAGTGGAAAACTGATGAACTTATTTCAACCAAACTATGTATTTTATTCTACTTATTAAGGATTGTGTTGTTAGATACACATGATGTCATGGTAATCACATGGAGTTGGTATTTACAGGAAGATTATTCTCAAATATTTTCGTTAACATTAGGTCTACCAAAATACTATACAACAAACGTTTAAGAATACATGCCATTTCATTTCCTTTATGCCATGTACGTATTTATCGTACGACGGATAATAACGGAGATGATTACGAAATATTGGATTTTTAGCCCGCGTCCCGTGAGACACTTCGTGCATGTCACTTCAAGGTGGGCAACTGGAAAAATTAAACAGCCATTTTACTCCTTTTCAATAGGACAGAGATTAAGGGAGGTATCATTAATGTCAGAGTGGCACGCCAGTGTTAGATCAGTGGCGAATCCTGACTTCTGGTTTATAGGATGTAACCGAAAAAATAATAGGAAACATCAACACAAACAGACCGTCATTCCAAACACATTTCTCAAGAGAAAACAACAAACAGGGTCATCAGAAAGTTTTGTTTAAAATCTCACATCCACCAATCCAATAGTCTGATTCATAAATACCGGGTGGTACAGCTGCCCCTATTTTTTCCCGTATATATGCAACCAGCTAGGACGTAAATGCCTCTTAGTCCCATCTTGCGCAACACCTTACAGCAATGTTATGTGCAGTTAACCCGATGTAGACTTCTCCGCACAATGGAAAAATGGTACAAGAGGCAGTAAGTGAGGTCCATCTCAAAAACACTGTACCATTGTATGTAGAGCGGTGTCCAATACTCTACTATTTTTTACGAAATGTTACTATACTGTACAAACCATAAACACGCCTATAGCTGCCGGTAGAGAATTGCGCACCTGATTGGTCCAAGAGGCCATTTTCTTTTGATAGAAAGGGCGGTCGTGGTATCATAGAAAACGTGATAGGGTAAGACCAATTGCAGACATGTCAATGCACCACCATTTTGTACAGTCTCATCACATCGAAATTGATAGAAACGTGTTTTGCACTGTAGTTTATAATCTGTGGCACGCAAATGCTGTACAGCAGATGTGATAGCTATGCCATGTAATTACTACCGTTAGAGCGATCAAAAAAGGCATAAAACGGGACCATAAGGCTGTAACTCATCAGTAACTTGTCGAAGCGGGAACTTCCGCTCTCCTCGTGAATACAGAGTTACAAGGATGGTGCTTGTGCGTTGCAAATAGCTGCGCGGAATTACGTATGGAAGACGTACCTCGATAGGTTACTTAAAGCAGGAAGGGTTCCAACCTTTCTTGAGGCATGCATTTTTTAATGTCATTTCGTATTCGCCTAGGCATCGTTTACGAAGACCTTTCTGAAGTCTCCGATATTCTTCTACGGAAGTTATAATAAACAGGTATCATAAATATCGCCACATACGCACCGATTGTGAATACCACCTGAAACATAACGCTGGACTCATTCAACCAAGTAACGCGTAGAAAATGGTTGCAACTATCTGGGCGTAAGAGAGAGGCGATTCTTTAGTTCACTGTGGTGTTTGCACATTCGAGTTCAGAACTTTTAACATCAACGATCAGTATCGAAGTGATAGCCTAGGTAATTCCATTAGTACAGAGCTACGAGACCAATTCTTTGTCGCCTGCAGTGGCTACATGGCACCAATCGCAGCGCGCATACGATACGTTAGCAGGCATTTAGAGTTCGAATCTAGTTACGAGCTTTTCAATTTTATTTTTATATTATACTTGTAAGACCATTCGTAATAAATATTTAACGTTCTTAAGTCTCAAAAGTAATTTGCCACCTTTACAAAGAAAGCATACATACGAAAGGAATAATAACATGCGACTTCCATATGGCAAACGACTACAGGGAATGAAGCGCAGTGCACGTGTTGTCAACATTCTGACCCACCCATTCAACCTAGCAACTGCGCACGTTCGACTCGAAGACCAACTAACAGCGGTCTACACTTCATACGTAGGGCACATGAAACAGCATATCGTAATCCTAGCAGCAACGTGTGAGCACGTACGGTACGGTTAGCACGAAAGCAAACATTATGTATTCACGGGATGATTATGTGAATATGGTACTACTTTATGGAGAAGCAAGGCAAAATGCACGGGAAGCCAGACGCTTGTATCAAGAACGATTTCCTGGACGAAGGCTGCCAACTGCAGATACATTTCGACGTGTTGAAAGACGGTTGCGTGCAACGGGGTCATTTCATACATTACCCCCCGTTCGGGATGCTCCAGTGACGTCTGGAAATAACGACGAAGCTGTTCAAAATGCAATTGCATACAACACGCACACAAGCTCACGGGCCATAGGAAATGAACTGAACATCAGTCATGTATCTGTACTGCGAATATTGCACCGCCATAAATTCCACCCTTTCCATCAACAGCTGCACCAGGAACTTCACGGAGATGACTTTCCAAAACGGATAGAATTTTCGCAATGGATATTACAAAGAGTTGAAGCTGATGCGAATTTCTTAATGGACATTCTCTTTAGTGATGAATCCAGATTTCACAACAAAGGAACTGTTAATCGTCACAACTTCCATTATTGGAGCGTTGAAAATCCTCACTGGATCAGGGGAGCTCGATTTCAGGTACAATGGGGCGTCAACGTGTGGTGCGGGATACTAGGTGACAAGATAATTGGACCATATTTCTTTGAAGGAAACCTCACGGGACGACGCTATCTAGAGTTTCTTCGTGAGTACCTCCCACTCTTATTGGAGGATGTGCCCCTTATGACACGGTTACGGATGTGGTTCCAGCAGGATGGAGCTCCCCCACACTGGTCGTTGGCAGTACGGAACCACTTGCATAGGACATATCCTGGACGATGGATTGGACGAGGGGGTCCGGTCACATGGCCGGCTAGATCACCTGACCTTACTCCACTCGACTTTTTCCTCTGGGGTTATTTAAAGGAAAGAGTCTATGAGCAGGAGCCTGAGAGCCCGAATCATTTACGGCGGCTCATCACGGAAGCCTGCAGGCAGATTCCACCACATATGTTGCAGCAAGCAAGAATGTCTCTCCTCCACCGTGCTCAGATGTGCATTAACGAAGCAGGTGGTCATTTTGAACATTTGCTTCATTAATCGAATGGCCATGCATAAGCCCATCGCACCGCTGTCGGTACAATCTCACTTTATTGCAAATAGCTCTTTTAAGAGCTCCTTAAAAAACAAACATAGCTGAGTACCTGCAATATGAGAACTGATCATGATTTACATTTGTCGTCAACAACACGACTCTCACGAACATCAACAACGCAATAAAAATATTCGTCGTACACAGGACTCGAACCGCCTACTAACGAACACCGGTACTCTACCTTTTAGCAAGCTCGGCTATCACGGGTTGCTGTTTAGCGCTGTTGTGTTGCTGCTACTTCTAGTCATTCACCAATAATATTCTCTGTACAGGACGTTTCTGCGACACATAATTTTCACGATTCTTTACCATCAATCGGTATTTTATCATTAATGCTGATTTGCTTGACACGAATAAACGAATTATGGAAAGCGTTGTAAGAGCAGACATTGTAGTGAGTAGTCAAGGTCAATATTTTTAGGTTCGACTATAATCTGTGGGTTGCATAAAACTGCGTGAATAGGGGCAGCTGTACCACCCGGTATATTTGTTGAAATGATTAACACACGACTTAAGTTGTCTAGTTACATTCAGAGTTGGACGCGGTTGTCCTGCATTTATAATTCCGCTTTTCTCCTTAAAAGAAATCCTATGAAATGTTTACCTTAACAATCGTTCGATTACACACTGGTTACAATAATTTACCGAGCTCGATAGCTGCAGTCGCTTAAGTGCGGCCATTATCCAGTATTCGGGAGATAGTAGGTTCGAACCCCACTGTCGGCAGCCCTGAAAATTGTTTTCCGTGGTTTCCCATTTTCACACCAGGCAAATGCTGGGGCTGTACCTTAATTAAGGCCACGGCCGCTTCCTTCCATCTCCTAGACCTCCCTTCTCCCATGGTCGCCATAAGACCTATCTGTGTCGGTGCGACGTAAAAAGCCACTAGCTAGAATAATTCGATTCGGATTACGCGGTAGACACGCGTGACCCTGACGCTCCGACATCCATGCCTGATGAACTACTCTCTGATCGGTGTGATGTCATTTCAAAATCGCATCATTCCCGCGTTTTCTTTCTTTGATATTTACATTACAAGCACACGAAACTAAATTTTTTATAATACTACAACACTCATTTATCATATATCATCATTCATAGCACAAGAAAAGAACCGCTCACAAGCAAGAAATCCAGTATTTCACGAAATAACCAATAAATCCCGGCCACGCGCGATAACTTATAGGATTCCAGCTTGCACCACCCTCTTGACGGATGTGGCTGTTCGTTCCGCATTCCAACCCCACGGAAGAGATCAACAAAGAACAAGGGTTCAATTATCGTGCTGCCATCTCTGGACTAGTTTGGCAATAATTAGTAACAGTCTCTAACCAGCCACGCTCGTTACTTCCATCTCTGACTTTCGATAACTGTGCGTTTGAATTTCATATAAATTACTTCCATGAAAATATGAGCAATGGATATTTATTTTTCGTTGAAAGTACAAGGGATGTAACACATTAATCGCATGTGTGGGAAATTCGCCACTGTCAGAGATACAATATGCAGCATGAGAACCATGGAGAATTTCTCACAATTTCGGAGCAGTAACTGTACCGTACAATAGATTCGAAATCTTCTTCATATTTCACGTTACTGACGCACGCTTTCGTACGAAAATATTCATTTTGACTACACACGCGCGTGGACTTATATGTTGTAAATAGTTTTAACACTGGATTGAGAAGAAAACTAATGAAGCAGTGCTTAGAGAAATAAACACCCAGAGACATTTAAAAACAACGATAAAAAGGAGAAAAGCTTCAGTTTCTGGTCACATTCTCCGGCATAATGACTTCATAAAGAACTTGTTCGAAGGCAAGGTGATGGGAAAGAAAGGCAGAGGGAAACCACGGAAGAAGATCATTGAAGAGGTAGTTGAGATGATGGGATGCCAAGGTTATGAAGAGATGAAAAGGATCACAGAGGGAAGAGATCAATGGTTGCAACGACAAGGCACAGCCTTTAGATAATGATGATGATGATGATGACTGATGATAGATCTTAGAGTCCGAAAACCGGTTATTTAATAATACAGTGTGCTGACACGACTGTTGTGATTAATATTAATAATAAATACTATCATCAGCACTGCTGTTAATTTATCCTTGAAGTTTTGTAATGATTATAATTCCTACAAGAAGGATTTTTGTCAATTTAATTCCTCAGTAAATTGATATAGTGGTATACTCTAAACTAAACTACAATCCGATATTTGCTTGCAGTGAATATGGGGAAGCACAGCAAGCAATGTTTGGACCTACCGACAATGAGGTTCGAACTCATTATCACTCGAATATCCAATAAGATTACATCTACAGGACCCTCCCGAGTAGTCCATAAACTTTAATCTATGAATTCATTCTGAAGTATTTTGAAGTAACCGTGACATCAAGGTACTAATGACCAACGCATGTGTAAAATGTTTACATCTAAACTATAGTATTATCTGGAAAGTAGATTAATAATTGAGGAAACAGTTTCGAGCCCCCGATTCACCATCACAACCTCTACTGTCGGTCACAGGTCACCAAAGTTTTACTTCCTTGAGCACACTCTGTTGTGCCATTAATTACTGAAAACAATTTGTCACTGTCATGGACGAAAGTTGTCTGAGAGGCTTCTTCACCTTTTATAGATGGTCAAAAACAGATAATTGATGGGATTTTGGTTTGTCATTTCCAAACAAGTGAATGAAAGCTTATCTATTACCAATAATGGAGATAATTGAAACACCAGATTTAGAACAAATATTCAAGTGAATAACTTCTTCCTGCCAAATAAGAACTATGTGTGTTGTACATGCGATTCATTGAGTGAGGAGTGATTATGCCAGGGTAGTCTATAGTAGTAATTCTTTCCGCTTAACGTAAGGCTACGGCCAAACTTGCGTGATTTCAAGCTCCGTTACTGCGTGTTTTTCACGCAGCTGGACGACCTGCGAGGTGGATGGCCGTACTTGTATTTTATCACGATGGATTTCCGCGTGTTTTTCATGCAGCTGGTCGACAGGGCGCGTGGCCTGTAGTGTTGTAGGTTGTGAAAAGAAAATCTACAATCTGTTTTCCAGTCATTGTCCGGGTTAGGGATGTAATGAATGAAACATATATAGGCTGTTATTACAATGGGGTCGCCACTCCCAAGGTGATTTATTAATGAGTGATAAATGCTATGAAATGGTAATGGAGAGTGTTGCTGGAATGAAAGATGACAGGGAAAACCGGAGTACCCGGAGAAAAACCTGTCCCGCCTCCGCTTTGTCCAGCACAAATCTCACATGGAGTGACCGGGATTTGAACCACGGTATCCAGCAGTGAGAGGCCGACGCGCTGCCGTCTGAGCCACGGAGGCTTTCTGTTCTAGGTTGTAGAGTAGCAAAACATCACCATTGATCTGTAAATCTTAAAAATACCATTAAATAATACACTGTTGTTGTATCGTGTCATGCGTTGGTTGTTCGCCATTGTAGTCGTCGTCAAAGAAAATACATGTGAGATTTGTGCTGAACAAAGCGGAAGAGGGACAGATTTTTCTCCGGGTACTCCGGTTTTCCCTATCATATTTCATTCCAGCAACACTCTCCAGTATCATGTATCTCTAATCACCTCGGGAGCTAAATTTTATTTCGAGCCTTCGAAATTTCCGGATATGGAGAATACCGTTTTTGAGTATGTATAATCACTTTAATTACTCATTT